>NC_135896.1:60706310-61906310 GCF_964194155.1 Cetorhinus maximus | reverse complement strand
ACTCCAGGTGGATTGAAGTAAACATATTGCACAGCATCACGGCGGAAGCAGTCATTCAATCACTGAAGAGAATTTATGCAACAAACATGGGATCCCAGACATTAGTCTGCAATTTGCCAATGAATTAGTCCAAAATTGTGCGAAGGAATATGGATTCATTCATGCAACCACTTCACCTCATTATTCTCAAGTAAGTGGAGAAGCTAAGGGAGGAGTACAAACTGTTAAAGACTTAATGAAGAAGAATAAAGATTTAATTTAGCTCTTCTGAGTTACCGAGCCTCACTGCTGCAAAATGGTTTCACACAATCAGAGTTGCTAATGGAAAGGAGATTGAGAACACAACTTCCAGCTCTACAACAGAAACTAAAATCTAATATTACCTCAAATGACCACGAGAGGGTGAAGCAGCATGAGGAAGACCAGAGAAACAAACTGGCTTATAACTTTAACTTCAGGCACAGAGTATGGGAATCATCAGTACTGAAGACCAGGGAGAGAGTATGGGTATGAGGCCTACATGAAGAAACCATAAAAATTGAAAGAACTCCACAACTGGCTTGATACAGGATTGAGACAGACAAAGGAACTATAAGCAGAAACCACAGTGCCTTAATATCTTTGGACAGAAAGCCAACAGGAACTTGAGCTTACCACTCAGATGCTGATTGAGATAAAGAAGAACCAAGACAAAGCTTAACAGCCAACCAGGAAAAGGTCACCCATACCAACAGAAGGAAGAGTGTGGAATGTCCTCGATCTGAGAGAGATCAGAAAAAGATCAGGGAGTTTGGTCAATCAGAGACTAATCCTGTTAAGTTTGAGATTTTGGAGGGAGATGTAGGAGGATGTATGTAATTGGGATAAAGACTTGGGGGGAGTTGTAAAGGGTTAGCATCAGAAGCACATGATACTGATGTAATGATGATGTGACACCATATGACTGAGTGATAGAGATGTTGGGTCCCTATGACATAAAAAGCAATCCAAAATGTTATTCCTTTGCCATTTAAAAAAAAAAAGGTCTTTCAGCTGAATGAAAAAAGATGGCTGCTACAAGTCACATAACCACAGGATTGGTCCTTTGTTCTGGATGCTATCAACAGGAGTTACAAGAACAAAATAATTCCTCTCTCAGCCTGTGGAACCTCACACCACATTGTACAGACCCCTTGTAATCAATGAAAGCAAAGGAAGCGCAGACAAACTGACTCCCCAACCTGAACTATCACAAATGAGAGAGATCGAAACTCATTATACCGTCTCTCATGGAATTCTGGCCAGAAGCACAGAAGTTGATTGTTAACCTGCAATTAGCCATTAATGGGAATGTCACATGACCCAAGCCTCTGGCCATTTGGTCAGTTTTAACATTACTTCTATGGCCTCACAGATAGATTCCTGTTTTATCATTAACTGGAAAGGACTCCAACAGCCCGGCTACACGAACAGCCGATTACCCTCTCTCAACTCCTTGAAGCCTGCTTGATTTTTAAAAGTCTCTGATCAATGCCTTCTAAGTGATCGAAGCACAGAAAGCCCATCGTGTTACAGCACCATTCGTTTCACGGATTTTCGTGTTGTCGTCTCCAACCTGAAGCTTATCAGGCCTGAACTCAGCCACGAAGGAAACACCCTCTGGACTTTAAGATAAAAGTAAAATACTGCGGATGCTGGAAATCTGAAACAAAAACAGAAAATGCTGGAAAAACTCAGCAGGTCTAACGGCATCTGTGGAGAAAAAAACAGAGTTAATGTTTCGAGTCCTTATGACTCTTCTTCAGAGCTAAAGAGAAGTAAAATGTAATGAAATTTAGCCTGTTTAAGGGGGGTGGAGCAGGTGAAGCTGGATAGAGGGCCAGTGATAGGTGGAGGCAAAGTTATGTTGCAAGTTATCAGTAAATTGGATCACCAAAACCAAGGGTTTGGGCAAACACGCTACTGCATACTTTAAAATAATTCAAAACACCTTCTGCTTATAGACAGTTGGTGGAGAGGAAAGAACTTCTGTTAAGTGCAGAGACTTTTGGATGCAAATACAGAAGTGCGTGTGTGTGAATTGATCAAATGAACAGTTGTAATATAAAATGAAAGTCCATAACTTTGTCACCACAACATAAAAGGCATTTCCTCAAAGTGGTTTGTGAACTAAGAATTTGTGTATGTAGCCCCCTTTAAATTTGTGAGTGATTCGATTTAAAAGTAACTCAGCAGGGACCGGGGCATGTGTTAGAAACTGGAAGGAGCGAGTGTCTATGGTGAAAAGAAAACTGGGCATGTGGGAGCGACGGTCCCTCTCAATTGCGGGTAAGAACCTGGTCATCAGGTGTGAGGCACTCTTGCTGTTGCTGAACGTGGCGCAGGTCTGGCCCATTCCAGAATCCTGCACGATGGCGATCACCCGAGCCATCTTCCGCTTTATCTGGAGGTCGAAAATGAATCGTGTCCACAGGGACGCGATGTACAAGCCTCTAGATAAAGGGGGGAAAAACGTGCCCAACATTGCCCTCATACTGATGGCCACCTTTGTGTGCGGCTGCATCAAGCTGTGCGTAGACCCTCGGTACACAAACACCAAGTGTCACTACGTGCAGAGGTTGTACCTGTTGCGAAGGATGGATTTGGCCATGCTGCTGCGGAACGCACCAAGTAGTTGGACTGTGCTGTACCACCTGTCCCTCGTGGAAAAATTTATGCAGAGAAACACCTTTGACCACAAGTCCATCAGGCACGTAACGTCTTAGAGGCCCTGCGGGAAAAGGAGAGGGTGGATCCTGTGGGATGGCTCACTGAGCAGACTGTCAAAGTCATTTGGCTGAATGCCTCATCACCAGAACTTTCCAACAAGCACCAAGATGTAGCTTGGCTGGTGGTGAGAAAGGCCCTCCCCATCAGATCCTTCCTACACCCCAGGAGTCTCACCCCCTCTGCACATTGCCCTCGAGGTGGCTGTGGTGGGGACGAGACCATTGTTCACCTCCTTGTGGATTGTGCCTTTGCAAAGAAGGTCTGGAGAGAGATGCAGTGGTTTCTGTCGAGGTTCATCCCGAGCAGTTCTGTGACACAGGACTCTGTGCTCTACGGGCTGTTCCCAGGGACACACACCGAGACAAACATCAACTGCAGCTGGAGGATCGTCAACTCGGTGAAAGACGCTCTTTGGTCTGTCCGAAACTTGTTGGTCTTCCAGCGCAAAGAGTTGTCCCCGACCGAGTGTTGCAGACTGGCACATTCCAATTGTCCAGGACTACATGCTGAGGGACGCACTAAAGCTTGGGGCAGCTGCCGCAAAGGCGCAATGGGGAAAGGTCACTGTCTAAGACCTTTCTGCCACAGTGCACCGAGGGACTGGGAACTGTTGAGAGCCCCTCGGGCTGTACAGCTCAAAATGAATGTGTGCATTGAATACTAATCGTATTATAATTGTATTGAAGCACCTCAGAGTGCAACATGATGTAAGTTGATGACTCCAATACCATTGTCTGATTGTCTGCATTGACCATATTGAAATGACTGTAATATTCATTGATTGTATTGATGCACCTTGTGATACATGTGTAAAAGTTAATCTGATTGTACTTTTGTGATGGTGATTTTGAAATGTTTTGGAATGTTCTTCCAGATATTTTATGAATAAAGTATATTTTACAAAAAAAAACTTAGCAGTCAAGCTTTATTATTAAACAAGATAAAGATTAGTTTATTATAAAACTACTGCTGAAAGTTACTTAAATAAAAGTGATAAAATTATTAACTAAGATACAGGTACAACGATTAAAATGCAGGTAAAGGAAAAAAAATACTTAAAGATGAGATTTCAAATCAGCCTCTGAGGTATCGTTGAGGGCCTATTATGTGAATTCCTTCTTTCTGAAGTGAGGTTCAGTTTAGCAGCTGCAATGGCTTGTGAAGTTGAAAAGGCAGAGCTTTCCTCTGTGGGTGGAGTCGATAGGTAGAGAAGATGCTGGGAGGGAGTATAGGCTCCCTTCCCTACTGGAAACTGCAGATTCTAAAACTTAAGGATTGCCTGTTTTTTTCTCAGCAGATCAGGGGTGATTTTCTGGATGCCTTACTCTATAACACCTGGTGGCAGAGAGAAACACAGCTCTCACATGCTGTTCACTGTTAGTTCAGCTAAGGGCTGTGGACTGGAACTGACTTCCTGAGGTCTTTTGGGTTCTCTGTACACTACTACCCAAAATGGCTTATTGCAGCCCTCCTTTATACAATACAAAAACACAAAAATTGCTGCTATGCTAATTTTCAAAAAGTCACTGTTTCAAGTAAGTTAATTACACTGAGGTGCTTTGAAGTTCCTTCCTGTCCCATGTTCCCTTAGAAGCCAAAGGGTTTTCACACCTTTTAGAAGATTCAATGGGCATCCATGGAGGAGTCTTTGCATTTTAAAGCCTCCTGGTAGCCAACTCTAGAGATAAGAGTCCGACAAGGTTTGAATAAACACAGAAAGGTGCTAGGTCGTCTGTCGAAAGGTCCATTTTGAAGAAGGCTTTTCAACTCAATTTAGATTTGAAAACAAAAACTAACTTTTAAAACAAAAACAAAAAAAAGCTGGTAAACTCAGCAGGTCTGACAGTGGAGAGGAAGACAGAAGAGTCATGCGGACTCGAAACGTTGGCTCTGTCTTCCTCTCCACAGATGCTGTCAGACATGCTGAGTTTTTCCAGCTACTTTTGTTTTTGTTTCAGATTTCCAGCATTCGCAGCATTTTGCTTTTAACGTTTAAAACAGTTGTCCTTAAAATCTGTAATATCATAATAACACATTTGTGACATCTACCTGATTCTAGAATAAAGTGGCCAGATTCTGTGGAGGTAGTAGTTCTGCACCATTTCAGTTTATCTTTGTATAGAATGTCAAAATTAGTTTGCAAAGCACTCACAGAGTCCACTGGACCTCCTAGATATCGTTTAAACTTACATTTACTCACTTTTCATGTTTAGAGAGTAGGAACTCTCCCCTTCACACACTTAAGATCAACATTTTTAACCGTTGGGAAAGAGAACTGAACATGTGTGTATTGAGTCATGTGCAGAGCTCTCTCCTGGGCAGGACAGTTGGAGTTCCAGCCAGACAGGAGCCAAGAAAATTAACCAAGAGTCTGCTTGGCTAGAATCCAAACTGCAAAGATTAGTCTCAGACCAGTAGCTGCAATGTAAATAAATCCTTAGAGTCTTTAATTAGTTATTATTCTCCATGACCAATAATTCTATTTCAGAAGCCCTTAATTGTTTACCTGAATTATTAAAATTCAAGAGTTAGAATTAATTAGAACATTTTGAAAGTGAAAAAAATAACTGACCAGATTTTATCAGAATGGCTATTAACATTATTCAAATCACTGTTAGAATAACTAATGCAATAATACTTGCTACTTCCAGCAATGTTCAGATTTATCAGCAATAATCTGCCCTTGTCTCTGAGGGAAGCCCATATCTCAAAACACTAGAATGACTGCTAGGAGCATCTTTGCAGACTCTCATGCAAAGCTCATCAGAGAATCCATTTTCTCGGTGGTTTTCCCCTTAATCCTCAAACGTAATCTTTCTTACAGTTTGAAAATGGGCTTTTTACAATTTGTAAACATCTGTATTGTTGCTTTCAGTATTGCCCCTAACCACAGTATGAAATCTAGCTTTTCAGTCATTAATGGAGCTCAAGCGCTCATTTGAAGGTTGTTAATCATTTTATGTGGATGCTAAATTTAGAAAAGCACCAACCTTAGTATCTATCCTTCTTCAGATATGGATATTTGTATCCACATTTTAATCTCAACAAATCTGGTTATCATCACCATCATGTTAGCTAATCTGTGAGCCATTGATAATTACTTGCAACCCTATTCATGTCGAGACAGTAGTTAACCACAGCCTGCAGTTATTCCTCTGTTGTCTGTAACTATCAAAATTGCTTCTGCTGTTTTCCTTCTTCAATAATGTCCATTTTTCATTCATCCGTTGAACCACTGTATCTGGATTTCCTGACACAATGAGCTCCAGATTACAATCTGTCTACTGATGCATTATGATCTATCGGTCTTCTACCAGGGATTCTCAGAAATGCACAGAACTAAAGGAGTTCCAGATTGCACATGTAGATCATTAACCCTATAACCATTTATTCTCACCATTAATTCATTCATAAAAAGGACAGTCGAATCAATACCATATTAAATTCCTTCAGTTGCAGACTGTTTCATAAATCCACCAATCTGTGAAAGTTTGCTGTTTCTTCTAGTCTCGCTTATGAGTTATCTTTTTTAAATTTGTACACTCCAGTTCTCTGCTCATTCTCCAGATTAAATAATCTGTTTACACCATCATTGCCTTTTCGCTATAGCCTTATACACACCTCAATCATATCTCTAGTTTGTCACTTTTCTTTCAATAGCAAAACTAGTTTATTTTTGAGAGTTCCATTACATAAGTCCTAGAATTATCCTTATTGCTCATCTTGGAATCTTCTCCAATGCATAAATGTTATTTTAAAGACAAACTGTCTGAAATTATAAGCAATATTCTAAATGTAATTGTATTAAATGGTTTAGCTGAAGGACACTTTGGCTGGTCTCCAAATTACAGACCAGCCCCTCCCTGCTCTACCTTCCCACTGAACCTCTCACCTTCTTAAGGTACCAGCTACTATTCCCACTTAACCTCATCTTCCTTTAAGTGGCCTGAGCCCCAAATGAGAAGAAAACCCTGCAAAATAATAAGCCTGCTCAATAACTTCACAATGTAACAAATACTTAATTTATATATTATTAATTCATGGACAGGATTTTCTCTTCATCAGGTGGGCCCGGGAGCGGCTGCGAATCAATTAATGGCCAGCCAGCGTGAAAGGCGCACTGAAATGCTCAGCGCTGCTTGGGTGGGGGCAGGAGGAGGGCGAGTGCTGAAGTCTTCGCATGCGCAGGTTTGCGCGTGCTGACAGCTCCCTGAAGGCACAGAGCTGCCTCAGGGAGCTAAAGAGTTGAACACTAACGAATAAAGATGTTACAAATGGTTTAAACATGTCCCCACATGTGACTGAGTCATATGAAGAGGGACATGTTACAAATGATGTCGAAAAGTTTTTATTTTTTAAAATTACTACTGGAAGCCTTGTCCCATTCGTGGATGAGATTTCATTAAAAAATCCAAAGGCCACCGGGCCAATTCGCCCACCCACCAACCATAAGGCTGGACGGGCAGCGAAAAATAGCATTCAATTATTTGATTAAGGGCCTTAATAGGCCTCTTAATTGTCAGTTGGCGCGCTGCCAACTCTCGCACCTGCCTGCTGACCAAAATATTGTGTAAGTGCACGATGACGTCGGGATGCTCGCCTGATGTCATCACGCGAGACTTTATGCCCGATCAGGTCGGATGCAAGCCCCGGGACATAAAATCCTGCCCCATATGTTTAGTTCAACCTACTCTATTATTCTGTACTCCAGCAATACTGAATAAAGCATGTAAATTCCTGTATAACTCAATAATAGCATGAATATAACAAAATAAAAGTTATTTGGGGAATAATTACTGTTTAGGATTAGAGTCTTTTTCTGCATTCTGTGGATAACTGATGCTTGTGCTAGGCCTACAGGAACGTTTCTATGAAGTCAATTGATCATTGACTCCAGTTACAACATTGGTGTTTGTCAGTCAGACAGCCAGTTCTAGAGCATAGAAAATAATCAACTGTTCAACGCGCTTAACATTGAATGATCAACAGTGCTGGTCCTAAGCTACAGCAATGACTGCTTGAGAGACAACTACAAATCCACCTTGTAAATTATAGGAGGGAAAAATACATTGATAATGATAACTGAGAGAAAGAAAAAATGGTTTGGGAGAGGAAGGGAGAACAAGAAAATAACCAAAGTACTGAAAATTTATGACGGGAGCTAAAGCAAAATAAAAATAATATATAAGTGAAAATAACAAGTTTGTAGAAGCAGGAACCAATTTATCTGCCTTACGCAAGTTTTGTAAAGTGGAAAGTAAAAAATTATGAAGCCTATCTCTTTTGGTGTCCATAAGGTGTATTAGGCATATGACAGTGGAGACAATGAGGAATGAGTGGTAACTTGGGAATTTGGTGCAGGTGGGAATTGGGTGCAGAAGGGGAAGGAGTTGTTGCTTTTTATACATTTTTTTCAGCCTCCAGTAGCTGGTGAGTGTTCAAAGGCATTAATTAGGTGAGCAAGTAGGTGATTGGTTGGTGAGCTTTAAGATTTTATCCTTCTAAACAGGGGCAGCAATTTAAATCGGTACTGGGGAGATGTAAATACTGCATTTAATTTATAGCTTCACAGGTGAAACTTCTTAATATAAGTGCAGATAACAGTTGAGCGATATTTCTAAACTTGAAACCAAATTAATTAAATAAAACACAATAAATGTAGCAGGGCAGGTGATTTGTTGCAGGTGTATATGTGGGAGATGGTGGACAGCTGTGTGATTCACAGCAACCACACCTACAGTTTGAGGAACTTGGGTTCAGATTTGAAGAGTTTGAAGTCAGGAGTCTGAGATTCTGACTTGAATCAGGGAGGGGAAAGTTTCTGGACATTTTGTTCCAGGAGACAGTCACACCTCTTAGGCTAGGTACTTCTGATTTGGTCCTTGGTCAGGGATACAAGGTTGTGACTGTGAATGAGGCAGGTATGGGGACCCAGAAGTTAGTAATGGAGGAGCGTTAGCCCCAGCATTTGTCCACCAGGTTTGTAGTTCTTGCAGCTTGTGTGGACAAGAGCAAGGACTGCAGCGTGGACGAGCAAACTGAGGGAGCCATTCAAGTGGGGGGAGAAAAGAGGAACATAGTTTTAGTAGGGGACGGTATAGTTATGGGGATAGGTATTGTTCTCTGCAGCCGACAGGTGAGTCCCAAAGGCTGTGTTGCCTTACCCGGTGCCAGGGTTAAGGACATCTCCGGGCTGGAGAGGAGCTTTGAGTTGGGAGGGGAGGATCCAGTTGTCATGGTACACATGGAGGACTACAAAGAGGTTCTTCTGAGGGAGTATGAGCAACCAGGGGCTAAATTAGAAAGCAGAACTACAAAGGTAACAATCTCTGAATTACTACCTGATACATGAACAAATTGGCATAGAGTAAATAAGATTAGGGAGTTGAATGCATGGCTCAAAGTTTGATGTGGGAGAAATAGATTTTGTTTCATGGGGCACTGGCACCAGTGCTAAGGAAAGATGCAGCTGTACGGTTGGGTCAGCCTTCACCTCAACTGTGCTGGGACCAGAGTTCTGGTGAGTAAAATAAATAGGGCTGTAGAGAGGGCTTTAAACTAAGTAGTTTAAGAGGCTCGCGTGAGGGGAGATTGGGAAAACTAAAGAGAAAGGACAAGGCAATAGTGCAGGGTAGCGATACGCGTAATGGTAAATAGCATGTCACAGGAAGGGACAGAGCTTACAAACATGAGAGTGCAACAGCAAGTATGGTCAGAGTAGGGAAAATGGCTTTAAACTAACAGAGGGGGAGGAGGGTTCAGGTGAAGGGCTATTTAGAAATCCAAAAATAAAAGTTGAGGCAATATAAAAGTATATCGATGTGGGTAAAAACAAACTGAGTGGGACAGGAAGGGCCGAGACTGAACAGTAATATTGCATCAGAAAGTGAGGTCCATGCCGGGAAAAGTAGTAGAAAAATAAAATTGAATGTGCAGGACATCTGCAATAAGATAGATGAACTCGTGGCACAAATAGAGATAAATGGTTTAGATCTAATTGCCATTACAGAGACATGGGCCTGAATTTTATGCACATTGTGGACACGTGATCAGTGGGCCCGAAGCAAATGCATTATCTGCTCTCACTTGTGATTGCAACCCAGGCGCGATTTCATGTTGGCGGGGACCGATTAAGGGCCAGCCAACGTGAAACGCACTCGGGCATTGGCTCAGCGCTGCCAGTGGGGGCGGGGGCATGGCAGGTGCTGGGTGCAACTGTGACCCAGAGGGGACATTTAAACGAGCACAGGCAGCTCCCCGAAGGCTGCCAGGAGTTGGGGAGGAGCCCCAGGGAGCTGTCAACGAGACAGTGTAAGATCGAATGCTTGGCAGGACTCATGTCCTCAGCATCTGCTGGGCACGCCATGTGGGAGGGCAATGCCAGTGGGCACTCTGCCCCCCGTTTCTCTGACGCTCTGGTGGAGGCAGTGAGTGCCCGGCATGACATACTCACGCTGTGAGATGGCAAGATGAGGCCACCCCACTAAACGAAAAAGGCATGGACAAAGGTGGCTGCCCAGGTGAGCAGGCATGATGTTGTGCGCCACACAACAGTGTTGGAAAAAGCACTCCATAAGGGCTAGTACCAACTTGGCATGGAACTGTATGTAGATGTCTTCGAGAGTGGCGGTTCTTCGTGGTGCTCAGGGGTGTGAGATGCAGAATGCCAAACGGTACATAGCCCTGTGAGCCAAGGCTGGGAGATGTGCCCGCTTGAATTGTGTATATAGAAGGGTGAGGTGTACTAATCTGACAGGCACCTGAACTGGCATCTGCTTAGGGTTGGTGGGGGTGGTGAGGCTGGGATAGTGTGGCAGATAGACGGTGCACTAATGAATGCACTTTTGTCTGTAAAGGAGAAGAGAAGCCATAATGCACTAGAGGGCACACGAATGGGTGGGGTGCCAGTATGGTGGGATTTCCAAAATACGGATACTTTCCAAGTTCAAGATGGAAGCCCTGGACATGGATTGTGAGTGCGAAGCAAAGTCGTGGAGAGGCAGGGGTCTCGGGTGAATTTAAGAGTCCAGTGGACAAGTAAAAGACTGGGGAAGCATGTAAGAGCTGTAGGATTGTGGCAACTCCAATGAGAAGCTCAAATCAACAGCTTGTCTAATCACAGAGTTTCAGTGAGGCAAGTTGTCCATTCTGTCAAGCAACCATAGTTCATGCACAATTACTTTGTTACAATATAATCAACTGACATATTCTGTTCTCTCTCAGAAATGCCATCCTCAAGATGCCCGATAGACCCTGAGGACCCTCCCTTGACACCTGAGGAGACGTGGACAGATGCACCCTCATCACATCATCTCTCCATTCCAAGCACCAGCACAGATACAGGCACGTCAGTGGGCAATAAAGTGTTGGATCAGTTGGTAGTGCACTGTGGTGAGGGCACATCACACTCGTGAGAGAAGCTAGCAGAGGCAGAGAGTGCCCAGGGCGCCGGCAATCGAAGGGCTGCTGGAGACTAGGACCGTGCTGAATCCAAGGCTGATGATGAGCCTCTGGAGTCATTCATCAATCAGGATGCTGGATGTCCAGCAGGATGAGCAGGGGGATCTGGTGGAGATCCCTGAGGGTCTGTGTGCCATGGTCTATGTCTTGGAGGAGTCCATGCGGAGCATGAGCACTGCATTGACCCAGAACTCCGAGCGCACAGCCTCCTCCATTGAGAGAGTGGCAGGTGACTCTCATGGACAGGCAGCTCCATAATTGGGGGTTTCTGGGGTCGAGTTCAGACCTGCAAGCCCACACACTGTCTGTGACCTCAGCAGGTCACTGCCAGTGTGAGAGATGGATGAGGCACCTCGTTACTCTGCTAGTTACCCGTCCATCAATGGTGAGCAGGGAGATTCAAACCAGCCTCACGTTGGTGGACCAGCTGCATGTTGCACCTGCGGGCTCCTCTCAGGGCACTTCAGATGAAGGCAGCAGCTCCTCCAGCACTTTGCCAGTGCCTGTGGCATCTGATGAGGCCGCGATGACTGAGGAGTGCCCAGACATGGTGCTGGATGCTCCATCCCAGGCAGTGCTTGCACAGGCTCTGCCAGCCAGAGTACATCCATCAAGATCATCAGGGCCAACAGGACACCACAGTCAACAGGACATCACAGTCAACAGGCTGCCCCCGCCAGTGAGGGGTGGGTGAGGGGCACAAAGACGCAGCATTTGCAAGTGGAAGTTGACGGCCCTATAAACACAAGAGGGGCTATCACGGTGATATTACTCCAGTTGAAATGTGTTCTGTCTTCAAACTGTGTGAACATGACCAGCATTTAAAAATGTTATTATGTTTCATGGTCTGAATGTGCTTTGTTTCTCCTAGGTGGAGGGCATGGGAGTGGCTTATGACAGAAAAGAAGGGCTGCAAACTTTATGTCAAAGGTAATTAGTTGATATAGGGGTCTCAGGATGGCCTCATCAGGAATGTTCAGTAAGGAGGCATCATCCTTGCCCTCACTTTCCAGCCATTCCTTGGATGCTGAGCTGAATGAACAGAGAATCAAGGCCTCCCTGGTCTCCCTGCCTCCCACAAGGTTCATCACTCCTGCAGCCATATCCTCACCCTGGATCTCCTCCGGCTCCTCATCAGACCCATCAGTTGACTCATTCTCTGCGGCCTGGGGAGCCACCTTGCTGTCCTCATCATCTAATAGGACCCCCTTGACAGAGCCAAATTGTACAGAGCACAGCACACAATGACAATAAGTGAGATGTGCTCTGGAAGAATTTGAAGTGCTTCCCCCTGATCAGTCCAGACAGCGGAACCTCACTTTGAGTAGGCCAATGGTCCTCTCAAGTTACCGCCCTGGTGGAGGCATGACTTCAATTGTAACTCTCCTCCACTTCTCTCCTAGGGTGTTGGAGTGGCATCATGATCCACCTTTTCAAGGGATAGCCTTTGTCACCCAGGAGCCAACTGTCCAACTGAGCTGGAGCGATGAAGAGCCTTGGCTCCTGGGAGTGTTGCAAGATGTATGCTTCATGGGAGCTGCCCGGGTACCTGGAGCAGACCTACAAAATCTGTGTCCTGTAGTTGCAAACAATCTGGATGTTGATGGAGTGGAAGCCCTTTCTGTTGACAAAAGCACCCAGCTCACCTCTGGTGCCTTTATGGCTACATGAGTGCACCCTGGATGTCGGGGAACCCAGCAATTGCAGTGAAGCCTCTGGCTCACTCAGCCTCACTGGCTTCACTGGTCTGGAAATGAATGAAGTTCATCACCCGTCTAAACAGAGTGTCAGTGGCCAATTTGATTCAGCTGTGGGCAGCAGATTGGGAAACACCATGTTGATCTCCTGCAGACCCTTGGAAGCAACTGGAGGTGAAAAAGTTCAGGGCTACTGTCACCTTAAGAGCCACTGGCATCGGGTGACCATCAGCAGAGTTTGAGGTGATCTCTGAGCCAATCATGTGGGAAATGGAGGTCACAGCCTCCCTAGAGAGGCACAGCCTACTTCAGCACTAGACCTCCAACATGTCCAGGCGACTGGAGCGCAACCTGTAGACTCTCGCTGCAGGAGAACGGCATCTTCTGCGGACCCTTCCACCTGCTGCTGACCCTGCACTGTATGTGGCTGCACCTCTCTTTCCACAGGTCGCTCTCTGGGACGCTGCCTGCAGACTCCAGCCCTCCTTTCCCTTCTGGCCCTCTCCTCCTCCATAGAGGAGGTCCCTCCAGCGGAGTAGACAATCCCCATTTGCTGGAAGATAGATGGCACAGAATAGTGCCCTGAAGCTTGTAAGCCAAAGACTCCTCCAGAAAACACAGAAAATGCAAATAACTGTCAGAAAAGCACCTACAACCAACTCTTCCCTAAACTCTTACCTACTCACAGAGCCACTGCTCTGGTCGACTTTTATCCTGCTCTGGATTGAGTTACACTTAAAAATGGGATGGCTGCCTGGCCGTGCGGCTCTGCGCATACTGCACAATCGCACGGGCCACCTAAAATTTCAATCAATTGCCTCTTTAATGGGCTTAATTGCCCGTTTAATTGTCAATGGGCATGTTTCCGACTCCCATGTGCACCCGCTGACTGTAATATGGCGCGACAGTATAATGACATCGGGGCGCACACCTAACATTTTCTCGCGCGATGTCATGCGAGGTCGGCCGTGCACCCAATCCTACAACGTAACATTCTGGCCATGGTTACAAAATAAATATTCCAGAGTACACAACATTTCAAAAAGACAGGCAGAATGGAAAAGTAGGAGGGGTAGCCCTGAGAACAAAGGATGAGATAAGGACATTAGTGAGAAAGGATCATAGCTCAGAAAATCAGTAAGTGGAATCAGTATGGACGGAGATTAAGAATAGCAAGGGTCAGAAAATGCTGAAACAAAAACAAAAATTGCTGGAAAAACTCAGCAGGTCTGACAGCATCTGTGGAGAGAAAGACAGAGTTAACGTTTCAAGCCGGTATGACTCTTCTTCACAAAATGCTGGCAGGAGTAGCCTACAGGCCCCCTAACAGTGGTTATACCATTGATCAGAGCATTAAACAAGAAATTATTGGAGCTTGTAATGAAGGCAATGTAATAGTTGTGGGGGATTTTAATCTTCATATAGATGAGCCAATCAAATTGGCGAAGGTGGGCTGGATGATGAGTTTGTAGAATGCTTTCATAGCAGTTTCCTGGAGCAACATGTTGTGGAACCAACTAGGGGTAAGATTAATTTAGATCTAGTATTGTGTAATGAGGCAGGTTTAGTCAATAATGTCATGGTAAAAGTTCCATTGGGAAACAGTGAGCAGAATGGAATTGAATTCCAAATTAAGTTTGATAACTACATCCTCCAATCACTAATAAAAAGCTTAAACTTAAGCAAAGCCAATTACACATAAGAATGAGGAGAGAGCTGGCAAAGGTTGATTTGGTGAATAGGCTAAAAGGTATGGTGGTAAATAAATGGTGGGAAACATTTAAAGAAACAATTCAAGATGTTCAACAAAAATATACTCCACTGAAAAACAAAAACTCAGCGAATTGGGTGCACTCATACAAGGAACACAAAAGGTTAGCATGCAGGTACAGCAAGCAATTAAGAAAGCAAATGGTATTTTGGTCTTTATCGCAAGGGGATTGAAGTACAAGAAGAAGTCTTGCTACAATTGTTTGGGTCATTATTGAGACCACACCTGGAATACTGCGCCCAATTTTGGTCTCCATATTTAAGGAAGGATATACTTGCATTGGAGACAATACAGCAAAGGTTCATTAGATTGGCCCTTGGGATGAGAGGGTTGTCCTATGTTTAGTGGCTGAGTAAATTGGTTATATTCTCTGGAGTTTAGAAGAATGTGAGGTGATCCCATAGAAATATTCAAGAATATGAGGGCAGATACTGAGAGGTTCTTTCCCCTGGCTGAGGAAGCTAGAACAAGGGGACACCGTTTCAGGATAAGGAGCCGATCATTTAGGGCTGAGATGAGGAGAAATTTCTTCAATCAAAGAGTTGTGAATCTTTGAAATTCTCTACCCAGAGGGTTCTGGTTGTGCCATCATTGAATATATTTACAGCTGAGATGGACAAATTTTTAGTCTCCCAGGGAATTCAAAGAATATGGGGAGTGGGTGAGAAAGTGGAGTTGAAGCTCAAGATCAGCCATGATCATTATTGAATGGCGGAGCAGGCTCAATGGGCTTTGTGGTCTTCTGCTCCTATTTCTTATATTCTTATATATTCTTCCATTAAATTAGTTCTATTGCAACAATGAACAAATCATTGTCTTGTTTAAGCTGCAGTTGTAAACAAGCCAATTCACACTCCATACCTGTGAGAAATGCCATGAGAAATCTACTTCTTGGTAATGAATAATATGAACAGATATGAAGGTTGATTTTTCTCTGCCTTGTTTCCAAATAATGTCTAAGAAATGTGTATGATGCAGAGAGAAAATGGCTGTGAATCCCTTGCACCTTTGCCCCTGTGTAACATGAATTTCTCCTGTGGCAGTTTTGGAGTTTACACCTGAAGGGAGTGCAGCAATGTAAATTTAAGGCAAATGAATGTCAAAGACCCCTGCACTCAACCTTCCTCTAATAGAATTAGGTGCAGTTCAGAAGCAAACTGTACCCTGAAAAACCTGTTACCAATTCTAGATCTGCTATTTAGACGTTCCCTGTCTGGTATTGCCGAGAAAGGTCTTTGCTTTTGGCTTTTTGAATAACTATAACATTTTTAATGTTGCTGTGCTCGCTGCAGAATACTATTGTTCCTTTCCACTTAGTGATGGAGGCTGGTTCAGTCCTGTGCCAACTGTCCTTTTAAAATCTGGCTTATTTGGAGACAGTCAAGGGGAAATGGGCACAATCCACATCTGAGCTGCTGAGGTCATTCACCTGGCCAGTGCCTGATTGATAAGCAGCTGTTCTTCTACTACTGGGCCGGAATTACCCCTGTCTCTAAATGACCAACTGCTCCAAAGCATTTGGAATGAGAAGAGAAGGCTCACAGTGAATACATTACCATCCTTCTATTTTTGCAGCCTCGGTCTTCATATCCACACAGTCTAACCCTGTGCCACACAGTTATTGGCTGCCTCAAAGTTGGGCTACAGGGGTGCCTGGGTCACTGTTTGAGGTACTGTTGCCAATCCAGCCATGGCACATCAATGCTGACTCATTTATTGGGCACGCAACCTTTAAATAAAGGAAAGACAACAAACCTGCCAATCATAGCTTCTGCACTAATTTAAAAATGTATTATTCTGTATCAGAAGATATTTAGACAATAATCTCAATGCATACCTGCAAAATGTTTTTAAAAATCTGATTCTGCCACGGGGCTGTAACTGCACCAACTTCCTAAATTCTCCTGATGCCTTTAAAGCCCAAGGTGTGCCCAGAGTATACCTTGCCATGAGTGCACCCTTAAATAAACCCTTCATGTAAATTGTACCCAAGAGCAAGTTCAGATGCTCTGCTCTTGGTTCCAACAGCGCACTCCTAATGTATTCCACACTAATTGCTCACAGATAATGCAAGTGGGGAAAATTCAGCTCTGTGATTTCAGGTTTTACTTTAAAAAGGTAAATCTTAAATTGCATTTAAAATGAGTTAAAATGTTTATTTAGTTTTAATTATTGGTCCCTAACCATCAACATTGGCTATTTAATGGCCAAAGTTTTCAAAGCATACTTCGTATCTGAGCTAAAACTGAAAAGGCTATTTTAACTTTAGGCAGGTTGTAACTATTGGCTTTTACTAACAAAGCTGTATGCTGCTGGTAGAATAATTACCTCCACCACTGAAGGTGGGCAGAGATCGTGTTTGCACCCCTATTAGTCTGTTTGTCTGTATACAATGTATCTCAAAAGCCAATGGACGGATTTCAATGAAGGTTTTTGTGAGGAATTTTAAACAGAGAGAATTAGAGATGTGAAGGAGTTCAGGGAGCTTTCCCCAGATGATAGGGCTAAAGTGGCTGAATGTTCTGTCACTAATCTTGGGGTGATGGAGGGTGGGTATACACAAGAAGCCAAATTTAGGGAAGCTAAGTAATGGGACGGTATAAAACGCTGGAGAGGGTTGCTGGGTAGGGAACATTTTGATAGTCTGTTTGAGAGCATGATGACTCTCCATGAAATCCAGAACCCTTATTGTTTCCTCACAAATATGTTAGGAACATAAGACCATAGGAAATAGGAACAGGAGTTGACCATTCAGCCCCTCGAGCCTGCTCCGCCATTCAATAAGATCATGGCTGATCTTGTGTTTCGATTTCCCATCTAATCCCAATAACCTTTGAGTCCCTTGCCTAATAAGAATCTATCTATCTCTGCCTTAAAAATATTCAATGACCCCACCTCCACCACCTTCTGAGGCAGAGAATCTCAAAGTCACACAACCCGCTGAGAGAAAAAAAATTCTCCTCATCCCTGTCCTAAAAGGACAATCCCTAATTTTAAAACAGTGCTCCCTAGTTCTGGACTCACCCACAAGAGGAAACATCCTTTCGACATCCAAATGTCAAGGTCGTTCGGGATCTTGTATACTTCAATCAAATCACCCCTCACTCTTCTAAACCTCAGTGGAAACAAGCCCAGTCTGTCCAACCTTTCCGCATAAGACAACCCACTCATTCCAGGTATCAATCTATTAAACCTCCTTTGAATCACCTCCAAAGCATTTACATCCTTCCTCAAATAAGGAGACCAAAACTGCACACAGTATTCAAGGTGCGGTCTCACCAATGCCTTTTATAACTGAAGCATAACATCATTACTTTTACGTTCAATCCCTCTCGTAATAAAGGATAGCATTCCATTGGCCTTCTTAATTACTTGCTGTACCTGCATACTAATTTTTTGTGACTCATGTACTAGAACACCTAGATCCCTCTGCACCTCAGAATTATGCAGCCGTTCTCCATTTAAGTAATATTCTGTTTTTTTGTTCTTCCTGCCAAAGTGAACAGCTTCACATTTTCCCACATTAAACTCCATTTGCCTGCTCACTCAATTTATCCATATCCATCTGCAACCTCCTCATGTCGTCTTCACAACGTACTTTCTTACCTATCTTTGTGTCATCTGCAAATTTAACTACCATGTCTTCACTCCCCTCATCTAAGTCATTGATGTAAATTGTAAAAAGTTGAGGCCCCAGTACAGACCCCTGTGGACACCACTCGTCACATCCTGTCAATCAGAAAAAGACCCATTGATGCATACTCTCTGCTTTCTGCCAGCCAGCCAATCTTCTATCCATGTTAATATGTTACCCACTACATCTTGCGCTTTTATTTTCCGTAATAATCTTTGATGTGGTACCTTGTCAAATGCCTTCTGGAAATCCAAGTACAGTACATCTACAGGCTCCCCTTTATCCACTGCGCATGTTACTCCTTCAAAAAACTCCAGTAAATTGGTTAAACATGATTTTCCTTTCACAAAATCATGCTGACTTTTCCCAATTGCCTCGAATTCTTCTAAGTGCCCAGCTATAACCTCCTTAATGATCAATTCTAATAACATTCCCACAACAGACATCAAGCTAACTGGCCTATAGTTTCCTGTTTTCTGTCTCCCTCCCTTCTTGAATAGAGGAGTTATATTTGCTATTTTCTGATCTGATGGAACCTTTCCAGAATCTAGCGAATTTTGGAAAATTAACACTAGTGCATTGACTACCTCATTAGCCACCTCTTTTAAGACCCTAGGATGTAGTCCATCGGGACCTGAAGACTAGCCAGCTCACAGCTCCATCAATTTGCTCAGTACCATTTCCCTAGTGATTTCAATTTCACAAAGTTCCTTTCTCCCGTTCACCTCCTGATTTGCAGCTATTACTGGAATGTTTTTTGCCTCCTCTATAGTGAATACAGAAGCTAAATATTTGTTCATTTCTTCTGGCATTTCCTTATTATCTACTGTTAGTTCCCCACTGTTCCCCATTCCTTTCTCCTGATTAACCTTTTAGTCATTCTCTGCCGTTCTTTATATTCTGTCCAACCATCTGTCCTGCTACTCAACTTTGGGGAGTTGTATGCTTTCCTTAACATTTTTAATTAACCACGGATGGTGGGTCCTCCTCTTAGAATTTTTCTTTATAGTAGGAATGTACTTATTCTGAATACTCTGAAATATCCCCTTAAATGTATGCCACTGCTTCTCTATTGATCTATCCTCTAGCCTAGTCTCCCAGTTCACTTCAGCTAGCTCAGCTTTCATCCCCATATAGTTGCCCTTATTTAAGTTTAAGGTACTAGTCTTAGATCCAGTCTTCTCCCTTTCAAACTGGATGTAAAATTCAATCATATTGTGGTTGCTGCTACCTAGGGGTGCCTTTACTCTGAGGTCATTAATTAACCTTGTCACGTTACACAATACCAAGTCTAATATAACCTGCTCTCTGGTTGGTTCCAGAACATGCTGCCCTAAGAAACTATCTCAAAAGCATTCTAAGAACTCCTCATCCAGGCCAATACTGCCAATCTGATTTTTCCAGTTTAAAATCACCCATGATTATTGCCATCCCTCTGTCACAAGCACACAATATTTTCTCTTGAATACTTTGTCTTACACTGTGGCTACTGCTAGGAAGCCTGTAGACCACTCCCACTAATGACTTTTCCCCCTACTATTTCTCATCTCCACCCAAACCGACTCTACATCCTGATCTCCTGAACCAAGGTCATCTCTAATTATTGTACCAATGCCCTCTCTGATCAACAGTGCTACCCCTCCACCTTTACCTAGCTTCTTATTCTTCTTGAATGCCAAGTACCCTTCAATATTAAGGATCCAATCTTTGTCGTCCTGAAGCCACATCTCTGTAATTGCTATCAGATCATATTTATTTACTTCAATGTGGGCCATCAATTCATTTACTTTGTTATGAATGCTACGTGCATTTTCTCTCAGCCCCTTCCTGCCATTCTCTGACCCTCATTTCTCATATTACTATTTTGCTCTCCTGTCTTGACTCTACATCTTGAATTGCTACTTCTACCCAAGCTTGATCCCTCACCCCTCTTGTTTAGTTTAAAGCCCTCTCTACTTCCCTAGTTATGCGATTTGCAAGGACACTCATCCCAGCACGGTTCAGGTGTAAACTGACCCAACCGTACAGCCCCCACTTTCCCCAGTACTGATGCCCGTGCTCCACAAACCGGAATCCACTTCTCCCACACCAGTCTTTGTTTGAGCCACGCAATCGTCTCTGTAATCTTATTTTCCCTATGCCAATTTGCACGTTACTCAGGTAATAATCCAGAGATTATGACCTTTGAGGTTCTGCCTCTTAATTTGGTACCTAGCTCCTCATACTGACTTTGCAGAACCTCTTTCCTAGTTCTACCTATGTCATTGGTACCTACATGGACCACGACAACTGGATCCTCCCCCTCCCACTGCAAGTTCCTCTCCATCCCTGAGCAGATGTCCTGAACCCTGGCACCAGGCAGGCAACAAAGCCATCTGGACTCTCGCTCTTTGCTGCAAAGAACAGTGTCAATCCCCCTCACTGTACTATCCCGTGCTACCATTACATTCCTTTTTGCTCCCCCTGCTCGAATGGCTTCCTGTACCACAGTGCCATGGCCAGCCAGCTTATCCACCCTGCACACTTCGCTTTCATCCACACAGGCTGTAAGCACCTCAAACCTGTTTGACAATTGCAAAGCCTGAGGCTGCTCCCCTACTGTCTGCTCGGTCCCATTACCTGCCACACTGACAGTCACATCCTCCTGTCCCTCACCGCTGACCAAAACAGGTGACCCTCTTCTCAGACTTGTGACTGTCTTCTGGAATAAAGTATCCAGGTATTGCTCCCCCTCCCTTGTGTTGCGTAGTGTCTATATTTTGGCTTCCAGGTCAATAATGCTGATCCGGAATTCTTCTAGTTGCTTACACTTCCTGCAGACGTGTTTGTCATGGATTGCCTTGGCTCCTACATCATGTTCAGAGAGTTCACAAATTCCTATGTGTATATCACCCTCCAACAAGCATATATGATTCCACTTTAAGTATTTTTTTATCACGTTATCATCGGCAGGAGGCAATGATATTGTCACAATCATAGGAATCAGTTGTAAATGTCACTTTGCTTGCAAGGCTTTCTGGCATAATACACCAAACCAAATCTTCATACTTTATGTCAAACCATATTCCCATATGATTTTCAGTTTTTAAATTGTTTGCAGACAGAACGACATAAAATTTAGGATCCAATTTTTATATCATTTAACCTTTTTTTGAATCTGCATGTAGTAAAACCCTTCCATACACAATCACCTTGAAGATAAGTTGTTCTTAATAGTCTTTGTTATTCTGAATGATTGCCATTATTCCTAACCTATCCTAATATTTCACCTTTACTTTTATTAAAACCAGGGATTGTCCTTGTTTTAAAGCAGCTTTTGCTGTCTGCCGACTCATTTCTTTAAATAATCCCCCCCTAATTAATGGTGCCTGGTTTTATCATGTTTCATTATCTCGGAGTTCACTGAATTAGCTTCCTGAATTGTGCTCCATGAAAGTGTGCTATTTCTCTAAGGACTGTAAGATAAAACTCGACATACATTCTGTTATATAATTAAGACAATGAAATATGCAAAAGGAAAAATTTAACAATGTAGGAATAATTTCTACTTGTAAGTAGCTATAAAAACCTTAATGTGATTGTGTCACTCTGTTCGTTCATGGGTCCTTCATAAACATGGTTTGCAACTTTTCCCCTGCCTCCCATTTTTTAATTATAAATTGCTCTGCCAGTTTTTTGATCAAGTTTGCACTGAGGCATGAGTTCAGGGCAACAGCCAATCTGTCCTTCTGTCTGCTCTGAAGAATGGAAAGTTCAGAAGTTTTTATATCCCATTGTTCCTTAAGCATATCCTCATACAGATCCCATGCTTTGTCAACATTTTGCCATTGAAGTTGTCAGCAGTAATGTTTTGTATTGTTTTTATAGCCTTCCTTTAAAATGCCACATTCAGATATTCCTGCAGGTCTTGACCACTGAAGACATTACGACCAACAGGTCTCCATTCATTAAAGTAAACAATATTCATTCATAATACCTGCAACCACTGCTAGGTTTAAAAGTATCAGACCTGTCTGAAACAATATCATCAAAGGCTCTATGGACCCTGATAAATTTAACCAGAGTACCTTGAAATGCGACCAACTTGTCATTGCCTAATAATACCTTGGACTATCTGAAGGAGCCTGTGGCATAAGACTTTAGAAACTTCAAAAATCCAAAGGCCAACATTAACTTTAAAACTTTAAAAATCAGAAGGCCACCATGAATATTTTGATTAAGGGAGCGTAGGATTATTTGTACAGTGACTGCTTTTTACACTCAATCGGTGTAACTCGGCAGCTTGCCGACCTAAGAACTCAAATGGTGTGAAACCAACTTCTTAAAAGACTACCTGTAGTTCAGCATTGCAATTTGGCAACCAGAAGTAATGGTTAATTACTTCTTGCTTGTGAAAACTGTAGGGGTGTGGTGGGGAGTGGTTCAGTGAGCCAATAGCAGTTTTCACACCTCATACTCCAAAGCTGCTTTTTCATTTTTTTAAAAACTGTATTTAACAGTTGTATTTCAGTTAAAAATAAATTCACACCATGCATCTTTAATTTTCAAATGTATAAAGCCAATTTTGAAACTCTTTTTCTCCTTTCTCCTAACATTACCATCTTAACTTTCCCATTATTAGGTGTTCCAGTCATAAATTGAAATGAATACTGAACAAGCATTCATGTATTCAAGCACTTTATTGATTCCTGTAATATATTGTGAACTCTAAAAATGGCAATTTGTTCATGATAATCCCAAATTGTGCATCTCATAACTATTCACACAATTTGCATTCCTTGCTGTCTGTAGTGCCTGGCGCAGAAAACCAGTTTCATAATTTGATATTTTAACCAAACCCTCAGTATGTCAATTACTCTAAATCAGTTTGAAACCAGAAACAGAAAGCAACAACAATTTCTGCTGAAGGGGTCATCAGTTGATAACATCGCTATTAAGGTTCAAAATCATGAAGCCAGCAGCAAACCTTCACACAATTCACATTCACATTCAGAGACTGAAAACAAAATTAACCAGCCCTTTCCTTTTTAAATAAAAACTAAAAATACTCAAAACACTTGTCCTAATTCTTTCTGATCGTAATTTTAATTTTTGCTGTGGGTTTTTATTCACTTTTGTTATACATCAGGTGTTAAACCCAAGTTTTTTAATGGAACTTATTTATATTTATATGCTGTGAAAGGCCTGATGTTAACTCTTCTGGCATTAATTCTATGTCCTCCTACATTTTCTCATTTTCAAAAGAATTCTCAGAGACATTGACATTGTCATTGACTGCATCTGACCCACCTGTTCCAAAAGAATTTTACCTGTTTCCAGACCTTCTCATTCTCCAATGAGAATTTCCCATATGCAACCACATCTACCCACATAATTTGTAGTTCTTTTCGTATAGAGGTGAGCAGTCTCGCACCAAAGTTTCCACCCTTTCTCCACAGAAAACTCTTTATTCTCTCGGAGCAGCCACAAGGTCTCTCATTGTCTTAAACAATTCCTTTCCCTCAATCAGGGGCAAGAGCTCTTTAATTCCCTTAATCACGGACACTTATTTCTGAATTTCCTTCCTTTCACACAACAATTCCGCAGACGTTTTTTTTTTGCTTTTTTTCTACCAAACGTGAATTGCATGTGCCAATAAACGCCTCGCTGCTTTTAATTTCAGTTTCTTCTTCATTCACCAGTCTCTCTCTGGGAGTCATTGCCGTTACGTACGGCTCGTGTGTTTTGGTCATTATGGTGAGCAACACCTCACATTTACATCAATGGACAATAAATTTTGCTGTTTAAAAATTTTAAAATGTACGTTAGTTGATTTTCATTTCGCTACAGGGCCATTGTCAATTCCATTTTTAGAGTGAATTAGATTGGAGATACATGTTGCTACAACCAGTGGTAATAGGCTTCAAGTTAAATTTTATTATTTAAATATAGACTAAAAGTACTAAAAGTAAAATAAAAATATTTTGTAATATAGAAAGGGATCAGTAATCAAAACACTTGCTCATCAAATTAAATAGTACAGCTTAAACTTTTAACTAGTTTAAAGAAAAATTGTCTTTCATCATCTCATGACACCTCAAGTGCTTCACAGTTAACGAACATACTTTTGAAGTGTAGTCACTATTGCGCTGAAACATGGCAGCCAATTTGCACGCAACATGATCCTACAAACAGAAACGAGACAAACGACCAGATAATCTTTTTCTACGATGTTCGTTGAGGGACAAATATTGGCCAAGAGAATTTCTCTGTTCTTCAAATATAGACAAGGGACTTTTTTCACCCACCCCAGAGGGCAAATGGGGTCTCCCATAACAACACCTCCGATAATGCAGCCCTATTTCACTAATGGGTTGAACTATCATTTTAGAATGTGCGCTTAAATCTCTGGAACCTTCTGACTCAACCGTAAGCTGCTACCACTAAGCCAAGACTAACAACTAAGACCTAAAAGCTGCAGTACAAGAGTTTATTCTTCTTGTAGATTCTAAGTTCAGCTGTCCTATAAATTTAATCACAATACAGACATTGAATAGTGTTCTGATTTTGTTACAGACGATTGTACAGCGCTCTGGTCTAGCGTGAGAATTGGAATGAGAGCCAATAAACGAGGCGCTCCTTAGTTGGAACGAATTCTACAGCCACCAGCCTAAGATACACAGAATCGAAGCTGGCAACCCTGCAGCTGTGGATGTTACATTTGCAGTGCGCATCCCATTGCACTTTTTGTTAACTTGCGGCTCAGCTCATCAGCTCTCTCGTTGCTGCCGTAAAGCTGGAATAATAGTTTAATTTTCGCTATCCCTTCCTTATTCATTAGCCCAAATTGAAGTTCTTCCCTCAAATTGACAATTGTACCAGCCCCTTCTGGTCACCGTAAATCAGTATCGTGTGGAACTCCAGTGACTTGTTATCTATTTGCTTTGTACAGTGTAAATATGCCCTGACAAATGCAGCAAGATTATAGCTTTTAGAAATATAATCAAATATGTTTACTATAAAGAAAACCTGTGAATTTTCCAACATATCACAAATCATTGAAAGGCTAATGATTAAAGTTTTTTTTATCGATGGATAAAAAGAACCTGATGTTAACAGATCTTTTACCTACTAACTAAAGGGACATAATAAACTAAATATGTAATTAACTGGAATTGCATCTTTAATGGTTAAAAATTATAATGATACTTAGAACAAGCTATTCATTTCTAGTGTTTTTTTTGTAAATTTGTGGGCACACAGTAGGTAAAAACAATATTTAAAATATCTAAATGTTATTTGCTGTCAAAAAAAAACCTCAGGGCGCGAAATAGTCAGGCAACCAGCATGTGCGAAATGTTTTAGAAGCGAAAGTAAACATTTGATGGTGAAGAGTCCTTAAGCGTGTAAGTGTATCTGTTTGCTTATTTCTGCACTTCGTTGTAGTCTTCAGATGTTAAATAGATTAAAGGGCTACAAGAGGTCATCGAAGCTGTAAATTTGTTTTGCCGAGCAGGACTTATTACTGCACTTTCATTGGACTATGATTGGTAAAGTTTTTGACGCTTAGTTTACATGGTGCAATCCATAATGATTTCTAAATTAAGGACAGGGTTTAACCGTCCTGTCGTCTTGAAAACAATACCAATGATGAAAACGGCGGCCGTCTTTCGTTGAAATCGAATAACGCTACCATATCACTCTACATCAACAGAAAACCATCATGTTGCCTTTTCCAACGTTTATTCAAACCCCTGTGTACAACGTTAACATAAGCACTATCAACAGTAAGAAGTTTTTTTATGATTTTGCATCATAAACGATTTCGCGTTATTTAATAAAATTGTAATAATTATGTTGTGCCGAATGATATCGAGCAGTCAAAATGAAATGTTCAAAAAACTGCAATTGTAACCATTCCACTCTTTCATAAAAGCAAACATTTTGGATTAGCTTATTTAATATCACTAACATTTTACCTAAATTTCCAAAGCAAGTCTGTTTTTGTACTGAACAATTCCAAAAATTACTACTGCACTAGATGTGTTAAACCTTATAAAAATTGAGGGAAAAAATTGTATTTGCAATAGATACGTTAGTCCATCTTTCTCGCAAGAGTGAATAATCCTTTAATTTTACAATTTAGGAAATCCTATTTGATTCTAAACGATATAAGTAATAACTTTTTATGCACTTGGTTGCATAGGACGAGAAGCGCAGTCGATAGCAGCCAAATCCTTTTTAATGCCATTGAAAACCATGACAACAAGGAACAAACTCGGACTTATCCCAAAAAGTTAAAGCGCATTGTGCTGAGGTGTCAATCATCTATTATTTGATGACTGAACAAATGCAAAATCTTGACTGGAACAAATGCTTCCAACAGGTCCGGGACGATGGTCTACATTTCCTCCATTGTTTGCAGCCTAGCAGTTGGCATGTATTTGTGTTCTCCCACTTTCGACCACCCAGGACGTTGTGAGGGAGTTTGTGGAGCATGGAACACTGTCACAGCAGCAGGCTTGATAGGTGGCACAAATAGGCATGGCATGGGAATCTTTGACTGAAGATTACCTACAGAAATTATCAGAAAGATGGCCAACTCGGGATTAGTGCCATATTTGCAAGTAACGTCGCTAAAAGCTCGTCATTTCAGTATTTGATGAAATTACCAAATGCATTAAACGTTTTGGAGAAACAAGGATCTTAAGCAAAAGCTATATCCTATTAAAACCACTGCAGCATAGTATTTCTTAATTGGCGTCTGTTGTCCCATTGTACTGTTTAAATATCAATGTACATATCTAGATATTTTACAACCAGATAATTAAGAAATATTGAATAACATGAAACCACAAAGCACTGTAATTTTTGTCACACCTCCTGGTTGTGTGTCGTTAGACATAGTTTTGCTGGCCTTGTAGTGGACGTTTTCAATATCCCGGCGTAATGTTCCCTGTAAGCAGATACTTCATATCCACTGTAAATTCTGCCATGGAAATTCCCATTTGTAGTAGCCTCAGAAAAGGATTTGGGGAGGGGGCGAATAAGCATCTTATATGTTTAATTGCAGCAAATACAGCGCGTCCAGTTCACTTAAATAACACTCGTGGGCTATTTAACAAATGAATAAGTAATTAAATGAACTAGAGAATCTGTCACTGCTTCTGTACTTTGTATGCAAATAATGGGGAGGGGGAAGGGTTGTGGCCACCACTAACCACCCAAGATGTAATTCACTAATTCACTAACACAATTACCATTATCTGTTCACTACGTTCTTTGCTAATCAGGCAGAATATGTAATGATGAAGCCTGTTTCCTGCTGTCATTTGGGAAGTGCCGGGTAATTCTCTGGTGAGGTTACACCTACTCACATTAATGCTTTGGCACTTGACTGATGCAGGTACTTAGTATCCTGTGGTCAGACAGGATCTGAAGGTTGCCACTGTTGGCGGTGAAGGGGACTGTTTATATAAACATAGGACGCTCCCTCTAAAAGACTCTCTATTTCTATATTATTTAGCAGAGAGATATATAATTGTATCTAAGTTTCACGGAGAGGGTTTCTCCCCGCTTTAACCCGCAAGTAGTCTATTTTTCTCAGAAATTTGGTGAACGTCTGATAATTTGTGAACATGTCGTTAACGAGGGCCAGCTTTACAGTACGCAGTATTTTAAATTTACCAGATCAACGCGAAATTGACCGTCTAAATCAATGGGATCAAGGAAGTGGGAAAGCAATCCAATCTACTGTCATTAAAAAAGAAGCAGACCAAACCTCTCAGCATGACTATTCGAAATTATCCTTTTCGGGGTGGCTTGGTTCTGACAAAATTTGTAAGTATGCAAATTAGAATTGAGGTTTTCCTACTGATTTATTATCTTGCTTTCCGATGAAGTATCGTAAGTAACTTTAACCGGAAAATGTTTCCTTCTAGCATCTGATGAAAGCAGCACAGATACGGCTTCCGCGGACTGTATCCAAAGAAAAGGCTCGTCATCCATCATGAAGAATGAGAAGAAGAAAAAACGACGAGTCCTATTCTCCAAAGCACAAACCTTTGAGCTAGAGCGAAGATTCCAACAACAGCGTTACCTATCTGCCCCTGAACGCGAACACTTCGCCCACCTTCTGAGCCTAACCCCGACTCAGGTGAAGATCTGGTTCCAAAACCACAGGTATAAAATGAAGAGAGCCCGTGTAGATGGCACTCTGCAGATCGATATAAACCAGCCCCAACTGGTGCGCAGAGTGGCAGTGCCAGTGCTGGTCAGAGATGGCAAACCCTGTCACTCTTGTTCCATTACCTCCGTGCAGATCCAGGACAAGCCCGGCGACACTGTTCAACCCAATTCCTACACTGCTTTTACAGTTCATGGCTTTCAACAGGTACAGCACACAGGACCATTTGGCGTCTTTCCTAGCTATCATCATTTAACACATCCTGTTGTACGGAGACAACAGTGGAGCTGGTGAACCATGGACACTTTGAACTCAAATTAATGGTGTTGTTACTTGATGTATAAAATAATTACTCATATAGTTCAGCCAGCTTGTGAGTGGTCGAATTTTCGGTGTAATTACATTTTTGGTACTTTTCTGCACATAGCATTTCGAGGCCCTTTTTCTAGACTTTTCCTTTGGTCACTTTTCAAATGTCACTGATATTCACAACATGCATAACTCCTCCTACAAGGGGAACATTTCTGGCCCAGTAATTCATAAATGTAATATAATCTGGAAAATCTAAACTGTACGTTTTCAAGCATAGAAAATGTCAACAAAGCAGTTTAGTACCTTATTCATTGTAATTTCCTGCTTGAGAAAATAAAATGGCAAAAGGTAGTTACAAATTACATTGCTATATATTGAGTTTCTGAAAAAAATGTTGCAAATAGATCTTCCACATAAACCATCTTTTGAAAGTGTTAGATTTCATAGTCATTGGTTTATTACCATATTATTTTGAAATAAATGTCAATACTTAAATTTTTGCTTTCTCAATGTAAAATGGTTCATTAACAACGAGACACGAGCCATTTACTTCTTAATTCTGATGAAGTACATGAATGGATTAGTTACATCACCTTCAATGTTGGCAACGAATACGAAATATTATTTTTGAGATTTGACCTGAATACTTCTCAATTACTTGTTAAAAATTGAACATAATTTTAGTGTTGGGTAAATAGAACGCACTCATTGGATAAGTTTTGTGAGCTATAAGGTTAGAACCAAATTCTCTTCTATAGAAGGAAATGAATTGATAAAACGTTGTGTAACAGTTGTTCCTGCAGACACTTCACCTGAAAGTGAAGGTTGTGTTTTCCTTGTGACTTATATGAGATAGAATTTTAAAATTAACTTTCCCTTTATATCAACGTTTTGCAAGTATGCCTACAAGGAGGTAGCATACATACCAACGTGTTACATTGGCAATTTGAATGTAATATCATAAACTTTATCCAAAGGTTACATTTTTGCGATATACAAAATGAAATTAGTTACCTTCGCCTAACATTTTTAAAGGAGCATAAGCAAATTATTTTCCGCCGTTAAGCAGATTTACTCTTCCCAGCATTTGTTCTGCTGAGGAGAATGCCAATTTAAAAATAAATGATTTTTCTCTATTGTGAACATGCCCATGGTATCCATGATGACCAAAAGACCAAAAGGCAATTAACATTGTGTAATATCCACTCAATTTTTTTCCCTTGAATTCCGGTTGCAGCGAAATAACTGTGCATAGTTGTCGGCGAGGATATTCCATAACAAAAAAAACAGCACCTGCATTTTAATATACAATCCTTGCTTTATATTGCATATTTCTTAATAAATATCACAAAATAACGTATTGAAAGCGCCAACACATTCCAACGAAATACATACTTTATCATGCGAAAATAATGTACTTCTGCCTAAACTCATAATTCCCGAAGATTGGATATGTTCCTTAAGATGCAGTTATTTCAGTTCATTTATTGGCAACAGCGTACTTAATATTAATTTAAAAATAAAGTCAACGTGATTCATCCCTGAGTTTTTATTATTTAAAACATTCCCATTTTCTTTTTAAAAGTGACTTTAGAAGCAAGAGACGGGAGATATTCCCTCAGATGTTTTGTATAAAGAAATCATAAAGCCCTTCCTCCAGGTTTGGAATTTAGTAATACATGGCATTCACAATCTCTCCCTAATAACACATTGGAGGTGGGAAAAGAGGCGCACGTATTTCTGGGATTCCCTCTTCCTTTCAGTTTACCCATTCACAGGGATACCTTTAAATCTCTTCATTCCTTGTTAGAATTTAACGTAGTGCTTTGTAATAAGGTTTGATAAACTTGTTGGCGCGAATTGCGATAGTTACAAAAAAAAAGTTCTGCTATTAGTGTGCGCCGTGGTGAGGGACTCAATTTGCAAACAACACTAACTAAATATGATTGATATTTAGAAGTGAATGAAAATGTAGTGAAGATACCAACATAAAATTAGCTCTACTGTTTTGTCCCGTGATTTATGAACATATATCTATGGTAGTAATAAGAAAAGATAAATTTTGTTTACTTTTGGGAAATCGGATTTGTTGAAGAAAAAGTTCCAGCAAAGGCAAATGAACAGAAATTAAGGAAGAAAGTGAAATAGTGTTACAATAGTTCGAAAAGGTCATTGGTCACTGTGCAATTTAAAAGAATTCAGAAACAACAATTCGCACGATAGATACAGATTGAGGAGTGTTTATTAATGATGTACCCCTCTTTTATTAGCCTATCCCAGGAGGAAATCGATACACAATCCTCGTCAGGACACTAGAATGCAATAGCAAAGGTGATTTTTTTTAGATTCCCGAAGGCTGACGCATAGAAGTGAAGAAAGAAAGTGAAACAATGTCCGAATAGTGTTTGCAGTTTCTATTTTCACTGTAAGGCAAGGAAGGGCCTGGTACTAGCAGGAATGGTTACTGACGAGTAAACTCAATGAGTCGCGAACATTCTAATTCCTGCAAACTTTGCTTCTCTCTAGTGATAATCCCTTCTCTGTATAGTTGCAACAGTCTGACAAACTGCTGCTAACGTGAATCTGAGATATGGTTAGAGTTTTATATAAAATGCTCTAAACAGTTAAAATAAAACTACAAAAAGAGTATTTTCTGTGATGGCATTTGGATAACATGTTTGGCAAATAAAGAGGTTGACCTATTCTAATCATTGGGCTTCCCATATAAACTAAAGCACCCATCTGAAGCCTGCAAAAACGGTGAAAACAATTTTGCAAATTTAACAAGGGAGTAAGGATTATCTCTGAGATGTGTTAGACAGTAAGCAACAGCATGTGATTGCTAAATGCTCATTATCTATTTAGAAGCGAAACACTTAAACTCATTGCTGTGGTCCACTGCATTTGGAAGATAATTTTATCAATTTTGAGCACCTGGATATTTGAATTTCTTCCACTGTAGAGCCACTCTGCTTTTACCTGGAGATATTATTGAACAATATTTCAGATAGGTGCACTGAGGTTAAATATTAGAGATAGTTGTCTCAATCTAAATTGCCCACGTTTCCGTACGAGGAAAGTTTACGGGTATGAACGCTGTGTTACACATTCTAAAGGATTTATGAAAATTATGACATCGCCAGTAGGATAACAGTTAAAAATGCCTAATTGATCGCATTGTACCGTTTACATAAATCAATAAGATGTGATCCAGTTTTATGTTTAACTCGTGTCTGAGACAACAAGGGGCGGTAAGATTATTGCAGCAGCCATAGCATATTTGTCAAAATGATCCATTGTCATGACAGCTCATCAGGAATCGCAGCAACACTTGGATCTCACTGGGGGATGTATCAGAAAGTTAAGCAGTTTATATCGGCACAATCACTATAAAAGAGCAGTAAAAGGGAAAGTTGTCGGCATGAGAAAGTGAAATGCAGGAGGCGTGCATTTTGATTAAACTTGCTGAGTATCTCGACCCTGTGTTGTCTTTGCTGCCTGTTGGGCAAAGATAGGGGCTGGCGCTGTCACCTGGGCTCTTTGTCCCAGCTGATGTCCTCCGTGTATTCCATATGGATGCAGCTAGCCTTGGAGAATCTCCAACAGAATCACCATTAAACCCTTTTTGTATACTAGGCTGAAAGGAGCATTGTCAGGTCTGAATAGGATGCAGACAAATTCCGCCGTGTTTCAATTCAGAACTTTTTAATCAGTCCCCAGTGACAATTTTATGGTTTACGGAGGGCACAATAGCATCTTTTAAAACATTGTAACCTTCGTGAAGACAAAGGGCATGGTTTTGATGGGATGACAATACTATTTTGGAAATTCGTGATCTTGTTAAGACATTATGGTGTTTGGACGGAACTTAACGCATTTATTAAGACGATTTGTTACACCAAATGGCATTTAAAGAAACAAAGACAAAATTATTCCCATTGTTAGTGTAACTATTTTTGACGCTTTGCCCTTATGTAATGGTCCTGTCGCTTTTACTGTACAGCAAATAATACAAGTGGCATAAAACACTAAATAATGAACACTTTTGTTCGCTTGACACAGCTCCAGCATTTTTGTAGGATTTTGCAATACGGATTTTCACATGAACCTGTAAACTGTATGTTAAGGGGTTACTGTTAGTAAAGTTCAGTCTCCTCTAATTGCTTTTTAAAAAAATATATATACTTTATTCATAAAATATCTGGAAGAACATTACAAAACATTTCAAAATTGCCATCATAAAAAGTGCAGATTCAACTTTTACACATGGATCACAAGATGCTTCAATACAATCAATGAATATTACAATAATTTCAATATGGTCATTACAGACAGTCAGACAGTGCAATGGTATTGGAGTTATCAACATACATCATGTTGCACTCTGAGGTGCTTCAATACAATTATAAATCTCCTCTAATTGTTATCCCTCTTTCATTAAGCGTGTAAGATACCTAAACGCTTGCGAGTTTCATCCTTAAAACATCTGCCAGTATCTCAGTCGCCCATTTATTCGTCGCTATTGTTATATTATACAATCATTTAACAAGACAATGACGGTTAAAACTTTCCTCAAAAGCTAATGAATTGCTTTTCAGAAGCCCAGCCGGAAAGAGGCACTACAATAAACCCGCCGATTAATTGTATACAGCAATCTTATTTCATATGAAGTAAGATATGCATAATTTCGCAGTCCCGACAAAGTATTCACAAGTACGAAATGTTCTGAGGGTCCAAGCAAGACGCTCTTTTAATCATGCGGAACATTTCTACCCCTTTCTGACGTTCATGCAGCTGCATCCCTGTGTCACGACGCGTAAACACCCAGGAGGCTCTACACAATAGAATTGGAATCAATGGCTGCCAAAATGGCAGAAACGTTGGAAGGCGGGACACAAAATGCAACATTGATTACTATGGATCTCAAAAAATGGATTTGAGAACTTGGCAGCCTCTGTGGGGTTGTGGGTTAAAGCTCCAGCCCAAGACATGAGTCCACGCTCTAGGCTGATACTGCAACACAAGCCCTAAACCCAATCCAGAACCTGTCGTTGGAGGCGCCATAGTTCAGATGAGACATTAAAAATCCAATGCTAACATTCATTTTCCTGGATTCTTAGCTAAGACTTTCTCAACCATCGTATCAAATTCATTAACTGGTCATTTTGATATATTCAACATTGTTGCTCCACTTCCCTTGGTAACAGAAGTTTACTGAACTTTTGATTCATATAATGTGTTTGAGACATTTCTGAGCTTTGTGATACAATGTACGGGTACAGATGCAAGCTTCAACTATATAAGATTAGATGACTTCAGACATGATATCCAATCAAATAATTGCATACAATATGTAAGATTTTAACTCTCTAACATTCATTGCAGCGAGTTAAAATCGGACCATAATAAATCTGAACAATTGAATAGACTAAGGCTCTAACCTAGAAAAAAGAAGGCTCGGGGCTGACCTGTAATGAAGTGGGTAGGTTAGGGTAGGGTAGATGCAGAAATATTGGGCTGAACTTTGCCACGGAGGCGAAGGCGGCTTTGGAAGCTGGGGGGGCGATGGTGGAGTGGGAAAATTCAGGAGGCTGCACTTCGGGGCAGTTCCCCGATGCTGCCTCGTCTCCGGACGAGTTTCCCAAGGGTGAACTGCCACAGGAATCAGAAACCGGTTCCGTAGAGCCAGGCAGTCAATAAGGCCAATTAAAACCCCATTAGGAACCATTTTCAGAATCCGGCCTCGGTGTTGAACTCGTCCCCGTTCATTTCAGAAGCTGGCGGTAACTTGCAGGTGGTAGGCCAGAGAGGCACCTCATTGGCCCAATGAATGAGCCACAAGTATGAAAAGGCCACAGCCGTATCTAAAACCATTCCTGTAGGATTCCCCCTCCACACTGATGGTCCTAACAATGTGGGCCTCTGTTATGTTTAACTTTTCAGCAGGGTTCCAACAGCGTCAACGTATGAGGTGCCCTTGGTGTCTCAGCAATGACCAGCCGTGGGCTACCCACCCAGCCAGTGCTGAGAGCTCTCTCATTGAGCCTTTCACTCGGGGAAGCTGCCTGCTGTCCTTAACTGAACTGCAAACACAGAGAGCGCCCACCTCATGTCAAGTGGGCACCTTAACCACAAGCACATTTGGGCAGAATTTTGGGCAGAAGCCAACCATCACCCGTGATCAACAGCGCACCGTGATTTCACGCTGGCAGGCCAGTTAAGGCCCACCCAGCGTGATACGCGAGTGGCAGCGCTGAGCGCTGCCTGTGCAGGCGGGGGGAAGGAGGGCGAGCAGGCCGAGCATGAACTCCACACATGGGCGCCGAGAGAGCACTGAATAATCTCCCAGGGCAGAATTTTGCCCTTGGCGTGGGTGCTCAGTGGGGGACGGGTGGGGGTGATTGGGAAGCTGACCGCCATCCACGATCAGCACCGCACCGCCATTTTACATGGGAAGGTCAATTAAGGCCCGTCCAGCATGCAACGCGAGCGGCAGCGCTCAGTACTGCCTGTGCGGGTGGGGGGAGGAGGCCGAGTGGGCCTAGCACAAACTTCATGCTTGCACGTGAAAGAACGCTCCAATCTCCCTGAGGCACGGAGCTGCCTCAGGGAGATGAAGCACTGTTTAAAAAAGAAAATGAAGAGAATAAAAACGTCATAAAACATGTCCCTTCATGTGACTCTGTCACATGAGCAGGGACATGTTTTTAATTCAAGTATGAAATTTTATTTTTATTTTTATTTGCTTTAGGAAACCTCACCCTGCCCCTGGATGAGGTTTTTAAAAAGTGCAAAGGCCACTTGGCACTTTCGCCTGCCTGCCAACCGTAAGGTAGATGGGCAGCGTAAATTTGAAATTAATTACCTTTTTAATGGCCTTAATAGGCTTTTTAATTGTCGGCAGGTATGCTGCTGACTCTGGCTCGTGCCCCCCAAACAAAATATCGCAAGACTAAGCGATGATGTCCCAACATCATCGCGTATCATTTTACGCTCGGCCGGGTTGGGTGCACGCCCGCTCGCCGAGCTCAATATTCTGCCCCTGAGGCACGGACCTGCCTCAGGGAGATGAAGAGATATTTTTTAAAACAATGAGGAGCAGAAAAATATAATAAAACATGTCCCCTCATGTGATTCTGTTATATGAGCAGGGACATGTTTTGAATTAAAAAATAAAGTTTTTATTTTAATTGTATTTGCTTTTGGAAACCTCATCCCACACGTGGATGCGGGTTCCAAAAAAATGCAAAGGCCACTTGGCCTTTTTGCCTGCCCACCAACCATTAGGTTGAATGGGCAGTGAAAAATTAACATCAATTAATAGGCCTTTTAATTGCCAGCAGGCATGCTGCCGGCTCTAGTGCGTGCCCGCCGACTAAACTATCGCACAGCTGCACATTGACGTCGAAATGCTCGGCCAACGTCATTGTGGGTTATTTCACGCTCGGCCAGGTTGGGCGTGCGCGCACCCACTGAGCTGAAAATTCTGGCCATAGTCCCAATGCCCGATGTCAGGTTCTTGGTGCCTGTGGCAAAATTCAGTCCAATGTTCCCATAGTGTGGAGCCCAAAACTAGGCATCTTAAGTATGAAATAGTCACCAATAAATGCAACTAAGAATTCTGGAAAATTTCCTTAACCAGAGAGTGGATAGAACAGGCTTGTCCAATGTGTGGCCTATGAAGCCCTGGGAGCCAGTTTCAAAATTCCAGTCAAACAGGTGAGTTTCAATGGAAGATTCTGCATGGAGCTGCTGTGCGCCTGTGTTAGAATGTAAAACTTGCTACAGCATCAAGTAATTGAGGTGAATAGCATGGATACCTTGAAGAGAAAGCTATATAAGTACATGAGGGAGAAAGGAATAGAAGAATATGCTGATAGGGTTAGATGAAAGAGGGTGGGAGGAGGTGTTTGTAGAGCAAAAACATCAACACAGACTAGATGGAGTCATGCCCAGCACAAAGGATGGTGGTTGTGGTTGTTGGAGGCCAATCATCTCAGCCCCAGGACATCACTGCAGGAGCTCCTCAGGGTAGTTTCCTAGCCACCACCCACCCCTGTCCCTGGCTGCTTCATCAATGACCTCCCCTCCAACATCAGATCAGAAGTGAGGATGTTTGCTGATGATTGGACAATGTTTAGTATGATTCATGACTCCTCAGATACTGAAGCAGTCCATGTCCATGTGTAGCAAGACCTGGACAATATTCAGGCTTGGGCTGACAAGTGACAAGTGACATTTGTACCACACAAGTACCAGGCAATGACCATCTCCAGCAAGACAGAATCCAACCATCCCCCCTTGGCATTCAATAGCATTATCATCACTGAATGTTCCACCATCAACATCCAGGTGGTTACCATTGGCCAGAAACTGAACTGGACTAGCCATATAAATACTGTGGCTACAAGAGCAGGTCAAAGGCTGGGAATTCTGTGGCAAGTAACTCACCTTTCGACTCCCCAAAGCCTCAAGGCTCAAGTTAGGAATGTTTTGGAATACTCTCCATTTGCCTGGATTCAATAACCAGAGGAGTGCAGCTTCAATACCATTCAAGAAGCTCAACAGCATCCAGGACAAAGCTACTCGTTTGATTGGCACCCCATCCACCAGTTTAAACATTCACTCCTTCCACCACTAGCACACAGTGACAGCTGTGTGTACTGTATACAAGATGCACTGCAGCAACTTGCCAAGCCTCCTTCAATGTCACCTTCCAAACTTGCGATCTCGACCACCTGGAAACATAAAGGCAGCAGACACATGGAAACATCGCCACCTGCAAGTTTCCCTCCAAACCACACACAGTGTACCCTAGCCTAAAGTGAAACTGCAATTTCAAAAATGTCCATTGAAGTGTGTGGTAACTTTATCGATGTTTTTAATAATATATTATGAGAAAGTAGAAACTCCACTTGTACTCTCATTAAAAAAATAGTTGGGAAGTTGATGGCTGTACATTCATAGAAAAACACACACAGTGCTTCTTTTACTAAATTAATTGCCAGGCATCTGTGCCCTTATAATCCAGCTGTACATAGCACTTAAAAGTTACCAGTACGAGACTTGAATCTACAGTATGGCATAATATTGCAGTTACACTGGGCCTTTATGTCTCTGTAAAGTGGTTTCATGTGCGCATTGATTTGAAAGTGGTAATATAACTCAGCAGTTAGCCTAGCAATCTGACTTCCCAAGTGCCCTAATGCAAAAGATGCAAAATCACCACAATTTTTTTCACACAGCTTGGATTGAACAGCAGGTGTAGGTTCACTCCAACTTTGTGCAAGGCTACAGTTTAAACTGGCCATCTATTATATCTCTTGTTAACTAGAAGTTAATCTCAATATTTTTAATGTTAGGAAAAAGTGGGCACCCGAGTAACATAACTGACTGCATATTGCATTCTACAAACAACAGTAGCCATATTATACTTGCTGTCAGGTTAAAATGTCTCTATTTTAGCAAATGTTAAATCAAGTTCACATATGTTTATTTCAGTAAATGTGAATGGTCCCACTGCCTATTTGAAGAAAAGCAGAAACTTTCTCTGGATCCTAGCCAGCACTTTTTCTCAAAAAATGTCACAAAAATTAGACGAACTGGCTATTCATCTCCCATGTGACAGTACAGAATGGCTGCAATGTTTGCCTACAGAACAATAAATGCACTATAGAAGTAATTTGTAATGTGAAGCACGTTCAGATATTGTGGTGAAATGGTGAGGCATGAAGCAAATGCATGTCCTATCCTTCTTCCTTTTTTCTTTTTCTTTCCTTTCTTCCAAGGGCTTTTAGAATCTCATTGTTAGAATCTAACAATGAATTACTGGCCTAAACTGTACAAGGGTCATCTGAAAAAAGTGTTGAGGACAACATTGTTTGTACTTGCATAGAAAATTTATGGCACAAGATGAGGCCATTTGGGATTAACAGTGACCCTGATTTTAACTTTGGTGTGTTAAGTGTGGCTGAATTTTGTTTTCAATGTAAAACTCAGCCACTTCAGCCAAAAACAGACTTGAGGTATTTAAAAAAAGAACAAATTCAAATAGCAGTGTTGTTGGGCTGACAGATTTTGTTAATCAGAATCACAGAATTGTTACAGTACAGGAGGCCATTCAGCCCATGATGGCTGTGATGGCTCTTCATAGGAGCAATTCCGCTAATGACACTCCCCCGCCTTCTCCCCACAGCCCTGCACATTGTTTCTTTTCAGATAACAATCCAGCTCCCTCTTGAATGTCTCGATTGAACCTTCCCCCATCACGCTTTCAGGCAGCGCATTCCAAATCATAAGGATATAAGAAGTAGGAACAGGAGTAGACCATTCGGCCCCTCGAGCCTGCTCTGCCATTCAATAAGATCATGGCTGATCCTCTTGTGTTTTGATTTCCACATTCCCATCTGACCCCGATAACCCTTGATTCCCTTGCCTAACAAGAATCTATCTATCTCTGCCTTAAAAATATTCAATGACCCCACCTCCACCACCTTCTGAGGCATAGAGTTCCAAAGTCACACTACCCTCTGAGAGAAAAAAATTCTCCTCATCTCTGTCCTAAAAGGACAACCCCTAATTTTAAAACAGTGCTCCCTAGTTCTGGACTCACCCACAAGAGGAAACATCCTTTCGACATCCACCTTGTCAAGGCCATTCAGGATCTTGTATACTTCAATCAAATCACCCCTCACTCTTCTAAACTCCAGTGGAAACAAGCCCAGTCTGTCCAACCTTTCCTCATAAGACAACCCACTCATTCCAGATATCAATCTAGTAAACCTCCTTTGAATTGCCTCCAAAGCATTTACGTCCTTCCTTAAATAAGGAGACCAAAACTGCACACAGTATTCAAGGTGCAGTCTCACCAATGCCTTTTATAACTGAAGCATAACATCCTTAGTCTTATGTTCAATCCCTCTCGTAATAAAGGATAGCATTCCCTTGGCCTTCTTAATTACTTGTTGTACCTGTATACTAATCTTTTGTGACTCATGTACTAGAACATCTAGATCCCTCTGCACCTCAGAATTATGCAGCCGTTCTCCATTTAAGTGATGCTCTGCTTTTTTGCTCTTCCTGCCAAAGTGAACAACTTCACATTTTCCCACATTAAACTCCATTTGCCAGATCCTTGCCCACTCACTCAACTTATCTATATCCATCTACAAGCTCCTCATGTCCTTTTCACAACATACTTTCTTGCCTATCATTGTGTCATCTGCAAATTTAGCTACCATGTCTTCACTCCCCTCATCTAAGTCATTGATGTAAATCGTAAAAAGTTGAGGCCCCAGGACAGACCCCAGTGGGACTCCACTCGTCACATCTTGCCAGACCCATTTATACATACTCTCTGCTTTCTGCCAGCCAGCCAATCTTTTATCCATGCTAATACGTTACCCATTACACCATAGGCTTTTATTTTCCGTAATAGCCTTTGATGTGGTACCTTGTCAAATGTCTTCTGGAAATCCAAGTACTGTATGTCTACAGGCTCCTCTTTATCCACTGCGCATGTTACTCCTTCATAAAACTCCAATAAATTGGTTAATCATGATTTTCCTTTCACAAAACCATGCTGACTCTTCCCAATTGGCTTGAGTTCTTCTAACTGCCCAGCTATAACCTCCTTTATAATTGATTCTAATAACTTCCCCATGACAGACGTCAAGTTAACTGGCCTATAGTTTCCTGTTTTCTACTTCCCTCCCTTCTTGAATAGAAGGGTTATATTTGCCACTTTCCAATCTGATGGATCCTTTCCAGAATCTAGCGAATTTTGGAAAATTAACATTACCTCATTAGCTACCTCTTTTAAGACCCTAGGACGTAGTCCATCGGGACCCGGAGACTTCCAGCCTGCAGCTCCATCAATTTGCTCAGTACCATTTCCCTAGTAATTTCAATTTCACCAAGTTCCTTTCTCCCGTTCATCTCCTGGTTTGCAGCTTTCACTGGAATGTTTTTGTATTCTCTATAGTGAACACAGAAGCTAAATATTTGTGCATTTCTTCCGCCATTTCCTTATTATCTACTATTAACCCCCCATTGTCACTCTCTGGAGGACCAACACTCACTTTACTTACTCTTTTACTTTTTAAATACCTGTAGAAACTCTTGCTATCCGTTTTTACATTTCTAGCTAGCTTCCTCTCATATTCCAATTTCTTTCTCCTGATTAACCTAACCTAACCACGATCCTAACCACTCGCTGCTTGAAAATGTCACCATTGCTTCTTTTGCCAATTACCTTAAATCTGTGCCATCTTGTTCTTTATCTGTCCACCAATGGGAACAGATTTTCCTTATCGACTCTATCCAGACCTCTCATGATTTTGATTATCTCTATCAAATTTCCTCTCAAACTTCTCTTCTCCAAGGAAAACAGCCACAACTTCTCAAATCTATCTAAGTAATTGATGTTCTTCACCCCGGGATCATTCTCATGAATTTTTTCTGAACTCTCTCATGCATTTACATCATTCCTAGAGTGTGTTGCCCTGAACTGGACACAATACTCCAGTTAAGGCCAAACCAGTGTCCCTTACAAGTTAAAAATAAGTTTCTTGCTTTTACACTCTATACCACTATTAATAAAGCCTAGAATGCTATTTGCCTTATTAACCACTCTCTCAACTTTTCCTGCCACATTCAAAGATTTATGCACATATGCACCCAGGTTCCTCTGCTCCTGTACCCCCTTTAGAACTGTACTCTACATTTTATATTGTTTTTCTGCATTCCTCCCACCAAAATGAATCATTTCATACTTCACTGCATTACATTTCATCTGCTATTAGTCCGCCCATTTCATCAACCTGTCTATGTCCTTTTGAAGTTCTATACTAACCTCCTCAAAATTCACAATGCATCCAAATTTCATATAATCTACAAATATTGAAAATGTGTCATGTATACCAAGGTCTAGATCAGGCTTGTCCAACACACAGCCTGCAAGCCACTATCTGGCCCTCCAGGCTTCTCTATCCAGCCCGCAGACCCCGTGTTCAAAATATCGGTAAGTGAATTTGAAGATTCTTAAAAGAACTGCTCCTCTGATCACAGGATCACAGTTTCTCTCCCGCGTTAGCTGTTGCTTGGATCACCACTGAGCTAATCAGCAGCACATGAGGGAGAGAATTAGTCTCTGATTGGAGGAGCAGGTTTCTTCAACCTGAGGTCTGAAAATATGGCGCGATGGCAGAGGTGAGTCTGCTGGGAGGGGGGATGGGTCAAAGGGCTGCCGGGTGGGGGGAGAGTGGCTGCAGGGTGGGGGGGGAGTGGCTGCAGGGTGGGAGGAGAGTGGCTGCAGGGTCAGGGGGAGAGTGGCTGCAGGGTGGGGGGAGAGTGGCTGCAGGGTCAGGGGGAGAGTGGCTGCAGGGTGGGGGGAGAGTGGCTGCAGGGTGGGGGGAGAGTGGCTGCAGGGTCAGGGGGAGAGTGGCTGCAGGGTGGGGGGAGAGTGGCTGCAGGGTGGGGGGAGAGTGGCTGCAGGGTCAGGGGGAGAGTGGCTGCAGGGTGGGGGGAGAGTGGCTGCAGGGTGGGGGGAGAGTGGCTGCAGGGTGGGGGGGAGAGTGGCTGCAGGGTGGGGGGAGAGTGGCTGCAGGGTGGGGGGGAGAGTGGCTGCAGGGTGGGGGGAGAGTGGCTGCAGGGTGGGGGGGAGAGTGGCTGCAGGGTGGGGGGAGAGTGGCTGCAGGGTGGGGGGAGAGTGGCTGCAGGGTGGGGGGGAGAGTGGCTGCAGGGTGGGGGGGAGAGTGGCTGCAGGGTGGGGGGGAGAGTGGCCGCAGGGTGGGGGGAGAGTGGCTGCAGGGTGGGGGGAGAGTGGCTGCAGGGTGGGGGGAGAGTGGCTGCAGGGTGGGGGGAGAGTGGCTGCAGGGTGGGGGGAGAGTGGCTGCAGGGTGGGGGGGAGAGTGGCCGCAGGGTGGGGGGAGAGTGGCCGCAGGGTGGGGGGAGAGTGGCTGCAGGGTGGGGGGAGAGTGGCTGCAGGGTGGGGGGAGAGTGGCTGCAGGGCAGGGGGTAAGTAGTTACCCAGTGGGGACGGAATGGTTGCCAGGCCGAGTGAAAGGGAGTGAGCACCAGGCAGGGGGGAAGGGAGTGAGCACCGGGCAGGGGGGAAGGGAGTGAGCACCGGGCAGGGGGGAAGGGAGCGCCGACTGGGCAGGGGAGGGGAGTGAATACAGGGTGGTAGGGAAGGGAACGGCTATCGGGTGGGGGAAGCGAACGACTTGCAGGTCGGGGGAAGAGACTGGCATGTTTCAAATTATCAATTTATTGCTTTGACATTGCTTTATTTTTGCTCAGCAAATTGTTTCTTTTCTTCATACATCCACCTTTTATTGAGATTGATGTTTAATATTACACCAAGCCTGATTTTTTCAAAATTTGCTCATCTGCCCCTTGAGTGAGAAAAAAATTGAAATGTGGCCCCTCGCATGAAAAGATTGGACAAGCCTGGCCTAGGTCATTAATATATACATCAGGAAAAGCAAAGGTCCCAACACCAACCCCTGGGGAACTCCACTACAATCCTTCCTCTAGTGCAAAAAACATCCATTAACCACTACTCTCTGTTTCCTGTCACTTAGCCAATTTCACATCCATGTTGCTACTGTCTCTTTTATTCCATGAACTATAACTTTGCCCACAAGTCTGTTGTGTGGCACTTTATCTAGTGCGTTCTGGAAGTCCATTTTAACTTTACAACCACAGTATAACCTCACTGATGAATTTCCAACTGAATTAACTGGCCCTTCCAGAAATGCATCCACTTCCAGGCTGAAATTTCCAACAAATCAGTCAGAAGCCCATTTAAAGTGTGAATGCATCTTCTAATCAGAGCATCCATTCTCTGATGGTTTATTTTGTTTTCAAAATGCTGGAAGAAGAATCTTCTCTGAAGTGAGTCAAAGGCAAGCCTCCAGTTCTCAGAAGCCTCCCCGACAGCATTTGTGGAAGAGATGAGAATGTGGAGGGTTACTAAAACACTGCCAAGTGGGTTGCCAAACATTCTGTTCACTGGGCATGGGGAGAGGCTTCACAGGTCATTGTTTCCAGGAGTGAGGAGTGTTACCATCAGGATCTAGATACAGTGCAGGAAGCACTTCAATGACCTCACTAGAATAGCAATGGTGATTACTGCACATCGGAAGGATGTAGCATGCGTTTAGAATTGGTGGCATGTGGTGAAGGGCATCACACTAGACTGCAGGAGGAGGTGCCTGAGTCAGAGACATCAGTGCACAGTCCCCCTTGGAGTATCAGCAGCAGATGTATGGACATTTGGCAGAGTTCCCTGAGGCAATGAGAGCTTACGCACTGGGTCATTAAATATATTCAATGCTGAGTTAAACAGATATTTGATCAACAAGGGAGTCAAGGGTTATGTGTGACAAGCAAGGAAGTGGCATTAATGCCACAATCAGATCATTCATGATATTATTGAAAGGTGGAGCAGGCTCGATGGGCCAAATGGTCTACTGCCGCTCCAATTTCTTATGATCTTAGGATTTGATAGAATTAAGTTACTTTTTAAAATCAAGTTGACACTTGGGGAGCTCCCTCTTCTCAAGTACTCTCCCCCTCTCTTTCTAATCTGCCAACATCATCCCTCTTTTAAAAAAAACCCCTTTACTTCTCCGTCCTTGTAAACTACTGACTTATCCCCAACCCCTCCCTTTACTGTCAAAAGTCCTTGAACATTTGTTGCCTCCAAAATCCATGTCCATCTCACTCAAAACTTCATGCTTGAATCCTTCCAATCAGGTTTCCGTCCCTGTCATATGACAAATACGGCTTTTGTCAAAGTGACAAGTAACCTCCTAACTGACTGTGTTAAAGGTAAGCTATCCTTCCTCATCCTGGCTGCAGCCTTAAACATGGTTGACCACGAAATTCTACTCCAGTGCCTCTCCACTTTCATCCACCTGGCTGGAACTGCATTTGTCTAGTTTCATTTGTATCTACCCTGTCATAGGCAGAGAATCACTTGCAATGGCTACCCTTCACATTTCCACATCGTTACTTCCAGTGTCCCTTAAGGATCTAAACTTGGCCCTCTTCTTTTTCTCATATACATGTTGATCCTTGATATCATCATCTGAAATTGTGGCGCATGTTTCCATATGTACACTGATGATACCCAGCTCTACTACTCCACCTCTCTTGACTACGCCTCAATCTCTAAATTGTCTGACTACTTGTCTGACATCCAGTCTTGGATGAGCAAAGGTTTTCTCCAAGTAAATATTAGCAAGACAGAAGCCATTTTTTCGGTTCTCATCACAAATTCCACTCACTCGCCATCAGCTCCATTTCTTTCCCTAGCAACTGTCAGAGGCTGAACCTGACTGTTCATAACCTTGTTGCTGTATTTGACCAGAGATGAGCTTCCTCCCACACACCTGCACCATCACTACGACCACCTATTTCAACCTCCGTAACATCACCCAGCTTCTACCTTGCCTCACTTTATCTGCTGCTGAAACTTTAGCCGATGCCTTTGTTACCTCTAGAATTGAATATTCCAATGCTGACCTCCCACCATCATTCAAAATTCTGCTACTCATATCCTAACTCACACCATGTCCCACTCACCCATCTCCCCTGTGGCCTCCCAGTAAAGTGATGCTTCAATATTAACATTTTTATCTTTGTTTTCAAATTGTTTCATGGTCGTGCCCCTCCCTATCTTTATAATCTCTTCCAATCCTACATCGCACCTTGATCTCTTAAGGACAGAAGACAGTTAGTTGTAAATGTTGATATTTCAGATTGAAGGATGGTATTGTGTTCAGTGTTAGGACCACTGCTTTTTACTATATATAAGTGACTTGGATATTTTAATACAGAGTAAAATTTCAAAATTTGCTGATGATAGCAAGGTTGGAGGGGTGGCAAACAGTGAGGATAATACTGATCGTCTGCAACAGGACAATAGGCTAACAAAATGGGCAAAGAAGTGGCAGGTGGAATTTAATAGAGAGAACTGTGAGGTGATGTATTTTGGCAGAAGGGATAGGGAAAGGTATTATAGACTCAATGGCATAGTTCTATATGATGTGTCGGAAGAGAGGGACCTGGTCTGCATATGCATAGATCTTTGAATGTGGTAAGACATATTGAGGGAGTGGTTAGCAAAGCTTCTAGGACCTTGGGCTTCAGAAGTAGAGGAATAGGGCTGGACTTTCATGGAGTCAGGCCGACTATAGATGCCTTTAAAATTGGTGGGCAGAACTTGACTCCAGGATTCTCGCCCCCAGTCCCGGCGCTGGCAATTTTTGCCGGTTCGGAATACCCTGCACTCCCAACATGGCTGGTTCCACTGTGGGGATTGGCATCTCATACCACTGATCCCACAACCACCATCCAACCCCACAATTTTTATGGTGTTCGGACAGCTTCTCAGGGACTCATAGTCCATAGAGCTTCAGAGGAGTCGTGAACCATTGTCTGGATTCAGGAACTTTTTGAGAAGTATGTTTAAAAGGGTGTAACCATGATCCATCCTGCATCACACATCATCTCTTTGCCTGCACACCGTGCCTACCCTGCTACTTTTATGACCACCCCCCCATGCCCCCTCCATGACAACTCACCCAGTATGCACTATGTACAGAACCAATGAACCATATAATAACAATGGCAAGTCTTGAAATGCTCATGCAAAAACAGCACCCATTCAGGAACCGTCTTTGAAAACAACTGCTGTTGTTAAAACCCTCTAAAGGTTTCAATCAGACAGAGCCATTATAGTATCAATTACAGAAGATCAACCTCACTTCACACCTCTTACCCTTGTCCAAATAAACATACAGACATTGAAAAAAGGATTGAAGATGGAATGGCTTATTATAATCTCATAATGATGTCAATCAATCAAGGCAAACACTTCCCTTCCACCTGTCTAAATAGACCTTGCCTGAGCTAATCCATTGGTGAGTATTGGAGCTCAGCCAAGCATTCATAATGAGGTCATCTGGGGAAACAAATGTCAGTGTATTGTTCTGTTAATACATTTTCCATGGAGGTGACATGGGGTCATAGAGGTGGCATGGGAGCATGAGGAGTGGGTGGGGTGAGCGCATGTGAGGGGTATCGGCTAGAGGGCTAAACAGCCTTTAATACAACTGGGATGAAGTCCCAGAGAACAGAGGCAAGCCTTACAACCAACCCACCTTGGCATTTGCCCACCTTTGTGGCCACATCTGATCTCCTTCTGGGACTGGTGAGCCCAACTTGATCTGGCCCCTCTACCTGAAGTGAAAATACTGAGTGTGGGGCCTATTTATATGGAGATAGGTCGGCTGAGTTGGGAAATTTCTTGACTCAAGCTTCCCACCTCATTACTGAAAATCTGCTCATTATGTATAAAAGCAAGGAAGTTATGCTGAACTTTTATAAAGCTCTGGTTAGGCTACAACTAGAGTATTGCATCCAGTCCTGGTCATCACACTTTAGGAAAGATGTGAGAGTCCATGAATGGGTGCAGAGGAGATTTGCCAGCATGGTTCCAAGGATGGAGAATTTTAGCTACAAGGTTAGGTTGGAGAAGTTGGGGCTGTTCTCCTTGGAGCAAAAGAAATGGAGGAGAGATTTGATGGAGGTGTGCATAATCACGGTTTGGATAAGATAGGCAAGGAAAGGCTGAAGGCAAGAGGACTACAGGGCAAAGATTTAAGATTTTGGGTAAGAGATGCAGGGGGAATGCGCAGAATAACTTTTTTTATGCAGCAAATGATAATGACCTGGAACGTATTGTCCATGAGCATGGTGGAAGCAGGGAGTATCAATGATTCCAAGAGGAAATTGGCTGGCACTTTAAGGAAATAAACTTGTAGGACTACAGTCATTGACTGGGTTGCTTCATGAAGAGTTGACATGGACTCAATGAGCCAAATGGCCTCCTTCTGTGCTGTAAATGACTCTGACTCTATGACTCTTAATAATGTCAGCTAACATTGGAGCCAAGACGGGGAGTTGGGTAGTCAGTAGTTTATTATAGGACTGCGCACAATAATAATGAGAGGAGCAAGACTGTGGAGGACCAGCTAATCACATGGTCCTGAGTGAGCTGGAGACACACCAATGGAAAGTTGTAGGCCTGCCTGAGCTGTACACATTGACCATTCCTCAATTACATGTGCCCCATCATTTGAAAATGGAAAACACACATTCAGGGAGTGTTACTACATTAAACTATATTGTGATGCAGGCCTCTTGCAACTGTGCAAGCTGTCATTCCCATCCTAACACTTTCCTCTAGATCTTTCTCAACACCAGTGGCCACTTATCCCAAGAATGTACCTCAGAAAAGGAGGTTCCTTTTGAGGAGACACCTTCAAACTCCCAACACTCAATAACTCTAGCATAGAGATTGGCACTGTGACAGGTTTAAATAGTGTGGTAGAGGGACCTGAACATGGTGATACATCTAGCATTGGTGCACAGGACTAGTGACAAGTACAGTCTAGGATACAGCTTGTCAGAGGGCAAGGTCCTCTACTGGTTCTGTTGATGAGGACAGAGATGGAAACTTTAGATGTGCAGCAATGAGAAGAAAACTGTTTCTTCAGGCAAGCAGAAAGCCCTTTTAGTATTGGAAGGAGTTTCAGCACCATGACTGAAAGTTAGGAGGAGTCCATTTCCATCCTCACTGGTGTCATCTTTCATGGCTATTCAGCCTACCTTGGAGTACGTGACTACCTCCAGAGTTGTTGCACTAGGACACTCACAACGGGAGTCTCTATTTGCATGCTTTGCAGATTAGGTGGAAGCTCAAATGGCTGCCATGTGGATTTTGAGTTCAAATTAGTGTTTACCTTGGATAGACAGAGCTTTTCTGGGCCGATGTTCTCTGCCTTGAAAAGACAGATATCTACCTTGAAGAGGCTGGTGGAGCAAGTGGATAGGAATTAATCATCTATAGCCTGCCCTCTCGTGAATCAGTAATGAGTGACAGCTCCATGTTGGGTGCCAATAGCACAACTTAAGTGACAGGCTTTGTCATTTCTCAAGATATTGCTTGTCACTCAACCAATATTTATAATGGTGCCAGAAATCCAGTTGCTGAGCCAAATGCAACCATGTCATAATGATGTCATGTGCGCATGTGGGATATTGATCTTTAATTTCATCAGCTGATCAAATATATATTGAACTGCTTTAAAGGGGCTTTTAAAAAGCAAACATTGGCACTGACTTAAGATGGCTGCCACACGTCACCTGACATCTAGTATTACAAATTGGCAGGTTTCTGGAAGTTTCCAATAAGAATTACAATTAAAATATAACAAGACAACCTCCTATGGAATTTCACACTGCTGATATCAAGAACTACAAAAGATAAGGTGAAACTGTACTGGACCTCACCATTTGCATTTCTATAAAGCTACCTTTCAAGCACAGACAGAAAGTCTGCCAGGACAATACTTATATGGAAGATGTCCTTCCTGTCTCACATCAAGATAGAGGATGAGTCATTCGGTAGTTAATGGCTGGGACATTAAAGAAACTGACCACCTCGGCCATAAAACAATAGCCACAGTCTGTTAGGATGTGTGCTAATCAATTACCTTCTGAAATCATTATAGAGAGTGAGGTCATGTGAATGGGATAACCATTTTTTAAACGTCTTTTATCGCAAGACCCAAGCTGCTAAGCAGATGTCTGGAATAAATCTGCCAGTGGAGTAGTAACAATCTCTCTCCCCCTCTCTCAAGTTCAAGACTCTATCTCTATTACAGCTTGAAATCCAGCACAGAGATAATGAATTTCCATCAAGTGCAATATCATCAACTTTTTGAAAAGATGGATTACGTTTAAAAAAGAGACTGTCTCCAAAAATTGCAGAGTACATTGGCTTCAACTTCACTGAAATTTCAAGACCACCATGGAAAAATTCTGCTTCAGTCACTGATGCCAGCAAAGGACTAATAAACAGTGAACTCTCTATCTTTTGCCTTTTATCTGTAAATTTTAACTTGGCCAAAGAGCAACTTCCTACTGTAGAACTTGTAATTTTGCATACTAGTGTGTGTGTGTGTGTGTGTTATGAAGGTCAGGACGTGAGTTTACCTTTTTTAAAATACCTTTATCTGGGTGGGTTTTTAGCTCAATAAAAAAGTAACCCCTTTGTGTTTTTAATTCGTTGGAGCAGAGAAGACTGAGGGGTGACCTGATCGAGATGTACAAGATTATGAGGGGCATGGACAGGGTGGATAGGGAGCAGCTGTTCCCCTTAGTTGAAGGGTCAGTCATGAGGGGACACAAGTTCAAGGTGAGGGGCAAGAGGTTTAGGGGGGATGTGAGGGTGGTGACGGCCTGGAATGTGCTGCCTGGGAGGGTGGTGGAGGCGGGTTGCCTCACATCCTTTAAAAAGTACCTGGATGAGCACTTGGCACGTCATAACATTCAAGGCTATGGGCCAAGTGCTGGTAAATGGGATTAGGTAGGTAGGTCAGGTGTTTCTCACGTGTTGGTGCAGACTCGATGGGCAGAAGGGCCTCTTCTGCACTCTGTGATTCTGTGATTCTGTGAACTCAAAAAAGCCTACCAGACTGGTTTCTTTGCAATCAGCATATAAATGGTTAAGCACAGACATTGAATTAATACCCTCATCCCTGTAAGTTGACAAAAAAAAACTATATTACGGTCAGACCTGGAAAGGGAGAATAAGGGAGTCATTTCACCCTTCTTCATGTGGTTGTAACACCCAAGTGTAGCAATCAGCTGCTGGGCCCACTCAGGCACCCATGAGTCATCAGCCACTGTCATCTCAGAGGTCTCCTACATGCACAACAGCATCCTTCCACCCTTACTTTTGAAGCCACTGAGTAAGCATCCCATGGGAGTAGTAAAGTGAGGAAACTTTCTGTTGAGAAAAGCACTATGGGTTGAACACTCACATATATCCTAAGTTGCCCCAAGTCCCATTCACCTATCATGCCCTGTATTCACTGGCCCACCTTGGCTTCTAGTTTGGTAACACCTTGATTTTAAAATTCTCAACCTTGTTTTCAAATCCCTCCATGGCTTCACCCCTCCCTATCTCTGTAACCTCCCACAGGCCTATAATCCTCTGAGATCTCTGCACTCCACCAATTCCGTCCTCTTGTACATCCTTGCTTTTCAACTCTCCACCTTTGGCAGCTGTGCCTTCAGCTGCTTAGGCCCTAAGCTCCAGAATTCCCTCCCTAGATCTCTCTGCTTTACAATCTCTCTATCCTCCATTAAGATGCACCTTAAAACCTATCTCTTGACTCCATTCGATGTTTAATTTTGCTTGATGATGCTCCTGTGCAACACCTTTAGATGATTCAGAAATAGAAAACACTGGGCAAACTCAGCAGGTCTGGCAGCATCTGTGGAGAGAGAAACAGAGTTAACGTTTCAAGTCCGTATGACTCTTCTTCAGAGCCCTCTGTTTTTGTATCAGATTTCCAGCATCCGCAGTTTTTTGCTTTTAATTTAGATTTTTTAGTATGTTTAAGGCACAATATAAATCAAAGTTGTTACTGTAAAGTAATGCATACTATACTGAGACTATCACTTTCAGGCTGAAAATTATTGTTAAAATCATTCACAATTCAGATCATTAGATAGAGGTAGTAATACACTGCAAGTACAGGTGCTTAAAACCAAAGAACTAGAGAAGTTGACACCATGAAAGAAAGTCATTCAACCCATCATGTCTGCACTGGCTCTTTGCGGAAGCAAACTAAAATTTCTCTGGCAGATTAATGCCAAATTTCATCTTGCCATCATTTTTGGCTCCTGCTTGCTCCTGAGACCACAAAATGATTGGCTCACTCAACTACTTGAATTGGATTCCGCACATTTTGTATTAAGCAACCATATCTTTTTGATTCAGTCTGGCAGCACTTTGAATTTAAAATTCTCATCTTGTTTTTATATCTCTCCATAGCTTTGGCCTCCTCTATCTCTGTAACTTCCTCCAGCCTTACAACTTTCTGAGGTTTCTGCGCTCCACCAATTCTGGCATCTTGGGTGTCCCCAATTTTAATTGCTCTAACTTTGGCAGCCATGTCTCCCTTAAGCTTTGGAATTCTTTCTCTGTAAACTTGTTTGCTTGTCTTCCTCTCTCTCCTCCTTTTAGAAGCTCCTTAAAATCTATCTCTTTGACCAAGCTTTTCATCACTTGCATCAAAATCTCCTTACATGGCTCAGTATCATTTTTTTGTTTGGTGATGCTCCTGTGAAGTGCCTTGGGTCATTTTACTGGTTAGAGGTGCTATATAAATTCAAATTGTTTACTGTTATTTAAATTACCTGGAAACACTGCAGAAAATAATCTCTATTAATTTGTGAGCTGAAGGATAATTTCCTCAGTTTTGAATTCCAACATTTTTTGGATAAAGGCCAACATTCCATTTGCCTTTATGATTTTTTTACCTGTTCATTAGCTTTTAATGACTTGTGCATGTGGACACCTAAATACCTTTGTTCCTGCACTGCTCCTAGTCACTCACCATTAAGGAAATATTCTGCCTTTCTCAAACCTAGAGTGGTTGACTGCACCTTTCCCCACTTTCGATTCCATCTGTCATGGTTTTGCCCACACACTTATTCCATTTCCCTTTCCCATTATCTACACAACTTACTCTGCCTTCTAATGTAATGCAATCTGAAAGCTGGAATATTTTTTCATCCAAGCCCATATATAATGCTTTATCCTGGGGGGTTACCATTGACGAGAAACTGAACAGGACTAGCTATGTAAATACTGTAGCTACAAGAGCAGGTCAGAGGCAATGAATCCTGTGGTGAGTCTCTCACCTCCTCAGATCATTAGATAGAGGTAGTAATACACTGCAAATACAAGTCTGCAAAGCCTGTCCACCATCTACAAGGCACAAGTCAGGAGTGTGATGGAATACTCTCCACTTGCCTGGATGAGGGCAGCTCCCACAACACTCAAGAAGCTTGACACCATCCAGGACAAAGCAGCCCACTTGATTGGCACCCCATCCACAAACGTTCACTCCCTCTACCACTAAAGCACAGTGGCAGCAGTGTCTAGCATCTCCTAGATGCAGTGCAAGAACTCACCAAGGCTTTTTAGAATGTGGCTTCCAAACCCACAACCAGTACCGTTTAGAACGACAAGGGCAGCAGGTAGATGGGAACATCACCACCTGGAAGTTCCCCTCCAAGCCACTCACCATTCTGACTTGGAAATATATCGCTGTTCCTTCTTTATCACTGGGTCAAAATCCTGGAACTCTCTCCCTAACAGCACTGTGGGTGTACCTACACCACATGGCCTGCAGCGGTTCAAGAAGCAGCTCACCACCACCTTCTCAAGGGCAGCTAGGGATGGGCAACAAAGCTGGCCTTGCCAGTGATGCCCACATCCTATCAATGAATTTTAAAAAATTTTGACTTGGAAGCAGCAGGATGGCTATATTCTAAAAATGTATTCATTAGCAAACTAAAATAATGTATCACAAAGCAAACATAATAAGGAAAAAGAGATCTTACTGTTGTAAATTTTAACAAAACATTTTTATACTGTTTGATAAACAATGATATGGCTGATGGTTTCATGGTTTCTTATGGCTGTAAAAGAACTTATGTGATAAATTCCTGAAGAGAGTAATATATGGAATTTAAGAATGTTGATAGTGATTAATATAATAAATTGATATCTACAATGATTGCCTAGTTATTTGAAGTCTAGGGATACTGATTCAATAACCTACATTAGATGTTGAAAAATATTCATTATGACTGCTTAAACAATGTGTTCAATCTATACTTTCAATGTTGCAGCCTAGGATGTTATTGATAAATGAGATCAAATTTGATAAATGAGATCAAATCATTTGAGATGTTTTCTTCAACAAACCACAATAACAACAGCAAATTCAATGTAGCAAAACTTTCAAAGTAGTTTCACAAGTGTTGGGAGAACAGACACTGACATCAAGGGCTAACTTTAATCAGCGGGAGTCCAAGGGGACCAGATCAGCAGGCTGCCCATTTTACACGCTTCCCAATTTTCAGTGGAAAGTAAGATCAGGTGAAATGCCAACATGTGGCCTTTTTTAGCTCATAATTCGTAACTGTACGCAGTACACAGGATAAATCTGACAGCTTCTCCTGTTATCTCTCTGCGAAAGTAAGATGAGGACACGTGTTCAAATTAGTGAAAGGCAAATTCAGGATCATTTCTTTTAGGGAGTTCTTCTTCATATGGAGTGATAAATGTATATTCCATATTTGTTTTTGAATAGAAAAGTGGAGGTAAAAACCCCAGAATAATATTTTAAAAATGGACATGCTGCCAAGGAGTAAGCGCTGGGGTCTTTTTGAATGCATGAACTAAGATGAGCCAAATGGCCTTTGTCATCTTGTAATCACACAGCATGAGAGGGAATCAATCGCCTAAACAAGCCATAGGCAATCTGGGAGCTGTTAAGAAACAGGTTTACCACAGTGAATCTCATGGTAAATTCCTGCGGATAGTCTCACATCTCTTGACTTTCGGAATGAGTTGATCCTCTATCTCCTTTGTTATTATGCTTTCTTTGCATCAATATCCCTAAAAAAAAGGTGCAATTTTTGCATAAATATATTTTAAGTGGTTCGGCAACTGCAACGATGATTCAGCATTGAAGGCAATCCTGGAACATTGAAAGATACATTCCAGAAGAGGGCGATAATGAGTTCACAAGAAGTTTCTGTTCAATTTCTTCCTTGGTACTGAATTCAAGACTTGGTACTCAAAGCATTATTGTTGGTTTGTTATTTTTTAACAAAGAATTTTACTTAAGATGGCACAATTCAAGTACTTGTTGTGCTGCAATTTGTCTCCAAATCGATGAAATTGATATGAACCGCACATTTGAAATAAGATACTTGCGTTTAGTCAACGTTTCACCATTCCTTGCTTAATACTTTTGGCAGCATTTTTATTTGCAGCATCTGAATTATTTGAAAACCACCAGCCTGCAATTATACTCTGGATTATGTCTGACCGATTTTCCACAGCGACAGTTGGCGTCGCTGTTTTATTAGATTTGTACTTAGGTTTTATTCCGGGAATAGCGATACTTCCCACACAACTCCATCCAAGAATGCACAGTTTATTATTTGTTCCAGAGACGCCAGTGTCTATGGTGCAAATGAGAACTTCTTTTCTGTACCACTCTGTGCGGGAATTTTTGTTTTTACCAACCAATGAAAAGTTATCCAGCGAAGTAATAACTTATTCCTATTCGTATGCAATTTGTGTGACTTTTTTACACTCGCATTTCATACAGTCGCGAATTGTGAAGTTGTATTTCGTTCTTTGGAGAAAAATATACGGTTTTCACAGGCATTACCTTCTCCCAGCTCTTTGATTAAGAAGCACACCGTTGGTTTAATTTGTTTATTACAAAGTTCATTGTATTCTTGGCTTGGCTCCACAACACGACCGTTTATCTAGTGAATAGCTGAGGTTTAGTTACCATTCTGTGCTGAAGCGAGCAGCTGGCAGTGTTTTATTGCCCTTGGATTAGGGACGGGAATGCAGTCAGCTTTCACCATTCCTGCTGGAAGTGCATATTTGTGGATATTGGGTTTTGATTAGTATGCCCTCCCTCCCCATCAATTCGCTTCCTTACCCTCACTATCAAGCCTCAAGTAGATAATAGCATCTGGGTCAGGTACTGGACGGTACTTAACTGTAGAAAATATGCAGGGATGGGAGAAAATGCATTTAGCTACCTGTAATCGGAAAACTCAGACTTTTTTCTGGTCATGTCAGAATTGTTATCAAATTAATGATATTTAGAATATTTGGCAAACCACGTATTTTTGTTTCATTTTAGAATCTTTTCACATATAGTTACCATCTTGATGGCATCACTGTGGTTGGATGCCTGGAGATTCCTGGACTTGGCATCAGATTCAATCTGACATCAGGAAAGAGGAAATCTGCACCACAGAGATTGCTAATTCTTTGTGGAAGCTTTCTTCAAGGTCAGGGGCAAGTGTTGTCACATCACCGCTGGCCAATAAACCTGGGTCATTAAGTCACATATAGTTTGTAATGTTTTAACCTTATTACTTCTTACTAATTAATTTCATACTTTAAAATATTTGAATTATTTTCCTTATGTTTTCCACTAAGAAGATTAACATCCCTGCTGTTCATACTTTCCAATGTGCCACTCTCTATGCCTCTGCAGTTATGGTGAAAGGGTGGGTGTAGCATTCCAAATGCATTATTACTAATCAATTACAGATGAGTTTTCTACTTCCTTGAGTTGAGCCAGTAAAACTACCCAGATGAAATGATATTTATTTGTTTTATAGCAACCATCCATCTTAAAAGGCAATGATGTAAGCACCAAAGCAATTCAGTTGCTCCACCATACTGCAACATCATGAGTGGCTGAAGAGTCTAATTCTTGAGCAACAGTCCTGACCACAAATGGTGCAAATGTTAATTACAAAACCAGATGATAAAGCCTGTCATGTTTTCCTTGTTGCTTTCTTTTCTTACTTCTTTCTCTCTCACAGTCACCTCTCTTCCAACTCTTTGCACTCCTGATGCATCACGGTCCTCCTTGTGGTTGGTGATAACCACATCCTCTCAGCTTGTGGTGATGATGTTAAAGGTTTTCAACTCCCTCTTGTGAATGGCTTTAAAACTGAGCCTAGTAATATTGAAGCATCTTCACATAAAAGAATATGGCCATTTTCCCTCTGCTATAAATGGTCAAGCCACCAAAGGGCCTGTGTTTGAGAAAAGTTGTTGGGCTTACAACTTAAGTTTCTTCAAGTATTTTGGTGACAGGAACTTTGCCCTTCTACCTAACATTTAGAATATAGCAGAGATCTTTGCAAAGAGTCAGTCTTCTCCCATGCCTGCTGCAGGTGTTTGAGGTCTCACAGCCATACAGCAGAATGACCAGAACATGGTAGATTCTAGTGTTCAATGACAATTTGCTATTCTTCCACATTTTTAGTTAATTGGTCAAATGTGGTTGCTGCTCATTAGCTGCTCATGAGGTTAGCTCATTATCTAGGCCTAAGTTACCTAATCCAGCTGCTCCTAGGTAGCAGACTTTGTGTATAACTTGTAGCATAATTTCAGCTATTGAACTTCTGGACCAGAATTTCACACACATTGTGCACGCGTGAAGAGCAGGCTCGGAAGCGGCCGCGATGCCGCTTCTGCCCAAGATCGTCAAAATAACACGGTTTCACGCTGGCTGGCCAATTGAGGGCTGACCAGGGTGAAATACATCCCCACATTGGCCTGAATTTTTACCTTGGCTGGCGTGCCTGGGACTGGTCAGGAAACAGGCCACTGCCCACGATCGGCCCATGACCACGATTTCACGCTAGCTGGCCAATTAAAGCCCGCCCAGCATGAAACGCATCTTCCCAATGGTTGAAAAGGGCCGTGCGAGGGTGGGGGCCTGTCGGGCGCTGGGTCCAATGGCGACCCGGTGGCTGGTTTAAAAACAGGACAGGTGGCTCCTTGAAGACTGCCAGGGAAGAACATATCTTCTGCGTTCTGGAGACCGAAGCTATGGGCTCAACAGAGGCAGGAGACACCAGGCAGGAGGTCAGGTTGGGTGGGCATTCGGCCCCCCCCCGTTTTTCAGATTAGTGTCTTACGGTCCTCCTGGAGGAGGTGGCTGCCAGGTGGGACACCCTTGTCCCCAGAGATGGGAGGAGGAGGCCACCGCATCTGACAAAAAGAGCTTGGGAAGATGTGGCAGCGCAGGTCAGCAGCCACGACCTTGTGTGATGCACATGAGTGCAGTGCCACAAAAGGTTTAACAACCTGCTGAGCTCGGGAAGGGTGAGCACTGTGTTGGCATGTATCAGTGTGTTGAAGTGTTAAGGTCTGGCCGCCCCCCCACCCCCGTGGAGGTCGGGTGTGTTAGAGCCTGAGTACCAACTGTCACTGACGCCGGAGCTGGCCAAGAGGGTGAGCCCCGGCTGCTTGGAGTGAGTGCGGCTCGAGGGCCACGACTCAGATGTGCCCTGTGAGGTATTCCTCAGGTGGAGTTGGCCAGGCTGAAAGGCATTGCAAGTAGAGAGTGGACTAATCAAGGCTCCTCTGTCCTTTCAGGAGAAGATGGCCCATAACAACCATGGAAAGGTCGCAGAAAGGTGGAGACCCCGAAACGTCCTAATCCTATCCAGATTCGAGCAAGACACCTTGGAGCTGGAGAGGCGCCATGCACCTCATTCAGCCTTTTGTGGAGAGGCTGGGGTGTCAGATGAAGGTAAGAGTGCAGTGCACAGAGGTGAGTTTTGGATGGTGCAAACATTCTTGTGCAGTCTCTTCATGGGTGAGAGCCTCAAAACTGGATTCCCCATTGACCATTGAAAGATGATGGCACCATGATGCAGATCTCCATTGTCTCACCAGGGTGCCTGGCATGCACAGTGACAGTCTGATGACTTAAACTAATGACATGTTATTCTCCCTTAGATTCACCAGCACACACCCAATTGCCGGACCCCGAAGAGCCACCCCTGATGCCAGAGGGCTGCCAGCCTTCACGTGCACCTGCGTCACACCCACTCTCCAAACTGGGCACCAGCGCAGATACTAGCACAGCATTAGATCTTTGGCTAGAATGTTGGTGCGCAGTAGTGAGGGCATTTCACACTCGCTTGAGGTGTAGGTGGAGGCAGAGGGTGCCCAGGGCACCGGCAGTCGGAGGAATGCTGGAGACCAGGACGATGCTGAGTTGAAGGCAGATGATGAGACTCTGAAGTTATCCATTAGGCGGCAGATGCTGGATGTCCAGTGGGATGTGCAGGAGGATCTAGCAGAGATCCACGAGGGTCTGCATGCCATGGCCTCTGTTGTGGAGGAGTCCATGTGGAGTGTGAGCACTGCGTTGACCCTCATGGCTGAGTGCACTGCCTCCTCCAGTGAGAGAGTGGCGGCTCTCATGGAGAGGCAGCTCCAGGAATAGAATCAGGGGTTCCTGGGGTTGCGCTCGGACCTGCAAGCCCTCACACTGGCAATGTCCTCAGGTGGTCAGTGCCAGTGTGGGAGATGGATGAGGCACCCAGTATTCCAGGTGACCGTCAATCAATGGTGAGCAGGGAGATCCAAAGCAACCTCACGTTGGCGCACAAGCTGCTTGTCATCTCTGCGGGGTCCTCTCAGGGCACTGGATGATGGCAATAGCTCCTCTGCTCCTTTGCCAGTGACCGTTGCCTCTGATGAGACTGTGGTGACTGAGGAGATGCCAGCCGTGGCACTGGCTGCTCCCCCGCAGGTGGGGCCAGCACAGGCTCCGCTGGCCAGAGGATGAACGCCAAGGTCATCAAGGCCAACAAGACACCAGGGTAGGCAGGCTGTCTCCAATGCCACTGCCAGCGAGGGGGAGGCACCAAGACGTAGTACCCGCAAATGTAAGTTTAAAGCACAAGAGAGACTCGTCATGGGTGATCTTCTGTTGTGTAATGTTTTGTTCATGTTTACTGGTGTGGAAATGAACACCAGAGATGGTTATGTTAATTTGATTTGATTGTGAAAAATACATGAATTTTGTCTTTGTCGTCATGGCCTGAGTATGCTTTACCTTTCTTTTTGATGCAGGGTACGCCAGTACGTAATGCTGAATGTGAGTGGCTCTAAACTTTATTGCACAGGCGCTGAGTGGATTTTGGGTACAAATGAAAGGGTCATTTCAGACATCCGGGTGGAGGCGGCAGCCCTGGCATGCAGTCAAAGCTGATCTTTGGCAGCCTAACTGAAGGAGCGTTGGATCAAGGTGTCCCTGATGTCCCTGCCTCCCTGAAGGATATAGAGGTCTGCCTCCACGCCCTCAGCATTCTCCTCACCGTGCTCCTCTTCTGATTCACCACTGGATTCATCCTTTGTGGCCAGTGCAGCTGCGTCAAGATCTTCTTCCTCCAGTGGGTTCCCCCTTGCCAGTGCCAGATTGTGGAGAGCGCAGCATGCAACCACGATCAGTGACGCCCACTCTTGGGAGTACTGTAGTGCTCCCCCTGAATGGTCCAGGCATCAGAAGTGTATCTTCAGGAGACTTATGGTCTTCTCTATCACCACCCTTGTGGATACACGACTCCTATTATAACGCTGCTCTGCCTCTGTTCTTGGGTGGTGGAGAGGTGTCATAAGCCACCTTTTCAAGGGAAAGCCCTTGTCACCCAGCAGCCATCCATCCAGTTGGGCTGGAGCACTGTAGAGCCTCGGCACCTGGGAGTGTCTCAGGATATAAGCGTCATGGAAGTTGCCGGGGTACCTTGCACAGACTTGCAGAATCTGCATCCTGTGGTCACCCACTATCTGCACGTTCATGGAGTGGAAGCCCTTCCTGTTGACGAAGGCACCGGCTGACCCACTGGCACCTTGATGGCCACATGTGTACAGTCCATAGCACCCTGGACGCAGGGGAAGACAGCAATGGCCGCGAAGCCTCTGGCTCACTCAGCCTGGCTGGCCTTATCTTTACGGAAATGAATAAATATCATTACCCACCTGAACAGAGCTTCTGTCACCAGTTTGACACAACTGTGGACAGCTGATTGGGAGACTCCACACAGATCCCCCACTGAGCCCTGGAAAGAGCCGGAGGCATAAAAGTTGAGGGCAACTGTGACCTTCGGAGCCACTAGCATGGGGTTTCCACCCACATGGTTGGAATTGATCCCAGGCCCAATCATATGACAAATGGAGGTCAAGGTCTCCCTGGAGAGGCGGAGCCCCCTTTGGCATTGCAACTTGGACATATTGAGGTAGCTGCATCACCGCCTGTAAACCCTGGCAGCAGGATAGTGGCGTCTTTTGCGGCCCCTTCCGCCTTGGACTAATTGCTGGCCCTGTGCCCCTTGTGCCTGCGCCTCTCCTCCCACAGGTCACTCCCCTGGAAGCTGCATTGGGACATCTGGCCTCCTCTCCCTTCTGTCCCTCTCTCTCTCCTCAGAGGAGGTGCCACCAGCAGAGACCACAATCCCTGTTACCAGGGTAACAGAAGGCTGTCTGATACCTGGAAGGGTCCACATGGTCAGAATCCTCTGGAGGCCTTGGATCCTGAAATGAAACCTAGAAATGCTAAGAATGAAGCTCAGAACTGAGGTGAAGCTGTCAAGTTCAAATAAGCAACCAGCAGCAAACTATCTCCTAAACTCCACACTACTCACACTGGCAATGCTGCAGACCCTTTTTATCCTGCCCTTGGATGAGGTTTTGCAAAATGCGAGCTGTTCTCCTGCCCATTTTGCCCATGCGACAAGCACAGGCAACGCAAAATCTGGATCAATAGGCTATTTAATGACCTTAAGTAGCCTTTTAATTGATGGCGGGCGCAGCTCTTACACCCCTGCGCATCTGCTGATCTGAAGATTGTGTGCATGCAGAATGACGTCAGGACATTCACCCAACATCTTCTCACGCTTTTTTTAAGCCCAATCAGGTTGGGCACACGCCCGCCTGCAAGGCGTAAAATTCTGCCCATTGGGAAGGGCTGCCGGCAGGGGCAAGAGTATGGTGGGCACTAGGTCCAATGGGGACCCGCCAGGGTGTTTTAAATTGGCTGAGGTAGCACCCTGAAGGCTGCCAGGAGTTTCAGAGGAGGCGCAGGGAGCTGTCCAAATCTAAGTCAAGTTATGGCATCAGCACCCACTCAACACCGTAGATGGGAGGGCTTGCAGGTGGGCACTCTTCCCCTGCTTCTCAGACGAGTGCCTGCACATTGTCGTGGAGGCAGTGAGTGCCAGGCAAGACATGCTGATGCTGCGGGATGGCAAGAGGAGGTCACCCCACCAAACAAAGAAGGCCTGGGCAGAGGTGGCAGCCCAAGTCAGCAGGCATGATGTGGTGTGCCACACCTCAATTCAGTACCGAGAAAGCTTTAATGATCTTCTGTGTTTGGGAAGGGTGAGTACTGATTTGGCATGGCACTGTGTGAAGTCTTGAAGGGTAGCGGACACAGAGTAACAGAAGGCACATATGCCTGTGCCTGCTAAGGTTGGGAGATCAGACTGGTAGCCCTGGGTGGATATAAGAGTCAGGTGTGAAAATATGACGGGCACTTCAACCTGCTTCCCCAGGGGTGGGGGCAGGCGTGGGCAAGCCTGGTATGGCGTTGCAGGTAGAGGGTGGACTAACAAATGGACCTTTGTCCATACTGGAGAAGAGAAGCCATAATGCCACTGAGTGTACAAGAACGGGTGGTGGGGTTGCCAACCTGCTCATCCTGAGCAAATGTGAGATGGACGCCCCAGAGCTCGAGTGTGAGCGCACACCAAGGTCATCAGGTCGCGGAAAGGCAGACGTTTCGGAGGAAGGTAGGAGCCCAGTGGACAGATGCAGGACAGGCGGAGACTGCAAACAATGTAGGGTCCTCTCATCTCAAAAGATAACTTCTAATCAAGAGCCCCCAATGACCCAGCAATGACCATTGCACCATGATGCTGCTATCCATAGTCTCACCAGGCCACCTAGCACACACATTAGCCTGAATTTTTTCATCCATCGGGTGCATGTGATCGACAGGCCCGGGAGTGGACAGGAAATGAGCCCCCGACTATAATCGGCTCAAAAGGCTCAGCACTGCTGGTGGGGGCAGGAAGAGGACAGGCATCGACGCTACCACAGGTGCTGACTAGGCTTCCATTGAGCTCCCTGAAGGCAGACAGCTGCCCCAGGGAGCTGCAGACCTCCACAGAATAAACAAAACAAAAATGCTGCAAAATACGTCCATGCAGCACAATCAAGTACCTGAAAGCATGTCTCATAAAAAGCCAGTCCCCAGATATCTCTTTTTATTTTCTTCCCACGGCAATTTCATCCCACCCTTGATCAAGCTTTGAGCAAAAAGGCAAAGGCCTCCTGGCCAATCGGCCCGTCCGCCAACCATAAAAGTGGATGGGACACAAAAAATCGCTTTCAATTGCGTCCTTAATTGACTATGTGATGATTGATGCCACTGACATATTGTCTTCCTCCCTCAGATAAGCCATCCTCCAGTGGCACTCAGGACCCTGAGGACCCTCAAATGTCACTGGAGGAGGAGCCACACACACATCCACCCGCGTCACACCCTCTCTCGCTACCAGCCACCAGCTCAGATACAAGGACGCTGGCGGGCTGTAGTTTGTTGGCTCAGATGGCTGTGCACTGTGAGGAGGTCACAGCACACTTGCATGAGGAGCTGGTGGAGGCAGAGAGTGCCCCTGGTGCCAGCTGTTGGAGACCAGGACAATGCTGAGTCCAAGGCAGGAGATGAGCTTCTGGAGTTGTCCATCTGACGGCAGATGTTGGATGTCCAGCGAGATGTGCGGGAAGATCTGGTGGACATCCCTAAGGGTTTGCGTGCCATGGTCCCTGACATGGAAGAGTCCTTGAGGAGATTGACCACTGCGTTGACCCTGAGCACCGAGCACACAGTCTCTTCCACTGAGAGTGGCAGCTCTCTTCGAGAGACAGCTTCAGGAACAGAATCAGCAGATCCTGGGATCGAGCTCGGACCTGCAAGCCCACACACCAGCAGTGACCTTAGGACGTCACTGCCAGTGTGAGAGATGGATGAGGCAGCTAGTCTCTCTGCTAGGTGCCCATCCATGAATAGTGAGCAAGGAGCTCCAGGCGTGCCTGATGTGGGTGGATGAGCTGCCCATTGTCTCTGTGGGCTCCTCTCACAGTGCTCTGAATGAGGGCGGCAGCTCCTCCACCACTCTGCCAGTGACTATGGCATCTTTTAAGGCCATGAAGACTGATGGATGCCCAGCCATGTCGCTGGTCGCACCCTCCCAGGCGGAGTCTGCTCAGACCCCTCCAGCCAGAGGACAACTGCCAAGGTCATCAGGGCCAACAGAGCAGCATAGTCAGCAATCTGCCTCCAATACCACTGACAGCGAGGCGAGGGGCACCAAGACATAGCATTCGCAAGCGTAAGTTTAAGACACCGTGTGCACCGTTATCACGGGTGACATTATTTCATTTCATCAGTGTTATATATTGTTTTTGTGTGACAGTAGCAACAAAATTATGTTCTGTTCCTTTTTTGCAACTCTGGTAAAGATATAAATCTAGATTTTGTTTCAATGCCCTGAGTGTCCTTCATGTTTTCCATAGGCGCAGGCCTCATCAGTGCCTTATGATAGACGGCAGGGGCAGCAAACTTTATTATAGAGGTTGTGAGGCGTCATTGGGGTCATGGGATTGCCTCCTCACAAATGTATGTGAAGGAGGCAGTGTCCTTGCACTGAGAGCGAAGCCTTGGCAGCCTAGCTGTGTGTTGAATCAAAGCCCCCCTGGTGTCTCTGCCTCCACACCCTCACCCTATGTCTGCCCATGCTCCTCATCAGATCCAGCAGTAGATCCTCTGAGGCCTGTGGAATTGCGTCACTATCCTCATCCTCCAGTGGGTCCCCCCTTGCCAGTGCCAGAGCCAGATTGTGCAGAGCATAGCAGACAACAATGATAAGAGACACATGTTCCGGAAAATATTGCAGGGAACTCCCAATTGGTCCAGGCAGCGGAACCTCATCTTCTGCAGACCAATGGTTCTCTCAACCACCAACCTTGTGGAGGCATGTCTCCTATTGTACCTCTCTTCTACCTCTGTCCATGGGTGCAGGAATGGCATCTTCCCTTTTCAAGGGATATCCTTTGTCACCCAGCAATCAACCATCCAACCGAGCTGGAGCCATGAATAGCCTTAGCACCTGGGAGTGTCGCAGGATGTATGCATCATGGCAGCTGCCAGGTTACTTTGCACAGAGTTGCAGAATCTGGGTCTCGTGGTCGCATACTATCTGCACGTTCATGGAGTGGCAACCCTTTCTATTCACGAAGGCACCCAGCTGACTCACTGGCACCTTGATGGCCACATGAGTGCAGTCTCTGGCACCCTGGATGCGGGGGAACCCGGCAATAGCTGCAAAGCCTCTGGCTCAGTCAGATTGGCTGGCTTAGTCCATCCAGCAATGAATAAATGTGAGGACCCATTGGAACAGAGCATCAGTAACAAGCCTGATACAACTGTGGACAGCTGATTGGGACACCACATCGACCCCCCACTGGCCCCTGGAATGATCCGGAGGCAAAAGAATTGAGGGCTACTGTGACCTTCAGGACCACTGGCATTGGGTGCCCACCCACACAGTTGGAGATGATCTCCAGACCAATCATCTGACATATTGATGTCACGGTGCCCCTAGCGAGGCAGAGCCTCCTGTGGCACCAGAACTCAGACATGTTGAGGTAGTTAGATCACTGCCTGTGCACAGCAGGATAGTGGCGTCTTCTGTGGTCCCTTCCACCTTGCTCTCCCTGCTGGCCCTACATCCCCTGTGCCTGCACCTCTCCTCTCACAGGTATGTCCTGCGATGTTGCCTGTGGACACCTGGCCTCCTCTCTCTTCTGCCCCTCTCTCCCTCAGAGGAGGAGGCCCCCCCAGCGGAGTACATAATCCCCATCTGCTGAAATGCAGGTGGCACTGTCCTGTGCACTGAAAGTTGCACACGGCAGAAATGCTTCAAGAGAGCTGACTAAACAACAGAGTCCTCAAAACAAAGCTAACAAAGCAAACTCTTCAGAAGGAACAACAGGAGAAGGGCTGAAATCTCAGCAAACAAGCAGCAGCAAACTCTCACTTGGAATCCTAACAACTCACACAGGCAATGCTCCTCTCCCCTTTTATCCCACCCGTGGATGAGGAAAGTGAAAAAACGAGTTGGCTGCCCGCCTGTGTGGCCGATGCAACGAGTGCAAAATCGCACGGACAACACAAAATTGAGTTCAGTTGCACTCTTAGTTGCTTTAAGCGGCTGATTAATTGTCGGTGGGTGCACTTCTGAGAACCGTGCATGCCCAGCGACCGAAATATCACGCAAATGTGCGATGACATTGGGACGCGCACCCGACATCTTCTCGTGAGATTTAATGCTCTTCCAAGTTGGATACGCACCCACAACTAGTGCGTAAAATTCTGGCCCTGGTGTTGTTAACATGTTATCACTTTCTTCCTTATACTGAAGGTTTGTCCAAACTCATTGCAAGCTATTGCTGTGCTATTGCAAGGTTGTTTAGATTGGACTTCACTATCCATAACATGCCCTCCATTGTTACTGAAGAGAAGTTATGTTGTCAAGATGCGTGATTTTACTTTTTGATCTTAAGTATGCAATATTAAAGAGTTTCCACCTGATCTTGTATGGATTAATACACTTTTGGGATGAGATGTGAAAACATAATGAAGCAGCAAAGAGAGGACTAAACCAAGGAGTGTTAGTGCCAAGCAGATCCATGTTTGATACCGCAACAGATTTCAAAACTATGGGGAGAATTTTCTCCTGCTTTGGGCAGGAGCTGGTGTGGGAGGGCGCACAGCCGATCGCTACCTGTGATCGGCTGCGTGCCGCCATTTTACATGGGCGGGGTCAATTAAGGCCCACCCAGCGTGATGTGCACCCGGAAGCACTGTGCACTCCCTGTGCGGGGGTGGGGGAGTAGGCTGAGTCAGGGCCTCATGCACACGAAAGAGCACAGAAACCTCCCTGAGGCACAGAGCTCCCTCAAGGAGATTAGTTTGATTTTTTAAAATTTTAATAAAGGAAAAAAAAAATTTAAGACATGTCCCCTCATGTGACAGTGTCACATGAGCTGGGACATGTCTATGAATTTTATTAAAAATTTTTATTAATGTTTAAAAACCTTCATGAAACCTCATCCCGCCAGTGGATGAGGTTTCATGATAAATGCGAAGGCCGCCTGGGCTCTTCACCTGCCTGCTAACCTTAACGTTGGACGGGCAGCTCAGTTAATTATTTCAATTGGAATTTCAATGGCCTTAATAGGCCTTTGACAGTTTGGTGGGCACGCAGCCGACTCCACTGCGTGACCGCCGAACTGAAGATCTGAATGACGCACAGTGACGTTGGGATGCATGCCTGACGTCACCGCGCATCATTTTACGCGTCAGCGAGTGGGGCCCACACCCATTTGCCGACCCGAAGATTCTGGCCTATGAGATTAATTTCCGTGGTACTGAATCATAGCTTTCATACCTTCATGAAAGAATCAAAGCTGACTGAGGAGAACTGGGGGGACAACCACCTCATTCCCTCAACCAGCAAAGAGCCTTGATGATGACAAGATCAAAAGCCTTATTAAGATCCATAAAGGTCATGTAAAGTGGCTTTCCCTATTTTTTTTTACCTTTTCCTTGCAAATAATGTTAAGTCCTTGTTGATTTTTGATCAACTGATATAGAGACCACACTGACTCTCTGGAAAAATACGTTAAGCAAATATTTACAATCTTGTAAGTGTGACCCACAAAATGCCATGCCGACATCATTAAGAAGAGAAATTCCCCTTTAGTTGTTGAAATTGTTCCAATCTACTTTATTTTTGTACAACCGAATGATATTGGCACCCTCAATGTCTTGTAGTGCTCCTCCTTTCATCCAGCACACAATTAAGCATTGTGAAGATGTTTAAGCACACGTTGTCATCTTTGCTTCAGTACTTCAATTGGAATCCCATTTTTTCCTCCATCTTTCCTGATGCTAGGGTGATGATTACCTTTCCAAGCACAATTCTAAATGGCTTCATATTAACTTGCCTGATAGTCGAACACCTAGGAATCATATTTAATGTTATTTTTGAAATAGCAGTTCCATGTGAATAAAGTACATGATAATATTTGACTCAGAGTTGCAAGTGCTTGTCTGTCAGTAAAAATATTTTCATTGCTCAATTTAAGTGGTAAAATCTTGGTTGAAGGACCTATTGCTTTCTTTATTCCATCTTAAGTTTTCATTTTCACAGGACATTTGTATCTTCTTGCACAGATCTAGCCAATATATTTAAACACATTTCCCTTCTGTTCATTGCAATTTGGTGTTGGCTGATCTGAGATTTGCATGTCACAGGAGAGGGATTTATTCCATGGTGGAACTATGCTGTGCATTTTGCTCAAGAACTAGTAGCTAGTAATTTCCTCAGAGTATACTGTGAACCAATCTTTATCTCATGCTGCCTTTTTACCATAAGCTAAGTGTCTATGTTAGTTCTGAGTATATCTCATGTAGCATCAGCATTTAGGGAGAGTGGATTTGATAACTTGGTTTCTCCAAGATTTGTAGTAAATTGAAAGTACTATTTTGGACTTTCGTGTTTTGATAGTAAGACATGACAACAACTTAATTTGGTCCAATGGAATTTCCTTAGTGTAAGCTTTATTTTGCAACATTCATGTACATGATCTGTGTCACAATCTGCACTGAAAACTGAGAGTATAAAGAACATATATAGACACTTAGATAATCCATTTTAGTTGGTGCCAGACTCCAGATCTGGGGCCCCCATGAAACCTATTATAAACTAAATGTTATTTTTAAAACTTTTGATTCTCTTTAATTCCCTACCTGTGTTACCAGGGTGCAAATGTCAAGAGAACTGATCACTCAAATTCTGCTCCATAATCCTAACTTTCCGTTCAATAGCCCTCCAAGACTCTTCACCTCATCGTTCTCAGTGGTCCATTGCCTTTATTTTAATGGGTTTTTTTCCCATCTACATAGTGAGAAGTATACAGTTAAGGTACATTTATATTGAAGTTCCTGTGTTACAGCAAAACGGATTCCACTTGACAGTAAAGCTAAAATAGAAGTCAGAGCCTAGCTGACTTGATGTGCCATTTCCAGTGGAAATAATCTCTATTCTCCACCCACAGCTCCACTGGCTTTGTCATCACATGGAGTATGATTCCAGTGTAATATCTAGTCAGGCTTTAAGGGTGCCCAGGAGTTCCATTGGGCCTTTTTGAAGATTTTTTTCAACAGACCATGAGTTGACTTAAATGTCTAGACAGTATTCCACTCTTGCTGCAATCTCTAATTGGTGGGCAAAGACTTCTACACATGCTCATTAGCACACTTTCCTGAGCACAATCTGGATCAGGAAAATTAAGTTTAAACCAAGCAGTATAAATTAGGTACTGCTCATTCAAAACTGATACTTCCCCTACTAACTTCAGGCTGTTAGTCATAATAGAAACTACATAATTTTGTTTTCACCTGGTTTAGCTGTACTTCAGACTTTTTAAATAAAGGAATATTAAAACAAGTTTCGATGTTAATTAAAAATTGTTGAAATTAACTGAAAATCTTGAAAATTGGAAACCTAAAGCATACAGCATTGAATAATTTTATTAGATTTATAGTCTATGCCCCTGATTGCAGACCCTGATAATTTGCTTGGTTGGTAGTCATTCCCTGAAATTAGACTTTCTGTCCTATGTTTACTACAAACATATTCTAGTTGTGAAATCATAGTTATTATTTGTAATACTTGACGTACCTGACAGATTTCAAATAGAAACAGAGAACTTTATTACAGAGAGCTTTTCAGATGCTACATGCTCGATCCAGGTCCTCGACAAGAAGCCCCCCCCCCCAGGATTATCCATGCTTAGGGCTCGTTGGTCGGAGCCTCCAAGTACAATCATGTGACCCCTGATAGGCAGTAGAAAAAGCTATACCTTCAGTTACAAAATTATTCTTTCACCCAGAAGCTGCTGTTAAATGATACCCATCACACAGTACGTAAGAGTGTTTAGAACTCAGCATAATTGGATGCAATTATATAATCCATTGACTATTTAGCTTAAGATCAAGCCTTTCTGGGGAGAATCACTGTTTCATATTGAACATGGTAAGAGATCAGTTTATTCTTATTTCTAGATTTGAATCTTGCAGCAAAACAAACCTCCGGAAGGCCAATGTAGCATGCTAGGTAAAGAACAATCCTCTTTTACCTGCAGGACCTGGTTCTAATCCAGCTAAAACTAGCAAGAGAAGTTTCTTTACTCTGGCAACTGTGAGCTTCCTACATAAATTAACTTGGCCACTGTCAATTCAACTCGCAGTTGATTTTGGCCTGCATGTTTAAGTTTGAGGAATTGAAAGGTCCCTAATGCAATAGTGATTCTTCTCAAGTGGGACACAGTAGAAGATCATTATGCGGTTGCTGCCTGTGGTATCACCAGTAGGTATACAATGTAGAAAACTGTTCTGATCCATGATACAGATATCCATCTTCATTTTTTCAAAAGTATATCTTATTAATAAAATTTGTAAAAGTACATTACAAAACATTCCAACTTGAAAATTACAGAAAGTGCAATACAATTCAACTTGGCTCCATACAGCATGTTCCACTCTTAGATTCCTCAATACAATTATAATACTCTTGATATTTATAATATGCAGATCACGTCAAGCATACGGCCTGAGGGCAAAAACACTTCAAATTGAAAATTACAGAAAGTGCAGTAGAATTCAACTTTTCTTTATACAGCATGTTCCCCTCTGAGGTGCCTCAATACAAGTTCAATACTCTTGATATTCACAATGTACATTCAATGTCAGGCATACAATGCAGGGATTTCGGCTCCAACAACATTCAAGAAGCATGACACCATCCAGGACAAAGCAGCTCGCTTGATTAGCACCCCAACCACAAACGTTCACTCCCTCCACCACCGATGCACAGTAGCAGCAGTGTGTACCATCTACAAGATGCATTACAGGAACTCACCAAGGCTCCTTAGACAGCACCTTCCAAACCCACAACCACTACCATCTAGAAAGCCAAGGGCAGCAGATGCTTGGGAACACCTGGAAGTTCCCCTCCAAGCCACACATACCATCCTGACTTGGAAATATATCGCCGTTCCTTCATTGTCGCTGGGTCAAAATCCTGGAACTACCCCCCTAACAGCACTGTGGGTGTACCTACACCACATGGACTGCAGCGGTTCAAGAAGGCAGCTCACCGCCACCTTCTTAAGGGAATTTAGGCTTGTGGTCAAAGGTGTTTTTCTGCATAAACTTTTCCACAAGGGATTGATGGTTCGCTATCGTCCAACTGCTTAGCCAGGTCCATCCTTTGCAATACCTGGGACAGGCAGAACTTCAGCATGAATAAAAATGGAATTAAAATCAATATATAAACATACAACTTTCTGCAAAGCAGTCTTTACCATGCACATTAACATGAGTGTTGCACCTCTGAAAAGCTGTAATTACCTCTTAGAAATAAGTACACAAATATTAACTGATTCTGATTTTACCACCTTTGTAGCACATATAATAGGAATAATATCTCAAATTAGCTCTGGTGAAATGAATAATTTTGTAGCTGCAACAGAAACCATCAATGTCAATTATAATTAATTGACCTTAACAAGCACAAACCAGGACAGAAAGGCTTGGGTGAAAGTAATTAGATATGAACTTTTGCAATCAATAAGGTAAAAAAAATCCCAACAAAGCCATGTAATGCTTCTAATTAACCTGAACCTGCATGTGGTAATATAGGTCAATTATTACAATAAAAGTTAATGGCATTGAGGTGAAACTGAACTCAAGAAATTGAGGACCAGACCTATATTTTAGAGAATGCTACATAGTAAGAGCTGCCTGAGCCAAAGATCCTCATATCTTCGCATGCATTGCTGCCACATGTTTGATAGGAGTGTTGGCAAAACAACAACAACATCAGTATGCATTTATGTAATATAGTAACTTAACAAAGTACTTGACATGCGCATTAGTAAACGGAAATGATGGCATTGTGGTAACTTTACTGGACTATTATTCCAGTAGCCTGGTCTGCTGTTCCACAGGCACAAGTTCAAATCACAGCAAATGTTGGAATTTAAATTTCACCGGTTAACAAATCTGGAATAAAGAACTAATCTCAGTGATGGTGACTATGAAACTACCGGATTGTTGTGAAAACCTATCTGGGTAACTAATGCCCTTAAGGGAGGAAAACCTACCATCCTTACTGGGTCTGGTCTACATGTGATTCCAGGCACACAGTAATATGGTTGACTCTTAACAGCCCTTTAAATAGACAAGCAAGCTACATGGTTGTATCAAAATACTGCAGAATAGCTGAATGAGAATAAAGCTGGGTGGACCACACAGCAGTGTAAAGCCAAAGGCACACCCTGCCAAGCCTACCCTGCAAAGCCTTCTTTACTAACATCTGAGGGGCTTGTGCTGAAATTGGGAGAACTGTCCCACAGTCTAGACCAACAACAGCCAAACAAAGTCATACTCACTGAATCATAAATTGCGGCTAATGCCCAGACTCCAGCATCATCATCCCTGGGTATGCCCTCTCCCACCAACAGGACAGACCCACCAGAGGTGGCAGCACAATGATATACAGTTGGGAGGGAGTGGCCTTGAGAGTCCTCAACATTGACTCCAGGCCCCATGAAGTCTCATGGCATCAGGTCAAACATGCACAAGGAAACCTCCTGCTGACTACCTTTACATACAAGTACATACTGCCTTCCTTCAGCTGATCAATCAGTGCCCCTCCATGTTGAACACCACTTGGATGAAGCACTGAAGGTGGCAAGACGCTGAATGTAATGGGGGACTTCAATGTCCTTCACCAAGAATGGCTAGGTAGCACTGCTACTGACCGAGCTGACCATGCCCTAAAGGACATAACTGCTAGACTGAGTCTGTGGCAGGTGGTGAAGGAACCAACAAGAGGGAAAAGCATACTTGACCTCATCCTCACTAACCTGCCTGCCCCAGATGCATCTGTCCATGACAATATTGGTAGGTGTGACCACCTCACAGTCATTGTGGAGATGAAGTCCCGCCTTCAGATTGAGGGTACCCTCCATCGTGTTGTGTGGCACTACCACCGTGCTAAATGGGATAGATTTCAAACAGATCTAGCAACTCAAGACTGGACATCCATGAGGCACTGTGGGCCATCAGCAGCAGCAGAATTGTACTTGAACACAAACTGTAACCTCATGGCCTGGCATATCCCCCACTCTATGATTACCATCAAGCCAGGAGATTAGCCCTGGTTTAATGAAGAGCGCAGGAGGGTATGCCAGGAACAGCACCAGGCATACCTTAAAATGAGGTGTCAACCTGGTGAAGATATAACACAGGACTACATGCGCGCCAAACAGCATTAGCAGCATAGACAGATCTAAGTAATCCCGCAACCAACAGATCAGACCTAAGCTCTCCAGTTCTGCCACACCCAGTCATGAATGGTGGTGGACAATTAAATAACTCACTGGAGGAGGAAGCTCCACAAATATCCCAATCCTCAATGATGGAGGAGCCCAGCACATCAGTGCAAAAGATAATGCTGAAGCATTTGCTACAGTCTTCAGCCAGAAGTGGATGATCTATCTTGGCCTCCTCCAGAGGTCCCCAGCATCACAGATGACAGTCTTCAGGCAATTCAATTCACTCCACATGATGTCAAGAAATGGCTGAAGGCACTGGATAGTGCATAGGCTATGGGCCCTGACGATATTCTGGCAATAGTACTGAAGATTTATGTGCCAGAACTTTCCCTGCCCCGAGCCAAGCTGTTCCAGTGCAGCTACAATGCTGGCATCTACCCAGCAATGTGGAAAATTGCCCAGGACAAATCAAACACAGCCCATTACTGCCCCATCAGTGTACTCTCGATCATCAGTAAACTAATGGAAGGGGTCATCAACAGTGCTATCAAGTGGCACTTGCCTAGCAATAACCTACTCAGACGCCCAATTTGGGTTCCGCTAGGGCCACTCAGCTCCTGACCTCATTATAGCCTTGGCTGAAATATGGACAAAAGAACAGAACTCCCAAGGTGAGGAGAGGGTGACTGCCCTTGACACCAAGGCCACACTTGACCAAGTGTGGCATCAAGGATCCCTAGGAAAACTGGAGTCAATGGGAATCAGGAGGAACACTCTCCACTGGTTATGTCATACCTAGCACAAAGGAAGATGGAGGTCAGTCACCTCAGCTCCAGGACATCACTGCAGGAGTTCCTCAGAGTAGCATCCTTGGCCCAATCATCTTCAGCTGCTTCATCAATGACCTTCCTTCCATCATAAGGTCGGAAGTGGGAATGTTCGCTGATGATTGCACAATGTTCAGCACCATTCGCAACTCCTCAGATACTGAAGCAGTCTATGTCCAAATGCAGCAAGACCTGGACAATATCCAGGCTTGGGCTGACAAGTGGCAAGTAAAATTCACGCCACACAAGTGCCAGGCAATGACCACCTCCAACAAGAGAGAATCTAACCATCGCCCCATGACGTTCAATGGCATTACCATCAATGAATCCTCCAGTAGCAACATCTTAGAGGCTACCATTGACCGGAAACTGAACTGGACTAGCCATATAAATATTGTGGCTACAAGAGCACGTCAGAGGCTATGAATCCTGCGATGAGTAACTCACCTCCTGACTCCACAAAGCCTGTCCACCATCTACAAGGCACAAGTCAGGAGTGTGATGGAATACTCCCCACTTGCCTGGATGAGTGCAGCACCCATAACACTCAAGAAGCTTGACATCGTCCAGGACAAAGCAGCCCACTTGATTGGCATCACATCCACAAACATTCACTCCCTCCACCACCGACGCACAGTGGTAGCAGTATGTACCATCTACAAGATGCACTGCAGGAATTCACCAAGGCTCCTTCGACAGCACTTTCGAAACCCACAACCACTACCATCTAGAAGGACAAAGGCAGCAGATAGATGGGAACATCACCAACCAGAAGTTCCCCTCCAAGCCGCTCACCATCCTGACTTGGAAATATATCGCCATTCCTTCACTGTCGCTGGGTCAAAATCCTGGAACTCCCTCCATAACAGCACTGTGGGTGTACCTACATCGCATGGACTGCAGTGGTTCAAGAAGGCAGCTCACCACCACCTTCTCAAGGGCAACTAGGGATGAGCAATAATTGCTGGCCCAGGAAGACTTGTTTCAGTCTTAAATTTTAAAATAAAGGATTTTTAAACTTTTAAAATAAGTCCCCTCATGTGACACTATCACATGAGCTGGGATATACATTTTTATTAGATTTTAAAACAGTTCATGAAACCTCATCCCGCCGGATGAGGTTTCATGAAAAATGCGAAGGCTGCCTGGGCTCTTCGCCAGCCCGCCAACCTTAAGGTTGGACAAGCAGCTCATTAAATTGAGTTAATTAGTTTTTAACAGGCCATAATAGGCCTCTGACAGTTCGACAGGCGCGCAGCTGAGTCGGCTGCGCACCCACTGAACTGACAATCTAAATGACGCACGGTGACATCGCGACGCACATCCAATGTCACCGCACGTCATTTTATGTGTCAGCGAGCGGGACCTGCCCCCCACTTGCCAAATGAAACTGTTGCTCCTGGAGTTTTTAAATATTTAGCTCACCCCTGATCTGCTGACTGTGTGCTCTGAGATTTCAAGCTGGATTTGCAAAGGATGTGCAATGTGGTCTTCCACTGTAGTGAGGAATTTTAAATTTCTGCCTTCAGCTTCCAAGCCTTTCTTTGGAGCTTTTTCATAAGAACATAAGAACTAGGAGCAGGAGTAGGCAATTCAGCCCCTCGGGCCTGCCCCGCCATTCAATACGATCATGGCTGATCTCATTTTGGCCTCATCTCCAATTTCCCTCCCTCTCCCCATAACCCATTACTAATTAAAAATCTGTCTATCTCCTCCTTAAATTTATTCAGTGTCCCGGCATCCACTGCACTCTGAGGTAGTGAATTCCACAGATTCACAACCCTTTGAGAAAAGTAATTCCTCCTCATCTCTGATTTAAATCTATCACCCCTTAGCCTAAAACTATGGCCTCTCATTCTAGAATGCCCCACAAGGGGAAACATCCGCTCCATGTCTACTTTGTCTATCCCCTTTAGTATCTTATATACCTCAATTAGATCTCCTCTCATCCTTCTAAACTCTAGCGAGTATAGGCCTAACTGCTCAATCTCTCTTCATAAGACAAGCCCCGCATCTCTGGAATCAATCTAGTGAACCTCCATTGAACCGCCTCCAATGCAACTACATCCTTCCTCAAGTAAGGGGACCAAAACTGTGCACAGTACTCCAGGTGTGAACTCACCAATGCCTTGTACAGTTGCAACAACACTGCCCTGTTTTTATACTCTATTCCTTTAGCAATAAATGCCAAAATTCCATTTGCCTTCCTTATTACCTGCTGTACCTGCATACTAGCTTTCAGCGATTCATGCATGAGGACACCCAGATCCCTCTGCACTGAAGCATTCTGAAGTTTCTCTCCAATTAAATAATAAGTCGCCTTTTTATTCTTCCAACCTAAATGGATAACTTCACATTTATCCACGTTAAACTCCATCTGCTAAATTTTGGCCCATTCACCTAACCTGTCCATATCCATTTGTAAATTTCTTATTTCTTCATTGCAACTTACTTTTCCACCTATTTTGGTGTCATCTGCAAATTTAGCTATAGTACCTTCTATCCCTGAATCCAAGTCATTAATAAAGATTGTAAATAGTTGGGGCCCAAGGACCGAACCCTGTTGGCACTCCACTCGTTACAGCTTGCCATTCAGAAAAAGACCCATTTATCCCGACTCTCTGCTTTCTGTTGGTTAGCCAATCCTCTATCCAAGCTAATACATTACCCCTAATTCCGTGTGATCTTATCTTGTGGATTAATCTTTTGTGTGGCACCTTATCAAAGGCCTTCTGGAAGTCCAGATATACTACATCTACAAGATCCCCATTATCCGCTTTGCTTGTCACATCTGCAAAGAACCCTAGCAAATTAGTCAAACACGATTTACTCTTCAGAAAACCATCTTGACTCTGATGGATTGCATTTTGACTTTTCAAATGCCCCATTACTACTTCTTTAATAATGGATTCCAACAATTTCCCAATGACAGATGTTAAACTAACTGGACTATAGTTTCCTACTTTCTGCCTCCCCCCCTTTTTGAATAAGGGTACTATATTAGCATTTTTCCAATCCACTGGAGCCTTTCCAGAATCCAGGGAATTTTGAAATATTATAGACAATGCATCCGCTATCTCTGCTGTCACTTCCTTTTAGACTTTGGGATGTAGGCCATGAGGTCCTGGGGACTTGTCACCCTTTAATCCCAATAGAGGTGTCAGCTGTGGCTCAGTCCATAGCACCCTCGCCTTTGAATCAGAAGGTTGTGGGTTCATGTCCCACTCCTGGAAACCAAGAACTGTGATTGTACTCAAAAGAGTTGCAATCTGTGACTGTTAATAACTCGAAAGAATTTTTTTTAATCCCAATAGTTTGCTCAATACTTTTTCTCTAGTGATAGTGATTGTTCTAAGTTCCGCCTTCTCTATACCCTCTGCACTCCCTGTTACTATTGGGGTGGTATTGGTGTCCTCCACCGTGAAAACTGAGGCAAAATATTGATTAAGCGTCTCTGCCATTTCTGCGTTCCCCACTATTAACTCCCCAGTCTCATCCTCCAAGGGACCAACATTCACTTTAGCTACTCTCTTTCCTTTTATATACTTGTAGAAGCTTATGCTATCAGTTTTTGCATTTTGCGCTAGTTTTCTTTCATAATTTACCTTTGCTCTTTTTATTATTTTCTTAGTAACTTTTTGTTGATGTTTAAAAGTTTCCCAAACTTCCATCCTGCCACTGACCTTTGCAATTTGGTATGGCTTAGTTTTTGCCTTTATGTTATTTTTAATTTCCTTGCTTAGCCATGGATGCTTTTTCCCCCTCTTATCATCTTTCTTCCTCTTTGGAATATATTTTACTTGGGAGGAATTGAATATCTCCTTAAATATCTGCCACTGTTCATCAACTGTTCTACCTTGTAGTCTTCCTGCCCAGTCCACTAGGGCCAAACCTGTCCTCATGCCTATGTAGTTACATTTGTTTAACTCTAGAACACTAGTGTGGGACTCAAGTTTCTTGGTCTCAAACTGAACTTGAAATTCTAACATGCTATGATCACTCTTCCCTAGAGGATCCTTTACTATGAGATCATTAATTAATCCCATCTCATTACACAAAACCAAATCTAGAATAGCCTGCTCCCTGGTTGGTTCCACAACATATTTCTCCAAGAAACAATCTCTAATGCACTCTATGAACTCTCCCTCGAGGCTTCCCTTGCCAATTTGATTAATCCAGTCTATATGCATATTAAAATCACCTATGATTATTGCCGTGCCTTTCTTACATGCTCCCAGTATTTCTTGGTTTATACTGTGCCTTACTGTTGAACTACTGTCTGGGGACCTATAGATTATTCCCATCAGGGACTTCTTTCCCTTGCTATTTCTTATTTCTACCCAGGCTGACCCTACGTCTTGCTCTCCAGTGTCTATATCATTCCTCACTATAGCACTGATCTCTTCCTTTACTAACAAAGCCACACCACCTCCTTTTCCTTCCTGCCTATCCTTCTGAAACACTGAGTATCCTTGAACACTCAACTCTCAAACCTGTTCTTCCTGTATCCACGTCTCAGTAATCGCCACCAAATCATGCCTATTTATCTCTATTTGCGCTGTTAACTCATTAGTTTTATTCCAAATGCTACATGCATTCAGATACAGAGACTTTAATTTTGCCCTATTGTCAATTTTCCCTACTCTTATATGATTCTTTGGTGCAATATGGCATTTACACACTCTGTCCCTTCCTTTCACTTTTTGGTAACAATCAGCCTCGTCACTAACCTGCACTCTTACCCTCTCCTTAAACTTTGATTTTTTATATTTCCATGCAACTGAACCCTCCCCACCACTATTTAGTTTGAAGCCCTAACTACAACCCTAGTTATGCGATTCGCCAGGACTCTGGCCCCAGCATGATTCAAATGGAGCCCATCCAAACAGAATAGTTCCCTCTTTCCCCAGTACTGGTGCCAATGTCCCATGAATTCGAACCCATTTCTCCCACACCAATGTTTGAGCCATGCATTTACCTCTTTAATCTTCTTGACCCTGTGCCAATTAGCTCATGGCTCAGGTAGTAATCCAGAGATTATTACCTTTTTGGTTCTGCTTTTTAATTTAGCCCCTAGCTGCTCGTATTCCCTCAGCAGAACCTCTTTCCTCATTCCACCTATATCGTTGGCACCTACGTGGACCACAACAACTGGATCTTTCCCCCCCCATTCCAAGTTCCTCTGCAACCCAGATGAGATTTCCTTAACCCTGGCACCAGGTAGGCAACACAGCCTTCGGGACTCTCGATCCTGGCTACAGAGAACAGTATCTATTCCCCTAACTATACTATCCCTGATTACAACTACATTTCTCTCTTCTCCCCCCGACTTGAATGGCTCCCTGTACCACAGTGCTATGGTCAATTTGCTCATCCCCCTTACTGTCCCCACTCGGCCACACAGGGAGCAAGAATCTTAAACCTAATGGATAAGGGCAAGGGCTGAAGCTCCTGCAGTGCTACTCCCTGGATCTCTCTACCTGCCTCACTCATAGTCACACCCTCCTGTCCTTGACCACTGGCCAAATTTAAGATAGTTAATCTAAGGGGTGTGACTGTCTCCTGAAACACAGTGTCCAGGTAACTCTCCCCCTCCCTGATGTGTCGCAGTGTCCAAAGCTCCAGCTCATTAACTCTGAGCAGGAGTTCCTTGAGCAACCAACATTCGCTACAGATGTGGTCACTAGGAATCACAATGTGCTCCACCAGCTCCCATGTCATGCAGCTACAACACATCGCCTGGCCCTTCATCTCTATTTTATTTAATTTGTTTTTCAATTTGTTTTTAAATTTCCTACTGGTCTTTAGTTTATCAATATGTAAAATATTTCTCCTATTTACCTTTAATCTGAAAGCAAGCTAGAATAGAGATTCAAAATACACTTTTTAAAATCAACTGGAACTCATTCTCTCTGCTGAGTTGAAGCTGAAGTGTTAGGCTTCCTATCCTGGGCCCCAGTAGTCATCCTTAATCTGAAATCGACTTAGAATAGGTAGTTCAAACTAGCAGTTACTTACCGACCAATGAACTTACGGTTTCCTGTGATGTCACTCTTTGTTTCTTTTACTCGGCGACGGTGACTGCAGAGGACACTCTTCCCAGACTGCTTCCCGGCGACGGTGACTGCAGAGGACACTCTCCCCAGACTGCTTCACAGCGTCAATGACTGCAGAGGACACTCTTCTCAGGCTGCTTCCCAGCAATGGTGACTGCAGAGTACACTTTTCCCAGACTGCATCACGGTGATGGTGACTGCAGAGGCCACATTTCCCAGACTGCTTCACGGCGACGGTGACTGCAGAGGGCACTCTTCCCGGGCTGCTTCCCGGCGATGGTGACTGCAGAGGGCACTCTTCCCAGACTTTCCTCTGCACCCTGCTTCCAAAGCTTCTTTTCAGATCAGACTGCTTTGCTAATTTTTCTTTTGCTCAATCTTCCAAGATTTTAGTTTTTCTCTGTATTTTCTGTGAGGTCTTGGGTTTTTCCACAAACTACCACCATGTTGTTGGATAGCGGGTACAGTTTAGTAGGTCTGAAGAAGTATTAATAGTCATGCGTAGGTTAACAGTAAGTCTTTATTGGCTCTTAGAACTATTTACAAATATAAAGAAAGGGTACAAGCTAGGAGCTGTCCTCATGCTTGCTGGTACACATGGCTCTATTCAACACTATACTGACCTTGGGTGCAGGTCATGTGCTCTCTTATATCACCTTGTGGGAAGTACTGTACTCAGTTCCATATTAACCTATATGTGCCAGACCCTTATGCTACATTGTAGTACTGAAGTTTGTGCTCCAGAACTGCCTGTGACCCTAACAAAGCTGTTCTAGTGCAGCTACAACATCTACCCAACAATGTGGAAAATTGGCTAGGTATGTCCTCCACAAAACACAGGACAAATCCAATCAAGCCAATTACCGCCCCATCGATCTAATTTCAATCATCAGCAAAATGATTGGGGGTGTCGTTGACAAGCCTACCAAGCAGCGCTTTTTAAAAATTGATACTATTTGCTTCGCTAAGATCAATTATTAAGATTCTATTATTTAAAAAATCACAGAATGTAAAAAGTATACTAAATTAATTAAAATAAGGGCAACAATGAGGGTTATATTTAAGAAAAAATCAATGTTGATGTGACTTCATTTTCAAAATGTTGCACTAATTATCATATTTGTATTCTGTTTATTAATACACTATGGAAACAGTGAAATTAAATGCAGAGGAGGAAACTAATGCATAATGAAAAGACTTGTGGTTTAAATCACAATAGTGCAAGAAAGCGAAGTTAAAATATCTGCCAGAGAGATCTAAATGCAGGACACATGATATATTACTGTTTAACATGACATGCAAGTAGTGCCCCTCTTTTACCGACCCATTTTCATCAATGGTTTGGAAACAGATTTCCCTTTTGCATGTTGAAAGTGGTTGAGGGTTCATGTCCCACTCCTGGAAACCAAGAACTGTGATTGTACTCAAAAGAGTTGCAATCTGTGACTGTTGATAACTTGAAAGAATTTGAGGTGTCAGCTGTGGCTCAGTTCATAGCACCCTCACCTTTGAATCAGAGGGTTGTGGGTTCATGTCCCACTCCCGGAAACCAAGAACTGTGATTGTCCTCGAAAGAGTTGCAATCTGTGACTGTTGATAACTCGAAAGAGTTTGAAAGTGGTATCTAAAAAAGAGATAAAGCCATTAAAAATTGTGATGAATCATTCTAACTTATTAGCTTGGCCCAATGTTCCCCTGTACCACATGAAACCCTCGTTTCAAACCTGCAAGTTTAGGACAGTTTTAGAAAGCAGACAGTATAATGTGCGGAATTACTGCTACCCGACAAAATGTATAAGTGTTGATCTGATAACAAAAGGAATGTAAGTTTACCTAGTATTCTGGTTTACACAGAACATTGCTAAACACAACAGAAATGTGAACGCAAATGTTTTACTTAAAACCTTTTAATCACTATTAAGAAACAAAGTTAGTGTCAGATTTGCTGATGGGCTAAGGGTAGATTTATACTACATCTTTGGCATTGAAGCAAAATGTTTTCCACTTACATGCAATGCTAAAGTGCCAATATAACTGTTGAGTCAGATCACTAATCTGATGCTGCTGCACATTCGTCACTGCAAAATAAATGCTTGAATGCTGGGTTTTCACAGCACAGTTGCAAATTCCTTGGCATAATATGAATGGTTGACGGAGAGGTCTGGTGCACTGCAGAACTTGGCTTTGTAATGTCACATGACCACCTCACTAGAACTATGCACCAGATCCGAAGTTGGGCACACAGGTCTGATTTGGAACCAGAAACACACTGGAATCACCAGTATAAATTGGCTTTCAGCAATAAGGTGAATCATAGAACATTGTCCATTTGTCATGGACAGCATTTATCCTAAACAAACATTATGAAAATAGATTATCTGGTCATTTATCTCATTGCTGTCTGTGAGGCCTTTCTATGCACAACTAGGCTGTGGTATTTTCTTATATTACAACAATGACTTATACTTTGAATACTTTGAAAGTGCCTTATTGATTATGAAGCACTTTGGAACACCTTTTGGTCATGACAGGCACTAAATAAACGCAAGTTCTTTCTTTTCAGTCTATAACTGCTGATTGCAAATACTGGTGTGCTTCACCAGTGGCCTTGTTATTACAAAAATACAATTATTGCCCAAAAAACATGAGGCGAAAGAACAAGAGCTGTCTATAGTTCTTATCTTTTACGCCCTTGCGTTTGCGGTGGGGGGGGGGGGGGGGGGGGGGAGTGTGCAGGGAGGGAGGGAGCGTATCTGAACTTTTGTGAGTCTTGAAACATAACTAACCAAATCCATTTTACTAACTTTAAGTATTAAGCTTTGTTAGGCCACAGCTTGATATCAAGATTGCCGGTAATAGATTTTATTCAGTTGGTATAGTTTTATTCATTTGTCTTATTTCTTCTTTGTTGGAATTAGAGAAAATGATGTTAAAAATAGATACTAATTACAATTAGAACTTGTTGTCCTCAAGGTCCTGTCATTACCATGGAAACATAAAACAAGCATAGTTAAAACTTGTGCTTGGGCTATAAAACAGATAAGGGAGGCCCAAGACCTGTGCCTGGTCGCAGAGATTCCTGGGTCTACAATTGGCCAGAATGGAGGTATATGGAAAATATATGAATGTATGTAGGTTTTTGGGGCATACCTGAGTAAAGTTGAGTCATTTGCAGCATGGATAGGGCATGAAGGACACCAGACAGATGAGGATGTGTGTGTGAGTAGAAGGAACGGGCAATGCCTTCTATCCAAAAGTCTATAGAATGGATAATCTAAAATTCTCAATTGTTCTTTGCAAACTGTTGCTTGAATATTGTAATGTATTAAGTTTCACTTATGATTCAATGAAATCACAGTTACTATCAATATGGAGTCAGTTTTGAACCATTGAATGAACACTGCAAAGGGAATTCATTTTTCTTCTTATATAGGTTTACTTTCAAGAGGGACAGAATTGAAAAGCAGAGAAGTTATGTTAAATCTATATAGAACCTTGGTTGGACCACACTGAGAGTGCTCTGCACAGTTCTGATCTAAGTATTTTAAAATGGATATAGAAGCACTGGAGAAGGTGCAAAAAAAAATTACAAGGATGATACTAGAGCTAAAAATTTATACCCATCAGAAAAGATTGAAAAGAGAAGATGGAGGAGTGACCTGACTCTTTAAGATTATGAAAGAGCATGATATGGTAGACATAGAAAAAATGTTTCCACTTGTGGGGAAGTTCAAAAGTAAGGCCATAAATATAAGCTAGTCACCAATTAAAACAATAAGGAATTCAGGGAGAATCTCTTTACCCAGAGAATGGTTAGAATATGAAACTGGTGCATCACTGAATAATGGAAGCGAATAGCATGAATGCAGTTAAAGGAAAGCTAGATAAACACTTGAGGGAGAAAGAATTCGAAACTTATGCTGATTGGGTTAGATGAAGTAGGGTGTGAGGAGGCTTTTTTGAAACATGAACACAGACATGGACCCAGAATCACAAGAGAATGCCATATTTCAGTTCTATTTAATTCTATGTAACCTATGTAAGTTTAATTAAGGCTTTCTGTTACATTAACCTATTGTGTTTCCAAATAAATGGAAACAAAAAATGTTCTATGCTTGTCTGTTCTGAATTTGCAACTCAGCTTTTAAGAAGTTTAAGCATTAAATTTCCGTTTTAGATTTGTCGCCAATTTCTGGTTATAAGTTATTCCGTAACTTGCATGTAGTGGATCTGTTACGCACCATTTGGGATTCAAATTGCTCCGAAGGATCTTTTACTTTATTTTAGGAGAATTTCCTGAAGATGGCACTATAAATGGATCCCCCAAATCTTGAATAAAAGGGATTGAACCTGATACAACTTCGGGTCTGAGTGATTTGTTTTACAAATTTCACCAGACGTCGGAAACCCCAAACCTGATTTATTATGGGCCCTTCACGGATTGGACCAATTATCTCGGCCATTTGAGCTCTATCGAAGGTGACAATACACTGCTATTGATCTGCACTTTCCCCTTCCTATGTCAGGTGACAGTGCTTTCCTTTTAAAACACAGTCGTCCTATAAACTTAATTCAATGATAATTTTCCAGAACTACATACATAGTGCCCTGTTATATCTGCTTATATCTGTGGTGAATCAGCACTTGATGTGCCTCAATTTTGCCAGCCATATATCATCCTGTTTGTGTACATGCATATCACTGGTATGCTCCAAAATTTAGTGGATACCAGAGCTTTTTAGCAAGCAGGTCGGTGGATCAAACGTTTGTCAATGTTATGGGGCTGCCATCAGTAATGTTTACCACAGAGATAAAAACAAAAAACTACTGCGGATGCTGGAAATCCAAAACAAAAAACTGGAAAAACTCAGCAGGTAACCAGACGGTTCTACAATCAGAGTCTACCCAAAATGTCCTTTTACTACTGAATTGTAATATTGATGTTCAACATGATGTCACTATGTCGTGGCACCAACAGAAGATTGGGAAGTTTAACCAAGGAGTAGAAAACTGTGCCGTATTCTTTCGTCATTTAGCGCAATGCAATGACAGTATAATTTAAGTCTACGAGCTGCGCATCATAGTCCAGTTACCAGTCTGTGCCTGGAATATGTAGTATATCTTTAATAGCGGTCATAAATAATGGTGCAATATCGGCACCAAATGTATTGCCTAACAAGTGTCCTGAATGTGGCAGTAAAATTCAGGCTTAATTCAGGCCACTATTAAATTTGCAATAGTAATGCAGTTGGCAATACTAGGAAGGGCATAGTAATAGACCATTAAGCAATGCCATCTCACTCACTCTGATGACATATGCATGCCACTTAGTAGCAATCCTCCAGTTTCCTCTAAGACTCCGAGGGCAATTATAGGTGACCAGGTATTATTGACACTGTAAGTTTCAGGAAAGTACATAGAGCATTCTGTAAGTCTGGTTTGTATCCTTGACAACACAACCTTCCATTTGCTCTAAGAATTTACCCGCTTCAACAAAAGAGGGGGAAACGGGGGGCTTCCCATATTGCGAATTAAAGTGGATTTTTTTGCAATTGCAGAATCTCGGCAGCACAGTTGCAAATAATGCCCCACACATCTATAGAAACTTGAGGTTTGTCGATAATGGAGATGAAGGCGAGTTCTGGTATTGAAAAAAATTTTTCAATGCACAGCACTCAGAAAACAAGGCATCAACTCGATTCGTTTTTGCTTCTTTTCTGATGCCAATTGTTACCCAGAAATCATCCCATTCGATGCCTTATCAAAACCATGGGAAATCGCCTCGTCTTCTGGAAAGCCATGGGAATTAAATGGTTAACAGTGAAATACTTAAGAAACAACGTTCACTCTCTTCAATAAAAGCAAAATATTGCTGATGCTGGAAATCTGAAATAAAAACAGAAAATGCTGGAAAAACTCAGCAGCTCTGACAGCGTCTGTGGAGAGAAAAACAGATTCGAGTCCGTATGACTGTTTTTCAGAGCTCTCTTCAAACTTGGATCCATTTGTCTGAATTAAGAGAGTGTTAATGACATTTTGGAAACTAAATCCCGCGAAAGTGTAATGCTAAGAAGGGGGAAACAAGCCGTTGACGATTTTTGCCTCTAGCCCATGAGCTTCTAGTTGTGTTCCCCGTTTTCTCTTACATTAGTGAAGGAAGGAGTTTCTCTGTTTCCCGTTCCAGATATACCGAGTTTTGCTTGTGGTATCAATGAGGTCTGCGAAACACTTATCAATGTTTATAAGCTTTCCAGCTACATTCACCAAACAATATGAATATAGCATTCTACATATAGATTATTAAATGCATATTTTAGAACGTCTTTGATTGTGGGTTTAGCTCCCATTCTTTACTTTCCAATCAAATGTAAAGCAAACACTTGAAAGCTTTGCATTTATACAACGCCTTATACGAAATGAGGAGGTCCCAAAGCGCCTTACAGCTAATATAGTCACTGATGTAATGCAGGGAACGTGGTAACCAATTTGAGCACAGCAAACATCTTACAAACTGCAATGCGATATTGACAAGGTGTTTTTAAGCGATGTTGAGAGATAAATATTGGCCAGGACAACGGGAATAATTACCCTCTCTTCTTCCCAACAGTGCCATGGTCCTTTCACGTCCACCTGAGAGAGCAGCTGCTTTAACTTTTCATCCCAAAGCTGGCTGCTCGGAGAGTACACCAGCCCCTACATGTGATACTGAAGAGTAGACTAGAATTTTGTATTCCGCTGGAATAGGGCTGGAACCCATAACTTACTTAGCATGATGTCCTGGACTAAAACTTACACTGAAACTAAAAAAGATACATCCACCTCTGCAAAAATCAATCAAATAAGCTGTAGTATTTTTAAAAAGTGACGGATATCTGTTCACTGACATTTCTATTAGTGTTATAATTTAGCTCCATATTTGGTAATCCAGAGGCCCGGGCTAATGCACCGGAGACAAGAGTTCAGGTCCCAACGTGGCAGCTGGTGGAATTTAAATTAAATCAATAAATCTGGAATAAAAAGCTAGTCTCAGTAATGGTGGCCAAGAAACTACCAGATTGTAGTAAACGTCCATTTGGTTCACTAATGAATTAGGGAATGCCATCCTCACATGGTCTGGTCTACACGTGACTCCAGACTCAAAGCAATGTGGTTGACTCTGAATAGCCCTCTGAAATGGTCTAGCAAGCCACTCGGTGGTATCTAACCCCTGCAATACAGTTGAATAAGAATAAAACCAGAATGATCACTCAGCATTGATCTGGGAATTGGAAACATCAAAGGCACACCCTGCCGAGTTGACCTTGTAAAGTCCTCCTCACTAACGCCTGGGGACTAGTGCCAAAATTGGAAAGCTGCCTCACGATCTAGTCAAGGAACAGACTGACATTATCATACTCATCGAATCATACCTTAGAGCCAATATCCCAGGCTCCTCTTTCACCATCCCTTGGCACCATCACAGTGGACCTGGGAGTCCTTAACGTTGACACTGGACTCCAGAAAGTCTCACGGTTTCATAAAGGAAATGTCTTGCTGTTTACCACCAGCAATTACTGAATCAGCGGTCCTTTATGTTGTACACCACTTGAAAGTAGCACTGAGGGTGGCAAGGTCACAGAATGTACTCTGGATGGGAGACTTCAATGCCCATCACCAAGAGTGGCTCATTAGCACCACTACTGACTGAACTGGCCAAGTCTTGAAGGACATATCTGCCAGGCTGGGCCTGCGGCAGACAGTGAAAGAATGAACAAGAGGGGAAAACCTTCCTGACCTTGCCTTCTCCAATTTACCTTTTGCAGATGCATCTATCCATGACAGTTTTGGTAGGAGTGACCACCACACAGTCCTTGTGGAAATTAAGTTCCCCCTTCACACTGAGGATACTATTCATTATGCTGTGTGACACTACCACTGTGCTAAATAGGGTGGATTTAGAACAAATCAAGCAACTCAAAACTGGGCATGCATGACATGCTGTGGGCTATCAACAGTGGTAGAATTGTATTGAACCACAATTTGTAACCTCCAGGCTCAGCATATCTGTTCCTCTACCATTATTAACAAGCCAATGAGGAGTGTAGGATGGCATGCCAGGAGCAGCAGCAGGCATACCTAAAAATGAGGTGCCAACACGGTGAAGCTACAGCACAGGGCTGCTTGCATGCTAAACAGTCAAAGCAACATATAATACACAGAGTAAAGCAATCCACAACCAATGGATTGAATCAAAGGTCTACAGTCCTGCTACATCCATGAATAGTGGTGGACAATTAAACAACTAACTGCAGGAGGAGGCTCTTCAAACATCCTCATCCTCAGTGATGGGGGAGCCCAGAATGGCAGTGTAAAAGACAAGGCTGCAACATTTTCAAATATCTTCAGCCAGACATGCTAAGTGGATGATCCATCTCAGCTTTCTCCGGAGGTTCCCAGCATCACAGATACCAGTTTGATTCACTCCATGTGATATCAAGAAATTGCTGAAGGCACTGGATACTGCATAGGCTAAGGGCCCTGACAACAGGTCAGCAATAGTACTGAAGGCTTGTGCTCCAGAACTAGCTGTGCACCTAGCCAAGCTGCTCCAGCACAGCTACAGCACAGACATCTACCGCACAGGTTGCCCAGGTATGCCCTGTCCACAAAAAATAGGATCCAGTCAATCCAGCCAATTAGAACCACATCAATCTATTCTCAGTCATCACCAAAGTAATGGAAGTTCTCATTAGAAAAGCTAGCAAGTGGCACTTAGCAATACCCTGCTCAGTGATTCTCGGTTTGCGTTCGGCCAGGGCCGAATAGATCAATAAAGTGTAAATCTTTTATCATATTTTCAGTGACTGTTCGTCCTCTTCCCGGTTTCGGAGTCGTTTGGGTTGGAATTTTATTCAATCTATTCATATATTATATATACATGTATTACATATAAAATACATGGATAGCTTGAATTACGCTCCAACCCAAACTACTTTGAAACCGGGAAGATATGCAATCTCTATTGATGCCTGAAAACATCAAAGTGTGAAATATAGGAAGGACAACACAATTTTTGCTGGATGGGCGAACTCGGATCTGCAAAGTAGGCTGTCGGACCAAGTAATTTTTTTTAAAGTTTGCGTTTAATAAGGACGCATAAAGATGCAAATCTAAAATTAAATCCTTCTGAAACGAAGCCTTCAGCTTGCGAATTATTTAGCACGGAAGTGTTTTAAAAATACAACTTGACTCGTATGGAGTATAAATACCAGCAAGAGGCTATTTGGGCCGAATGGCCTATTTCTATGCTATATATTCTATGAAACCCTTGGTGCTCAAACCGAAGCCAATTTCGACAGCTTATTTTTGCTTTATATTTCCTAAGGGTGTGATTTTGCCCAACAATTACTTAAGCCATTTCTAAATATTTAACATAGCCAGTTGCTCTAAGGTGCGTCTCAGAAATCTGGGACCCCTCGAGGTGGTATAAACAGGCAATTGCTGTACAGTTCTTTCTAGCTTTTAAAATAACCAAATGATTCTGACTCTTAAATGTATATTCACGTGTTTCTTTGAAGGACAGCATCCTTTTATGGAAATATATTTAAAGTCAACCTTAAATGATGGATTTATGTCAAATCAACCCACTTCCGAGCGGCACTTTAATTGGGAATTATTTAACTAGACACAGGTTTAGAGTTCAATTAAAGGACAAATATTTTGTAATAATTTAGAAAAGCATATAATTTAGCGAGGGCTCGACATATCCTTGGAAGTCGGCGGTGCACCTCTGCCCATGTAGCTTGTGTGGAGGGATCGTCATTATGTTCGAATCCTTCCGTTATAAAAGTTTGTATTTACCAGTGCATGCGATGTTAATTTTCTAAATTTATCACTCATTTTATTGTAACCTCAAACCCAAAGGGAGCATGGTTTTCATAAGCGTTGACCTCGTTGATTAGTTCGGATTTCCTCTTTAAAACTTATAAACCTCTAACCGAAAAGCACAGTACTTTATATACTCAATTGATCTCTTTTATTGAACTGTCTTAAATATTTTCATTAAAATCGAAGGATATATTCCACAGTACTGGTTGAAAAGAGATTTCAACCTTACTACCGTATCTATTATCTGCAATGGTCCCGTAGTGCAGTGCCGAAAATTAAGGCTTGATTTCCTTTGCCGCGATGATCAACAGGATATATCTTCTGTTTACCCTTTTTAAAGAAAAACTAAAACACTGTATTTTACAGATATTGTGTAGTAAAATGACCTTAACTTCGGCGTGATTTTACAGCCATTGAAAAGATTAGCGCCGGCAAACATGTTAAAATCATCATGATCAAATGAGGTAGGATGAGGCTAACTTGCTTGAAATAAGAACAGAAAATGCTGGAAATAGTCAGCAGGTTAGGCAGCATCTGTGGAGAGAAACAGGGTTAACACTTCAGGTCGATGATGACCCTTCATTAAAACTTGTTTGACCTTTTTAAACGAAACGTGCACCACTAACACAAATACATTACACACGTTCAGCGTTTGTGCCACTATTTTACGATAGAACTTCGAATCTGCCACTTAATCTCATTATTTACCTTAACTTCGCACAAAATGTTCTGACCTAATGTTGTGCTGCGTTAAGATTTCTAGACAGAATTACCAACAATCGAAATGAGTTGAGTGGCACTGTATATTTCAATTTGATTTAGAAGATGTCGTTCAGCTAAGATTAACCCATGATGAAAACGAGATGCTTAAAATACTGAATGTGGCAGTAAATTTCAAGGGAAGTTCCTCTTTCCACTTTGTTAATGTGAATGCTCAAATTGTAAGAGGAGCAAACTATTTGCAATAAAGGTACATCGGCCGCCGAGCAACATAGTTTGGCAACTGGCACGCACCATCGTCTGAGGATAGCAGAGTTCCTGTGTTCTGATAAAAATAATATAAGAACATCTGTTGGCAACATTCTGGAATTGCATCGGGTTTAGAGAAAACAACGGTATGTCAGACTGAAAAACAAACTGGTTTTAATCTTGCTGCCAAATCACAACTGTGTTTTTCTCTACAGCAAACGTTCCACAGAACACCGCCTCGTCCGTTTCTATCACCAAAAGAAGCCTGAATGATATCTGCCTGTAAAACTTGGCGATGAAGAGAAAGAGAATAATTGGGTTCACACAGTACTTTCCCCCCTAAATAAATTGTAAGTAGAAACCATCAACAGAGGCCGCTGTTCGCGTTCAGTTTCCATTAAATGGGATTTCTCAAAGGCATGTCTCAGTTGCTATCGACCTACTGCAGTGTTACTAATTGTTGCTGGGCTGCTGAGAATTACAAAGTCGCGAAGTAGAACGTGCTGTGATTTGGAAGCGCTCTGCGCTGTCGTGTATAGTGTCTATTGGTTTCGCGTTCTGCTAATTAATTCAGTTGTTTGTTGATGTTACTTTCTTGAGTTAATCATCGAGCAAGTGCAGGATGTATAATTGTTGCAAGCATGTATTACAATCAAAACAACTTTCCCTTGTGGTTCCATATATGCGCTAATAGTTATGAACTTTTGGATAACGCATGTGTTGAGTATCAATGTGCGGTTATGGTGGACTTGATAGCTGGTAGTTTATTAACATGATGACCCTCTGGTCAAATCAGTGTGTGACAACTAGCAGATACCAATATTAGAAAGTTATTATGTCTGTGCTTTTAAAACCCGGCACGCCACGTTCACCCTAAGTTAATAAATCTGGGTAATAGTAACTGGACTCGAGCTCGGTTCTGACGCAGACGCGGAATGTATATACCGAGGCACCTCAATTCATCAACCTATGTCCACTTATAAACCCGATCCAGGAGACATTTATTGCTTGTCATATTTCAAAGTGATTGTATTTCAAAAGTTATCTATGCAATATATATGTGCATTGATGGAAGGGCTGGAATTGATACATATATTTACCACATTCAGTGTGGGCTGTGGGAATCTGATTATTTATTGATTAATGTAGAAACTTTTTTAACAAATGGCTTGTGCAAATTTACTCCCTCTTATACGAATAAAAGATTGCAGTGATTACGTTTCAATATGTATTTTAAAATGCAATTTAGTAGTAGAGTTTTCCACTGGTGAAATATCTACATATTTTACACTGGTGGAGAATCACACTTACACAAACTGAATACGCAACATTTGGGGGGAAAAAACTTTATCTGGAAATGCGTTTCTGAATGTCTACAAAAATATAATTGAACATCTTCACACTCAATAAATTTATTTTGAACTTTTCAAGCATAATGAATTCGTCTGTTCGCTATTCAGCCTGTTGCGATTGGAGAGGGGGGGGAACATTAAAACATTGATGTAAGATTGAACGTCCTTTTCACATGGTGCAGCAAAACATAGCTCAATGATTAAAACAGCTCACTGCATGTTTCATCTCTCAAAAATCCTAAATTAGCGTACACGCTGCTATATCGCTATTACAATTTTCACTACAATAACACAAATTACACTTAAAAGGCAATTAAAGGGTTTCGGTTCTGTGGATCTGACCATTGTGTCGCTTAATGCCAGGTGAAACATAACAGTGTCATTCTGCTAAAACTATTAGAATGCTATATTTTATAAATTTAATACCACAACTACTGCTAGAAAAAATTCAATCAGTTTTCAAATGACAGTGGTTAGTGTTATAATTCTCACGTCTACATGGTGATAATTCTCAAAAGTGAGACCATAGAAACACGAGACAAACTGAACTTTCATTCGAAATACACAATGCTGAAAATATATATTACATAATGCCATATTTCGTGTAACTGCGAATGACGGTTCAAATTTAATGTCATTTATTCTTTAAATGTAGCATGATATGAACGAGCTCGTTTCAGCCTTGTTCCACCAATTGGCACACATCAGTAAAACAGCCTAGTCTTGGCGGACCGTTTGCATTAGGTTTGGGACCATTTGATTGACAATATTATCTAGCCTTGTACGACATCTCGAGTGTTATCAAATGGATTGTGTAAGGTCAGAAGCTATTGAACAATCTCCATGCAGCCCTCCATGAAGTACGCGTAACCACAGAAAGGACTGCACCATTCTAAAACAAGGATTGTATGAACCTGCACATTGCACATCATCCCTCCTTGGTTAATACATAACAGCCGGGCAGAGAATAGGGTCAATAATAGGGTAAGATCGCGTACATTATTCATGCAATAATAAATAACTGTTCCAGTGCTTCAAGCAGTAATACACATTAATATTGGCAAAGAAGAATCAATTTTCACACCGTTACGCGAATAATCAAGCAATTGAAAAATGTTCTACATATTATACAATCTTTAACAGATAATCACCAGCCAATGTGCATTTAAGTCGTCATGTTAAATGCAGTGCTGCAATGACTGGCTATTGGTAAATTGGAGGCTGATTCAGAACAAACAAATATATCATCCTAAATCTGGAATTGTGCTGGTTAGTAGGTTTTAGGCTTACCATATTAAACATGGAATAATGTCCGATCTCTGACAGCCATCCCACTTCTACCGGTTGTGCTCGTTCGTTTGTTTACACTTGTATTGTAAAGTAAACAAAGATTGGCTTAAAATTAATTAATTCATAAAACAGCACATTATCTACTTGGAACTGCAATATAAGAAATGTGATTGTGATAAAACGTACGATGTTACATAATAAATTCCAAAATATTTGGGGATTTGCATGTGACGGGCGAGGGATGGAAATCATCATTAACATAGGAATCAATAGAACACACGTAAGCTAGAGATATACCTCTTCATGTATTAGTGCAAACTCTTTGCAAATAGATTAAAAATTGATTGCAAACGGCGCAAATACTTCACAGTACAAGTACGATGGTTTACAAGCTTTCGGCTAAGCGAACAAGACATTTAAATACCTATTGCCAATCTGATTTATGACCGGAATATCTGTTATCTAAAATTCATTAACATTTTCAAAGGATTATATAGATGCCAGTCAGAATACTTTTGGTGATTTGTTGCAAGTTATCTTGTTTCAAACGAAAATGTGCAAACCGTGCATTTTGCGTCGGAAAATGTAAGGTCAATGTTGCAGCTGTGAGATATCTCGGGGATGGTCACAGTAAATATATGGTAAAAGCAAAAAACTGCGGATGCTGGAAATCCAAAACAAAAACAAAAATACCTGGAAAAACTCAGCGGGTCTGGCAGCATCTGCGGAGAGGAGCACAGTTAACGTTTCGAGTCCGCATGACTCTTCAACAGAACTAAGGAAAAATAGAAAAGGGGTGAAATATAAACTGGTTTAAGGGTGGGCGGGGGTTGGGACAAGAAGAAGCTTCTTCGTTAACTGTGCTCCTCTCCACAGATGCTGTCAGACCTGCTGAGTTTTTCACAGTAAATATATGCTTCAGCGCTGAAAGGGACATGCAACATGCGGGTTCAAGAATAAAATTCTAACATTAAATCTTGCGGAAATCTCGCCTCTCCAGGAGATGTGAAGTACAATCAGGGCAGAGGTTTACACTTGAACGATGTTAACTCATGCGGGAGCCTTCTTTCTCCTGAAAGACTTTTTGGCTACTGAATAAGAGCCCTGAATTGAAGCAAAATGATCCTTATGCATTAATATCGAGCATAGTCACAAAGCGAACAAGCATTTATGCTGCCACTCTGACTAAAGATATTTAGTTATTCCTAGGTAGCAAGTGCACTTTTACATTGCTTAAGTATAATTTAACCAGACTGAAAACACGATCTAGAAGTACAATTATCCCCTGGCTTTATGGTATCAAAAGTCAGCGTTAAACACTGACCTTCGCGTAAACATAACCACTAATATTGCAATGAGACCTCTTTGTACATCCTTTAAGGTAATGCACTGAATTAACGAATACCTTCAAATAGCCCGTTATTTAATATTTCACAAAAGTAAAATATGTTGGCTAGGTAAACTCGAAAGTATTTACCTTGCCATCAGCATGTTACCTAATTATCTTAGCAAGATGTTGAGTTCTATTGTTTGCTCGTTTGCGCTCATGCCCCGCCTCTCCTGTCTGTCTAAAACCTGGCGCCTGGCTACAACAAACAAAAGCTAGGCGCTCGCAGGTCTATAGCCTCGACTTAATACAATTAAGGCGGACTTCAATCATTCTCTTACGTGTACGTCCACAAGATCGGCGCTAACATAACACTGTTTATCCGTTCAACAAATTTGCCTACTTCGCTGCTGAACCATGTCGATGAGCCCCAAGCATACTACGCCCTTCTCAGTTTCAGATATTTTGAGCCCCATCGAGGAGAGCTACAAGAAAGTTGGCATGGACGCAGCGGGTAACCTCGGAGCTCACTTGACAAGTTACCGGCAGCCACAGGTCTCCCAGCCGGGCATGCAACAACACCCGATCGGACATAATACGTCGGTCCCTGCGGCGACCTACCACATGTCACACGGGGTACCCCAGCTTTCACACGCTGCTATGGGAGGCTACTGCAACGGCAATATTAGCAATATTGGCAACATGGGCGAGCTTCCTGCTTACCAAGATACCATGAGGAACAGTGCAAGTGCGACAGGCTGGTACGGGACGAATCCGGATCCACGCTTTTCATCCAGTAAGTGGAATAATTAGCTTCTAATAAACACTACTAGTCGGTTATACGGCAAGATATTCAACCCGTAAAATATTTCAAGTGTACAAAATTTTGGGGGATTGGTGCTTAAAAGCACTATTTCCAATGTCATGTGTTTTTAATTCAGGCGGTTTGCATGTTTTGATTTTTCATTACGGTCGGAGCAAGGAAATGGTCTTAATACATGGTACAGTTAGTACTCAGGTGGATTTCAAATAGCTTCATCTTACTTCACGTGGTTTTTGTCGGTGTGTTTTGTGGTGTAAAAAGGGGCAGCTTAAATTATCCTATCGCCTACAGTACAAACATTTCTCTCAAAACAAGGCGCTTTATTTGTGTTTAAAGCACTGTACTAATGAGGCCAGGTTAAAGTATTTAAATATTTAAACCACGCATTAGCAATGTGGGAATGATATTGCAAAGGAATATTTGCTTCGTGCACAATGAAGTGGTGTTGTTATCTACATTGATAAATGTCTAAAATGTTTAAATAAATCTAACGCACTTTCCTAAAGTTATGTACATATTACTCTTTGAAACCCGCAACAGCATTTCTACCCAAATGAAATACATATAATCCTTTATAGTTTACTTGGCAAAACTACCTGTCAAAGAAATAAAAAAACTTACACTGTAAACTAAACCTTTTTGTAATGCCCAGTTTTTGTAAAAGTGCCTGAAATTCTTAATCCTTCGCAAATATATATTAGAAACCCATTTCCTTTAAAGCTACCAGATGGAATCAGAGCACTCAAAATTACCGCACGAAAAGAAAGATCTGAATATGTTTATTTAATTGGTTAGTTTTATAGAACACCGCTATGTGGTTTTGGCTCTTGAATCTGTGCTGAAATATACCTTATGTATTCTTTTTTTTTAAAAACATGTACACACTTAATTGTAAACGCCTTTGTCTAAGATGATTTTTTTAAATCCCCATTCTAGTTTCCCGCTTCATGACCCCGTCCTCAGGAATGAACATGGGTGGAATGGGCGCTTTGGGTTCTCTTGGAGACGTTGGCAAACCCATGGCTCCACTCCAGAGTACACCGAGGAGAAAACGCAGAGTGCTTTTCTCGCAAGCCCAGGTTTATGAGTTAGAGAGGCGCTTCAAGCAGCAGAAATACCTCTCAGCCCCTGAAAGGGAACATTTGGCCAGTATGATCCATCTCACGCCCACTCAGGTGAAGATTTGGTTCCAGAACCACCGCTATAAGATGAAGCGACAAGCTAAAGACAAGGCAGCTCAGCAGCACATGCAGCAGGACAACAGCACTTGCCAACAGCAGCAACAATCTCCGAGAAGAGTAGCTGTGCCTGTCCTGGTTAAAGATGGCAAACCATGTCAAGGAGGTGTCAATGCCCCAACCACGACCATGCAGAGCCAGCAACAGCAATCCACCAACACATCAATCACAGTGGCTACCAATGGCACTGCTCACGGCCCAAGTCAGCAAGCAAATAACACAGGCCAGACATCCGAATTAGGACAAACCTCAGGAAGTCCTTCGTCTATCCAAAGCCACGTCACTAGTTTGTCTCACCTAAACTCTTCTAGTTCTGATTATGGTACAGCCATGTCATGCTCTACTTTACTGTATGGTAGGACCTGGTGAATGATTCACTTGGCTTGTGTTTTAACACCATGTTGTATTGATCCATATCTGCTGTATTTTGGTAAAGTGTTCCAGGTACTAATTTGCGTAGATATGCATCAATATAGGAGGAGGCTCCGGCTGAAGTGATGGCAAAACGCTGTAAATTTATTTTGTTTTGTAGACATGGAATGCACATGTTGCTGGCTGGACTTATATCACAGTGAAAGCGATTGCTCCATATGCAGAAATAGGCTGAACCTTACGCAACACAGATCTGTCCATATGCAAGATCTGTAAACATAATATTTTTTGTGGGGTTCGTATAGAATGACGCTTTCGCAAAATAATAGTTAACAAAAATGTGACACCCAGTAAAATCCTTTCCTCGGAAAGGAAGGAAATAGGTTTATTTAACACGACTTGGCATTTTCTTAGTTTTTACTATAAAACGTAGGTGTATATTTCTGTAAAATGCACATGTCTGGGCCGAATTTATAGTTTTTAGTAATTTGTATATTATGCTGTAAAAATGTTTTCATGATGGACTCAGCGTGTACAGTATTTGATAGTTTGTTCGTTATTGCCGGCGTAAGAAAGTCGTTTTTGTTGTAACTTAAAATAGATCATTGGTATAAATATAGTTCTGAGAGATTCTAATAAATTATGAAACCCTAAACCGCAATACCCACAACTGTTTTATTGCAGATCATTGAACATTTCCCTTATTTTTCACCATTACTATTTCCCTATCTGTGTCGCGCAATTGGAATTCATCGCAATGTATCTGTAGCGAATTTATAGTTTCAGTTACATAAAGCAGGTAAGGAGATAATGGATAACGTGTTCCAGTTACCTCAAAAGGTAATCTCCGAAATATCCCATGATTTTCCTGCTCATTTTTTAACGGCGCAGGTAAAGCCTCTTCGATATCTAAAAGCTGAAGAAATCGGATATTATATTTGATTTACCATTTACTGTAAGGACACGTAGAAATACTTTGATATTCTCTTGTCAATATGTTTTATGCTGTCTTTTTGTATAGACAGGTTTACATGTAATTTTAACTGAGACACATTTGATTCAGTTTTAGTGTATTTTAAAGCGTGATGTAAATTAATTTTAACCCCCACATTCTAATTACGGTTAGAATAATCGGTTTTGTTACTGGCGCTGTTGGTGACCAACAGTTCAAAGTCCACAAATGTCAAACGTTAGAAAGTCCAGTTTGTCGATTGATCGTAAACTGTGGAATGGATCCGAGTAATGATGTGAAAACATAGAGCGCTTCCCCGATATTTATTTTGAATTAATTCCACAGAGTGAATTAAAGTTAAAGTAGTTAATGAGGCCAAAGTGCATTTCAATTAGAACGATCAAGAATGATTTCTCCATGGAAGACACTGTTTGTTTTGGCATTAAGGAAATCTCAGTTGTTTGCTGTAGGCAAAAGGCAAAGATCTACGTGTCGCACGGCCTGCACTTGCCGTTTTAAAAGTAAGCTCGCAAGAATGTGTGTATTTTTAGTGACAGTATGCGCACATTTCGAGACGAGAATTAAACATGCTCAAAATACGTGATCCAGTAATCAGTTTACCTGTCAAATTTTATTCAAAGGTATTAACAGCGCTGGGACTCATTCTGAGCAAGAGTTTGGTGGGCAACTGAATCCGTCAGTCATCCTCACTGTTGAACGATTTGAATACAAAATTTGAGTAATTGAAAAAGCTTCAATATTCTAATAATGTTATGTATCGGAATTGGAAATATAGCGATTAGACTGAAAGAGCGATCCCTTTGAAAGGCCCATGGAAAGGAAATGGCCAACATAATTTGAATTCGAAACTATATTTGATTCTTCATCCTGTGGCAGGATCGAGTTTGTTCAGTGTTAAAAGGTCAGGCGCACTTTCGCACAAAAGATAAACTCTCCGTTTATGACGTGGATCGTTTCATGTTTGATTATTAACAAACCTCAGTGATAGAAATTTTAACAGCAAACGAAGTGCTGTTTCACCGACAGACAACAGTGGTGATCGATGTTTACACTAAAATTAACAATGCAGTTAATGCTTTTTAAATGCCCTTTAAACAACAGAAGATCAAACATTTACAAGGTTCGTTTTGATGAAGCACACTGACTTATTTGCAGAACATAGGCTGGTGTCTTTATTGCGGTGTTCTGTTAGAGCCAAAATGTCTGACATCATAGTCTCTCTGAAATCAATTTAACTGTTACGACTAAGGTAGGCATTCACCCCCTTCCAAATTTACTGACGAGCAACCTCACTTTATAAATTCAGCTCAATGCTATTTAAGCGTAACACATCAAGAAAAAGAGCCTTTTAAAGGGACCTTTGCATTGTTACATATTTATAATGCTGAAAAAAGATGTGGAGACCCCTTTGCAGTGACACATTTTAATATCTTTCATGGGCACATGCTGGATGAGTTCCACCGAGAAGACCCCAAAGAGAAATTTATGGGCGATATATTAATCTGTTCTAACTTTTAAGTTTTAACGGTTTCTTCAAGAGATAATTCAGGTTTAGGTTTTTCAACAGATGGTATTCACAAACATGGCAGAGTTAAGGGGTAAACACTAAAGGCCCCACTTGCCCAGTAAATGCTGCAAGAGAAGGTTTAGACAGCATTCCGATTAAGATATTTTTGCATGCACTGAGTGGATTTCCAGTTATTAAAAATACCATTACTATTTTGTTTTATTTTAACCCAAGTATTGCGCGCTGATGAATGCATAAAGATGCAGCTGATCTGGGAGCTGTTTAAATTAAGGTCACAGAGTGTTTAGAGATTTTCCATTGTCTGGGTGCTACAGAATGATCTGGGAAAATTGAAGCTATCAGGTAGGTCAAAGCATCGGAGTTTGTTAAAAAAGGTGAGTTAATACATGCCGCGTTTATGCAAAGGGATCGAGCGTTTCAAATTTGCATCCTTTTATTTATAACAAATGAAAAAATCGCAATAGAAGTATTAATTAATTTTTAAAGATTTGGAATTAATTTATGCAAGCTCTTTTTCCTTGTCCCAAGTAAGAACTAATAAAAAAAAAGCAAAGGTAAGCGGTCAGTTGACTGTCAAGTGACGACTGTTGTGTATTTATTGTTCTATAATCTAGATTTGGAGGCAAATCTATACGTGTTTCCAGAATTATACGTCGTCACTTAAGTCCGAAAATATACACTTAAGAGCGTTATAGGGTCGGCGGAATGTATTTCAAAGGATGTTACAACTAAAGGCAAGGATAGAATTGATATGCTTCATATGAATTTATATTCAGATGAATACTTGTACTTCCAAACGTTCTATACAACATTCTGAATTGTACAATTCCTCAAGTCAACAAATGCTGTCCTTATGAAAGGCTGCGGTCCATTGCAAAACTTGCAGAAAATCTCTTCTCTTTCTAGTCATATTGAAAATACATACGCAATGCACCAGTTGTTTAAAATAATACATTAGCAACGATTACCCAAGTAGAGGATTACGAGTGAAGCAATATACATGTCAGTGTAGCGTAGAATAGTACAGAGACTTAAAAAACGAGGCCTAAGGATTTAGAAACAGATGGGAAAATGTTTATGCAACTGGAATATTTTGGGTTTTTTTTCTCTCGAATAGAACATTAAAATGGAGGAATTATAACTGCAATACACCGGAGCTCGGCGTCGGTATAATTCAGATGGAGAACCAAGTGATGAACGAAAGTTACACTTTTTAAACTTATTCTACAGCGGCCTCCACATTTACTCGTAACTAAAGATTTGAACATGACATGGCCTTCAAGTACATTTTTGGAACTCTGCATCTGAAAATTATAATTCAGATTCTCATTCTTTAAATTCACGAAATTTTATTACTTTTTTTTATTTCCAAAGGAATGTTCTGAAGTAGCGTAGTGCTTTTAGTTTGTTACTGAGCTAATAACCAAGGATTCAGAAAGAAAATTATTATCCGTCATCGTGGCCAACTGACATCTTTCCAGATTGTGGTACCCGGGTAATGTTTTTTTTTCTTGTTTAAGAACTTTGAGAGACCTAATTGCACTTTCTTGTATTTCAAGTTTATATATTTACAGTTGCCCCCTCAATGCGGAAGCACACACCAAACTTTCTTAAATTACAATTCTAAATCGTTCCTTCAACATAAACACGGCAGAGAATAATTTTATTTTTCCACCTCGAAAATTTCTAGTTTACGGCAACCATTATTGAAATCATACATCCGCCTGAGCCAGATTAATTGAAATTTAAAATTTCCATAACACAAACTGTACTGCTCGTAGCATAATCTCATCGATTGAATAATTTTCCAGGTGCAATAGAACAAATAGGCCGTTAATTTCTCGGCAAGCTTGTCAAGCAGAAACGTGATCGCTACGGGTAGCGCACCATCTTCGATAATGGAATTTACCTGGCAAATTCAAACAGGTAATGGTTTCGAGTTTAATCTGATCCTGTTATTTATGTTGTTCTAACATATATTGTTCTAAAATGTATGAACTCCAAAGATCTAAATTATGCTTTAATTCAGAGGAATGGCAAATCACTCTCTCCCTCTCACTTTTTCTCTCTCTATATGCCATTTGATTTGAAACAACATATTATGGTAGTTAGTCTCGAGGTTTATGTTTTCTGTTTGCATTTGTAATAATGGATGGAGTAAAACGGAACTCTGGCGAAAATCGGAAAATCCAGTCATGCAGGAGACGAAACTTAATCTAGCAAGATTTTGTAAGGACATGTAGCAAAACAGTAAATAATATGGTACAGTTAGCGTCATTATTTTTAGGCATTAGATAAATCTTCATAATTGCTGCTTCTAATCTATTCATTCAAGACGGAAACAACGATGGGTAGAATTTCTAGATTGTTCCATTGGGGTTATGTTCTAAACCAAGGGAGGCGAAATAGCCAGTTTTCAAAGCTTCACAGAGATGAAACTAGTGTTAAACCGCCTTACGTTAAGGCAGTGGTACCGAAACTAATGACCACAAATCATCGAGCATTGGCGCTCAAGTGTTCCCGTTTGACCTGGAAACGAAACACTGATTAAAATTGGCGGCCTACGAGACAGTGTGAAAACAGACACAAGAAAACCCAGTTTGCTTCTGGGTATTTGTGAACTGCTAACAAATTTTCGTTGGAGGTAGACTACGCTGCTTAGTGATTTTAGTTCACACTGTGTATGAAAATAGTATTAAAAAATCTACTAGCGCTTATCAAGGCCCAACGTTCAGCTGGAATGGGGGGTTTAGCATTGTGACCTCGTGAATATCAGTTATCGTTGTTTTATAGTAATTGTCCCGTACGAAGAAGATGTCTTATCATCGGTGTCTTTTTTGATAATTCGCGTTTCATCTGAATCACGAAACGAGAATATCAACCATGTTAAGCACTGCTACAACTATTGGGCAGAGTCTGATACTTTCGGACGGAATTTATAATTTAAAATGACGAAATTCCTACTACCCCCGCAGTAGGTTGTGCAACATTATATTCAATACATATTGTACATCATACCCTCCTTCGTATAAATTTTTGACAAAAGTATCTTCACAGGAAACGGGATGACCATGTTAGGAAATGCAGCAAGAGCTGTAACTGCAATTTACGACTTTATAAATGTACAATTTCTTGTATAGAAATAAAACTTTGTTTTGGAAGAAATGTAATTATATTAATGGAAATTATACTTCATGTCTTCACATTTCAAAATGCAGATAAACAATGAGATAAATACATATTGTTTTAGTTATATGTCTATTTATCTTTTATAGGACGTTTAATAGGCAGGCACAGGGAATTACTTTGAAATCAGCTTGTCTCCATTGGTCTTGAACGGACATTAATTGGCTTTAACATTAACGTTCCAGCTTTAATCACCTTACATTCGGAAATTTGCAAAAAAAATTAATGGTTGGGTAATTAGTTTTATTAATATTAAAATGTTAAGCTGCGATGCAATTGTTTATTTCTTCAATAGCGCAACTCTGCAAAGCTACGTAACAGTAACGTTCGGATATAGCCTTTTAACAGCACTGAGCTATTTCTCTGATCCTGCACCATAAGTCTATCAGCAGATAAAATGTTCGGGTACAATCAATGGTAGTCAAATTTGTGTAAAGATTGCAGCAGTGACAAACAACTCAAAACTCATGATTTCTCATTTTTCCCCGCGGAGACATGTCGCTACCATTTGTTCACTTCAATAAGGCGTTTCTATGCAAGTCATTGAAGCTATTGTTGGAAAAATCAGTAGCAAGACCCAGACGAGGAAGAGCACCACTCTCTGGCTTCTGTTTGGGCAATTTACAATGGCAGTGTAATTATCTAGCAGAGACACTCACAAATGGCAAAAGTTGGAAAATAGATCGACCCCACTCAGATAAGAAGGCCCGGTTGCACAGGTCTTCAGCCAGCTTCTTTTCAGTGCGGGTTTTCAGAAGACTGCAACGGCTGATTCGGATTCAGCACACATAATCAGTTTGTGTCTTATTTCCATTTGAAAACAGGCACATTTGCAATCATGAAAGCTCTGGATGGTGAATGATTCAGAATGAATACAGAATGGAAAGTCGTGATAGGCGTTGGGAACATATACTTAAGGTTTTATAACTAAAAATATTCACATGCCTATCTCCTGCCTTTAGGGCGATAATATAGGAAACTTAATTATGAATTTCGTCTCATAATACACACTTCCAGAGATTAGTTGTGAACTCTCGGGTGCCACATCTAACTTTGCACCTCTATGACCACTTTTTCCACATATATCATTGTACCTCCACATTGTCATTTCATATTTGCAATCTCCAAATAGTTAGTAGCAACTGCGGTTCCATTTGCGGGGTACAGTATGTTGATTACTACCTAAATCCAGGTTTACTCGGATGCGTCAGTCCTTCATTATACCTGTTAATATAATTCAATTTAAGGTAACTGGTTCACATATTTAAGGCAGTAATGGCTTGTAGAATGCACTGTGTTCATTATTTTAATTAAAATACAGCGGTGCTCATTTATAAAATGCAAGGTTTTGTTGATTCAATCTTGGATTACTCGTTAATATTTACAAATTATATGAATAGATTGGACAAAACAAAAAAAGTATTTCAGTTTGAGGGGCTATATTTTACAATCCTGGAGCACCACTCTTTGTCTAGCACACGAGAACCCTTTACTTTGAAGTGTCAGTTGACAAATATTGTTCCTTTCCTGCAACACAAAACTGGACGGCTTGCATTGCATTTTCAATTTTACTCATCTAAAAACGGGGTTAAAACAAATACTAGGCTTTAGTAAAGATCTGCACATTTGGCAACGTGTTGCATCTTGGCATAGTTGCCCATTATAAGCTTTTTTGTATTATTTAATTGTAATCGAACCTGTTGAAGTTTTTAGATATTAGCAGCTAAAATGTATTTATTTATGGGGGAGTGGATTAGTAAACGAGTTTTCTTTTTCTTTCGTTCCTAAAGGAATTGATATCGTGGAAAACGAACAAGTCCGTTTTTCAGCTTTTAAGCACTTTCACTTTAACTATATCTAGTGATTAGCCATATTTCCGACCATCGACCATACAGGGTCATCTATAATGATGACCACTTAGGAGCTGGACAGGAACAACATTGTTACCAGACTAACAACGTTGTTATCTAACCATAATACATCAAACTATTGATATTAAATCCTTTCAAAAATGTGAATATATTCAGAATGTAGTTACTGGGCATAGTAGTATCCTGTTTAGCTGTATTCAGCATGCGTTCAAGTGCAAAGGTGCTTCAAGTGAAAGATTCTTTTCTGAATTTAGTGTAAATACATTCCGTACTTCGGCAAAATGGCAGCGTTTATGCACCATTGCCACTCACACTGAAGCTGTGATTTTGCCAGATCGTTCTCTAACATGTACATAAACAGATCCTATTTCTATAATTTTCTAATGGAATCTTAACAGCAGCCGATGATTGAGAAATGATTGCTTTTCCATTAGGCGTTGGCACATTTTGCTCAAGCTTTGTAGAGTGACCACGGATTATATTTGCATCTCTTTAGACTCTCTGTGTGGTCTCGGTGGATTGCTTGTAACTGTTGGAAATTACTTGTGGGAAGCGTGCATGCACTCATCTCTCTCCATCCTTCAACGACTGTGTGTAAAACTCAAGATGGTCAGCAGATATTTCGTATATCTAGCTCTGTTTCAAATTTGTCCGAAAATCAAAACAATTAGCGACTATTCCCATTGAAAAGTTGCAATTCATGCAAGTTGTTTACCGTTCTCAATCTACAAGAATTTTTTTTTACAAAATATGTTAAGAAAATGTACTAGAAGTGGCTTTGCTGCATCTTCTTGAGGGAATGATGAACAGATGAACAACATTAGAAAAACAAGAGTACATTTGCCACCAAATATTCTTTAATACTTTATTGAAATGCATGTCACCTGTAGTTCGCCTTAAAACTGCAGCAAATAATATTTAGCGGTATTCTTGCGTTATATCCTAACTGGTTTATTAGGCAACCTTTATTGGTTGTGTCTTAAACTATTTTTAATAAACCAGACATCCTTTGTATATGTCTTAAACTCGTCATGAAATCTGAGTTATTGTTCAATTAATTAAATCGAGTAGTAAAAAAGGTACGTATGCACACTGAAAGTAATATTTGTACTTAATGCATTAAAACAAAAGCAAAGGTATTTGAAGGAGCTAAATTATATTAAAATATCAATATTTCATTCCTACTAAATTTTCAGTGTCACTATAAACTTTGAAAATGCTTAAAAACTGACTTCGTGACCAATTTCAATTGTACATTTTGAAAAATGCAAACAATCTGTAATGAAGATCCCAGTAATGTTGACCACAAAGCAATCTATACTTAAAACAACCATGATATCAATTACTATACAGATCAATGCACGTAGAATAACATTACTATTGGAATATATAGTTCTTGGGAGGATCTGTTTAGGAAATTTTCCCCAAAACATATTTTGTCCATCTTTCTAATTCTACGTGAAATTATACAAAGGCTTCATAATTTATTTGACGTTACTGTCACTAAATGGAAGATTTACCACTCTTAGCACAAATTAACATTGAAAAGGCTTTGTAAGGGATTAATATATGTTAATATTGTGCTTTTGTGCCTTTTTAAATGGACGGAACTTGAAATATTTGTACATAACAAGTAACCAGAAAAAGCTTTTGTTAATATTAACATGTGAAATATTTTCCAAATAATTAATAAGTGCATTATTTAATCGGTTCAGCTGTGTAGCTTTGTTGTCAGTGTGTAAACTTAAAATTAGTATATATATATATATAAAACAAGGAGAACAGTCAATTCCACAAAAATGAATGCATTGCTTACTTGACTGAACGAATAATAAAGCGTGCTTGACAATGGTCATTTATTTACTCCAATGGATCACTAAGATGCCTTCATTGAAATGTATGCATCGATATATTTTACATTTTCCACCCCATTTGTATTTGATTCTTCTGAGCATTTTAAGTGATGATCTTCAAAGTACAACGTTGCAAAATTTCTCCCGTGAAATGTAGAAAATTAAGTGACAGGGTAGTCATCGCTATTAATGGACAGTCTTTTAAATTTTGCCGAAGCATATAAGTATTTCAGCCACTCACTACTTCCCAATAACATATTCCATTAAGCGTATCAATAGAAGCAATTCATATTCCAATCAAAACCCACATACAGAATAAAGGATATAGGTGTCACCATAAGCACACAACAAGCGATAAGTTTATACGAAAGGTCCATTCGGTTCATGACTTTGTAGCCTCGTATGTTTTTTGCTCTCGTTTATTTTTTATCGCTACAATTACGGTGATCGCACACACAGATCATAGTGTTATCTCCTGCTCTTATCTATTTGCCTTGCTTTAGATCAACGAACGTCAGATAAATTTTAATAAATGGACCAAATTGTTGAAGTTCATGGTTTATGTTTCTAATTTAGAAATATGCAATTTAATTCCCGAATAGCTTTGCATGCGTCCTCTGCCTCTACATGTTGTATTTGCTTGTTGTGGTGGATGTATCTTTCCAGCTGTTTCAATTCACGTATGTTAGGGCGCAGTTTACTATCGGAATCACTGTTTTAATTCTAGAAGTATATAAAAGGAACTGCGTGCAGACTTACTGGATACTGGGAGATGCACTAAAGTAGAGAAAAAATTCATTCCATCCTTTAATTACCAACTGAGCGGAATTACTAGTTTTGACCATGATCGGAGTGTTTAATACCGCCATTGCCACTTTGTACACATCGAATGCCAAAGTAGTGTGTGACTCCGGTTATTGTAACATTTTTAATTTAATCCCCGGGGTTTTAAGCCGAAAATTCACACATATATATTACATTCTAGGACATAAAGACAACGTTAATTTTCTAGTACTCCAGCGGTTTTGGTTCGTACTCATCCCACAGAAGGCCAATTGTCTTAGATTTTTGCGAATTGCAGGGTGAATATATTATTCTAGGTTTCATGTAAAGGTCAACATAAAAAGGATAACATCATGTTTAACAAGTATGGCTCCTTGATGTATCACTCTGTGATTCTATTCTGGGAAACAGAATTTTCGGAAGTAACCAGTTTATATCTCAACACACCTGAACTTATGTCAAACAGTTGTTTTATTTTGTATAACTAAGGATTTTTATTTAAAGTCACAAGTCATTGGTTTCAATAAGATTTGAAATATATGCTTTAAAATGACATCAAATTCTAAGCATTCCTTGTTTTGTATTTGTATGGGGAAATGCAAGTAAGTAAAATTGATACCGGTTTAATACAGGGAATTCAAAAATAAGGTCACTAGACAGCAAAACCTTCCATGGACATATACAATGGTGATGACATTAAGACGTCATTTTATTAAACGGAGCTTATGAGTAACAGACGCATTAATTTATTTCCAAAAATATACATTTTAATCACAACTATTACAAGCAGGAAAAGACTGCTTTCAGTGTCCTGTAGAGAAGCCCCTGTCTATAAGAATAATTGCATTATTTTCGATTCTAGAACGAAAACAAAATATCTTACTTGACGTGTTTAAAATTACAGTGATACAAACTTAGCCACGTATGTTTAAAGTAAAAGTAAGGACAAGACAGTTACGGAGTGTCATGTTTCCATTTCTGAAAATCAACAAATACCCCAAGCATTAAGGTTAAAGTGTTTTACAGGAAACACACGACTTGTATGGGAAAAAATCTTATATATTAACAACATTTACTACTGCAAAGTTAAAACCGATAAATACTACTTTTTCCCAAATATTTAATATATTCCAAAGAAAAAATACTTGGGTCAATACGTTTCTTTCTGTGACTTGTTCAAGTGCGACTGGATGGGTTGAATATATTGTAAATATGTGGAAGCCAGTTGGAATTTTTAAAAAAGCGCGGAGAAAAGTGGAATATTTCACATGACGAGGTGGTTAAAATATTGGGAAGAGGAGGCCAGCTTGTTTTTATATTGATGAAAATTATATACCGAATCATGTGGGGAAGTTTTTGCGATGAAATAGGGAAGAAATACCAAGTCAAAGTGCATATTGCGGTGAATTTGTTATGAATGAACTACTTAAACCCTGTCAATTCTGAAGGAAGAAGTAGAGATAGTCTAGGACTTCATCACTCTCCATTGCGTCTGCAGCGCGGTTAGCTGCAGTCACCAGCACTGAGTGCAGGCGGAGCAGCCGGCGGAACTTACTGCGCCTGCTCACTCCAGCTTCCACACGGTAGTCACAGCAACAACACGTGGTGCTGGGTGACACTTGGTTACAGACTCCATGAGGCGCGTTTATTGCAATTTTTGTCACTCAAGCCAAGTCGCGGACATGTCGGCGGGTTGTCATAGTGAGTTGATTACAAAAGCCCAGAAGAGGATCCAATGAGCTGTACCGAGGAAAGAGGAACACGTGGCCATTTCTTTTAAAAAAAAAGCTTAAGTTTTGTTTTGAAAAACGAGCCAGTTTATAGTACAGATAGGATTGGACTCGATTGTGGGCGCATTTACACTGCATCCACTGGTTTGAGACCAAATGCTGCAGCACAGCTTCCTGCCAACTACAATTTTGCTTACTGTACATTACTTGCCTCCAGGATCGTTAACTGTCCTGTTTAGCACAGAGCTTAGAAAGTGTGGAGGAGAGAATTCTCTGCTCTCCAAATATTTAATTTAAGGGTTAGGGTTAGGTAGATTTGCAGCGTTCATGGAGTCTAACAGATTTTGCACACCAGGTTTTGTCATGGCGCAGGATTTACACTCAGTCGACCGTGTTCTGGAATTTAGTCAGTCCTGCCTCCTGAGTTACTCACTGCTGGCGTGACGGTCCAATCGCTTTGGACTAACGCTAACTTGCAGTACAAATACACCGGAAAACAAGTTGGGTCTTTGGAGTTTAAAGCTGATACTTGCTGGGTTACTCATTTTCTTGATGGAGATATTCGGTGATATTTACTCTCCATCATTACATAAATAGCATGAGTTATGAATACTTTGAACGTTATTCTGTTAAAACTTAAAAGTAGGAACATGCAAATTGTGGAAGAGAGCACAAATTTGGATAGATAGGAGACACCAGATGAGGATTGTATGAGATAATATGTACCAATACCTCAGGGGAGACAGTGGCACAGTGGTAATCCAGGCCCAGGCTAATATCCTAGGAGCAAGGGTTCAAACCCTGCCACAAGTCTCACTAATGGTGACTGTGAAACCATAGTTGATTGTTGTTAAAAAAAACTCATCTGGTTTATTAATGTCCTTTAGGGAAGGAAATCTGCCATCCTTACCATGGCCTTCGTGTGACTCCAGACCCACAGTGATGTGGTGGGCTATTAACTGCCCTCTGAAATGGTGTGGCAAGTCACTCAGTGCAAGGACAATTAGGGCAACAAATGCTAACCTTGCCAGTGATGCCACATCCCATGAAAGAATTTTAAAAATGCCATAAATAGAATCTAGGTACAAGTTACCTAATGGTTTTCAGTTTAAGGTCAGGTTTTGCTCTTGCATTTATTGTTGATATAGTACAGTTTGAATTTAATTTTCTGATGGCTGAAGAGCAGAACTACCCAAAAGTGGAACTAATAAGTGGTAAGCATCTTAAACCAACTTTTTAAATAGAATTTCATATGTTTGTCCTGTGATGTAAATAGACAAAACTGCAATTAAAGGTATAAGGTATTGGCAGGATTTTGGTTTTTTAATTGTGTTGATATGCACTCAAGCTTTACTTTTACAGTTTGCAGTAATAGAATCATTCAGTTATTATTTTACATTGGGCTGCTAGCCATCTATTAATGTTTATTAAATTAGTGTAGAAATTCCAGTCACTTCCATTACGGAGGGTTCACTATGAAAGCTTACAAAATATGATGCCATAATAATTCCCTGTATATATAAGTGCTTTCCTTAGTGTTGTAAGTTGTGTAGCCACTACAAATTTGATCCTCCCACAGGAGTTGCTTGTTGAAATAATGGTAAAATCATATTCTCTACAAGTGTTCTGGAGGCTCAGTGCCTGGATCATTCACATGTATTGTGCTGTTGTGTACACATGGAAGTTATTTTCTTTGCATTGTTCAGTGATGTGGTGAAAAATCAAAGCATTATGATAATTTTAAGTTTTTAATGAGAGTGTGATTTGGGAATATCTGTCAGGGAAATTATAACACATTCTAAATAATGAAGGCACACTAGAATGTCCTTCAAGATTCAATTTCATTAAATAACTGGGACTTTAAAGAATGCAGTTTTACCTCAATTCTCTGTTTTGAGAGTGAGTGCCAGTTATACCACAATTCTTCATTATTCTATGTTGAAGCAAAGTTGTGTTTTATGCACATTTATTTGAATGTGTGCAGGGAGAACCACTAGTTAGCATTGGAATAGCAGTCAGATTTTAATGTTTGTAAATAGCCAATAGTTATTTTCTAACATTAGAAATGTAAAAGAGAAGGAAAGTCAAATGTGATTTTCATTCAACATACCATTTTTATGGAATATAATTTGGCTTTAAATTTATTTGACCGTTTTGAGATGCAGTCGATGGTTGTTGGCATAAGACTTGAGCATGCTGAATAATACCAAGTAATATATACATAATTCAAAATACAACCACACCAATCTCTTCAAAGGGGAAACCTTAGTAAGATGGAGCCATTCTTGGCCTAGGGACTCTCCAATGAAAATATTCTGCTTACATGCAGAAAAGCATCATCAAGACTCTCTTACATATGAAGATACAAAAATGACTGGTGGGAAAAGACCATCTGATCAATGGGCCTGCCTCACACAATCACTGTGCCTGAAGCATCATGATTTGACATCCCCTATTGACCAACTGCCATATCCTGGTCTCTTTTGGAATGCACAGCCTTACAAATAGTTTAAATAAACTGTAATAATCAAATATTTTTCTGCTAAGAAGAATTAAAAGGCTGCCAGCATTTTGAAAGTATCCTTAAATAAGCCTAAGCCAATGCTCCTGACCTATATAAGGTATGGGCAACCTAAAACAAAGTACATAGGAAATGTCACCATCGACACCATACGTTTTTGGCAGTGCCACACTCAGAAATTTCCATGCAACATGAAATCCTTAGAAGTTGGATTTGAGAAAGGTTTCTAGGTCAACATGCGTTGTTTTATGAATTTATTTCTGGGTCTACTGTGAGTTTGCTGAATACTTTCACAAAGACTTAAAATTCCTAAGCCAATTAATTAGTATTTTAGCCAGTTTGTTTAAAAATAAATGATGCCTCCTGCAAGCTGTTCAAGTTAGACCTCTGCAGCAGATGTATCTAAAGAACCACTTAAAAATTTCTTCATTGCCTATAGGCAATTCGGATCAATATTTTGGAGGGGACAGAGTTTGGACAAGGCAGTTGCAAACTGCACATGGGCAGATTGCTGAGCAAAAGTTCTAAATTTATAGAAGAGTTTTTCGTAGATAGGTTAGTTACTTATTCAGTGTTTTAGTTCAATTGGCCTCTTTCCTCGATCTGATATCTTGATAAGTGAGATTTTCCAATTCTGCTCCTCGTGGTTCTAAGGTTTCAGTTGACATACAAAAGGTATGGGATCTGTTCCCAAATAGACCAGGCTCATGGAAATACTCAATAATACCCAGTCATTTTAAAATTGTTTTGTTTATCATTGGGATGTGAGCGTCGCTGACAAGGCCAGCATTTATTGCCCATTCCTAATTGCCCTTGAGCAGGTGGTGATGAGCCACATTCGTGACACTTGTTGAAGGCATAAAAGGAGTCATCCATCACTAGCGCTGAAATGAGCATTGGGTTCTTTGCATAGGAAAATCAGAGGCTTACTGCTTCCTTGAGGCCTACTTTGCAAAATTGGTTTGCCTCAAAAGTAGGCAGCATTTGGACACTGCGTTCAGGAAAACATGGCCTACATGTGGCCTAATGAGCAGTCTGAAAAGGAACTGCTGGAGACCGCCAACAAAAAGGCAAGTTTGTTAAAAAAAAACTTACCTGAATGTGGAGCTGGGAAGGACAGGAGTGCTTCTCCTGCCTCCACTATAATGCCTCATCTGCTTGCCCCTTTCTCATCCTCTTGCCCCATTTCTGATTGCCCCCATCCCTCCAAATTGCTTTAATTCCTCCCAATCACTCCTCTCTCTCCCAGGACCAACTTAAGTGATGCTGCCAGTGACACAGTGGCTCCAAATCAAATGCTGATTTGCTGACGATGCTCAGCATGCATCTACAGCTTGACGGTCACATATTGGATGTGGTACAGGCACACCAGTTCCAATGCAAGGATTATTTCCCATGGACAGTTTGTGCCAGCAGTCCCATACAGGTCAGTTTCTGGACTGTGTCCTTTCCTTTGTAGAAATCTGCACTAGTTTAATTTAGTGCAATCCCATTTATTTGTATTCCATTTGCTGTTGGTTCCTTGTTTCTAAGAAAATCTGTTAGCAGATGAATTGTATGATATAGGGAAAAAAACTTAAATTCATACATTGGAGTGGATGTTGATAAGTTTATGTCTGGAATTTACTGATGGCATTATTATTCATCTCTGCACTATTTATGTGTTAGGTCCATTAACATAAGAGTGCAGTTCAGCACACATTTTGCCTATCTTTATCACTACACAAGTGATACCTGAATGAAGTGGCTGGTCAGATGTTAAAGCACTGAATCACTGTGGTAAAATTACTGGGAAAGGTAATGCTGGCATAATTGATATTTAAATTCAGCGTGCACCATCTTATAATATTCAGTCATTACATGTGTACTGCATTCATAATCCTCACTTATAACTGGCATTAGAACAGTGTCTGCAAATTGGTTTGCTTGTGAGAGCTGATCCACCACTGAAGAGAGCTCCAACCCTGATTGTTGATAGAAATTTGACTCAGTGTATCATTTGTTTTGTAATTGGCTAAGGACCAAAAGAAGTAAGAAAAAGAAGCCTGTGAAGTGGTACACAAGGTGCATGGTGCATTCCCACCTGCACCCAAAACCATTTAGGCAGAACAATTTTAAAGAATCGAGGATGTGTCTGAAAAGTCTGAGGATAAAGTAAGAGTTGTGTCATCTACTCAAAATTTAATATTTTTTCACTGGGTGGGCCTGATCTTCTTGTAGGCCACTCAGCTTACCTCCTTCCAAAGATTTTGACAAATTTGATTGTTGGCCTTTACCTACAAAAAAAAAATGCAATAAATATAAGCTACTGGTGCTGGAAATCCTACATGCTCAGCGTATTATAAGCCACACTGATTTTGAAATGAGCAGATCTTGCGTAAAGAGTTATCAGCCACCCAGTCTACCACTACTTTTCAGTGATCTACTTGTGACAGGTTAAATGTGTCGGTTAGCAGGGTTTCATTGCCAGCCTACTGAGCACGTTATAGCAAGAGATCTCCAGGTGTTGTCGAGTCACAGCTCTGGACCTGTGCTGTTCTGACTTTAAAAATGTGGGACAGAATTTCCCTTTGCCCGAAATTGGCAAAAAAAAATGTTTTTTTAAAAATTATACAAGGTAGCAGTATCCCAATGTAACCAGAAAATGGTTCTGCACAATTTTGAAAACCATTTTCATTGATTTAAAATTGTGTTACTCAAAGGTGGTGGAGTGACACTGGGATTAAAAATGCTTATTTTTTTGTGAGGAATCCATTTTCAATTATGTTAATGAAATTGCACCAAGTAACAAGTAACATCAACTCTTAAATATATCAAGGTATATTTTTAAAGTGAAGCTTTTAAAATGCTGCTCAATTGCGCTGGTTCATGGCAGATTTGCATACTCCGATATTCAAATAAGTTTGACCGGAAATCTGGGGAAGAGAAAACACTTTTCAAAATGGTCGTAATTTGTATATAGGTCATCAGTTGCAGCCAGAAGTGAAACTCTTGGCCTGTGTTCTTTGCTCACAGGACATTGAGTTTACCATGCTGTGTTGGATTGGAGTTACCTGAAGGATGGGCTGGGTAGAGGTGAAGGACATTATTGAATCAGTCGGGTTTTTATGACAATCTGGGAACTTTACATTTATTTTACCTGGTGCTCACCCATAAATTATCAGACATATTTAATTATGGGGTCTGAATTCGCAGCCTGTAGATCACTAGACCCTGAAGCTTCCATGACCTCAGGTTGCCTATTCCTGCATTCTTAATGGATATCTGCTGTAAATTGCAAAGTTTGATGACCTGGATATGCATCATCGTGAGTACCACCAGCATGATCCTTGATTACTACATCTGTTCCCTATGATGCAGAAATCCCCTTAACCTGTCCATTGATCTGTCTGATAGCAAAACATTGAGAGGAAGAAAGATTTTGCATTCATATTGCACATGCTAAACCTCTTAGGACATCCATAAGCACTCATACTCAAGTGATTTATTTTCAAGTGCTATGTAGAAAAACAGTGCACAAACAGTAGTGAAATGAATGACCAGGTAATCTGTTTGTGGCATTGTTGGTTGAGGGAAGAATGTTGATCAGCCTGTTTTCTTGATTACAGTCTCTCCCTCTTTGATATAGTCTCTCCCACTTCCTCATTCATATTAATAATTTAACTTACCTTAGTTGATTTCTTCATGCATGCCATTTACTTCCAGTTCTACTAGGTTCTTGTACCAGAGCTTCGAGCATTTGATTGTCACTTTTGTTAACTCCCTACACTCTATCAACAAATGAAATTGTTCACAAAATAGCTTGACATGTACTTTTTGAATGCCTTAAATTAGTTGGTGAGCACTTAAAAAAGGTGCAGACACAGTAATTGCAACTATTGTTCATTATATTATTGTTATGGTGCACACTATCTTGTTTTGAAGAAACACAAAATTGTTTAATGAGTTTGCAGGTATGATTTTATAGCATATTCAATGTTCAGTTGTCCCTTGGTCACTGGAGTAACTGTGATTTTAATCTATTGTCTAAATGATTTTTTTCAGATGGGTAATCATGGACTTTTATCTGCCCGTCTAAGGTAGTATTTTTTGTAGAGGATTTTGAGGGAGAAAATGCCTGTCAGAGGAGGTCAGCCTTCACCACACCTGCACAGTGGCCTGAAGACAACATCTAGCTCAGGGTTGGTTATTTCCATAGAATTGAAGATTACCACAGCATGAAGCTTGTATGCTGTTATATCATTTCAAGCCATCCAGGAGTCAACGGCACATCACACAGCCTGCAGTGCGTTCACATATCAAATAAATGGTAAGTGGTATCACTCTCATCACACTTCCTGTGGAAAAGTGATATAATCTGCACAGGATACACAGTTTTCACTGCACATAGTAGGGTTCCATCAAGTGCAAGGCATCATAGGTGGCACCTTGTGTGTATCAGGATTCTTCATGTTAATCCCATCTGATCAAGAAAGATCATTATGCACACAAGTAGCTATTGCTCAGGCTGCAGCAGTGATGTGTTCATTGTGTGGCATTCTATCATGCCTGCGTTATATGAAGAAGAAGCGTTGAGTGGTTGGCTCTTAACAGAACAGAGCTATCTTCTGCAACCAAGATTACTGATCACACTGAGAAACCACACTAACAGCAGAGGAGCACTTTGACCGTATGCCTCAGAATTAAGTTTCTGTTCCTTGGCTGCCACCTCAATCTTGAGGGAAAGTATGGCATATAAATTTGGCACAAAAAATAGTCACATCTTAGGCTTGCATCATGGTTGATGGGTTTCAAAAAAATGATCATTACATACACTTTTGCTTTCCTTCCATTTGGCTGGGTCCATGCACTTTTACTACAGAGTATTCTTCAGTCTCAAATGGTACCAATCTTCTTTGGTGTTCCTCCCGAATCAAAACCTTCAAATCTCAACATCAAAGAGAGCCACTTTCATCATTTCAACAATTAACACATTTCTGCTGTTATAATTTCTCTTTTTTGATGAGATGAAGCCTTTTGGGAGTTGCTGTTCAGTAGGATTATGCATTCCCCAGCTAAAAGTCACTGAAGAAAGATTCCTGGGCAAGTTTTTCTTGTCCAAATAACCCATTCAGACAAGGGAGAGATAGTTTCATCATAGAATTCAGTAAAGTCCACCCCTGGGCTCCTGGTGTATGTGAGCTTTACACAAACAGATCAACCATGATATTATTGAATGATGGAGCAGGCTCAAGGGGCCGAATGGCCTACTTCTGCTGCTAATTCTTATGCTCGTATGTAAGAGCCAACACAATTCCATTTTTGATTGATTCACAAAGGTCCCTTGATCACACTAAATTTATTAAGTTAACACTTTAAGCAGACATTAAAATGTTATAGGCCAAGATTTTACGGCCCCTCCCGCCCAGCAGGATGTTACGGTCCTGCCGAACTGAATTGAGATTTAAGTGGCTCACCGGGGGGGTGGGGGGGGGGGGGGAGAGACACACCGCGGTGGGGCCGTAAAATCCTGGCCATAGATATAGAAACAGGTGCTAATGAGGGTTCGGTTAGAGTAAGTTGGGTTTTTACCGATGAGAGGGGCAGATTTCAGAATGAGTTAGTTGATTGATATTTTTATTATTTTTCTCTATTGTTGAACTTTTTATGTTTATTCTAAATTAAATTTTTAAGTTATGTTGTGGTAGGCAAGTAACATTAAAACTCAAAGGATTTGGGAGAAAAAGATCAATCATTTGATTGTTTTGGTATTGATTGGTAGTTTTGCATTGGCTGCTTTTAAATGAATGGGTTCCTCAAAAGTTGTAGAATAAATGTTAATAAAGAGATGGCCTGGCAATAATAAAATGAAATATGAGCTAAAGAAACAATGTAAGAATTAAATAGTCTGGAGTACAGTACCATACAAAGAGCAAAGGAACAATATTTTAAAAAACATGTTCTGACACTTGAATTTAAATTCATAGAGACAAAATTATACTGAATATATTTATTGCTAGTGGTCCTGGATAGACGAATCTATGTTTCAGCCAATATGAGTGCATATCTTAAATGTAGACTCAAATTTTGCATAATCAAAACAGCCTTGATATTGATTCAGATAGTGCTGTCAGCCTTGAAGGAACAGCGCTTGCCGTTCACCTTGCTGACGGTTGTCACAGACATTTTGTAGACTTGTCAGTGGAGATTTACTGTAAGGCAGCCCTTTTTCCAGTGCAGTGCCCTCTCCAGGGGATTTGTGAGATGTGTGAACAGGGCAAGCATCAACCAGGCAGATTGAAGAATCCTCACTGAGATATGCAGAGTCTGAAGCATGAAGTATAAAGCAGAAAATATAAATTAGATTTAAATAATGTCCAGAAAATTAAGTAAAGATTGGAAAATGAAGGTGGGATGAAGGCTAGGAGTTTAAAGAGACAGACAAATACATTTTTCAAAAAATATTTCCAATTTCAATTTACTTTTTGAAGGAATGAGAATCTACACTTGTAAAATGAATTATTCAGGGCAGGAGAAGTTTAGTAACTATCACTTTTTAGTTTTGGAAATTGTTGTATTTTATTTGTTCCTTCTAATTTTTTTTTGTTAATTAGAGCTTTATTTTCTGATTATGAACTTCTGATCTGGAAAAGCACAGCAAGCTACCGTATTTTTTTTAGGTCTGAATTCAGAGAAAAGTAAAACTTGAACATCAGAGGGTCTAATGTTTTTAACATACCTTTAACAGTTACAAGATGACTTTTTAAAAATCCTACCATCAGCAATAATAATTCAGAATTATAACTTGGGTATGCAGTCACACTGATCTTAATGACTTTTTCAGTTTAATGTAGTTGATTCATGTTAATTGAGTGCCAGTTCACCACAAGCATAGTCATTTATCAAGAATGTTAGTCTAATGGTAATTAAGTTATATTACTGGAATTGCTGTAATTTTTAGTATACTTTCATATGGAGAAAAATGACTTGAGTTTACTGGAAAATGTTTTATACTACTACATTTTTCACCATTCACTTGTGGTGTTTTAGTGGATGACCAAAAAGTTAAAGTACCCAGCACATCAACCAGATGCAACAGAATGCAGAATGTGAGCAGTGATATTTAATATTTAAATATAATGAAATGTATAATTGGTAGGAAAAGGTGATTCTTAATGTAAACTTATGATTCAAGTTAATCAGTTAATAAAAATGAATACAATGTATGTGGCTCAAAGTGATTTGGTTTTGGAATTTATTTTCAATTAACAGAATTATTCATTTACATTCAAATGCTACTTGTATTGAGGGTGCAATGCTAAGAGAGTGATGCTGTCTCCTTTTATTGTTTAAATTAAGTCAGATGTAGAAAAAAAATTGTTGTGTCTGCATTGAGGTCTTCTACCCATTCCTGAATCTCTATCTAATTGGAAATAGCTAATTTTTTATACATAACAAAAATGTTTCATTATTGTACATATGTACATTTAAAATTACTATTTATTTGACCCATTCACCATTCACAATGTTTAAAACCATGGGATTTATATTTAATGTTCATTATGTCTTTCATGAGTAACTGAGAGAACCAACACCAGAGTTTGCATGGAGTTTATCTTTGAGCATCATGCAAACTATTTTAATTTTAATTAGCCTAGTTAACATAGAGCACAGTATCATAACATGTTTTTACAGTTGACAATAATGCATCACCACTACAAGGTCGAGGATATTGTGATAAAATAATTTCTCCTAACAAATGGATAGCTGGGAGATCACCTGGCCTGCTAATGGGCAACAGAGCATTTGGCAAATCCTGAGCTCATAGCTTTTCAGAGCTATACAAAAACGTTAGTTAACAAGTGTCTACAGAATTTTTTTAGCTTAAATGCTTTGCATGATATACATACGTTCATGTAGTGCTTAGTTTAAAACATCCCACCAGAAAATATTGTCCTTTTAATAAAATCTTCAGTTAAAAAAAATTAAAATGTTTAATTCTATAAAACCACAGCAAATGAAAATTACAAGTAAAACTGCCATATGCTTTCAAAGCATATCACTTCACTTTTCTTAATGTGTGTAATTAGCTAAAATGTACAGTTAGTCTTTTAACTTAAACATTATTCAGCCATGTTTAATTTTTATGAACATTCAAAGATTATTCGTAGGAAGCTCCTTATACCTGTTGGTGCCATGTAGTTTTGAGCTGGCTGAATGTGTCAATCAGCAATTTCGTGAAAAAGTACTGTAAATGCAATCACTTGCCTTGACAGTTCTGATTGTTAACTGGTAACAAAAGTATTGCTAATTGTCCTGCATTTTAGCCAGTTGTATAGCAAAGTACGCCGAAGGGTCAATTGGCGAAGTGAAATACTTAGCATGCAAAGCGTAATACAAGATGCTGTGTAATACTTGACCTCTCAGCATAATAAATGTTTCAGTGAAACGCTGTGCATTCAACATTCACTGAATAGAGCTTCACGGCGGAATAAAAAGAGAAAATGTTCCCTTCTTTCTTTTTCTGAGTGAAAATTATTCATTATGTAATGACCATTGCAGCAATTAGCCAGCATTTGCTGGAATAAATGTTTAGAAATAGCAATTTCTGATTTTAGACAAGATTTTGTATGGCACCAGGAAATTACTGTAGGTGTATGACTAATTGTGCTTTGGCTTTATGCTGCAGACTTGGCCACTGGCAGGTTTAGACATTTGCTGATTTCTTTCTATCGTTTGAACATCTTTTTTATTTTAATTTTCCTCTCAAGGACCTTCCAACTTGACCCTTGTCTTTCTTTTATTATTGACCATTGCTCTATTATCAATAAAAAGGCTGCAGGTGACAGTATAGCAGCCCATTAAAGCTATGGAGATGTATTAAATCTTCAGTTTATTTACAGACACCAACCAAAAGAAACGTTTGAACAAAGTGCGCAGAATTTTTCACTTGGCGGACGGGCGTGCGCCCGACAGGCTCGAGCATGAAATAACGCCCGATGACGTTGGGTGAACGTCCTGACGTCATTGCATACTTGCACGATATTTCGGTCGGCGGGCGCCCAAGAGTTGGCAGCGCACCCACCGACAATTAAGAGGGCTATTAAGCCCATTAATGGCGCAATTAACTGGGGTTTCTCACTGCCTGTCCAACATTACAGTTGGCAGGCAGGCGAATCAGCCAGGCGGCGTTTTTCAGGAAACCTCATCCAAGGGCAGGATGAGGTTTCTGAGATTAATTTAAAAAGATATAAAAATGTTTGGACATTAATTATCTCAATTACTTTTTAAATGGCCTCAATAGGCCGTTGACAGGTTGGCAGGCGCACAGCTGATTCAGCTGCGCCCCCGCCGACCTGAAAATTGAAATGGGTCAGGGTAATGTCAGGAGTTCAGGCCCTGCCCCCGCTCGCTGACCTAAAGATCCTGGCCCATATGTTTAGGTGACTCATTCTCATGCGTGGGCATTTATTCCTAATTTTAAAATCTGTTTTTATTGAATTTAAATTCTTTAGCTTCCTGAAACATTTCTCTGCCTTCAGGGAGCTTTCATCCCGTGCTTCCCTGTCCCCGCGCTGACTTCAGCGCATGCCTTCCTCCCACCCCCACACTGGCAGCGCTGAGCCTTTCAGCGCACCTTTCATGCTGGCTGGTTGTTAACTGGCCGTTAAAAACCATTGAATTTTGAATCATGCAGCTGTGAATTTAGAAAGTTTGATTTATTTCCAGAGTTCTATTCCAAATAAAGCTAGTTGGTCAGGCACAGCAATTTCTTTCCATCTATACATGATTTTGGAATGAAAGTGAGAAGATCCAAATATCTCACGCACAAGGATGGCGTTTAGAATAAGTCAGGTAGAGAAAATGGATACTTACCCTTGAAATGTTACACAGTTTAATACCTGGTCTAACAGCTGTGCAACTCAACTGAGCATCACAACCAATGCCCCCTCCACCCTGCCAAGCAACCGACTACCTCCCTGACCACCCGACTACCCCCTGGCCACTTGGGTATCCCCTGGCTACTGTCCCGATGACCCAACTAACTCCCTGACCAGGCCTGGTTACTCCCCCCACCCGACTGACCCCACTGACTACCCGACAATCTCTCCCGTCCAGAGCCGATAACCTCCCTTGACCACCTAAATACCTCCCCACAACTAGCCCCCTCCCTGACCACCTGACTACCCCTGCAGGTCAGACCTGACTACGTCCGCATCCGACTATCCCCTGAACAGCCGCCTACCCACCTATGATCAGACTCGACTACCCCCCAGACCCGCCTACTCAATCACCCACTTACCCACCTAGCCACCTCACTCACTCACCCACCCTACCCACTTACACATCGCCATTTTATTCTACTCCATGGGAAAATAACAGGGGATATTCCAAATAATGTTTTTAAGAATTGATTGTAAGAGTGATTTAATGAAGTTATTTAGGTGGAACTAGAAGACCCAGTTATAAATATACACTACTTGGGCCAAAGCACTTCATTATAAAAAGATTGACTGGATATAGAAAACATTATTTTAGAGCCAGGCATAAAGAAACTGTACTTTTCAATCTTCCATAAATTATTTTGTTACCTTTGATAATCCTTTTCTACATTTTTGTGTTTCTGTAATGAGGCCTTAAATATGTAACATAATAACATAGTAATATTTTGGAAGGGGGAAGACAGTAGCCTCATCTAGCCAACTCTTCCAATCCTCCGATCCTCCCATCATTTCCCTACCATGATTCTAAAATTAATATTTCTGATTCTTATTTAATGATAGGAATTCCCCTAATCGTGTTTTAAACTTTTGAAGGTTTTCTGTTGGAACACCTATGTTTACTTTGGTATGCATAACTTTAAACAGTAAACCCGAATACTCAACTTCTGCACTAAACTGAAATTCCTACCTCTAATTTCTCCATGGCCTTTGAAATTTTATATACATCCATTAAGACTGTCCTGATGGACAGGGGGGAAAATTCTCCCCATAGAGTAAGCAACATTCATAACATTAGGTTTGAGATAAAAAAATTTTACCCTGCCTTTATGTTGTATTCTATAGATTCATAGGTTTTTTTTATATTTCATCTAGCCAAAAGTATTATAGCAATTAAAGTAAAAGTTTAATTTTCTGTCAACCTAATTTCAAAAACAAGTCAAAATTGGGTATTTAAATTAGGAGTGGGCAATAAATGCTGGCCTAGCCAGTGAAGCTCACATCCTGTACATGAATAAAACAAAAATTGTGACATAAATTCTACTCCAGCGTGTAGAATGGCGGTTGAGAGGAATGAGGGCTAGAATTGTTGCACTATGATAGGGGAGCTGAAGGCTTTTAGCATTAGGCAGTTTCTCCAAAACTGTCACTTTTACTATTTTTTAAAAGATGTCACATTGTCTCCAATGCACTCAGTGAGCTTGCTACATAATGGCATAAAAGTCAAAAGTGAACTTTGAAAAGTATAGAATTATGAATGATTGGAGTGAGTAATAAGGCTATAATTTAATAGTTCATATAATATGATGAGAGTTAAGTGACTTTGGCACTGTCAAAAGAGCCATTCAATTGAACTGTTGCTTGGCAACTTGCTGTGACCATCTATTATGATTAGCAATCTACATTGTATTTTATGATGTCATCATTGCAACAGATGAGATAAATTCAAAGACAAACTGACATGCAATTGCCGTGCTGCAATGCTAATCATATTGCAGTTGAGAGGTTCTGTATTAATGCAGGCTGATTGTTGTGCACATTGTACAGTCATAGAAAATAATGGTTAAAGTTTTCTTGCTGTAGAGTAAGTTATAATGAGAGATGGCACAGAGAGGTAGACATGCACACATGGAGTATAAATCAAAGCATGTGTTGGGAACTCTGCGGATTATTGATTATAAATAACATGATGGAGAAGTTTAATATGCTGCCATTTTTCTACACATTTGCATACATCACCTGATTTCAAGAGTCAATAAAAACTGGTTCAGAAATAATATGTCACTTATGCAACACTGTCAGTATTTTTCAATTTCATCTAATCATGCATTTGTTTTTTAATTTTCTGCAGAAATGCAACTATAATCCTTAAATGATAAGTTATAAAATTATGACTATATTGGATCTTTTTATGTATTGAAGGTCTTTTGTACAATGTATCACATGTATATAGTGACATGCTAAATCCATTGTCATAAAAACACCAGGATTGTCTAAAATAACCACTGTTAAATAAACACACTGCATCATTCATGTAGCCTCACGGAGCTTAAACTCAACATCGAGAATCCTGCTCAGAAATCAAAAAATGAAATTCTCATTTTTTTCTGAGGGTACGAGATTGGTAACATCATTTCTGGACAAAGCTGACCGTATGGCTCATGTTTAAGTTAATTTTGGTCACCATGCTGCTTTCTGGCCTAACTGAAAATATAAGTAATTATAAGCAATATCTATAAAGTAATATACATTTAAAATTAAACAATTCTGTAAAAAAAAAGAACTAGAATTATTTATAAAGTCAGCCACTGCATGTTAAAAATGCCTTCAAGAAGCTTCCTTGCTAACGACACTGTAGAAGCACCTTCACCTCATGGGTTGCAGCAATTAAAGGAGGGAGCTAACCACCATCTTTTCAGGGACAACCAGGGATATGCAATAAATTCCGGCCTTGTAACAGAAATGCAACTATAATCCTCAAATGATAAATTATAAAATTATGATTATATTGGATCTTTTTATGTATTGAAGGTCTTTTGTACATGTATCACATGTATATAGAGACATACTAAATCCATTATCATAAAAGCATTAGGATTGACTGAAATAACCAAGAATATGTAAAAAAAAAATGCATCTCTGTGGAGATCGAGTTTCCTCATGTTCCATTGTGTACTTGGGTCTTTCCCAAATGAAGAGAACCCTGAGTGGACTTGTGACACTGATGTACTATATCGTGTTCATATAACTTGTCCATCAAGCTGCATCATGCCTTGAGTCACAACATCTTAACGACGAGGCAGAGAAGAGCGGCAGAAGAGAAGGAAAGAAAAGCAAGTAAATCCTGCACTTCCAGATTCCACTACCTCATGGAACATCCTCTCCCATGTGCTCAAAGATATGTAGGTCAAGAATTGGCTTGTTCAGTCACATGAAGACCCATGTCTAAAACATGCAACCCTGAGCAGACGTCATCTTAGAATTGAGGGTCAGCTGATGGTGGCATTGCTACATTTCACAGAAGGCGCCAGTGTTAAACTGTAAATCAACTGTAAGTCAAAAAGCAGATTAAGGTGGCCACTTTCTCCTCATGTTTAACGCAGTACTGGACAGGAAAATTATGCTCCATAGGCCAATCTGGCATCGTCCTGATATGTTTTACTTACTATTCCTCCAGGCCCACAGTATAGTACAGTATTTCTCAATCATATGGCCATAACATCCGAGCTCCCCAGTGTCATATGGGGGGGAGGCAGGGGGAGGTACCCCAAAGATGTGTGGGGAATCCCCTTCAGAAGTTCACAGGTAAGGTTGCATGGCAATTGCCCAGAAGTGCAAACTTCCATGGGCAATTGTCCTGTGCTGGGAACCATCCAAAAATGTGATATAAATTACAAACTCGGATGGTTCCAACTGGGTTACATCAATAGTTACCCAGATAAAGTTAGAAGGATTAAAACCTTTTCCAACTTCTGGGTAACTATTGTACACACCGACCCCCATGGGACTAACCCCACAGGTTTGACCCCCCATCCCCCCGACTACTCCCCTATCCCCCACGGGACTCCCCAACCCCCCAGGAGTCTCCCACCACCCCCTGACTATCCATCCCATGGGATTCCCCCCACCTGCAAGTGAGTCCCCCAACCCGCATGGGACTCTACTCCCTCTCAGCCATGGTGGGCTCAACTCTCACCTCCACCCCCTGCAGACCTGACCGGACACAACCTCTCCCTTCTACATTCCCCCACCATGGCCTGATGCCCTACCTCTGATGCCCTACCTCTAACCCCCCCCCGAAGCCCTCCACGCTCCCAAGGATCGACATCCTATCCTCCACCACATCCCCCTGCTGGCTCGTACCCTGCCCCCATGAAGGCCAAACAGTCCCCCCACACCAAGGCCTGACACCTTCGCCCGCCCCCACGAAGTCCAACACCTTCCCATCCGTCATGCCCAACCTGACCTGAGGCCCGACTCTCTCTGCCCACACCCCACCAACCACCGCCCCCCCAACTCCCCGGCAGGCCCAACCTGACCTGACCCAAATTCCAACCGCCCCCGCCTCCCCCTTCCCCGCAAGACCCGACACTCTCCCCCCACCCCACCTCCCAAGGCCCAATCCGACCTGTGGACTGAACCCCACCGAGGCCCAACCCCCACCCTTCTGAGGCCCGACCCCACCCCCAAGGCCTGACCCCCATGCTGAGGCCTCACCCACCCCCAGGCTGATATCCCTCCCAAGGCCTGACATCCTCCCCCCGTCCCACTGAGGCCTGATGCCCCCCCACCACCCCCTCCCGGGAACCCGCCTTAACTCCGTACCCCCCAACCTTGGACCCGACCCCTCCTGATCTCCAAAAACCTTCCAACACCCTCCCGACCTCCGATCCCCCCCACCCCCCAAATCCTATCCACTTACCTCCTCCATGGCCTTTCAAGGATCTTTAAATTTCAATGGACCTATAAACTTACCTGTTTTACGGCAGCTGATGCCATAACAATGGAGTCCCCTTCACTTCGACTCTTCTGCAGTTTGTGCTTGGCCCCGGGGATGCGCTGCACTTCCTGGATGTCGCCGGGCCCGAGGAAGGAGGTGAGGCAAGATTGCATTGAAAAAAATTTGAGGCAGGCAATTGGGCACGGAGTGGCAATCCGACGCTGATTGCCACTCCCAGGAAGTACACTGTGCTCTAATTTCCAGACTATTCATTAGCAATGCCACAGGCTATCAGATAGGATAACATAAAAACAATATTGTATGCCTCTTTTCATTAATTTCATGGAGAGTGACCGTGTACCTTTTCTAACTTAGTGACATTTTCTAGTAACCCCGTTAGTACCTAGTGATCATGTAGCTGTTGTACTTGTGTCTCTATTAACCTCATTAGTTGCAATTGTGTTCATATTCTGTGTTTGATTGCTGTGGATCTGGACAAATGCAAATCCATGGATTCCATTCCTGACAGAGTAATTCCATTGGAATTTTCATAGTTGCTTCTCATTTTTTGAGCATTCTGATCTGTCCCTGCAAACAAAACTGAATCCATGATTGATCTGTGGTAACTGAGTAAGCAAAGGATTACAGAATAAATGGGAGGATGAGAGATGTAGAAGAAGTGAGAGACCTTGGAGTGAATGTCCACAGATCCCTGAAGATAGCAGGACAGTTTGATAAGGTCATTAAGAAGGCATATGGAATCCTTTCATTTATTAGCCGAGGTATAGAATATAAGAGCAGGGAAGTTATGCTGGAACAATATAAAACATTAGTCAGGCCATAGCTTGAGTACTTTGTGCAGTTCTGGTCACTTCATTACAGAAAGGATATAATTGCATTAGAGAGGGTACAGAGGATATTTACAAGAATGTTGCTAGGACTGGAACATTGCAGCTAGTGACTGCAGTGACTAGGGGGCATAGATTTAAAGTGATTGGTAGAAAGATTAGAGGGGAGATGAGGGAAAACATTTTCACCCGTTGGTTTGTGGGGATCTGGGACTCAGTGCCTGAAAGGGTAATAGAGGCATAAACCCTCTACCAGTTTAAAAGGTGTCTAGATTTGCACCTCAAGTGCTGTAAATTGCAGGGCTATAGACGAAGTGCTGGAAAGTGGGATTAGACTGGGTGGCTTGTTTTTCGGCCAGCGCAGACACGATGATCCAAGTGGCCTCATTCTGTGCTGTAAACTTCCTATAATTCTAACTGCTGCTTATTGGTCCTTGTTAACCATGAGATTATCATGTCCTGGACAGTATTTATATGTTTGCTTACTGCCCATGATCAGTGTTTTTTTTTGTGAGGCATGTGTGTTTTCTTACCATCAGACTGATTGTCCAAATATAACTAATTCCAGCAGCAAGCATTTTGTGAATTTTTTAAAATAAAGAAGGTTATTTACAATCGTGCACTTGTCCCAGAGGTTTAAACATGGTTTTTTACTCGTTTGACCCAGCCCCACTATCACACACAAAGATTAGATACAGATGAGACAAAAATACAGTTACAATTTATGATTGTTTCAGTATCTTTCATAGCAGGCCTGTAGTTTCGTAGATGATTTGATTGAAATGAAGGTCTAGTAAAGCATAGGATTTTCAGTAATCTGCGAAGCATCTTGTATTCAACTTTCCAGGGCATTGGGTCTCAGGTGAACTTGAAGTTTGAACAGGTTGGGGACAGTCCTTCCACTTTCAAGGAATGGTTGTTTATTACCGTGGCTGCTTAGTTGACGTGTAGTGGGTTCAATGTCTGTCTGATGCCATGCATGTCCATGCATGTGCCAGCATGCCCCTTTAATAGCACTGTAGTGTTTGTCCTGTTTGAGGATGGCAACTCAGCAGCCTTCATTACAAGCAGTGTTTGTATCTCTGAAAATAGTTATTTCTTTTCTTGGAGCTTGTGATTCAAAAGAAATCATTGTCCCTTTGTATAAGAAGCATTGGTAGGCAACTTGTCCTATCCCCATCCCATTTGAGTCTGGGCTTGGTGCTTTTAAAACTATTGACACAGTTCTCACTGCAGCTCCCCTGTTGGTTTCTTGGCAAATTAACATTTTTCTTTTATGTCTCCAGACTAGCTGCACTGGTCGCAAACCGGGTAAGTCCTGCTGATTTGCTTTCCAGGCTCTTTCTTTTTAAAGTTGGGGATTGATCTGCCTGTCTTCCCTACTCTCCTTTCCTCTGGAGTCTATTTTTGTTCCATCTACCTCCTTCCTGTCTCTCCCTAATAAGAGTTACCAGTTTCAAGTTTGTTTTTGTTTCGAGGTTTATGGGTTAAATCATAGTTATCGAGCATGATAGCTGTGTCTCTGACTTTGGAAACCCTTTGTTCCTCTATGTGAGTATTGACTCTGTATGGGAGACAGTTTTTAAACTCCTCTACCAGCATTATTTCTCTTAACCATTTGTAGCGGGGGGTTATTCTTTAAGGTTCGGCTCCACCCATCAAATGTTATCTGTTTAGTTCTCCACATTCCAAGAAGATCTGTGTGGGTTTTTCATGAGATTTGTTGATGGAATGCCTCTGGTACAAGTTCATAGGCACTGAAAATATGAGCCTTTGTTTGATCATAACTGGTAGAGCTGTCAGCAGGCAATGTGGAATAAACCTCATGGTTCTTTCCTACCAGCTGACCTTGTATCAGGAGCATCCAAAACTCTGTTAGCCATTGTAACTGAGCTACTAATTTTTCAAATCTGTGAAGAAAGTTTCCATATCCTCCTCTTCAAACTTGGGGACACATTGGGAATTACTTAGCAAATCAAAATTTGCCTCTGGGATAAGAGCATTTAAATTACCACAAGGTAAAGTCAGGTTCTCCCTAGCTGCTGTAATCTGTTTTGGTTCCTGAACTTTCTGCCCTTGTAATTCCCTTTCAAGCATTTTGAACTGGAAAGCACACCCCTCCTGCCTCTCTTGGAATTCACGTGCCTCCTGTTCCTCCTGGGCTTCTCTCTCCTCCTTTTCCTTTCTTGCTTGAAACTCTGACTCTTCCTCTACTCTTCTGGGTGAATTTTGGCTAAGGTAATCTGATCTGTTTCAGATTCAGTATCTTCTGCCTGTTCCGAATTTGGACTGAGGCCGAGCTGTTCAGACAGCATCTTTAGTATCTTGGGTCTCTGTACTTTATGGCGGACATTAAGTACTACCTGTTTAGCATTGGCTTTTAGCTGTTCTAGTTTAGGGACACTAATTTTTGCCAAGTTAAGTCCTCCTCTTGCAGAAATGCTTTCACACCGACATCACCATTTTATTTTCTATTGTTAGTACTAACGAAGCTTAGTGATGTAATCCCTTTTGTTTCTTGTTTCAATAATTTTGGCTTGATGCTGCTTTTCCTCTTCACTTTCAATTCTTTTAAAATCAGACTTGGCTTGTTTGCAATGGATTTGAACGTACATTGCAGCATCCAATTTGTCACAGACAGTATGTATTTGCTTACTGGCTGTGTTCATTGTGTGTTTTATATATGAGGGTTATGTGTTTTTTTACCATCAGAGTAATTGTCGCAATTTAAATAATTCCAGCAGCAAGCTTTTTGTGATTTTTTAAAAATAAGGTTATTCATCATCACACACTTGTCCCAGTGAGGTTTAAATGGGATGTCTCATTCACTTGACCCAGCCCCACTATCACACAAAGATTAGATACAGATGAGAAAAAAAAAATTACAATTTATGATTGTTTCAGTCTCTTTCATAGCAGGCCTGTAGTTTCACAGATGAGTTGATTGAAATGAAGGGCTAGTAAAGCAGAGGATTTTCCGTAATCTGCGAAGCATCTTGTAGTCAACTTTCCAGGAGGTTGGTTCTCAGGTGAACTTGAAGTTTGAACAGGTTGGGGTCAGCCCTCCTACAGTCAAGGAATGGCTGTTTATTACCGTGACTGCTTAGTTGATGTATAATGGGTTCAATGGCTGTCTGATGGAATCCAGCTGTCCAGAACAGCTTCTTGCTATTTTAAAAGCAAGCAACATAAATGGCTGTCTAATCATATGATTTGTTCCTAGTGCAAAGCCCTTTTCCAAATAAGGTGAGTGTCTAGGTCGATTATACATCTTGTGTGATGACTTTAACGCCTTGAGGTTTTGAGACATCTAGGCCTGAATCTTCTGGTCGGAGTGTGGGGGTGGGCCCCGCACGCTGACGCATAAAATGACACACGGTGATGTCGGGCATGTGTCCCGAGATCACTGCGTGTCATTCTGATCTTCAGTTCGGCGGGCATGCACCAGAGTTGGCTGCTCACCCGGCAAACTGTCAAAGGCCTATTAGGGCCATTAATCAGCTAATTGAGACACTTGTAAGGGCTGCCCATCCAACCTTAAGTTGCCAGGCAGACAAAGAGCCTTGGCGGCCTTCGCATTTTTCATGGAACCTCATCCACGGGTGAGATGAGGTTTCATGAAGGCTTTATTAATTTAATAAAATGGTTTATGTAAATTGATGAACATGTCCCATCTCATTTGACAATGTCACATGATGGGACATGTTTGAATAACTTTTTAATTATTTTTTTCCATTTTTCACACTTAAATTAATCTCCCTGAGGCAGCTCTGTGCCTCAAGGAGATTTCTGCGCGCGAAAGAGCACAGGCCCTGACTCTCCCTCCTCCCCTTTGCCTGCGTAGGTAACGCTGAGCGCTTCTGGGTGCGCGGGCTTTAATTGGCCTGCCCATGTAAAATGGTGACGCGCAGCCGGTTGTGGGTGGCGATCAGCTGCACGCCCGTCCCTGCCCTCTCCCGCCCAGCCCACTCGACGGGGAGAAGGTCCCCCCCATTAGTGTCCTTGCACCTGAATGACCCATCAATTTGAAATTACCCTTCTGAATTAGTTTCAGAAAAAAACATTGAGTCAACATCAGTATGAAAGATCCCTTTAGTTCGCCCTTGAGACAGGGGAGTGTTTCAATCCATAAGAGAAGTCATGTGATCCTCGGGTGGCCATTTTTTGTAGCCTTTTGTGGATTTTAAAAATATACTGAAACATGACATGAGCAATGAATTACATTGATAAAATAACACCACAGAGTGATATAAAATGATTTTTCTTGGGCTACAAGAAGTAATTGGAACAGTCTTTAAGCCAGTTTCAGTATTCAATTTTATCATGGCTGATCTGTGCCTCAATTCCATTCAATTGCCATTGCTTCCTATCCCTAGCTTATTCCAATCATATTCCCTTACCTAACAAAACCTATTGATCTCAGCCTTGAAAATTTGTATTGATGCAGCATCCATGCCTTCTGGGGAAGAGAGTTCCAGACTTCCTTTATGGCTCCAAGGCCAATATATCTTTCCTAAACACTGTACTCCCAACTCTGAACAGAATCATCATTTCCTTACTTTTGTATTCCAAACCTTTTGAAATTAAGATCAACATTCTGTTAGCCTTGTTGATTAGTCTTTTTGATTACATTTTGTATCTGTGCACTAGGTTTTCATAATCTATGCAAATGGACACTCACATCCATTTACTTCTCCACTGCTCTTGGTCTCTAACTATTATGAAAATATTCCAATTTGTCTTTCCCAGCTCCTATGTGAATGGGCTGAATTTTCCTATACATCCTGGGATCCCAACGTTGGAACCATATGGGGGTTTCGCAAACACACTTTCTGGCATCAGTACCGGCACAAGATTTTTCCCGGAGGTGGCATCCTAATTGTCCACCTCTGAGCTCCCAATCCAATCACAGGACCATCAGCTCTGAAGCCTTGGCAGTCCCGCCGGAAGGAATGCTGCTGAGGCAAGTAGGAGATCAAAAGGGTGACTCAACATGAAGGTGCCCTCTGAGAGATAAGCTTAAAATAAGTATTCAGATAGGCAGGCTCCTCAGCAGAGGGGAAAACCCCTTGAGATGGCTCGGTGGGCCCATGGTGCTGTCTTTCCTGCCTGCAGCTCCATCTTTGAGCATGGAGCCTCCAGGTCCGATGGCTCCCCCCAGCCTGCTGCAGAGAGACCACCTCTATGAACTGGTGAACTCACCAGGTGGTGAGGGCCAGTTGGACCACCTAAATTACCTCTACTTAGGGAAACTTCCACAGTGGTGGGAATGCTTTGGGGAGCCATCCCAATGAGGTTCCCTGTTACTTTCTGGCCTGTCTTAATCTCTAAGCTTACTGCTCCAGGAGCAAGGAAAATTTTGCCCATTGACCGGGAAGTACCAGTGTTGAACCCCATTTGCCATAGTTTATTCCAACCATATAGTCTATCTATATTCCTATATAATCTTCAACTCCCACCTACATAATCTTCTAGGCTTCTTAGTGCCATCTGAAAACTTGGGGAATATCACATCCTGTCTCATTTTCTCATCCTGTCAATCAGAGAATGTTCCCTCTATCCCTATTCTGACACCCAACCAATTACCAACCCATGTCACAAGGTTACCACCAATTCCATGCCTTTAATTTTTGCTAATCATCTCATGCTGAACCTTATTGAATGCCTTTAAGTCCATATAGACAATATCCATGGACAATCCCTTATTCACCATGCTTGTGACCACCTCAAAAAAATTCAACTAGATTAGTTAGACATGACCTACTGTTCACAAATCAATACATTGTCGTCAGAGATAGAGTGACTCAGCATTTGGACATGTATAAGCTGATCTCTTTGATCAGACCTGTTACTTTTTCCATTACCTTTTTTGAAGCTTATATTAAATCCACTAAGCTCCCTGACTGATTTATTATTAGGTACCCTTCTGCCACTACCAATTTGTTCTGTTTCTCAACCAAGAAAATGGATTAAAAATAATTAATTTAACAAGTATAAAATTTCCTTATTATCCATTAAAACTTTATTTGTATTTGTCTTTAATATGTCCACTGATCTTTAACCATTCTTTTAGTACATTTGTTACATTTGTAAAACTTTTTGCTGTTAGCTTCGATATGCCTTACAAGTTGTTTTCCATACTCCATTTTTGCACATCTTTGTATCCCTTTTATAGGTCTTCATCTACATTTGCTTGCATTTATGTAAGCCTATTCTTTTAGTTTGTCACTGTGTCTTATGTCATTTATTGGCCATGGTTGTTTAACTATACAAATGGAGTCTTTGCTTTTTTAGAGGTATGTACTGGTTTTGTATAGTCTCAAATACTTATTTGAATTCTTCTAACCGTTTCATCTATAGTTTTACCTGGTAACAGTGCAGATCAGATTATTGTGGTCAATTCATTGCTCATTACTTCAGAGTGTGACTTACTTAAATCTAAAACTTTAGTTTGAGACTCTCCATTTTCCTTCTCAAATATAATTTCAAATTTAATCATATTATGATCATTTTTTACAAGAAGATTCCTTACGGCTAACTAATTCTGATGCATTATTCAACGTTAAATCTAATATGGTCTTACCCCTTATCAGTTCTAAAACATATTAGCCTGGATTTTGTGATCTGCGGTGAAGTGAGAATATTCATCGCCGTCCTTGAAGAAAGTTGCCTGCCAAGATCTAGCGATCTCTGTGGTGAGGATTTCACCTTTCCACAATGTTATTTTGAATCTGACCTCAAGTCAAGGATACCTCTAGGCAACAACAAATTTTGAGGTCATCAAGCAGGGTAAGCTGACAATCACACTGAAGAATTCTCTTCAAACCGCAAGAACATAAGGAATAGGTGCAGACGTAACCCATTCAGCCCCTCAAGCCAGCATCGCCATTCAATATGATCTGGGCTGATCATCTAAGAAGTAAACCAGAAAGTAAAAAGCATTGAATATCGTTAATGTTTTATAAATTTTACAGAAAATAAAGATCAGGGCATAAATGGTACCAGGGAGACTGTGGCCAGAATTTTTCGCTCGTTGGGTGGGCATGTGCCTGACCCGAACGAGCGTAAAATGACGTGTGATGACGTCATCGTGCACTTGCACTTTCTTTAACAGTGACATTACAACATAAAAAGGGACTTCAGTGATTCCTAATTGATTTGCATCTGCAGGGACATCAATATTGCTCTCTGTAGAGGAGCAAGGAATTACGGACAGCAATATTTGGATTCCACGTTTAACTGTGCATGTGTGGACAATAGAATTTGCTGTCAGTTTCACAGTAGTAATGATGGCAAGCACTAATGGTTTCACCATTGTAATAACTGCAAAGTCTCAGCCAGTGTTTTGGAAAATTGTCTCAAATATATTACGGCCTGAATTTTAGGGTCGTCGGGCAAGCACGATCAGTGGGTCTGGACGTGGGTGTGAAATCCACTCCCGCCTGCGATCAACTCCTGACATTAGTATCACACTGGCTGGCGAATTAACTGTTGGCCAACATGAAATGTGTCTTGAGACAGGCTCAGCAATGCCAGCGAGGCGAGAAGAGGGCGGGAAGAGGACGGGCACTGGGACCAGTAAGGGTGTGGGCGGAGGACTTCAATGGAGCTCGCAGAAGACAGGAAATCTGTGCTCAAGAGCCTCATGGAGCAGCTTTGAAATTCAAATTTTTTGACCTATCACTTCATTTGTAATGCTGTTACTGTCTCCAGAATATCATCGGTACCTCTCTCTTCTGGCCCTCTCCTCCTCTTCTGAGGAGGTCCCTCCAACTGAATGCACAATCTCCACTTGTCCAGATGGTTCCACAGGTTTCTGTACTGAAGGGGACCTTTTGCAGGGAGCCTCTGCAAATGCTCAAAAATCAGAGCGTTATCCAAAACACCAAGAAAAGTGCCAGAAATGATCTCTACACGAACTCCAAACAACTCGCAGCAAAACTGCTCACCTTACCAACATCTTCTGGGCCTTTTATCCCTCCTTGATGCAGAATGAATGAAAAACATGAAGGTGAAGGCTGATTGGCCCAAGCACCGAGCGTTAAAGCACATGGGCCACTCAAAATCGCTGTCAATTGGTCTCTAAATGGGGTTAATTGGCTCTTTAAATGTCGGCGGGCTCAGTTCCGACTTGCGCACGTGCCCACCAACCAAAATATTGCAAGGCGGTGCGATGATGTCGGGACGTCCTCCCAACATCATCCTGCTCCAGTTTGCGACCATTCGAATGCGCCGTGTGCCCACTCAGACAGCGCAAAATTGTGGCCATTAGAAACTAATTGCCTTTATTAAGCAGTTCTGTGAAAGTTAACATCTCCCATTATAACCACATTATTTTTGCTGCTGTTGTCTTGATTTCTATTTATAAATCCCCAACTACATCACTACTTTGTGGAGGTCTGTCGAAAACCCCTGCCAGGGCCTTGTCTCTTTTGTTGTCCCTTAACTCTCCCCATAGTGTCCCCTCTGCCTGATCATCCTTACTAAAATCCCTTCTTCCTACTGCTATAATTGTGTTGTTTATCAATATTACTAGTCTCCCTCCTCTCCCAATTTCCTTGTACTTTCTGAATATTCAACTCAAAATCATGCCAGCTTGTAGGCAACTCTCAGTAATGGCCACAACATTGAACCCTTTGAGCTGAATTTGAGATTGTAACTCATTTGTTTTATTTCTTATCCTACATGCAGTAGTGTATGGAACTCTAACTTGGTTAACTGTTCCTACTCTGCCATACACGTTGCTGTTCTTTCTCTTAACACTTTTTGATGAACTGCTTGATTGCCCACATCCTTAATTCACTTAAAATATATTATATGAGGCATAAATAAAACAATTAATTCAAAGGGGAAACTTAACCATTTATTCTTTTAAAATAATATGTGTCTGTAACACAGACAAACCATGGGATATCAGGAAATCCATAAATATGAGTCGTGCATCATATACACTGTGACCCAAATGATCATTGCAGCAATGACTTAACAGTTTAAATTGTTAGATGTTCTGCTCAATATGTCTGCTGTAGCCAAAAAATGAATTAATCAAAAACAGGATGAACACTAAAGGCATCAACATTCAGAACAGCACACTGGGAGGAGAGTGAGGCAGCTGCTTAACTAGCTGTTTACTGGTCAGTATTTAAAGTATCGATCAGCCTAGCTCATCCAATGAACAAGAATGGAGATTCCTGCACAAAACTAATCAACGAAACAAATTTCTATTGATCAAACACCAGCAGAAAATGCACTGAATTAATATAAATGGGTTTTGATATGTGCAATTTGAACGCGATTATCTAAACCTTAGGCCATGTGCAATTTGAACACTATTAGCCTAAAATCTAGGCTCACACTCCCACTGTTGCACTGTCAGAGGCACTGTCTTTTAGATGAGATGTTAAGCCAAGGCCCTGCCTACTCTCTCAGATGAATACAAACAATCCCATGGCACTATTTTGAGGAAGGGAAGGAGAGTTTACCTGGAATCTTGGTTAATATTTCTCTCTCATTATCTGGTTGTTAACACATTGTTGTTTGTGGCAGCATATTGTGTGCATTTTTGCTGTTACGTTTCCTACATTATAAAAGTGATGAGACTTCAAAATTACTTCATTGATTGCAATGGCTTTGGACATCCTGAGGTTGTCAAAGATACTATATAGAAGCATTTTTTTTCTTTCGTAGGGCAATTACAAGCAATGGCCATTGAAAGTGACTCCTCTGTAGTAACAATATACATTTAAAAACTTTATCATGAGCAATACTGTAATAGATCAACTTGGTGTCATATATTTTTGCTGGAAGTTCATTGAAAGAAATTTTGGAAGTGCAGCAGATCAAGCAGCTGATTGAATCAATAACAGTCCATGATGGGGAGACAAAATCAGCAGCTCTTGGTCAAGTTATGAGTTCAAACCATACATTGTTACCCTGATGCACTGTGTTACTGTAACCACTGAATATTATTTAGGGAATAAAAAAAAATGTTTTTCTCATGAAGATAGCGGCTCATGCTAGGGTACAAAACAATCCTTTGATACTTCATCCCAGTGCATCTTCTTTGTGTGTGAGCCTAGAGTAGGAATAACATCAGGTGCGCCACAGCAAAGTCAGATCTTGTTGTCATTTGATTTATCACAGATGGATGTGCTGCTTCCAGTAGGGACACTGGATAGTCATAAAGTGTTGGAACTCTGGCTTATTTTAAAGGGTGACAGGTCTCAAGACCAGGAAAGAAAATCTGCTGTGGAGACTCAGGTGTGCTTTCAAGGCTACTCACTATCTTGGGTTGTTCAGTATAAAAGCAATGCTGTACGCTATCATGTGAGAGTTTCGTATTTTAAAGTGATGACTTTCAGCTTTTGTCGGTCAGTTTCACCAAAATGCCATGAATTTTGTAGAGAGACTGGCACCTATAATTACTGTGAAGGAATTTCCAAGCAGGGGTGAGGAGTTGTCTTTGGAGTTTATCTCCACAACAGTGTGTTTTTTTTTAATAAGGTCACCACCTGGAAACCAGTGTGATTGATACGCTTGGCTCTCTGCCAGGTGGGGAACACCCCAAAAAAAGCCTTGACTCAGGATCATGTTGCTTGGGGTAGAGACTGCAGTCACATATCGTACAGCATGGTTTGTTGTGTTGGCGTTGAGCACGGGTGGGGGGCGGGTGTGGGGGTTGGGAGAGTGATGGGGTCAGAGATGAGGAGTTGCGAGGTTAATTATCATGTAGGTTTGCATGGGGCACCTCAGGGAAACTTTCCTGCTCCACCTGACCCAGTGGTGGACTTACAGTTAGTGGGACCCTGTGCTCAGCTTTATTCCCCTAGGACCTGAAAGACAAAGCCAAGAAAATATTCAAATTGATCAGCGCTTCTTCACTTGTAAAAAAAAAGCCTGTAATAATAATTGCCTTGTTGAAATCCAAGTTCACCTCTTGTCTGAATGATGGTAAATATTGTAACGCAAGGGAAGCAAACAGGGAACTTGCTGACGGGACAAGCAAAAACCAAGGACAAATTATACATAGAGAGAGAGGGAGAGAGAGTGTCTGCAGGTATGAGAGGGAAGCTGACTAGACATCCACTCGGAACATCGATATGTCAGTCTGTTGGCATAATTTTGTTCAGGGATGGAGATAGCAGACTGGAGCCCTGCTCCGGTGCCAACAGTTTACTGAGGCAAAACAGCACTGACAACACATCGGTTACCTAGGAGACCTGAGAAGCGTTGCACTTTACTGAGATCTCATCACTCACTGGAAAATCTCGTAACATTGTCGCTCAGTGAAAGAGCATGAGCTGCTGTTGTGGCTTCAGGCCAACCTGCGTTACAATCATTTAAATTAAAATCAAATTAAAACTTGGCTCGAGGTCAATGTTTCAACCTCTGACCAAAGTGGCCGAGGTTTTACTGAAACTTCCCCCCCACCCTATCAAAGCTTGCTGATTATTAAGAGAGAGCAGGAATGTGCAGAGCGAGGCTCTGAGACTGCCCAGCATCTTCCCTCCAACATCCAACCATGGTCTGTTTTACAATCCAGTTTATGGTGTCTCTCTGTGCTAGACATGATGTCTGGAGTAAGAGCCAAGGAATCATTCTGAAGATGTGACAATGAAACCAGTTGATACGATGTAGCCCAGAGCAGTGCCAGTCAAATCTGCCTCTATTTATTTCCTGTCATTGAGTCTAACTTATTGAGGTAAGAAGCTAGCCGTAAGCATGTGTGTGGTTTACAATTCCTCCTGTCCCAGCCTGGTGGGTGGTATTTTAAAACCACCTCATAGCCATACCAAAATTTAAAGACTTGCAATTATATAGCGCCTTTCAGGACCACCAGAAGTTCCAAAGCTATACAGCCAATGAAATATTTTTGAAGTGGAAATGTGGGAAACGCCACAGCCAGTTTGCGCCCAGTAAGATCCCACAAACAATGTGATAGTGACCAGAATCTGTTTTCTGTGATGTTGATTGAGGGATAAATATTGGCCAGGACACCAAGAGTAACTCATATGCTTTTCTTCGAAATAGCCTTATGGGATCTTTTACATCCACAAGTGGCACTTCTGACAGGCCAGCACTTCCCTGGAATGTCTGTCTGGACAGGACTGGGACTTGAACCCACAACCATCTGACCCAGAGGCCAGACTGCTAGCCAGGAGCCACTGCTGACACCTTTAGCCTGTGGACCCGGCTATTCATTCAAACAACCAGTGAGTGAACTCCCTACTTGCATTGGCAATCATGGGCTGAGGGGAGCGGACGGACTTCACTATTGTAGGGTAAAATGAGTTGATTCACCATGTGTCCCTAGCGGTCTGCTCTAGGCTTGTTAGCAAGTGGCATGCAAGTGACAGAGAATGTGGCCAGGATTTTCCGTGCCCACTGGCGTTGGGCGCGTTCAGTGGCGTGAGCAGACAATATGGCATGATTGGTTTCGTGACGGCGTGAAACTGGTTTGCGATTGTCTGTTCAGCCCGGTGAGGGGGGCCATGTTCTCCGCCATCGGACTTCGGGAACCTCATTGTAATACATCAGCATATCATTATTAGGCCTGCCCGTTGGACTCATCCCTGCCCCAACCACAGCCACCGCCTCCCCCCCCCCCCCCCCCCCCACCCCACGCCACTGCTGGATCATCCACTCACGTTGGCGAGAAAACACGCTGACATGCACTTAATAGGCTGCATTTCTCTCAGGGCCTCAAGGCTTGTTTGCCTCTTGCAGTCATCAGTGCCAGGTTTCACAAACAGCACCACATCACTTTTAGGGGGGCTCACGGCAGGTCTCTACCTACCAGATCAGCCATATGTGTGTGACTTTTCAATGGCTGAAGGGCTAGAACTTGCTCGACAAAGGGGGAGAAGTGGCCTCAGGCAAGGGAAGAGGCTGCAGGGCAAAGGCTGTACTGGGGAAGAGGGTATCCCAGTGTGTGTGGGGGCACATGCTGATTTGTGCAAGTGGCCTCAAGATGGTGATGCCTGAGGGGACAGCCTCCAGAGGAGATGAGGCCATATGGACCTGTGAGGGTGTGTGTGTGAGAATGGCTGGTGATGTTCCTTGAGCTGGCAGTGAGTGAGATGCCAGTGAATGTGTGATGGGCTTGAGTGTGTGAGTTTAGAGTGATGAGATGGTTGCCGTACCCTGGCTGCACGGATGAGATCATTCATCCTCTATCTGCATTGGATGGCCAACTCTTCTGTGCAGCATTGGCACTGATCACCACTGCCACCGCCTACCAAGCCATAGTGATAATGTTCCTCCACAGTGTCCAGAAGGTGCTCGAGGGCTGCAGTCTTCTTGCCTTTCATGGCCATGCTGTCTTTGCTGCAGTCCTGGGCTGGAAGCACTGAGCGCGGCTGTACTTTAAATGTGGTGCCTGGCGTGATGAAGCAGTGAGGTGATGGCGTGGCAGGCGAATCAGACTCCGCCCACCATGGAAACAGCGTGTTTCCTGGGAATGGAGGTGATGCAGTGTGAAAATTCACCATGCGGCCAGCAGGTAAAATATCATTTTACCCACCTGCTACTGCACTTATTGCAAATCTGGGACGATTCCGCCCTGTATGTGGGAGGAGAGGCATTTCTCAAAAAAAAGGAAAATATAATTGATGTGGCAATCTGGTTGGAGAAGGAGCAATACTGCCTGTTAATTTCATTTCTGAACATTTCAATCTCCTTTCAAACTTACTTTTCAAAGCACTGCTTTCCTGGCGGAATTGCGGAGTCTTACGATTTACCGTGTGAAGGTTTGACAGAGACCGAGTCAGCGCCGTTTTGTGAAATGATCATTTGTCATAAAGCGAGCGCATCTGAACAGTGTTTCCTTCGGGTATGTTTTTGTAGCTGATCAGAGGCAAAGATATTGCCCAGACCACCCCGGGTGTCTGTCATTCCCGTCACACAAGGGGCCCGGTCCCAAAATAACTCATTTACTTGGCACTTCCCTTTTTAACTTTGCAAATGCAGCACCAGTTCGCGCACCCAGTTTGAATGTTTTGAAACTCATTCATTTTGGAGCCCCCCTATCGTTAGGGGGCCCCATGCCACAGCACTGTGTGTTTCATTGTAAATCCACCCTTGAGTTGACCCACAACCAGTTCTGGAAGAGCACATGTCTCTCCATACAGCTGTCCTCATGTCCCATTTGCTGCCAACCCGACCAGCCAGCATTAAAGTTGGAACAGAGATAAAATGTGTGAGACATGCAGCCTTACTGGCATATTTAAATAAACAACCTTCCTCCCAGTGCCTGTTTTATGCTCTTGCATTTGAAAGCTCCACCCATACTTTCCTTCTAGCAGTGGTCAAGAATGGGAAGATGGACAAATTTCTCCTTTGCCAGGTTTGTGTGTACTGCACCCAAACGATATATTCACATTGCTACCACAGTTCAGATCAGATAATTTAGCATAGATTAGGGATTGAATTTGGGATTTTGAGATTGTTTATGATAATTTGAAACTATGGTTCTTCAAATCCCCCTGATCAAACTGGGTTTTGCCAGCCCTTTCGAGATGCCTGGGAGGCAAGAGGTCTGGTAATATGATGAGAGAAAGCATCGGGACAAAAGCCCAATGTCCTCTGGCCACCATGGCATATTACCAGTGGTGGGAACCTCAGCAGCGTGTCTGCCAACAGTGTGGCCAGTTGAACTACTTGTGCCCAATTAAGGGCCACCTCTCTCAGCAATTTGTTGGCAGTGGGTGGGGGGCGGGGGGTGGGGTGGGGGGGGGGGGTGGGGGGGTGGTGGCTGCCGTCCTTTGAAGAGACTGCCACGTAAACCCTGTTGGCCTCCCAGGGAGTTCCCTGGATGTTGGGGGGCCCTCCTTTGTGGCTGCTTCATTGTCAATGGAGGGCAGTCCCAGCAGGAATGGCCATCCTTATACCTATGCCTACACTGTTGAAGATAGTCCCGCCCCACCGACCAATCGCTGAGACCTTACTGACTGGCCCCCAACTCCTTAAAATAAACTTACTTTGTTTTTGAGGGTGCCCCAACATGGATGCGCCTTCTCCTTCATACTGTAGCCTCAGCAGTGACCAGCTTCAATAGTGGCACTGCTAAACTGCTAATTGGGTTAGCAGCTTTGGGAGGTGCACACCACCCTAAATTGGACTGTGATCTCAGGGGCAGCCTGTTACTCAGCTGCAATTGGTAAAATGCCACTCCAGGGTGCTGCTGGCTGCCATGTGGGATCCGGTCCTGCTTTCGGTCCTAACAGTGGAGCTTCGTAGCTACTGATAAAATTCAGTCTTTGGAATTCTAATTGATGATGATTTTGCTGAATACTTACATACAAGGCATGCACAATTTCAGACAAAACCAATGGCCCAGATTTTGTGGCCAGTGGCAACTGATGGTATTTGCTGTTGACCTTGAAGAAAGCTGTCACGAAGATCTAGTGATGGGTTCACCACCATGTGGGAAGACCACCAGGCATCCAGCAATAGTGATGTCATCAAGCAGGGTAACCAACCAATCATATTGAGGAATTCTCACAGGCAGCAAGGTAGGAAGTAAAGTGCACTGATTATCCTTCAATTTTTATATATTTTACCAAGAGTTAAATAAAGACCTGGGCATATATATGGGAATAAGGTTGAAACTGAATTATAAATGCTGTTCATAAAGTAGTTTTTTATTGTTAAAAACCATTGTTTCTTTATCTTAATATGAAAATTTGACAGTCCACAAATATAAAATTGATTCCTTAGGACCAGAATGATTGTTCAATAGCAGTTATGACTTAGTGTGTAGTTAAAAACCCAGTTACACCTCATTCACAAGGTGCAACTTATTCAGGGGTATTTAATTACAACATGAAAGTGGAAGTTCGTGTCAGTTCAAGTGATTTGTAAAGATTGTCATCTGCAGGGACTTCAACAGTGCACGCTGTGGAGGAGCAGGGAATCACTTATAGCAACTTCTTGATACTTCCATTTAACTGCACTTGTGCAGATATTAGAAGTTGCTGTTGTACAGACAGCGTTGACTATTTCACTGACATTACAACCACAAAATCAAGCCCACATTCTGAACAAGTGGACCTTGGAGGGGGTTTGTAGTGTTATGATGCAAAATCACCATGTTGACACTGATTTTGTAGTAACTAAACATTCAATTTTAAATATTTAAGTTCCCAAGTCCAATTGTTTTATTGCTGGTGATAAAAGTTTGAAAATGGCTGACTATATACAATGGAAAGCAAATGTTTACAAAGGGGGTGATGTAGAGCCTCATCTATTAGAGGTTACAAATTCTATTCATTAAGTATCTTAAATTAATATTATATATATTATTGGTTATACTTCTACCACATTTCCAAAATTTATGTATTGAACATTTTTCAACATAAAGACAAATTTGTACTGTGGATTTTGGTGTTTGAATACTTTTATGAGATTCTGTACAGTGGGACAGTGCAGTGCAACTGAGATAATCAGACTGTCGCTGTAAATAACAATGGAAAAAGAAAGGCACTAAGGATAAGCCACCAATAATAGTCAGAAATAGTGCTACACTTAACCTCCGTCTTACCATGAACAAGGTTTTCTTGCATGTATCAAGCCCTCTGGATTTGATATTAAAGATTAAGCTGGTTGCATCTGTCTTAGTCCCGTGTTAACCTTAAGGCTGCCATTCAGTGATAATATGGCACTGGGGAGCTGGTTTTCTGCCATTGAAAGTCAGTTTTTTTTTTAAGTTGCTGTCTCTTCCAAAATAGAAAGGGAGAAGAAAATGGGTAAGATGAAGTATTTTTCTTTTTTGAGAAAAAAACATGTTAGAATAGATAGATTAAGTTAGATGGAAAAGAGTTGAAGTAAGATTTTAAAATAAGATAAGAAAGTAAAATGGGGAAAGAATAGAAGGAAATAAAGATCAGAGTAAGCAGAATTAAAATATTTTCTATTTAAAGTTGTGATGTATGTATTTTGTTTGTGAACATATGAATATTTTTATTGTCTTACATAGTATGAAACCACACCTGGCATTTGAGCAGTTTTATTGCAGTAATATTAATGTTTGTTTCAAGTGTATGAGATAAATACCTTAAAAGATTGACTGCCCAATGGAGACAGTAATTTCCTTTGGCCTAGTTGTAGAAAGGTTCGTGTTTATGGATCAGTTTGATAATTGTTACTCACTGCAAACTTGATATATATTTATTTAATATCACAATGAAGCATTTTAAGTTAAAATTGAATTTACCTAATATTGCAAAAAATGAAAGCGTAGCCATAGGAAACAATAAATCATATCTATGTTCCTCATTATTTATACAATAACCAAATTTTGTTACAGTTGTGAAATGAGAATAACTGTCCTTAATGTAATGATAGAAAATAGCATATACCTTGGAATCCTCTTTTGTACTGCTTAATCTGCATACATCTATTACTTTACCACCAGTTCTCTGCTGTCACAACAAAATAATTCTTCAACTGTTAGTTTTTATTTTCCAGATTCAGTGCTGGTTAAAAATAACTATAACAGAGTACTGATATCATGTTTATCAACTTTGTAGTCTTGGCAGTTTTATTCAATACTGGTATCTAATATTTTTCTATAGTTAATGAGGTTGCTCAATATACTCTGTCTTCATAGAATTTAATTCAGGTGTATATTACTGTCAAATAAATAATCAAATAAGAATAAGCATTCACTTAACTAATTCTATAAATAAAAAACATTATTGTGACATATTATTTTTCAAGGCAGCTAATAAATAGATGCCCAGCTGTCAGTTTCATGTCAAGTTTCTAGTAAACTGTATGTAAGATGGTTCATGCTCTTCAAGACAAGGAACATTTGACAAATCTGGGTTTCTATACCACTGGTGTTCCGCTGATTTTATTTATGAAAGCAATGAGTGGTGTGTATTACATGCCCCATGTGCAGACTTATTGGATTTTTTCTGGTCAATTAAACTGACTAAATCTGCTGAAACATGCAAAACAATCTCCGTGCTGTTCATACCCGGTGTGAAGAAGCTAATTGTAATATCTGTGAACTTAGCATGCCTTTTAATTTTCAAGTGTGAATAGTCATGGTGAACTTCAATGCAATTTATTCTGTATTTCCCAAACAATGTAAGCTTTTATGGGTTCTTTATACTTCCTGGTTTTAGGTCTTTGAGAGTTATCTAGTCATATTTTAAATATAAACAGTTCAGTCCAATTTTCTGTCCCTCAGTTTCCTACATAGGTCCTAATAATTTTCAAACCCATATCATTTTATATTAAAATACATTAGCAAAGGAATTTTAATTAATAACTTTATTTTCCTGAGTCTGTATAAGCATCAGAGGTGATAAAGCTTAGATTATTGGTCAGCGGTAGTTGACTAGAGTGTATCCATTCATACATCAAAAAATAAACATGTTGAATTTGCACTAGTTCTTTAAATCTACACTACCAAGGATAACTTCACTTTGTGTCTCTCAAGTATAAATCTCCTGTCGGTGACAAATGGCTATTTGCCCTCTAATAAATATGCCATTATGTTTTATTCAATTCACACAAAAGAATAGCTGAAAAATTGCACCACTGATAGCCAATAATTGTACTACTTGCACTACTGCCAGCAATGGAGAAATCCGCTCATAAGAAAAGCAGGTGGTGGGGCGTCATGCTAATAGCCAATGTGTGCCACAGTAATTAGACATAGCATTTGCTAAAATTAACAATTAGCTAACGTGCAATTCAGTGTTCACAGACTACAGTTTACTTCACCTAATCATTGTATTTTGGTAGCTATTGTTCTGCACAATTAGTTATTTTTGTTCAGATATTTTCTGCACAGCTCCAAAGAATAAGTAATAATTTCAGACATTCAACAGGCACTTTAATCCAAAATATAGTTTTACAAAAATACATTTATTAAAAACAATTTCTGCATTATATGTCTCTTTGAGATTTAAATGCACAATTCCAGAATATTAAACCCAAATTACTCAGATTATTACGCATAATTTGTAGATTTAACATGTTAATGATATATATATATATTAATTTGATTATTCATTGAGAATATCTTTTTTCTCCTGGTGTTTTCTGATATTTTTCTGGAATGTATGTCATGAAGTTATGCCACTGTCTTAAAAAAAATGCTTGCTAATGCCATGTTGCACTGACACCCTATGTGAAAAGCTAAGTTTGCAGTCCTGTGCTGGTCTTGTACAGGCCATAACCTGTGACTCTTGCTATTCTAACCCTTTTCAGTGATCTTCCTTTCAACATGCCATGGAATACACAGCTCACATCAGTGGGGAACTTTCGTAGCAAAGGGCCACCCACTTGCATATTATTCGTCCCTGCCCTGCAACATGACACAGGAACAAAGTAGACATTAACCGCTACATTAAACCCAGGAGGAAAGTAATCAGTAACCTGTTATTCCCTTAATAAAGGGAAACACATGCAGTGTGAAATACAGAAGACTAATCAATAGTACACTGGACAATGCAATGTGCCAAACAAATTGCAAATCAATTAGAATCCTTGTTTTCTTTGAAACTGTTCACTATATATAAAGCAATTACTTGTTCATTAAACCTAATTTAACAGCATGACTACCCTAGCAACAACTGGCAGCGTCTGGCTATCAAACTGCACAAGGAAAACGAGTGACAGTTTATTTCTTTCTGTTGTCAAGTTCCAACAAGAAAAGGAAAACTGAGATTCTACTATAGGATGAGATGATTTTAAAATTGTTGTGCTTGAAATATTTTCAAAAGTGTAATCACTGATACACAGTAAAAAAAACTCCTGTGCTATCTTTCATAGCTTCAATAAGATATCATTGCCTCTTCAAACAACATTTTATTAATGTTTGCTATCAACAAAATTGAACTATTTAGTTAGAAGTTGATTCCATTTCACATAACAAAACTGCGGTAGAATATAATAAAATTTCAAAAGTACTTGGCATGAGCTTTTGCTGTACAATAAGATCTCACAGCACTTATTTCAAATGAGAATTGTGGCCAATATTTCCCCAAGCAAATTCTCCCAAATGCCATATTTCCTCGGGACCCTAATGTGAATGAATGTAAAATCTCGTTGGGTAAGCCTAATTAAATGTGACACATTTTCCATATTGGTTTTTGAATTATCTTGCACATCATCTAGATTAAAGTGTGCATATTTTAAATTTAAAAGTAGGTTCATGAAACGTACACTAAAACTTCAGAAAAATAGATTTTTGTTGTTTCATAAACTGTATCTACAGCAAACGTTGGTGATAATGAAGATCATTCATCTAATTTAAGGGAAGAATGCTAAAAACAAAAATCCATGCCTTAGTCAAGGCACTGTGAGCTCATTCACAGATACTTTTGAAAAACTATAACATGAAAAGGATCCACTCCCTTTTGTTGTTAAGTCTTGCCAAAACATGAATAGAGAAATCCTTTTGTGAAGTCTGACTCGATGATTCTCATTCAACAGCTCTACAGAGAGTTTTATTAACATCGTAATTTGTACCAGCAAAACAGAAAGTGACAGTAAATTAACTATTGCGTTTATATTGAAGTAAATCCATTTGTTTCATAGAATATTAAAGCAATTTTGTTTTCATCTTTTTTATTTTGAATACAAATACAAGCAATTTGCAGGCCATTCTTGCCTGTGTATGTGGCCTGTAGACTAAGCATTCAGCTCCAGTTGCTATAGTACTTTCAAGAACCACTCTGTTCTTGCCATAAATTATCCTTAAGTGAAATAGCTCAAAGGGATATCTGGAGCAACTGTAGCAAATAATGAATTTCTAAGGCATCGTAGGAGCAAACACTTATCTTATTTACACTCCTCGCACACCAATTGCTCAGTGACCTTCCTTTTAGACTCAGATGAGCATAAGCCTGTGAATTTTTTCTTGCCTCTCACTTTTAGGCGTGCTGCATGTGGGGCACATGATCTAATAAACATTGGCAGTGCCAAATGGAATAATATAGAGGAGCTTATCTTCTTTTTAGTCCATGGTGTAAGAGACTCTTGTCACTCGTTAATATCTCCATCAAGAATGTGATCAACCATGCAATCAAGTAGCGAACAATTTGTTGACTAATTAAACTAACACAACAAGCACTCTAGCACCTACAAGTGACAAGTTTAACAGAAGCAAGTGGAAACTCTGAATTGAATCCTTTTTTTAGAATATCATGCCAAATCTAATTCTGACTGAGTATCATTCAATTGTACTTGACTTCCACTATGTGGTGACATGCTTACAATAATTCATCATGTGTGACAATACCTTAATATCAAGGAAAGTTTAAAGGATTTATAAATAAAAGCATTTCATTCAAAAGGGAAATCCAATCATCGCATAAGAGCAATATGAATTGTTTAGAGGACTAATGATTGCAGTTCATGTAATTCTGTAATCGTGAGTCAAATTAAAACAGTGGTCAAACTGATAAAATACTTTTCACTACTGTCAGAGTCTTGTTGTTTTAACTCATTTTTTAAATTGAGTAGAGAATATGATCAAGTGTTGTAAGCTTCTGAAATTTTTGTCAAAATTATCTATTCTTTTCACTGTTACAAATATGTTAGCTAACACAGTTGTTGTTCTTTACTGGTGGTTGTAAATTATGATTTTAGCATAAATAGAATTTTATTGGAAATTGCAAAGTTTCTCCAAAATGTAAGAAGTATTTATCTAAAATCTGTCATTTCAATTAAATTGAATGAATGACAACTTTTTACGGGAGCGGAGAGCACTGTCGGATGAAGACATTTTTGGCTACAGTTATTCTTCCACTTTTCATCATCTAAGTCACTTCAAGTCCCTATCTATCTCCAGAACATAACAATTTAACAGTCTATGGGGGAAGCTTGGGCTTTACAACATAAAGGATATAACTCTAGTGCCTGATTGCCTATTACACCACCTGATTCATTAGAAACTTAAGCAGCATTTTTTGAATGTTTTGAGAACATGGGCACTTGTTTTATTCAAACTGGGTGTAGAACCATAGATGTATGTGTAAGCATGCACAGAGCTCTTTAATGGCAGCCAGACAATATAAAGGAGGCTTGTTAGTTGAGATATCAGTACAAAAATATAACTGCAAACATAGAATTAATCAACCTTATAAAATATAGATTTATTATTACTTTCACGTACACTTCCAAAAATTATAGAGAACAAAAATCCCAGTTTGTTACTGTTGTCAGTATTTGTTATTTTATGTTGTTCCAAGTAGCATCTTGACTTGGAGCAAGTACACAACTGTCACTTTAGCATTGCTGGCAAACGGCCCCCTTTTGCATTATAACATGCTGTATTTTGGCAGGAAATCAATAAAGTGAAAATCTGTTCTAATCATCCATACATTTACCATCACAATCAACAATCAAAGCCAAGACCTGCTTCTTTATCCACAGACTCCAGCCTCCCAATTTCCTGCTGTGAAAGGCAGAGTAAATTAGAACCCTCAGCTCCTGTTAGCTGGGCTTAATGGGCATGATTTGTGAACCATTAAATGAGGTTATGTAAATTGATCCTGAGTAGAATGCTAGCACACAGGTGACAGGTGCAGTAAATCAACTGATGAGTCCATAACAGATCTGCACAAATCAGAAATCTGTGACATTTAGGTCGAGGAGAAAAATTGCTGTCAACAAGGAAGTGATTTCTGCAGTCGTCCAGGCTTGTCAGCAATTATGCTCCTCTTCTTAATGGTTTAAAACTGTACAAATTGTAATGGAAGATAAACAAGTACTTTACCAGTTAATGATAACACTATAGAACTCAAATGTCTAAAGCAGTTAACTGTCACATTACCGACTTACAGATATTTTAAGAACTTTGCTGTAGTGATTGTGATAACCCTAAACACTTTATGTAAAGTATATCCTGTTGTTCTTTACATGACAAAGTGCTTTAGGTATGGTATGGAGTGATTACTTTTAAAAGAGAAAAGTTTTTAAACTTAAAATAGATTTCCTGTTATATGTTTGATGGATGCAAATATTTTGTTGTGATTCCCATCAAGTGATAGAAAACCATCTTTCTTTAAGCTTAGTTAAAGAAGCTAGACCACCACTTTTTTCTTGTCTGTCAATGTTTCTGCTAATAGTTCGGTAAAGATTAAGATTATTTTCTTTCTTGTGTTGAAGATAAACAATCAGAAAATTTTTGGCATAGAGCGATTAAGAATCCAATGAGGAGAGGGCTTTAATGGGAGGTTGGAAAGACCTCTCCTCCATCAAGCAGTGTGCCCTTCAGTTTTAAAAAAAACTTTTGATTAACTTGGGCAAGCTGGTAGTTGTAGTGGCTGATTGTGAACCTGAATTATAGGACTGGCTGTCAATCCAACTTGCTTGTTAGTTCCCTGCAGCACATTATTCTGTCAGTAGACAACATCTCTTTTGAAAAGACCCAACAAGACAATGAATTTTGTTTCTGATTGATTAAATAACTGATAAAAGTGCCATTTTTAAAAAAGAGGACTATTGCAAGGCTGACCTTCCCATATACCTAAGCCAAACTCCATGTAAGCTTCCTCTCCTCTCAGTCATCACCAGAGTGATGGAAGAAGCCGACAATAGTGGCAAGCACACCTACTCATCAATAACCTGCTCACCAATCCTCAGCTTAGGTTCTGCTAGATCCACTTTGTCCCAGATCTCATCACTGTTTTGATTCAGACATTGACACAAGAACTGAATGCCAAATTAGAGATGAGAGTAGCTGCCCTCAATATCAAGGCAGTATTCATAGCACAAAGAAACCTAAACAAAGCTCTCAGTAGGGGTGGAGAGTTAAAGGGGAAAGAATCCCCGGCTGGAGTCATACCTGACACACAGAAGATGGTTGTGATTATCAGAGGCTAATCACAGCCCCAGAACATTGCTGCAGGAGTTTCTTAGGGCAGTGTGCTCAAGTTAAGCAACAGCAAAGTTAATCAGCAACTTCAATAGCCTTCCTTCCATTCTTTAGTAGAAAGCAGCTTATGCCAGGCTACAGTGGGATAGACGGGATAAAGGCTTGGGCTGATGTGGAGGATAACATTAATGCCACATAAGTGCCAAATTTCTAACAAGGGAAGTCCAATCACCTTGTTTAACCTTTAACACCATCACCATTGCTTTATTCTCTACCATCAACATCCTGTATGTTGTTATTGATGCTTAACTAGGCAATAACTTACATTTATATAACATTTTATCATACAATGGTTACAGCACAGAAGGGGGCCATTTGGCCCATTGAGTCCATGCTAGCTCTCTAAGAGCAATTTGGCTAGCCCTACACCGATTTTCCCCCTCAGCCCTGCAATTATTTCCTTTGAAAGCCATGATTGAATCTGCCTCCACTACACTCTTGGACAATGCGATCCAGATCCTAACCCCTCTCTATGTAAAACCATATTTCCTCATGTTGCCTTTGATTCTTTTGCCAATCGTTTTAAACTTATGTGCTCTGGTTCATGACCCTTCCACCAAGGGGAACATTTTCTCTCTATCTACTCTGTCTAGACCCCTCATGATTTTGAATACCTCTATCAAATCTCCTCTCAACCTTCTCGAAGGAGAATAACCCCAGCTTCTCCATAACTGAAGTCCCTCACCCCTGGAACAAGTCTTGTAAATATTCTTTGCACTCTCTCTAAAGCCTTCATATCCTTCCTAAAGTGTGGTGCACAGGATTGGACAAAATGCTCCAGTTGAGGCCAAACCAGTGTTTTATAATGGTTCATTATGAACTTCCTTGCTTTTGTACTTTATGCTTGTATTTATAAAGTCAAGGATCACGTAAGTCTTTTTCATCACTTTCTCAACCTGCCCTGCCAACTTCAATGGTTTAGGCACATATGCCTCCAGATCTCCCTGTTCCTGCATTCCTTTTAGAATTGTACCCATTAGTTTATATTGCCTCTACTTATTCTGCCTACCAAAATGTATTACTTCAAATTCCCTGCATTAAATTTTATCTACCACATGTCTACCCATTCCACCAACTTGTTTATGTTCTCTTGGAGTCCTCCTCACTGTTCACAATACTTCCAAGTTTTGTGTCATCTGTAAATTTTGAAATTGCACCCTGTACACCCAAGTCTAAGTCATTAATATATATCAAGAAAAGCCATGGTCCTAGTACTGACCGCTAGGGAATCCCACTGTATACCTTCCTCCAGAACGAAAAACAAGCATTCACCACCACTCTCTGTTTCCTGTCACTCAGCCAACTTTGTATCCAGGCTGCTACTATCCCTTTTATTCCATGGGTTTCTACTTTTTTGGCAAACCTATTATGTGGCCCTTTATTAAATGCCTGTTAGAAGTGGCCCACATCAAACACATTACTCTCATCTACCCTCTCTGTTGCCTCATAATGAAAGCTCAAACAAATTGGTTCGACACCATTTGGCTTTAACAAATCCATACTGACTTTCCTTAATTAGTCCCCACTTGTCCAATTGATAATTTTGTCCTAGAATATTATTTCTAAAAGCTTTCCCACCACTGAAGTTAAACCGACTGGCATATAGCTGCTGGCTTATCCTTATATCCTTTTTTGAACAAGGGTGTAACATCTGGAATTCTCCAGTCCTCTGGCACTGCCCCTGTATCTAAGAAGGTTTGGAAAATTATGGCGAGTGTCTGCACAATTTCCACCCTTACTTTCCTCAACATCTTTGGATACATCCCATCCAGTCCTGATGATTTAACAACTTTAAATACATCCAACCTTTCTAATTCCTCCTCTTAATTAATTTTTAGCCCATCCAGTATCTCAATGACTTCCTCATTCACTATGACTCCAGCAGCATCTTCCTGGGTAAAGACAGTTGCAAAGTACTCATTTAGCAACTCAGCCATGCCCTCTGCCTCCATGCTTAGATCACCTCTTAGATGATAAGACCATAAGATGTAGGAGCAGAAGTAGGCCATTCAGCCCATCAAGTCTGCTCCACCATTCAATGAGATCATGGCTGATCTGATAATCCTCAATTCCACTTTCCTGCCTTTTCCCCATAACTCTCGATTCCCTCACTGATTAAAAATCTGTCTATTGCTTATTACTGCCTTAATACTTAGCTAACCTTCTATCCATGCTAATTATACCCTCAATGTCATGGGCCCTTATCTTATTAAGTAGGCTTATGTGCGGTACCTTATCGAACGCCTTTTGGAAATCCAAATATATTACATCTACTGGTTCCCCTTTATCTATGCTGCTTGTTACCTCCTCAAATAATTCTAATAAATTTGTCAGGCATAATTTCTCCTTCACGAAGCCATGCTGACTTTGCTTGATTATACTATATATTTCTAAATGCTCTGCTGTTACATCCTTTATAATAGACTCTAACATTTTCCCAATGACAGATGTTATGCTAACTGGCCTACAGTTACCTGTTTTTTGTCTCCCTCCCTTTTTGAATAAGGGTGTTACATTGGCAGTTTTCCAATCCTCTGGGCCTTTTCCAGAATCTAAGGATTCTTGGAAGATTACTACCAGTGCATCCACTATCTCTGTAGCTACTTCCTTCAATATCCTAGGATGCAACCCATCAGGTCTAGGGGACTTATAGGCCTTTAGCCCTATTAGTTTCCCTAGTACTTTTTCTCTAGTGATACTTATTATATTTATTTCCTCCACACCTTTTGCTCCTTGATTATTTTGTACTTTTGGAATGCTATTAGTGTCTTCTACCGTAAAGACTGATGCAAAGTATTTATTCAACTCCTCTGCCATTACCTGGTTCCCCATTATTATTTCCCCAGCCTCATTCTCTAAGGGGCCTATGTTCACTTTGGCCTCTCTCTTCCTTTTTATATATTTAAAGAAGCTCTTACTGTCCATTTTTATATCATTTGCTAGTTTACCCTCAAAGTTTATTTTCTCCCTCTTTTTTTTGGTCATCTTTTATTGGTTATTAAAACTTTCCCAATCTTCTGGTTGCCACTAATCTTTGTCACATTGTATGCTTTTTCTTTCAATTTGATATTATCCTTAACTTCCTTAGTTAACCATGGTTGGTTTATTCCCTTCCCTAGAATCATTCTTTCTCACTGGGATATATCTTTGTTGTGAGTCATGAACTATTTTCTTAAATGTCTGCCATTGTTCATCAACTGTCTTTTCTTCTAAACTCCTTTCCCAATCCGCTCCAGCCAACTTTGCCCTCATTCCTTTGTAATTACCCTTATTTAAGTTTAGCACAGTTGTTTCCGACCCAAGTTTCTCACGCTCAAACTGAAAGCTAAATTCTACCTTGTTATGGTCACTGCTTCCTAGGGGATCTTTTACTCTAAGATCATTTATTTAACCTGCCTCATTAAACATTACTAGATCCAAAATAGCCTGATCCCTGGTTGGATCCACAACATATTGTTCTAGGAAATTGTCCCGAATACACTCTATGAATTCTTGCTCGTGGCTACCTCTGCCAATTTGATTTTCCCAATCTAAATGAAGATTAAAGTCACCCATGATTAATGCACTGCCTTTTTTACATGCCTCCATTATCTCCTGATTTATTCTCTGTCCAACAGTATAGCTACTGTTAGGAAGCCTTTAGACTACTCCCACCAGTGTCTTCTTCCCTTTGTTATTTCTTACCTCCACCCATGTGGATTCTATATCTTCCAATCCAAGATAATTTCTTGCTATCGTACTTATTCCATCACGTACCAATAAAGATACTCCACCACCCTTTCCTTCCTGTCTGTCCTTTCAAAAAGTCACATACGCCTGAATATTTAGTTGCCAGCTTTGATCTCCTTGTAACCTCTTGGTTCTTAATCATGCCACCCCTCCTATTACCCTTACTATTTAAAAAAAAAAAAAATTTTTGGCTATAGAAGACTTTTGGATTCCCTTTTATGGTAGCTCTCTACTTATACTCTCTCTTTGCCTTTTTTTATTCCTTTTTCACTTACCCTCTATACCTCCTATATCAGATCTGGTTCTCACATGCATTATCAATCAGGCATCTGTCATACGGACCCTTTTTCTGCTTCATCTTACTCTCTATCTCTTTCGTCATCCAGGGAGCTCTGGCTTTGTTTAATCTACCTTTCTACCTCATGGGAATGTACCTTAACTGTAGCCGAACCACCTCCTCCTTAAAGGTAGCCCATTGGTCTATTACAGATCTGTCTTCCAATCAACTGGGACAGATCCATTCTCACCCCACTGAAATTAGTCCTTCTCCAATTAAGTAATTTTACTCTGGATTGGTCCTTGCATTTTCCATATCTAGTCTAAACCTTATGATCACTGCCCCCTAAATTTTCCCCTGACACTTGAACCGCTTGACACATTTCTTTCCCCAGAACCAGCTCCTAAACACACTTCAGAGACCTTTTCCCTCTCTGCCTTTTACATTATTATTATCTCAGTTTATATTAGAATTATTAAAATCCCCCATTATCACAACTTTATACCTCTTGTGCCTCTCTGGAATTATTCTACAAATTTGCTCCTATATATCTTTTCTAGTAGTTGGCCTATAGAGTGCACCCAATAGTATAAAGGCACCTCTGTTGTTTCTTAATTCTAAGCAAATAGATTCTGCCTTGACCCCTTGAGGAAGTCTTCTCTCTCTCTCCAGCACTTTAAAATGCTCCTTAATCAATGTTGCCACCCTTCCTCCTTTCTTTCCTTCCATTTCTCTCCTCAACACCTTGTATCCAGGGATATTTAGTACCTAGTCCTGCTTTTTTGAGCCAGGCCTCTGTTATTCCCACAACATCATATTCCCATGTGGTAATTTGCACCGGTAGCTCACCAGCCTTATTTACCACATTTAGTGTTTTTACATATATGGACAGTAACACAGAATTAGATCTTAGTGTATTCCCTCTTAGTCTGACCCCACATAATATTTTGTGGCAAGTGGGGGCACTTAATTTGGTGGCTGACAAGGGTTCATGTGGTTAGTCTTTCTACGCTGCCAAGGTAATGGTCTGTCTATAGAGTCTTGAGGGTAGTGGAGACAAGTTCAGTAGTGTCAGAGGAAGGCTTCTTGCACATGGCCTTCATCAACCTGGTCAAAGTGCAATGTCTCCATACGCATTCATGTATGAGTGGGAGGAAAACCCATCTCTGGTCCTCCATGATGTCCTTTACCTGGAAGGGGTGGGGTGGGGATGCCCTATCTTGGTGGAGACCAGTTGAAGGGCTTAGCACTTGCCTGGTGGCTTTAAGATGGAGAGAAACCTGCAAAGGATGTGCTCACTAAATGTATCATGTCAATTTTTTCACACATCCACTAAGGTGTCAATGATACAGGCTGCAGTCAACCTTGCCTTGTTAATGGCTCACATCCAGATGAGGGGAAGGAGGGCCCATCGCTGGTTGACACAGGGCCCTGAGGAGTAAGGGCCTGAGCAGCAAGAGGAAGCAGAGCCTCTAGAAGCTCAAGATGCTGGCAAACATGGACCACTGCAACAGTGAGCATTGGCCCGGCCATGGATGTATTGCTTACGGTGCTCTTATCTAGAGATGAGCGAGAGGCAATGCTGTACGTCCTGGGATGTAGTTGCTCACATCTGTGAGCTTCTCCAGTATGAGCTGCAACCACAAAGACTCTGGAGGAGTAATACAGAGCTCTTGGCCTGCAGTGAGTGATGTCTGTCCGGGTGCCGTTTAAATATGGCACCAGGACCTTCGACCTCATGAGGTAATGGCAGGACGGGCCACTTCCTGTCTGCTCTGCCATAAGATTAGCCGAACTCCTCGCTGATGGATAACAAATGAGCTGACCAGCGGAAGATTGCACGTCTTCAGCCATCCTGCCGCCCGGTGGGAATCAGACTAACTTTCCCACCTGCCACTGGACTTAGTCACCAGAATGGAAAATTCCAGCCCTTGTTTCTCCTTTCTAAAGCTACATCTTGGTTCCTATTCCCCTGCCAATTAGTTTAAATTCTCTCCCATAGTTCCAGCAAACTACCCTGTGAGGACATTGGTCCCAGCAGATCCACATGGTATGCACAGGCCCCATCTCTCCCAGAACTGGTCCTTATGTCCCAGGACTCTAAAGCCGACTCTTCTGCACCATCCCTCCAACCATACATTAATCTACATAATCTCCTGTAGGAGTGTCGCTGGGAGTAATCCAGAGGTTACTAACTTTGAGGTCCTGCTACAATACGATAGCAATTATGGAGACATGGCTGCAGGGTGACCAAGGCTGGGAGCTGAATATCCTAGGGTACTCGATATTTGGGATGGACAGGCAAAAAGGAAAAGGAGGTGGCATGGCGTTGTTAGTTAAGGATGAAATCAATGTGATAGTGAGAGAGGATGTTGGCTCAGAAAATCTAGATGTACAATCAGTCTGGGTGGAGCTAAGAAACACCAAGGGGCAGAAAACATTGGGAGTTTTCTATCAGCCTTCAAACAGTGGTGATAAGCCAGGGGACAGCATTAAACAGGAAATTAGAGCTGCATGTAACAAGGGTGCTACAGTAATCATGGGTGACTTTAATCTACGTATAGACTGGGCAAACCAAATTAGCAATAATACTGTGGAGGATGAATTCCTGGAGTGTGTACGAGATGGTTTTTTAGACCAGTATGTCGAGGAACCAACTAGATTTGGTATTGTGTAGAAGGAGTTAATTAATAACCTTGTTGTGGGGGGTCCTTTAGGGAACAGCGACCAAAACATGATAGAATTCTTCATTAGGATGGAAAGTGAAGTAGTGTGATCTGAAGCTAGGGCCCTAAATCTAAACAAAGGAAACTACGAAGCTATGAGGCATGAATTGGCTAAGATAGATTGGGGAACTTCATTGAAAGGCAGATAGACAATGGCTAATATTTAAGAAACAAATGTATGCATTGCAACAGTTATTCATTCCTTTCTGGTGCAAAAACACAACAAGAAAAGCAGCCCAACCATGGCTAACAAAATAAACTAGGGATAGTATTAGATCCAAAGAGGAGTCATATAAAGTTCCGAGAAAAAGTAGCAAGCCTGAGGATTGGTAGCAGTTTGGAATTCAGCAAAAGAAGGCCAAGAGATTTATTTAGGAGAAAAAGTAGAGTATAAGAGTAGACTAGCAAGGAACATAAAAGTGGACTGTAAAAGCTTCTATAAGTATGTAAAAAGAAAAAGATTAGTGAAGACTAATGTCAAGTCCCTTACAGCCCGAAATGGGAGAATTTATAATAGAGAACAAGGAAATGGCAGAGCAATTAAACAGCCACTTTAGTTCTGTCTTCATGGATGAAGACACAAATAACTTCCAAGAAATGCTAGGGAACTAAGGGTCTAGTGAGAAGGAGGAATTGAAGGAAATTAGAATGACTAAAACAATAGTGCTGGAGAAATTAATGAAAGCCAATAAACCCCCAGGGCCCGGTAATCTACATCCCAGAGTACTAAAGGATGTGGCCATGGAAATAGTGGATGCATTAGTTGTCATCTTCCAAAATTCTGTAGATTTTGGAACAGTCCCAGCAGATTGGCGGGTGGCAAATATAACCCCACTATTTAAAGAAGGAGGGAGGGAGAAAACAGGGAATTACAGACCGGTTAGCCTAACATCAATAGTAGGGAAAATGCTAGACTCTATTACAAAGAATGTGATAACAGGATACTTAGGCCTGAACCTTTAGGTCGGTGGGCGGGTGTGATCGACGGGCCCGGGAGTGGTCAAGGAACAGACCGCCGGCCATGATCAGCCCCCAGCCTTGATTTCACACTGGCTGGCCATTTAACAGCCAGCCAGTGTGAAACGCGCACTGAGCAGCTCAGCGCTGCTGGGGTGGGGGCAAGAAGAGGGTGGGCGCTGACGTCAGTGTGGGCAAGCACTGATAGAAAGCTCCCTGAAGGTAGAGAGCTGCCTCAGGGAGCTGAAGATCTGAAAAGCATTAAATAAAGTTTTTAGAATCGGGGGCAGAATCTCCTGCCTGTCGGGCGGGAGCGGGCGCGGGCAGGCGCGGAGCCAATCACCGCCCGCGATTGGCTGCACACCGCCATTTTACGTGGGCGGGTCAATTAAGGCCCGCCCAGCGTGATGCGCACCCAGTAGTAGTGCTCAGTGCTACCTGTGCGGGTGGAGGGAGGAGAGAGTCGGGGCCTGCGCTCTTTTGCGCATGCACGCGAAAGGGCGCAGAAATCTCCCTGAGGCAGCTCCGTGCCTCAGGAAGATCGAGTTCAATTTGAAAGTTCAAAATAAAGAAAGTTAAAAATCATTTACACATGTCCCCTCATGACAGTGTCACATGAGCTGGGACACGTTTATAAAATGTTTTTAAAATATTTATTAATTTAATAAACCCTTCATGAAACCTCATCCCGCCCGTGGATGAGGTTTCATGAAAAATGCGAAGGCCGCTTAGGCTCCTCACTTGCCCGCCAACCTTAAGGTTGGCGGGCAGCCCTGTCAATTTGGTTAATTGGTTTATTAATGGCCTTAACAGGCCTTTGACAGTTCAGCGGACACGCAGTCGACTTTGGTGTGCGCCTGTTGAACGAGAGATCGGAATGACGTGCGGTGAAGTCGGGACGCACGCCTGACGTCACCGCGCGTCATTTTACGCGTTGGCGTGCGGGGTCCGCCCTCTGTACACTGAAGAGAAAACTCTGCCCCAGGAAAAAAAAATATGCAAGAATCGCAATCAGCCACTTGAACATTACATTATAAAAATGCTGTCCATGGATTTTTACTTTTCTTTCATTTAATAACGGAAACCTCATCCTCATGTGGATGAGGTTTCATAAAAAATCCAAAGTCGATTTGCCCGTCTGCCAACCGTAAGGTTGAATGGACCACAAAAAATCGGAGACAATTGCACCTTCAATTGCCTTAATTGATCTCTTGTCGGTGGGCGCTCGCAAAAGTTGGAAGCGCGCCCGCCAACTGAAATATCAGGCGAGCGCGGGATGACGTTGGGATGCTTGCCCGACGCATCTCACACGATTTTGCGTCTGATCAGGTGGGGCGTGCACCCTCCTGCTGAGCTAAGAATTCTGCCCTTAGAAAATATCAACAGGACTAGGCAAAGTCAACATGGATTTATGAAAGGGAAATCATGTTTGACAAACCTACTGGAGCTTTTTGAGGACATAACTAGCAGGATAGATAAGGGAGAACTAAAGGATGAGGTGCATTTCGATTTTCAGAACGCTTTTGATGAAGTCCCACCTAACAGGTTAGTGTGTAAAATTAAAACACATGCTTGGGGGTAATATATTGGCATGGATTGAGAATTGGTTAGCAGACAGGAAACAGAGAGTAGGAATAAATGGGTCTTTTTTGGAGTGGTAGGTGGTGACTAGTACCGCAGGGATTAGTGCTTGGGCCCCAGCTATTCACAATATAAATCAATTGTTTGGATGAGGGAACTAAATATAATTCCCTCTCTGCTCTTTACACTGCTATTATCTCCGTCTACATTAGGATTATTATGGTTTCTAGGTGACATATACAAAACTTGGGGGGAATGTGAACTGTGAGGAGGGTGTTAAGAGGCTTCAAGTTAATTTAGACAAATTGAGTGAGTGGGCAAATACATGGCAGATGCAGTATAATGTGGATAAGCATGAAGTTATCCACTTGGGCAGGAAAAACAGAATGGCAGAGTATTATTTAAATGGTGATAGATTGGGAAATGTTGACGTACAAAGGGACCTGGGTGTCCTTGTACACCAATCACTGAAAGCAAGCATGCAGGTGCAGCAAGCAGTTAGGAAGGCAAATGGTATGCTGGCCTTCATTGTGAGAGGACTTGAGTACAGGAGCAAGGATGTCTTATTGCAGGTATACAGGGCCTTGGTGAGACCACATCTGGAGTATTGTCTACAGTTTTGGTCTCCTTACCTAAGAAGGATATACTTTCAATCGAGGGAGTGTAGCGAAGGTTCACCAGACTGATCCCTGGCATGGCAGGATTGTTGTATGAGGAGAGATTGGGTCGACCAGACCTGTATTTACTAGAGTTTAGAAGGGTGAGAGGGGATCTCATTGAAACGTATAGAATTCTGACAGAGCTGGACAGACTGGATGCATGGATGATGTTTTCTCTGGCTGGGGGGGGGTCTAGAACAAGGGTTCACAGTCTCAGGTTACAAGTTAGACCATTTAGGACTGAGATGAGGAGAAACTTCTTCACTCAGAGGGTGGTGAACCTATGGGATTCTCTACCACAGAGGGCTGTGGAGGCCCAGTCACTAAATATATTTAAGAAGGAAATAGATTTCTGGACTCTAAAGGCATCAAGGGGTATGGGGAGAGAGCACGAGTATGGTGTTGAGATAGATGATCAGCCATAATCATATTGAATGGCGAACAGGCTCGAAGGGTCAAGTGACTCACTGCTGCTCATATTTTCTATGCTTCTATGTTTCCCACCCCCCACAGCTCCCTAAAATTTACCTGCAGAACATCATTCTACCCGTGTTGTTGGTATTGATATGGACTAGAACTCTGGCTGTTATCCCACCCACCTCGGAATGTTCTGCAGCTGCTCGGCGATATCCTGGACCGTGGCACCATGGAGGCAACATACCATCCTGGAATCACATCTGCACCTACAGAAATGCTTGGCTGTTCCATTAACTATAGAATCCCCTTTCACAATTACTTTCCCAAACTTCCTTCTCCCACTTTGCACAGCCTAGCCACCTGTGGTGCCGTGGACCTGGTCTGGCTGTATGACACCTAGAAACCATAATAATCCTAATGTAGACGGAGATAATAGCAGTGTAAAGAGCAGAGAGAGAAAACAGTTTCTGAAATGTGTTTAGGAGCTGCACCTGGGGGAGTGAGGTGGGTCAAGTGGATCAAGTGTCAGGGGAAAATTTAGGAAACAGTGATCATAATATCATATGGTTTAGGTTAGCTTTGGGAAATAAAAGGAGCAATCTAGAGTAAAATTACTTAATTGGAGAAGGACCAATTTCAGTGGGGTGAGGACGGACCTGTCTCAGGTACATTGGAATCAATAATTGGCAGGGAAGCCTGAAACAGAACAGAGGGCTACCTTTAAGAAAAAAGTGGTTTGACTACAGTCAAAGTACATTCTCACAAGGGGGAAAGGTAGGACTAACAAAGCCAGAGCTGCACTCCACTCCAAATCTCAGTCTATATACTGCTCTTCTCCTATTCAGAACTAAGTACTGGTTGGCAGCCAGGTGCACTCAAAAGGCTCCCAAACTACCTGCCTGTTCTTCCTTGATGGTCACTCATTCCCTCTCCACTTAAATACCCTTAAGGTACAGGGTGGCCACCTCCAGAAATGTGCTCTCCATGTAACTCTCAGCCTCATGGAGGCACCAGAATGGTACCAACTGCTGCTCCAGCTCCAAAAGCTGGAGCCCGAGCTCCTCCAGCTGACGACATTTCCTGCACAAGTGGCTTCCCAGGACATGAGAAGCATCCTGGAGTTCCCACATGGCACAGAATGTGCACTTTACAGGACTGATGCACCTTGCCATGCCTCTATTTATTAAATAATTAAGTAAATTAAGAGAACTAAACTCAAGACTTAAGCAAACAATCACCAGCCATTCACCAATTAACTCCTTCCCTTGTGCTGGGTTCACAACTTAAATGTTTTACTTAACTCTTATTATCTAAATGCTTCAAATATTAATTGAATTAAAAATTAGGAATCTCTTAATGTTGCTATCTCTCTGCATTTAATTTTAATTTTACCCCCCTAGGTCGGATGAATTAAACGTCAATCGCAATTACATGATAAATTATGAATTTAGAATGTATAAAAAGATAAGTTAAAGTCGATGTTCTTTATTAGATTGGCTTACTTCTAATTTTTATGCTAATTAATTGACCTAGCTTATGTTATAGGTTAATAAGATTAAATTAAATTAAATGCTTACCTGTAGACCTATCCCCACGTGGTTCTTTGTGTGGTGATATCACTGTGTGAATCCTGTTTCCCAGACAGCAATAGAGACAGTCTCCTGTCACTCCACTCCTGGCCTCACTTGTTATGTTGCTCCACTCCCAGCCTCACCTTGATGCCACTTCACTCTTTATCCCGCTCTACTCTCGGTCTCGGTCTTTATGCTAATCCGCACATAGCCTAACTCTTTATCTCACTCTGCTCCAGCCTCGCTCTTTATCCCCCTCCGCTCCCAGTCTCACTCTTTATAGTGCTCCGCACCTGCTCCTGCTCTTTATCACGCTCCAGACCTGGCCTCGTGCTTTATCCCGCTCCACTCCCAGCCTCGCTCCTTATCCCGCTCCGCACCTGTCCTTGCTCTTTATCTCCCTCCACTTCCGGGTCACTCTTTATCCCCTTCCACTCCCAGCCTCGTGCTTTATCCCCTTCCACTCCCAGCCTCGCTCTTTATCCTGTTCTGCACCTGGTCTCGCTCTATATCCCGCTCCACTCCCGTCCTCACTCTTTATTATGCTCTACTCCTGGTCTTGTCCTTTATCCCGTTCCACTCCCGGCCTCACTCTTTACCCCACTCCACTCCCAGCCTCGCTCTTTATCCCACTCCACTCCCGGCCTCGCTCTTTACCCCACTCCACTCCCGGCCTCGCTCTTTACCCCACTCCGCTCCCGGCCTCACTCTTTATCCCACTCCGCTCCCGGCCTCGCTCTTTATCCCACTCCGCTCCCGGCCTCGCTCTTTATCCCACTCCGCTCCCGGCCTCGCTCTTTATCCCACTCCGCTCCCGGCCTCGCTCTTTATCCCACTCCACTCCCAGCCTCGCTCTTTATCCGACACCACTCCCAGCCTCGCTCTTTATCCCACTCCACTCCCCGCCTCGTTCTTTATCCCACTCCACTCCCAGCCTTGCTCTTTATCCCACTCCACTCCCAGCCTCGCTCTTTATCCGACACCACTCCCAGCCTCGCTCTTTATCTGACACCACTCCCAGCCTCGCTCTTTATCCCACTCCACTCCCCGCCTCGCTCTTTATCCCACTCCACTCCCAGCCTCGCTCTTTATCCGACACCACTCCCAGCCTCGCTCTTTATCCCACTCCACTCCCAGCCTCGCTCTTTATTCCACTCCACTCCCAGCCTCGCTCTTTATCCGACACCACTCCCAGCCTCGCTCTTTATTCCACTCCACTCCTGGCCTCGCTCTTTATCCCGCTCCACTCCCAGCCTCGCTCTTTATCCGACACCACTCCCAGCCTCGCTCTTTATTCCACTCCACTCCCAGCCTCGCTCTTTATCCGACACCACTCCCAGCCTCGCTCTTTATTCCACTCCACTCCTGGCCTCACTCTTTATCCCACTCCACTCCCAGCCTCGCTCTTTATTCCACTCCGCTCCTGGCCCTGCTTTTTATTCCACTCCACTCCTAGTCATGCTCTTTATCATGCTCCACACTTTGTCCTCGCTCTTTATCCCACTCCACTCCCAGCCTCGCTCTTGTTCCCGCTCCGCTCCTAGACTTGCACTTTATCCCTTTCCACCGACGGCCTCACTCTTTATCCCACTCTGCTCCTAGCCTCGCTCATTATCCTGTTCTGTAGCTGGCCTCACTCTTTATCCCGCTGCGCTCCCAGTCTCATTCTTTATACTGCTCTGCTCCCAGCCTCGATCTTTATCCCGCTCCATACCTGGCCTCGATCTTTATCCTGGCCACTCCCAGCTTCGCTCTTCATACTGCTCCACTCCTGGTCTCACCCGTTACCCTGCTCTGCTCCTGGCCTCACTCTTTATCCCACTCCACTCCTGGTCTGTCACTTTATCCCGCTCCACACCTGGCCTTGTTCTTTATCCCACTCCACTTCTGGCCTTGCTCTTTATCCCTCTCCGCTCCCAGCCCTGCTCTTTATCCCCCACTGCACCTGGCCTTGCCCTTTATCCCGCTTTACTCCCAGTCTTGCTCTTTATCCCGCTCTGTACCTGGCCTCGATCTTTATCCCGGCCACTCCTGGCATTGTTCTTTATACTGCACTGCTTCCGGTCTCACTCTTTATCCCATTCCTCTCCCAGTCTCACTGTTTATACTGCTCCGCTCCTCGTCTCATTCTTTATTGTGCTCTACTCCCGGTCTTGCCCTTAATACTGCTCCGTTCCTGGCCTCGATCTTTATTCCAGCTGCTCCTGGCCTTGCACTTTTTACCGCTCCTCTCCTAGTCTCGCTCTTTATCCCACTCTTTACCTGGCCACAATCTTTATCCCGCTCCACTCCCAATCTTGTTCTTTTTCCCGCTCACAGCCTCACTTTTTATCCCACTCTACTCCCGGTCTCACTCGTTATCCCGCTCCGTATCTGGCCTCGATCTTTATCCTGGCTGCTCCCGGCCTCGCTCTTCATCCCACTCCGATCTCCGTCTCACTCTTTATCCCACTCCGTTCCTGGCCTCGATCTTTATAGTGCCTGACCCTGCTCCTTATCTCACTCCGCTCCCGCTTTTGCTCTTTATCCTGCTCTGTATCTGGCCTCGCTGTTTATCCCACTCTACTCACGGCCTCACTCTTTATCCCGCTCCACTCCCGGCCTCACTCTTTATCCCGCTCCACTCCCGGCCTCACTCTTCATCCCGATCCATATCTGGCCTTGATCTTTATCCTGGCTGTTGCTAGCCTTGTTCTTTATACTGCTCCGCACCTGCCTCGCTCTTTATCCCCTCTACTCCCGGTCTCACTCTTTATCCCCTCCACTCCCAGTCTCACTCTTCATCCCGCTCTGTACCTGGTCTCGATCTTTATCCCAGCCACTCCCAGCCTTGCTTTTTCTCCCGCTCCGCTCCCAGCCTAGCTCTTTATCCTACTTCACTCCCGATCTCACTTTTTATCCCACTCTACTCCCAGTCTCACTCTTTATTCTGCTCCATATCTGGCCTTGATCGTTATCCTGGCTGCTGCCGGCCTTGCGCTTTATACCACTCTGCACCTGGCCTCTCTCTTTAACCCACTCCACTCCCAGCCTCGCTCTTTATCCCACTCTGCACCCGGTCTCGCTCTTTACTCCACTCCGCACCTGGCCTCACTCTTTATTCCGCTCCGCTCCCGCCCTTGCTCTTTATCCTGCTTCTCTCCCAGGTTCACTCTTACTCACTCCACTCCCAACCTCATTTTTTTCATGTTCTTCTCCCAGCCTCGCTCTTTATCCTGCTCCATTCCTGGCCTTGCTCTTTATCCTGTGTGGCTCCCAGCATTGGTATTTCATGTAAAATGTCCCAAGGTGGTTCATGGTGCTGTAGCAAACAAATTTGACACTGAGTCACATAAATAGATAATAGGACAGCTGACTAAAAGCTTGGTCAAAGAAGGAGGCTTTAAGTAATGTCTTAAGGGAGGAGAGGCAGAGAGGCTTAGGGAGGGAATTTAAGACCTCAGATCTCAGGCAGCTGAAGGCATAACCTCCAATGATGGACCGATTAAATTCAGACTGGAGGAGCATGGAGATCTCAGAAGATTGTAGGGCTGGAGTAGATTGCAGAAATAGCGAGGGGAAAGACCATGGAGAGATTTAAAAACAGGGATAAGGATTTTAAAATTGCAGCATGCACCTGGAATCAGGACCCACCTGTGATTTTTGAAGGGCTCCTGAGTCAGCCTGACTTGGTGAAAATCCAGGCCATTATGTTGAACCATAGCGATGGAAGGCTTCTTCTTCGGCGACAATGCTGCACCATGCCCAAGAGTGTCTCTTTGCTGACATTAGTTTTGTCTCTTTCCATCTTCTCAGTCAATGCTACAATGGGGACAGTGTTGCAGCATCAAAAGGCCTACACCACACCAATTAAGGAGGCAGAAGAGATCACAAAATCTGAGATTGAGGCCTGAGTGATATGTGCTGGAGCCAATGTGGAGAGATGGTAGGCCCTGCTAGGCCCAGGCAGCTACTGTTTTCTTGAGTCTACTGCCAACTTTAGTCTGGCAGTTTTGGTCACTGGTAAGAGGTGCATGTGGTGCATGTGGAAAGCAGTGATCCAAGAAGAGGCAGGGGAAGAATTTTGAGACTGGGTGAGTTGGCGACAATAACCTTGCCAAGCTATTTGTCCTGCCACAATATAGTTCAGTTTTGTATGGGGAAATCCAGCCCTGAGTATCTCAACTCAGAAGACTTCCTTTCATCATCCTTTTTTAATCACCCCTTGCTTTAACAAAAATATTTAACATTTTAGCACAACATACAAACTCGAAGCATTTTATGAACTTTGGCAGTTGTTTTTAATAGCTTACAGGTGCATTTACACTCAACTTCAACACTGGTGTGAAGCAAAACCGCTTTCCGCTGACACTACAGTTATGTTATAGATACAGCCTGAATCAAATGACAGGGCCCCATTTGACACTGGAGTCGGTTTTTGCATTGGTATCTACCAGATTTACGCTCCCAAGTTTGCTACTGGTGCAAAGCAGTTTCAGCTTAGCACCATCACTAAATTTTTGCAGTGTGAATACACCAAAGATTTATTTGCAAAGTTAAAGCCAGTTTGGATGATGGTTGTCATGATTTGTATCATGCTGTCTCACCAGCCTAAACCTAGGTAAACATTGACTTTTAACTAAACCAATATTTTTGAAGAGCAGAGAGTTTGATCTTATTTGCTGTATCATGTTTCCCTCTTGCTGAAGTAAATATTTTACCTTGCTGAAACATTTTATTTAAACACAAGAAATGGGTTGAGCTTTTTCCTGTATTGATTAATTTCTTTAAATTTAGATTTATAGTCTGATTTTAACACTTTACACCTGAAGGCAATGGGGTCTGTGTGATGTTACAATATCAGCAGCACTGCATTTATTGGAGCCATATTACACAAGTATCTTGCATCATTTTAATAGGCACATTTTGAACAGCTTATGAGGTCCTCACCCCAAGCAGGTAAGCCTCAAAGGTTCCCAGTTTTCCAAGATACCACTGTTATTTATCATTCATCTCATTTGTTTTCTTATTATCTGACCAATAATAATAAGTTACTTACAGAGTAAAGCACTTTCTACTTTGCTCTAATAACATGCCATTAGTAAAATATCTTCTACTGCACAAATATGACACTTTTTCTAACTCCCATATTAGTCAGTTGATGCGACTGGGGGAAATTTGTCTTGTGTGTCAGCTTGGATTAGTTGGTAGCACTTTTGAGTCAGAAGGTTGAATTTGAACCCCACACCAGGGCATGATTACATCATCTCAATTGACACTCCAGTGAAATAGTGAGAGAGTCATGCATTATGAGAAGGGTTGTCCTTTAGGTGAAATGTTAAATTGAGGCTTCTTTTGCCTGTTTTGGTTGACATCCCTTGGGACTATTTAAAATGAATCACACAAATAACTTGATAACTACAGTTCAATGATAGCTGTCAACGTCTGTGGACTACTGCCTGGAGCTGGCAGATTGGAGTTATACCACTGACTGTACATTTCCATGGGGTTGCACTGAGATCAGCAACAAAGGTTACAAGCCTACTGAATGAATGAATAACTTTTAGTATTCGAAAGGAATGGACACATGAAAGGTCATAACCTGAACTGTTAACCCTCTCCGCAGATATTGCCAGACCTGCTGAGTATTTCCAGCATCTTCTGTTTTCATTAGGGGCAGGGGTATCTGTTTTCTCATAACATTTAAAACATCTGCAAATAAATTTCTAAAATAAGTTTCTAAAACAAGAAATCCAATATTTGAAATGCAACTGGACTTAAACCCCAAAATATAAAATATATATTCTCATATGATGAAAAGGGTGAAGTATAGAGCTGTGTGGATAAATAGCCTAAAACTAAACAAGCTTCAAAGGGAAGCATATGATAAAGTTAGGAAGAGCAATAATAAAGATATTCATAAGGAATATGAAATGTGTTGTAGGAAGATGAATGACGATTAAAATGCTAAAAGTGAATATGAAAGAAGACTAGCGGATAATATAAAATGAAATAGTAAGGACCTTTATAACATATGAAATGTAAAACACTCAGAGATGATGATATAGCACTGGTATTAAATACATATATTGTATCAATTTTTACAAATGATAGTGCAAGTGATACTGTGGCTGTACTACAGGGGGATAAAGGCCAATTGTTACTGATGACCATAGAGAAAGAATTAGTTCTGACAGAAAATTAGCAGAACTTGAGATGAATGAGTCACTAAACTCTAGTGGCAAAAATCCTAGCCAGTGGAAGGATAATGGAGCTTCTGATTAAAGAGAAAAATTGTATCAAGGATTTGAAAGTAGCTAGTGTCACACACTTGTTTGATTATGGAGACAAGGATAAACCAGGTTTATATAGGCTATTTAGTCTAATGTCAGTTGTGGATAACTTATTTGGCCACAAAATTCAATAAAGCCTTAAAACAGGCACAAGGATTGTGAAGCACGATCAACCTGTGCCCAATCCATCTGATGCAGGCAGAACACAATTTTTGCACTGCCTGCTCATCACCATGATTGTAGTGTGCAGCCAGCATCAAGCGCACTGCTGAGTGGCTGCATGCTTGACGATGGGGCACAAAATCAAGAGAGGTTAGTACCAATTAACTCTAGATGCCTATATTACATAATGCCAGCTTGCACCCCTCATAGGAACAGCCTACTCTGCATACTTCCAGTGCGTGTTCTCAGTACCTGCTCTAACAACCTACCCAAAATGGGGTCCAGCCCAGTTCACACCAGAGGTGTGTGCACGAGAGGCGGATGGCTTTTCAGACCAGAAATGGCATTCATAGTGCCAAAAATACACATGCCCGCAATCAAATTTTGTGGCCTTGGAAACCATAATCAAAATCAAAGTAGTAAACTTTTAAATATGCATGGATTAATCTAGAACAGCTAGCATGGAAGTCAAGTCATGTTTAATATGTTTATAAAAGCGTTTGAAAAAGTGACTGTTTGGACATCTAAAGGGAATGCAGTACATTTGGGTATATATGTAATTTCAGAAGGTACTCATCAGTCTCACAAGAGGCTTGCCAAAAAATTCAGATGAATGGTATCAGAGGAAAATGTTGTAGCATGAATATAAAGTTGATTGATGTATGGGAAACAAAGTTATGGTGATGTTACTCAGGCTGGGTGAACCTTGCATAGCGCAAGGTCAATGTTGGGTCCACTTTTGTTTCATGTTTTAGAGATGATTTGGGTTCAGGGAATACAAACTCAAAAATTCCTGAAAGCATTAAAGTAGGCAGCTTGAGAAAGAAGTGAGGAGTGTAAGAGCCAGCAGATGTTCTCTAAAAGAGCTGGGAAGACATAGGCATGGGCAGACAGTTGGCAAGTGTAATTTAAGGTAAATAAATGTTCACTTTAATACATTCCAGTTGAAAAAAGAAGAACAGAAATATACAGTTATTGAAGGGTATAGGTAAACTGGAGACCTAGGGCGGAATCATCAGTCCTGCTGGCATTGGGCATGTTCGGTGGGATGAGCGGACAACATGGCGAGAAAGCAGAAAATCGGTTTCACGACATCGTGAAACCAGTTTGCGACTGTCCGTTCAAGCTGTCGATGACAGGCCGCGTTCCCTGCCATTGGATATCGGAAACCTCATTGTAATACATCAGCATATCATTATAAGGCCAGCCTGCTGAACTCATCACCCCCCTGCCGCTGGATCGTCCACCCAAGCTGGCGGGAAAACACGCTGGTGCAGAATATGTCTTGACAAGTGCAATGTGCAGAAGTTGGGACTTACCGCCAGGGCCTTGCTCACATCACGGACATCCAGGGAGCAGAAAATACTGAAGCCTGACAGCAACTGCACACTGGAGGAACATCCATGACATGCTGGGTGGATTCTCATGGACATGGCTGTGCCGTGAAGCGGCTCACAGAAGTTGGAAAGTCACCATTGATACTCACAATGGATGGTGGTCAAGGGGGTGGGAGAGGAAGGCCTAGGATCTAGGGTCTAAGAAGAGGTGTCGGGGGGTAGTGAAGTTGGGAGGGGGGAATGAATGTGTCGGGCAGAGTGAGGCAGTAGGTTGGGAGGGTGAGTGTTCGATGGGAGCGGTAGAAGGGACAATGAAGGTGGTTGGTGGGGTTTCGGAGGCAGCCACAGACCCTGGGAGTGGGAAGGAGGAGGTCAGGGAGGCTAATGTGAATGGGGGTGGGATTTTCAGGAAGGAAGGGAATGTGCACGTTCACCAGGACATCCCCGACCAAAAAGGGTTGTGTCCGGTAGGTCATGGAGGGCAGATGGAAGGTGATGCCAGTAGGTTCAACTGTGATGGGGGAAAGGAAATGGGTGACTGGGGGAGGATAAAGGACAGGGGAGAGAAAGTAAAACTGAATTAGCACCATGTTGTCCAAATTGAAAGTGAAACGAGAGTCATGGTGGGCAAGATCAGGTGTTGCATGGGAGTGTGATCAGTGGGTGGGTGGAGATGCAGGTCAACTCAGCTGACCCCAAGAAGGCAGCATTGAAAATGCTCAAGACATTGAGATGGCTGTGATACAGGAAGGACCCGCGTGTGTGGCAGAATGCTTGCGCAAGTCTCCGAAATGCCCTGTCACACACACACTCCTCCCTCCAGAATTACTCGTGGGGCGGCTGCTCCCTCTGCGGTGATGGAGGACGAGGTTGAGGGGCTCACAGGCAAAGGGAACTCGGAGGGAGAGGACAGCCTGAGATTCCTGAGTGGATGACCCAGGGGTGTCTAGCTGCCACTCCTCCTCCCTTCAGGTGCGCAAAGGCCCTGGCCTGACTCATTGAGGGGAAGGAGCACCTGTAGGGATGTTGAGGTGCTCCTTTCCCTCTCGTGTTGCCACTGCTGGAACTCACCCATGGCTCCCACAATGGGGTGCTAGTCTGTGCGCATCCTCGCGTTCTGCTGGACCAGGGTCTCCATGGCATCTGCCATCCTCCCCATGAGACCTCCATACCCGCACATGTGGGAACCGCTTCACCAGAGAGCAGGCAGATGCAATCCTCCACCTTGCTCAATCTGTTGAGAGCTTCCAACAGTTCTGTGTGATATTCCCCTGCCTTCTGCAGACTCTCCAGGATGAGTTGGAAGGCAGAATCCAGAGGCTCATCATCTGACCCAGACCTCACCGATGCCTGATCTGCAGCAGTCCCCTTAATATCGGGGAGCTTGACCGAACCTGCCTCCTGCTGTTGTGGATGCGTGTCCATGCAGTGACCCCGAGCCTGCTCTAGATCTATTTCCCAACAAGGTGGAGGGTGTGGGTAAGCGCTGTGATGAGTCTTTCAGGCTGCTTATTTCCAGCTCTTCAATGGAGGTGGTGTCCTCTTGGCTGGAGGTGAGGACATAGATGGGGCTGAGGGTCTGGCTGGCTGAGGGGGTCAGTCGCTTGGCAAGTCTCCCTGTGAACCAAAGCAGAGATAATTAGCGCATGGCAGCAGAGTCAAAAGCAGGAGAGAGAGCACTCACAGCTGCGTTGAGAGAGGGATGATGTGGTGCAGGATCCTCAGGAGGGTGCTCGCCGCTGGCCTCACCGTCTTCACAGGCACGGTCCACGTCCTCACCAGTCAGCGCGATGGCCACTCCTCAACGTAAGTGAGGGGCCTAATGTGGTTCACTCCACCTCGGTCTGAGACCCCTCCCTGCTGATGTGAGCAGGCTTCTCCTGCATGGAAATAGATGGAGAGAGTATGAGCAGGACACACTCTCTCCATCTGCATGGAATGTTTGTGTGGTGAGCGGAACCATGGACAGGATGAGGATGCGAACTGCAGAGGATATGAGCCTGACAGAGATGTGAGGGTGTGTTTGAGAGTTAGTGCTGTTGTCCCTTGAGGTGTGAGATTCCTGTGGATGTGTGATTGGTTTGTGAGTTGAGAGTGATAAGAAGAGTGAGTTACCCTGGCAGAGGGATGAGACCATTCATCCTGGAGTAGCATTGGTTGGCTGTCCTCTTTTGCAGAGCATGGGCGCTGACCACCACTGACACCACCTCCCATGCTGGATTGGCGATGCAGCTGCCCTTTCTGCAGCCCGAGCTGGGGTACAGGACAACACGGTGAGCCTCCTCTGTGCCCAAAAGGCGCTCGAGGGGTGTGTCACTAAGCCTGGGGGCTGCATCTTTTTGCCTTTCGGGGCCCTGTCTTTTGTGCAGCAGTCATGGGCTGGAAGCACTGAGAGGTGTGTGTGCGACTAGACTTTAAATAGGGTGCCCGGCGTGATGAAGCAGCGAGGTGATGGCGTAGCGGGCGAATGACAGCCTGCCCGCCATGGAAACGGCGTGTTTCCTGGGAATGCATAATTAATGCAGCGTGAAAAGCCGCCTTGTGGCCAGTGGGTAAAATCCACCCGCAACTGTACTTAGTGTACATCTGGGACGATTCTGCCCCTAGGGGTGAAAATATATCATTCCCTCAAAGTGTAAGAAATGTCAAAGCAGGTAAAAAAGAGCAATTTTAAAAAAAAGCATCGAGCATAAGAGTAAAGAAATAATAGTGAAATTATACAAATTACTGATTAGGACACAAGAGTACCGTGTATAGTTCTAGGCACCCCATTATAGAAAGGACGTTAAAGCCATTTTAAACATACGATTTAGATTCATCAGCATGATAGCAGGGATGGAAAACTATGAAGAGAGACTTAAGATACTGGGGAATATTTCCACAGGAGCAGAGAAAGCTAAGTGAAAATGTAAATGGAAGTTTATAAAATTCTGTTAAAGTAAATAAGGAAAGACTATGTCCTCTACTGTGGAGTTAGTGCCAATGGGGTCATGAGTTTAAATTGATAACAAGGGACTGAGGTGTGAGGCTAAGAGAAATTTCTTTATGCAGCAGGTTGTTTTGCAACAGGAAGTGGTTGAGACAAAAACCATTGCATCTCCTAAAGGAAAATGAGATAAATATTTGAAGCCAGGGAGGATACCAGGCCACAGGGAGAGAAGATCATTGGGGTTAATTTTGGGTTGCTCTCTCAAAGAGCTGACATGGATATGATAGGCTGAATAGCCTTAACCTCTACAGTGAGCTTCTATGGTTCACACCACTTGGCTTCACTCCAATTTATTTGCTACTTCTGCTCCTGCATTCCTGAAGCGGTTTAGAATTGATGTGAAAGTGGCAGGATGAATACAGTCCAAAGGTCAGAGTATTTTAGTAAAAATATGAAACAACTCAAGCAATTATAGAAGTTCCTTCAGTGCATTATGAAGTATCCTTGACCTATATGGCAAAGCCTGTCAATGAGATAAGTGCACTTCAAGTGTTAAACACTTCCTTATTGTATGAAAATGATATGATTTTAAAATTTGATTTTTTTTTAATATTAACACACCACATGAAATGGAATAATTATTAAATATGCTAAGCAAGCTACAGCAATTCCTAATTCTCTTGAATACTCGAACTAATAAGCTTTATGTTCTATGTTTTCAATTTAAAACTCCAAATGCATTACATCATCACAGCATTATGCCACTATGATGTGAAGCTGCAGTTGTAGAATAGTGTTTATAAACTCTTTGATGTTTGCTTTTATTTCTGAATTGTGTGCTTTTCGCTCCAATGCATCAAAAATATCTTTCAGGCTAAGTGCTAACTTGTAACTTGACACTAAACTATTTTATTAAGCACAGTTGCTGATCAATTTGCTGCACATCTCTGCTGATTAGGGATTGCAATAGATGATAATGGGCATTTGCAAGAATTGGTGCTATTAAGAAGCTTTTATAGCCAAGTTTTCTCCTGCCCTATTCAGTCCTGTTAGACTATTGTTCGTGGTCAGTGTGTAACCTCTAATGCATTGCCCAAGTGGTGTTGACAGGTTATATGGGACAGGATTTTTAGGCCCCGCCCTCTGCCAGGATCGTCCAGTCCTGCCTAAAGCCAATGGAATTTTGGCTGGGCCACCGAATCCCCCGTGGTGGGTCCCACCACGATGGGGCCGAAAAATCCTGGCCATGGTCATAGCAATGAATAGCATCATGACTGATCCAAATCCAGTCCTCATTTGACATCAATATAAGTATATATTCTCGCAGAGATCATTAGATAGAAATTATGGGCAGAATCTTCTGCTGTGAAGTTTAAGTTCAATGGCAGTGGGGAAGTTGAAGTGATTCCCAATGGGCAGTAGGATGGCTGAACATGTGCTACCTTGCACTGTTCACCTCATTATTTATGCATCTGTGCAGAACACAGTGAATCTCATGGCAGGGTGGGCAGGAAGTCATCTACCCTGCCGTTACCTCATGGGGCCAAAGGTCCGGGCACATATTTAAAGGGCACCCATGTAATGATATGGCAGGTGGTATTTGCCAGGCTGATCAATCCACAAGGATTTTTGCAATTTGTATTATGAGAAGATTTGTGCACTGAATTCAGAAGTAATGAGTCCACTAACACCATTGAAGATTTAAAAAATTAAATTATAACATTTATTAACAAAAGAAAAAAAGAAAATACATATACAAGATTACAATTACATGGTTACTTAATATTATAACAACTCACAAAATTCCTAGTTAACCAGACTCCCAACCACATACCCACTTTCAGGCAACAGTCTGAACTAGATTTTAAATTTATAGCTACAATCCAGCAATGTAAACATCCTACCATGTCTCTTTGAAAACCAAACACCTCTCCATTTATCTAAAAATGCAAATTTCATTCACAGCCTATCTGTTGAGACTTTACCCTAGTTTACTTATTAACATTTTGCATGCCCTTTTACACCTAACTCTTGATAATTCCAACCTCGCAGTCTATCCGTCTCTAATCTTATTAAATCAGCCATACAGACAGAACCATCCACAAATACAAGCCTACTTTACAATATATTGTGAAAAATATAATTGTGTAATAAAATAATCTATCCTTATGGAAAAATGAACCATCATAATTTTAAAAGACAGTTTCATTTTCTTAACCCATCTTACATAACTTTTAAAAAATTTGTTCATGTGGGCATCACTGACTAGGCTAGCATTTATTGCCTATCCCTAATGATTCAACCACATAATCCCTAAGAGTCAACCACATTGCTGTGGATCTGGAGTCATATGTAGGCTGTACCTAGATAAGGACAGTAGATTTCCCTTTCCTAAAGGGGATTAGTGAACCAGATGGGTTTTTGCCATGCTGGGATTTGAACCCAGGTCCCCAGAGCATTGCTCTGGCGTCTTTGGAATATGAGTTCAGTGATAATACCACTATGCCACCACCTCCCCTACTTACTATATTTATCTACATACACAACTATTACATTACCAGGTGCATGTATTGACATAACAATCTGTACACATCCTTCGTATCAACAGAGGTAATTTTAGTCCAGTGTCCACATTTTAAATGTCCAATTTCTTTTGAACTTTAAACTCTCGACAATGCATCTGCAATTAAATTTTTTCTTCCAGCCACATGTAAAATCTGTACATTAAACGGTTGCAGTAATAAACTCCAATTGAACAGTGTCACACTTCAGTCTCGAAAATTGTCCAGAAATTTTAAAGGATTGTGATCTGTATAAACAATTGTTTCTGATGAATTGCTTGCAACACAAACCTCGAAATGCTGCAACACTAACACCAGACCTGGAGTCTCTTTTCCGATGGTTGAGTATCTTCTCTGATGTACATTCAGCTTCTGTGAAAAATATCCCATTGGCTTCTCAATTCCAGTTTCATCTTCTCACAACAACACAGCACCAATATCCAAATCACTTGCACCCACCACCAACTTAAACTGCTTAGCCTAACTGCCAAAACTGGTGTATTCGTCAATACAGTTTTTAAACTATCAAAAGCAGTCCAAAACTCATTGGCGTTGAAACTTCTTGTTCTTTTTCAGTAGTTCAGTCAATGGAGCAAATGCACTGCTAAAATTTGATACAAACTTCTGATAAAATCCACTCATGCCCAGAAATCTCAAAACTTCTCATTTTGTTTTAGGTGCGGGGAAATTCACAATGGCTTTACTTTCACACCTCATGGAGCTACCTGGCCATGTCCAATGGTTATGGCCTAAATATGTAAATTGCACTTTTGCAAATTCAATCTTAGCCAAGTTCACTACCAAATTAGCTTCTTGCAGTTGATCAAACAGTTCTTTCAGATATTGCAAATGCTCCTCCCATGTTTGACTGAAAACCAAGTCATCAATATAAACAGCACAATTGCTCAGTCCTGCAATTACTTTGTTTGTCAGTCTTTGAAATGTTGCTGATGCATTCTTCATACCAAATGACATAACTTTAAGCTGATATAGTCCATCTGGCATCACATCTCTCCGGTAACAGTATTTACTAATATCCTTGCAGCAAGTTAATCTTTGTGATAAACTCTGATTGTCCCACTTTCTCAATACAATCTTCCAACCATGGAATGGGATATGAATCCACTTTTGTCACTGCATTTATTTTTCGATAATCCACATGTTCCATCTGGCTTTATTACCATCACGTTTGGTGAACTCCAGCTATTGCAACTAGACTCTATGATGTCATTCTGAAGCATGAATTTGAATTCTTTCTGTACTTGAGATAATCTTGCTGGATTTAATCTATAAGGATGTTGCCTTATTGAAACTGAATCACTCACATCTACATCATGTGTGGCTAAATTTGTCTTCCCCAGCTTATTCCCACAATTAGCTTTGTGTGATTGCAATAGCTTTTCCAAATCATTTTGACACTTGTCTGGAAGGTAACTCAATATTAAATTCAAATTTTCAAGTACCCCCTCATTGTCCAATTTGATTAGAGAAAAATCAATTTCAGAATCTTTCATTTCTATCTCTCTCTTTATCTACCACCATTAATACCTCCTTTTGGTCAGCTTCCCTGTCAAAGTGCTTCTTAAAGCATGTTTACATGAGACACCCTCTGCTTCTTTCTTCTATCTGGAGTATTTATTAAATAATTTACTTCACTCAGTTTCCTTTCAATCCTGTAAGGCCCACTAAACCTTGCCATTAATGGTTCACCTAACACCGGTAACAAAACTAACACTTTTTTCCCCACTAACAAAAATATGAGCTTTGGCCCCCTTATCTGCCTTTATCTTCATCACTTGCTGTGATATCTTTAAATGTTCCTTAGCTGTTCACATGCTCTGCTCAATCTTTCTCTGAAGTTTGTCACATAATCCAGGAGAGTAGTTTCCGAATTCTGACCCACTAGTTTCTCCTGAATCAACTTAAGTGGTCCCCTTACTTCATGACCATAGACTAATTCAAAAGGACTAAATCCTGTTGCTTCATTAGGACCATCTCTTATAGCAAATAACAAGGATGGAATCCCCAGATCCCAATCCAGTGGATAGTGTTGACTCTAAATTGTCATCATGGTTTTTAAAGTTTGTTGCCATCTCTCTAAAGTACCTAGTGATTCAAGATGATAAGCTGATTACTTAAACTGTTTTATTCCCAGACTGTTCATTGCTTCTTTAAACAGCTGCGACATGAAATACGAACAATGATCCAACCGTATTTCTTTTGGTAAACCACATCTTGTAAAAGATTTAGTCAACTCCTCTACAATTATCTTTGCTGTAAAATTTCGTAAAGATATCCCTTCTGGAACTCTTATAGATACATCCATGATTATCAGCAAGTACTGATTTCCACTTTTAGTCTGAGGGAGGGACCCCACACAATCAGTCAGGACTCTGGTAAAAAGTTCCTCAAATGCTTGAATTGGAATTAACAGTGCAGGTTTAATCATTGCTTGAAGTTTTTCTGTCACTTGACATGTGTGGCATGATCTACAGAATTTGAATATATCTTCATGTAATCCAGGCCAATAGAAATATTTTTGTAATTTTGCCTGAGTTTCCCTAATTCCCAAATGTTCCACTATAGGAATTTCTGAGTTACTCTCACTATTTTATTTCTGTATCCAGATGGTATAACTATTTGATGTACTACCTCCCATTTCTCATCTGCTGAAACATGAGACAGCCTCCATTTCTTCATTAACACTTTACCTTTAAGGTAATAATATTCTGGAATACATTCTGCCTCTGTTTCCAAATAAGCTGTTTGATATAACTTCTTTATTTGTGAATCCTTTTGCTGTAACTCTACCAATTTAACTGAACTAAACACTTCCACCTTATTCTCTTCAACCTTCTCTTCCTGCACAATCTTTTCAAGGACAGGTCCAGCTAATTGAATGTCAGTATTCTTCCCCTGCCTTTTAAACTCCTCCTCTTCCTGTTTCAACCTATGAGTTTGTGACTTTGTTACTACACAATCTGGAAACAATCCAGGATGTTCCTCCTGCAACAACTCTGTTGAATGCACCTCCACAGGCTGCTCGACTACTGTAGGCATCACCAACATCTGTGACCCAGCTATATCATTAACTGAGATAAATTGAACACCTGCAATGGGCAATTTCTCCACAACTCCAACAATCATCTCACCTGTTTTCAACTTACTTTTTAAATTCACCTTTCACAATGGAATAGGTTTAGCAACTCCATGAATTCCACTTATTATCACTTTTTCCTGCAATATTCCCTCTGGACAACAATTAGCACTATCCTACAACATTAAGGTTGACTAGCCCCTATATCCCTTAAAATTTTAGTATCTTTACCTGCTCCACCCTGTACACATGTAAAGACTTTCCCTTCACACACAAAATCTTTAAACATTTCTGTAACCTGCCCTTCAGCACTCCTTTGGGAAAATTGTGAACACATTCCCACTTCTTTACCACCACTGATTAGTCTCGCTTCACCTGTACACAAACCATTGGTTTTTCCTGCTCCTGGATCTCAGAACCCACAGTATTATTATTTCCAGAACTTTTTTTGCGTTCCAACCGCTGAAATGTGTTTTCCCTGTAACCTCCAACACATTGATTTCATGTGCCCAACCTTATTACAATGAAGATACATAGGGCTGAATTTTGAGGTCGGCGAGTGGGCACGGTCAGCGGGACTGAGAGCGGCTGGGAAATGGCCCACCACCTGCGATCGGCCTCTGACTGTGATTTCACGCTGGTGGTCCAATTAAGGCCCACTCAGCGAAAAACGCAGCTCTTCACTGGTCAGTAAGGGCCGAGCGGGGGCAGGAGCCTATCGTCCATCTGGTCCAATGGTAACCCGGGGGCTGGTTTAAAAATGGCACAGACAGCCCCAGAAAGGGTGCCATGGAAGGACATCTGTTCTGTGTTGTCTTGGTGGAGTCGAGTTCAGCTGGAGATACCAGGTGGGAGGGCAGGTCGGGTGGGCACTTGGCCCGCCTGCTTTTCGGATGAGTGCCTCGCGGTCCTGCCAGAGCAGATGGCAGCCAGGAGGGACACCCTTCTCCTTACAAAGGGGGCATGGGAGGTGGTGGCATCACTGGTGAGCAGCCATGACATGGTGCAGCACACATGGGTGCAGTACCGGAAGAGGTACAATGACCTGCTGCGTTCAGGAGGATGTGTACTGTGTTGGCATGGGGCAGTGTGCAGAAGTGTTAAAGTGTGGCCACCCCCCTGTGGATCTCAGGGGTGTTAGAGTCTGAATGCCATCTGTCAATCACACTGGAGCTGGCCAAGGGGGTGAGCCATGGACTGAGTGCCTTGCGGCTCAAGGGTCATGACCTGGATGTGCCCTGCCAGGTGTTCCTCAGCTGGGGTTGGCCAGGCTGCAATGGTGCTGCACGTGGAGAGTGGACTAATCAATGCTCATCTGTCCTTTCAGGAGAGGTCGAGCCATAACCAAGCAGAGAGGGCACGTACAGGCGGAGGCTCGCCCAACCTGCTGCAGCTCAGCAGGTTCCAGCAGGACGCTCTAGAGCTGAAGAGCTGGCACACTCCCCGTGCAACCGGTCATGGAGAGGTGGGGGTGCCAGACGAAGGTAAGAGTGCAGTGCACAGAGGTGAGACTTTTGGATTGTGCAATCATTCTAGTGTAGTCTCTTCATTGATGGGAGCCTCGAACCTGGAGTTCCCGCTGATCATTGAAAGATGATGGCACGATGATGCAGATCTCCATTGTCTCACCAGGGTGCCTGGCATGCGCAGTGACACTATGATGACTTTAACTAATGACATATCCTTGTTCTCCCTTTTAGGTTCACCTGCACGCACTCGCTCCCTAGACCCCGAAGGGCCACCCCTGATGCTAGAGGACCACCGGGCTTCACTTGCACCTGCATCACACCCGCTCGCTGAAGCAGGCATCAGCGCAGACACCAGCACCTCAGTAGGCATTAGATTGGTGGTTGGAATGTTGGTGCAGGCACTTCACACTCGCTTGAGGTGCATGTTGAGGCAGAGAGTGCCCAGGGCGCTGACAGCTGGAGAACTGCTGGAGACCAGGACGATGCTGAGTCGAAGGCTGATGATGAGCCTCTGGAGTCGTCCATTAGCTGGCAGATGCTGGATGTCCAGCAGGATGTGTGGGAGGATCTGGCAGAGATCTGTGAGGATCTGCGTGCCATGGTCTCCATTGTGGAGGAGTCCATGCGGAGTGTGAGCACTGCATTGACCCTCATGGCCAAACGCACTGCCTCTTCCATTGAGAGAGTGGCGGTTCTCATGGAGAGGCAGCTCCAGGAGCAGAATCAGGGGTCCTTGGGGCTACACTCGGAACTGCAAGCCCTCACACAGGCAATGACCTCAGGTGGTCAGTGCCAGTGTGGGAGATGGCTGAGGCACCCGGTATCCCAGCTAGGTGCCCGTCCATCCATGGTGAGCAGGGAAGAAGAGAATGACCTCACATTGGTGCAGGGAGGTCCAGAGCGACCTCATGTAGGTGCACGAGCTGCCTGTCATCTCTGCGGGCTCCTCTCACGGCACTCTGGATGACAGTGCAGCTCTTCCGCCCCTTTGCCAGCGACCGTGGTATCTGATGAGGCTGCGGTGACTGGGGAGATGCCAGCCGTGGCACTGGCCGCTTCTTCCTAGGTGGGGCCAGAACAGGCTCCACTGGCCAGAGGACGACTGCCAAGGTCATCAAGGCCAATAAGACAGCAGAGTCAACAGGCTGTCTCCAATGCCGCTGCCAGCAAGGGGTGGGCGGGGGGGCGGTGGGGGGGGGGTGCTGCCACCAAGACATAGCACTCCCAAATGTAAGTTTAAGGCACCTTGAGCATGAGGGGGACAGTTCATGGGTGATTTTCTGTTCATTTATGTTTGATTTATATGTCTGCTGGTTTGGATATCAATACCAGTAATTGTAATGTCATAATGATTTCAGGTTGACGATAATATTAAATTTTCTTTGGTTTTGATGGCCTGAGTATGCTTCACCTTTTTTCCTACTGGTGCAGGGTACACTGGCATGTAATACTGGATGAGAGTGCCTGGATAATTTATTGCACAGACATTGAGTGGGCTTTGGGTGCAAATGAAAGGGTCATTTCCGACATCCAGGTTGGAGGCTGCAGCCCTGGCGTGAGGTTGAAGTTGATCTTTGGTAGCCGAGCTGAAGGAGCTTTGGATCAAGGTGTCCCTGGCATCCCTGCCTCCCTGCAGGTTACCAAGGTCTGCCTCCACACCTTCACCGTGCTCCTCACCGTGCTCCTCTTCTGACTCACTACTGGACTCATCATCTGTGGCTTATGCAGCTGCGTCAAGATCCTCTTTCTCCAGTGGGTCCCCCCTTGTGGAGAGCGCAGCATGAAACCACTATCAGTGACACCCGCTCTGGGGGATATTGTAGGGCTCCCCCTGAACGGCCCGGGCATTGGAAGCGCATCTTCAGAAGACCTATGGTCCTCTCTATCACCGTCCTTGTGGAGGCATGACTCCTATTATAACACTGTTCTGCCTCTGTTCTTGGGTGGTGGAGAGGCGCCATGAGCCACCTTTTCAACAGAAGCCCTTCTAACCCAGCAGCCACCCATCCAGTCGGGCTGGAGCACTGAAGAGCCTCAGCACCTGGGAGTGTCTCAGGATGTAAGTGTCCTGGGAGCTGCCAGGGTACCTTGCACAGACTTGCAGAATCTGCATCCTGTGGTCACACACTATCTGCACATTCATGGAGTGGAAGCTCTTCATCTTAACGAAGGCACCCGGCTGACCCGCTGGCGCCTTGATGGCCACATGTGTGTAGACAATTGCACCCTGGATGCGGGAGAAGGCAGCAATGGCCGCGAAGCCTCTGACTCACTCAGCCTGGCTGGCCTTGTTCATATGATAAAGAATAAAGGTCAGTACCTGCCTGAACAGAGCTTCAGTCACCAGCTTGACGCAATTGTGAACAGCTGATTGGGAGACTCCACACAGATCCCCCACTGAGCCCTGGAAAGAGCCAGAGGCATAGATGTTGAGGGCCACTGTGACCTTCAGAGCCACTGGCATGGGACGTCCACCCACACAGTCGGAGCTGATCTCAGGCCCAATCATCTGACAAATGGAGGTCACTGTCTCCCTTGAGAGGCGGAGCCTCCTTCGAAATTGCACCTCAGGCATATTGTGGTAGCTGCTTCACCACCTGTAAACCCTGGCAGCAGGATAGTGGCGTCTACTGCAGCCCCTTCCGCCTTGGACTTCCTGTTGGCCCTGTGCCCCTTGTGCCTGTGCCTCTCCTCCCACAGGTTGCTCCCCTGGAAGCTGCATTGGGACACCTGGCCTCCTTTTCCTTCTGTTCCTCTCTTCCTCCTCAGAGGAAGTGCAACCAGCAGAGACCACAACCCCCATTACCAGCGTAACAGAAAGCTGTCTGATACCTGGAAGGGTCCACACAGTCCAAACACTCAGGGAGCCTTGGAGACACCGAGGGGACCTGAAATGAAGGAAATGCAAACAATGAAGCTCTGGAAGTACAATGAAGCTCCTGGAAATGCTAACAATGAAGCCCCAAACAGAGATGAAGCTGCCAAGTGCCAGTAAGTCACCAGCAGCAAACTATGCACCAAACCCTTCACTACTGACGCTTGCAATGCTGCTGACCCCTTTTACCCTGCCTATGGATGAGGTTTTTGAAATTGTCAGTTGGCCCCTGCCCGTTTTGCCTGTGTGACGAACATGAAATCGCACAAACAATGAAAAATAGCCGTCAATTGGTTTTTTAATGGCCTTGAGTGGCCTCTTAATTAATGGCGGGCACGGCTCTGGCACCCGCTCATGCCCACCAACTGAAATATCATGCGAGTGCGCGATGATGTCAGGGCACTTACCCGAAGTCTTCGCACGCTATTTTACACCCGTCCGGGTTGGGCACGCATCTGCCCATGGGACATAAAACTCTGCCCATAAGTTTTTGAGTGTTACTTCTAGGCTCAGCACCTTCCTTTTTAGTCTGAGGCAAAACTTCCTGAAAATTTTCAACTGCTCCTTCTCTTACTTGATTAACTACCTTCCTTTCACCTTCCCACTTTCTATCCTTCTTAGATTTAAAAGGGTGACGAGAAAAGGTTTAGATCTATTGACTAACTCATAATCATCAGCCATCTCTGTTGCTTGCCTTGCTGTTTTAACTCTGTGTTCATCCACATGAGTTCTAACTACCGAAGGAATTGAATCTTTAAATTATTCCAAAAGAATTACATCTCTAAGAGCTCCATATGTTGTCTCTACCTTTAATGCCAACATCCACCGGTCAAAATTACTTTGTTTTACTCTCTCAAACTCAATATAAGTCTGACCAGGCTGTTTTCTTATATTGCTAAATTTCTGTCTGTATGCCTTAGGAACCAATTCATATGCTCTCAAAATAGCCTTTTTTACTGCCTCATAATCCACCAATACCTCTTCCGACAGCGATACATATACTTCATGAGCTCTACCTACCAACCTAGACTGCAAAAGCAATGTCCAGATTTCTTGTGGCCATTTCATCTGCTTAGTTATCTTCTCAAACGAAATAAAGAACACCTCTACATTCCTTTTTTCAAACTTCAGAAGTGCTTGCACAAATTTAAACATCTCCCAACTGGCTTTTAAGTCGAAAGTGGTCATTTCCACATCAGAACCTTCCTCAGCATCTGAGATTTCTTTTTTAAATCCAGCCTTTTAAGCTTGTATTATCTTTCTCTTTCCTTTTCTTTTTCCTCCATTTCCCTTTGAAACGCTCGTTCTCTTTCCTTTTTCTCTAGCCTTCTCAATTTTAATTCTCTTTCTCTTTCTTATCCTTTTGCCTCTAATTCAAGTTTTTACATTTGCAATTGAATCTTGGCCAATTCAACAGACTCACTAGCTTCCGGTATCCCTTCCACTTTCAAATGCTGCGCTATAATTTCAATGATGCCTGTTTTCTTTGCCCCTGCGGTTAAGCCTAACTGCAACTTATCTGCCAATTCTGTTAACTTAACCTTAGTTACTTTTTGTAAACCAATCAGGGTTATATCTTCTACCCCCAGAAAAGTCTTAGCAATGGTTAAAGCCATATTCTCAGTCTCACCACTTTAAAATCCCTCAACACCAACTCCTGAGATCAATGTTCTTCTCGTACTCAGAACCTTAAGATTCACCAATTCCAAGCCAGTCATGGAATTTCGAATATCCCGCAAAGAGCCCCCAATTTTGTTATGATATGGCAGGTGGTATTTGCCAGGCTGACCAAATCCACAAGGGAAACCCTGCCACACGATCACAATGGATTTGCAATTTGTATTTATTATGAGAAGATTTGTGCACTGAATTCAGAAGTAATGAGTCCACCAACAGCATTAAAGATTTTAAAAATTAAATTAAAACATTTATTAACAAAAGAAAAGAAGAAAACACGTATTCAAGATTACAATTACATGGTTACTTAATATTATAACAATTCCCAAAATTCCTAGTTAACTAGACTCCCAACTATACACCCCCGTTAAGGCAACAGTACAAAATAGATTTTAATTTTGGCGACAATCCAGCAAGGTTACCACAAGCACTCACTCAACAGTGGAATTCCAAAGGCTTTTAACACATCTTTGGTTACTGGATCAGCAGACTTCTGCAAAGTGGCTGAGGCTTTTCCCCAAGTTTGTTTTGCATGGTGTACCTTTCAGGTATTACAAAGCCACCCCCCACACAGCCTTCTATCCTTCTTTAAATATGTTTCTTCCCCTTTAATCTGTAAATCCCATTATTCCCACATGTCTTTGTAATTTACTTTTCCCATAATATAAAAATCTTTTATGTTATCATTATGGCCAGCACTTCTGGGAAAAACCAAAGTAACAACCTTCCTTCTTTATCTTGTTAGCTGTAAATACCCTACCATCTCTCTTTGAAAACCAAACCTCTCCACTGATCTTCAAATGCAAATTTCATTCACACCCTGTCTGTTGAGACTTTATACTAGTTCACTTATTAGTATTTCACATGCCCCTTTACACCTAGCTGTAGGCCAGGGGCACTGGATCTGTGTGAACAAACATGTCTAAGAGAAGAAAGTAACCTATGGCCCCATGGTTCAGCGATTGCTCCCTTTCCTCCAGGCCATCCAGGAAAGGTGGGAGGTGCTTTTTCCATGGGATGGAAGCAGGAGGTTCTCCCACTTGACCATGGTGGCCTGGGAGGAGGTCACTGGGGTGTTTAGCACCCATGGGGTCCAAAAAGCAACCGACTTGCAGTGCAGGAAAAGGATGAATGATCTGCTGCACTCTGTCAGGGTAAGTGCACTATCTATTCACTGCAAACTCACACTGCCATAAGGGCATCAGGCTGTCTAAGGGTTAGAGTGCACAGGGATGTCACAAATGACCAGCAGATGGGACATCAGCACTGAATGTGTGCCAGCCACTTTTAGCTCTCAATCTTATATCAGTCGCAGGACAAATGACTTCTAAATCACTTGCTGGGGAAGGCTCAGCTGTGGCAATAGGCATGTATGCTTCTGCTCATTCACCCACTGGTCTCAAATCAATCCTTCTGCCTTTTTGCCAGACAAGGTAGCCAATAATAAATGTGAATGGTCCAAGACTGGAGGGGGTACGTCAGAAATTCATCCGCTCAGCATCTATGAAGAGCAGGCTGTTGAGATTGCTGGGAAGGAGCTTGATCCTGCCTAAGTGGAAGGTGAGATCGGACTCCCCAGGAACCAAATGAGAATGCAGCCAGTCTCCAGATCCAATATATGCAAATTGACTGTGAGTGATCTTTAATGTACGAGCCTGCTTAGTCAATCACTAAATCTCTCTTTTCTCTATTCCAGGTATCAGCAAGAAATGGGGGAGGATATCCAGAGGGCCCCACTGCAGCCTCAGCCCCCAGCTTACCTCTGAGGAGGAAGCCTCAGTATCCTCAGAGGAAGCACCATTACGGCATTCACCTGCACCATCCACCAGCGCAGATACACGCACCTCAGTGGGTTCTGGTTCTAGAGTAGGCTTGGGGACACAATCTGGTGAGCACATCACCGATACAGGTCCACCGCTGACAGAGGCATTGGCAGCTGAAGTCTTTGACTCGGAGGACTGCTGGAGAACAGGTCCCTGCTGAGCTTGAATCGGCTGATGAACCTCTGGACTCGGCCCTAAGAGACCTCTTGGAGATGCAGAGACAGGCAGGAGAACATCACGCAGAGTTGCCAGAGGCCGTCCACAGACTGGACTGAAAGCTGGAGGAGTCTGTCCACATTCTTTCTGCTGTTGTGGTTCCAGCATGTGAGCATATGGCTGTTTCCATGAAAAGGGTGGTGCACACTTTGGAGACCCTGGTCCAGCAGAACGCACAGTTTCTGCTGGATGGGTGCTTAGATCTGCACTCCATCGCTCCAAGTGCCCTTCTCCTCAAGGAGTCAGGGGCGGTGCCCTCGGGCACCCACAGGGGGAGGTGTGGCAGCCAGGCATCATGGGGGCATCGACCCAGGACACTCCAAGGGTGCCCAGCCACTCCACCTCCCCTCTGCCAGTGATTCCATCACCTCCAGCAGGTCAGGCCGAGGACGGTGCGTCTGCACCTGAGCAGGATACCTTTAGCAGGCCATGACCCTCGAGGCATCAGGCCACTAGAGGATGCCTGCCGGAGTCATCTCAGAGAACAGGGCATAGCAGTCAGCAGGCTGCCTCCATTTCAGGTGCTGATATCAGGGCTGCAGCTAGACGTAGTGGTTGGCAAAAAAAAAGATTAAGAAGTATTGAATATACACAGGCGGCATGAATGTACACTCATTGTCTGCACACTTGTAAGTATATTTTGAATTTAACCGTTTGCTAGTCTCATGGATTCAACCTTCCTAACAGTTGCTTCAATGTCCTGTGGTCAGTTAAGCCTAGATGTAGCAGTAGGGTAAGAAAAATTAAGAAGTACGGAGAGCACAGTGATGGCATGGGTGTTCACTCACTGTATATACTTCGTACATGTGTAAATATATTTCACTTTTCTGCCTCAAAGTCTCAGCAAGTGAATGGGTTTTCCAAGTGATGCAATATTCCAAGATCATCCCAGTGTAACAGATGACATCGCTCCCCACCCAATTCTCAAATATCTCCCACTGTATCCCTCAGATCTATGTTGTCTTGCTCAATCTCAGCTCAGTCAGTTGCTTTATGTCCACATAAGCGACATGAACAAAGCCAGTTCTTATATGAACTTGGTGGTTGAACAATGCATAGGTAAGCCTTGCGTTAGAGGATCATATAATGTAGCCTCATGAGTATAGATCTCGGAAAGTTTTTTTCTATCCTGATGCAGCTGCACTGAAGTCTGTTTTCTGTGTATGTTATAGGTATTTATCACAACTGGCATTGTAGTCATCCCAACCAAGTGCACTTTTCAAAGGCCTCCATGTAATTACTGTCAGATTTGGATGGGGTGTAGTTTAGGTAATCGTCGGGGATCTCAGCCTTTCCTGTTGGCCTGCAGCATTTACTCATAACCACATTTACGGATAAACATTACCCTTATATTAGTTCCACTCTCCACATGCATGATGGAAATCAATGGACCTAGTTTGCACTTGGCAACTCTTGAAATGTCTGCTGGATGGCCACAGCTATGCGATGTTATAGGTGTGTGTCTAGCCTCATGATGCTGGCCTACCACATGTATAGATGCTAGTTTGCACCTGAACTTGACAGGATCCCTGTGCTAACTCTCAGAAGGGCAATCAACATGGATCTCTGAATGTGACGGGTGCCATCAGTTCTTCATACGTATTGCCATCTTGTGGAATGAAAATGTGGAGGTCTGTAATGGGATGAGAGCGAAGCTCCTGTACTTCTCCTGAGTGTTCTTTAGTATTAGCGATAGCACTAAGTTATCATTCAATGCTGTGTCGAGACTGACTGGGCCACGTCTCTCCCAGATACCAAGGCATCATGAGCGCTTGTCAATGATCAGACAATGGTCCTGCTGAAGCTCTCTGTGTGCTTACAAAGGTAACTTGACTTGCAGGCATGATGTAGAGTGACAGATCACGGTATCCTGAAGAGCAATGTCTTTCTGGGGGCTCAGTATCAAGATGAGGCTGGAACATTATTCATGCATGAGGGATGCTATTTTGAGAGATGCAACTGTCTGGATTTATATCCGTCCTCACACGGTCAAGCGATAACCAGTGACTGATGATTGTTCTCCTTGAGATGCCTTGCAATGCTCCAGGCAAAGTGCCATGAGTGCATTGATGTTTGCAGTGGCGTTCCTGCCTCTTGAAGGCTGTCATAGGCAGTGAAATGTTGGCAGTTATGTTTGAAAGAACTGCGCCATATCTACTTGGTGCAGATTAAGTGCTGGTGGAGTTCTAATCCCATGACGGAACAGCCACAAGCCTCTTAGGCCTGCTTAGCCTTCCAAGGATGAGGCCATCATTACGCAAGATTGTGACGACACATTCTGGCCCTGACATTGTGGTCCCGCCCCCAGGACTGACTCACACTTCTTCCCACTCTTCCTTTAAAACCCCCGCCAGTCACGTGTCTCTGCCCACTCTTTCCCTCCCATCCTCCAGTCACCACCCCCCAGTCACGTGTCCCTATCCACTCCTTCCCTCACGTACTCCAGTCACTCCCCCAGTCATGTGTCTCTGTCCACCCCTTCCCTTCCATCCTGCACTCACCACCGCCCCCCAGTCACGTGTCTCTGTCCACCCCTTCTCTCCTGTCCTCCAATCAAGCCCCAGTCATGTGTCTCTATTCATCCCTTCCCTCCCGTCCACCAATAGAACACCAGTCATGTGTCTCTGTCCACCCCTGCCCTCGCATACCCCAGATCTTCCCCACCAATCATGTGTCTCTGTTCACCCATTCCCCTTCCCTCCTGTCCTCCAGTCATCACTGCCACCCGCCCCCCACCCCCCCACCCCGCCAGTCATGTGTCACTGTCCACTCCTTTCCTCCCGGGCTCCAGTCACACACCCCCCAGCCATGCCTCAGCCTTCCACCTCTTCCCCTCCTGTTGGTCCTGCCTAACAGTGAGCAGCCTTGCCACTGAGTTGGAGCAGCCACAAGATACGGCAGCAATGCAGTGAAAGGTAGGCAAACACTGCGTATCCAAACCTCAAATCATGAATGAAGTGAAGGTGACCAGGTGCAAGCCACTTACATCCGGTCATGAATCAGACCGGTCTAATTATCCACTGGCCAGGCAATTAGATTTGGAGGGAGAACGTCATTCCGGTGAGCTGGGTTTTTAATGAGCATTCATGAGATGCAAAGGGATGCAAATATGGTTCCCAAATTGGAGCAGCAGGAATCTTGACCCGCCATGAAATTCAGGAGGGTAATAATTTATTTTCCTGCCAACGGAAAGCTAACTTTTGCCATCAGAGTAAATTTTCTGCCCCCGCCTGCCACGATTCCTGCCATTGGTGAGCCGGAATAACCAGTGTTATTCACCGTCTGTGAGCATAAAGGTACTGGGGCCTTCCAGCCAGCAAAGGCAAGTAAACAAACAATTGTAAAAAAAATGTTGGCACCTTAGTCCTCCTGGAAGCTGATATCTACCAGGTTGTCACAGGCCAGTCTGCTGTGTTGTACCCCTACTATGGCCTCTTCATGTGGCTCGTTGACATCCGGTCCAATGGTCGTTGTTGCATTTTCCCCTTCCTGGGAGAATCTTGGACTTCTCAGGGCCCCACTCCCTCTTGCCCCCATCCCTCAGGCCTCTATTCCTCCTGGCCCTGTGCCAATCTCCAACAGGCCCTTCTTCTCCTCATTTTTACAAGAGCACAACCAAGGCAGCGTTGCCTGCAGCTTGCTTCCTTGATGTCACTTTAGAACTGTGAACGAATCTATTTAATACATTTATTGAGCATATGCTTAACAGGTTTCCCACTATCTACAAGCCAGTGCTAAGCCCTTGGCTTGGCCTCTGTGTAGATGTGGCATCTCCAGCTAACCCCTTCCAGGTGAAGGACATCCTGGAGGACCACTGATGGGTGTTCCTCCCCTTCATACATGACTGCACTTGGAGACATTGTTCATTGACCCAGATGATGAAAGCCATGTGCAAGAGCCCTCTGTCAGGCAATTGTCAGCTTGCTTCCATTACCATCGACACACTATAGGGAGAACATAGCCTTGACTTGATGAAAAGACTCTCTGCATTATGCCTTGTCAGCCAGTGACCATTTAGTAGGGAGTTTGGAGGTTCGGCGTGTGGACCCAGCTGCCAGCCAGCAGCCATGCCACTTTGATAAATTCATCTCCATTCCTTCTTTCCTGCCTCTGACAGGAGCAGATGGCCAATTACATGTACTCATCTCCAGCTCCAAACCTTAAGATTCTGCCCTGTGAGTGGGGATTCACACTGATATTCTATTCCTTTTTCCCTGGGTATTGAAACCCTAATGCCACTCTGGCTGCGGATGGTTCCCCTGACTCACACTAGGAGCTGGATTTGCTTTGCTTTGCCAACTAACCTATATGGATGATCATTAGGTCACTTAGACCCCAAAATTCTTGGGTCACAATGCTGGTTCTTATGCCAAAATCATGGTGTCCTCCATCGCTGACTCTGCCAGAGTTTGACAAGGCATACAGGCACTTAGAGTCCATCCTGGCACCTCCTGCCCCAAACCCACTGAAACTCCATTGTTCATCTGCAGACATCTGCAATCAACCAATCAACCCCTGAGCAATGGAGCCGACCTCCAAATATTTTTACGATAAAAAATGTACCTAGCCTGACCACGGAGGGCAAACTGCTCTATGCTGAATGGTGTTGAATTTTTTGTGTTGCTTCGGTTACAGCCATCCGAGCGAGTGAATATTTAATCAGACTGATACTATGAGATTAGTAGATGGTGGAGAGGCTTTGTGGGGTCATGAGGTAAGTCACTTGTTGCAAAGTACTCAGACTCCCCACTGCTCTTATAGCCATGGTGTTGATGTAGCTTGTTCAGTTCAGCAGCTGGTCAATGATGACACCCAAAATACTATTGGTTATCAATTTGGTGAGATGGTACTGTTGAAGGAAGGTGCCTGGACTTTCCCTTGTTCAGAATAGGCCTTAGCTGGTACTTTTGTGGCATGAATGTCAAGTGCCACTTGTCAAGCTGGGCCTGAATATTATCCAGGTTCTGCTGTGAGCTGGCATTGGCAACTTCATTATTGGAGAAGGGGTGAATAGAGCTGATCACTGAGAATACTGTGAATACACTGATATGTGCCAGACACAAGGGACTGCCACATCAGCTACTGTTAGTCCTCAAGACACTTCATTTAAAGGGATTATGACCCTCCAAATCATATCATTATGACATGCATGCGCTTATAAGGGGAAAAGTATCTACCTCTCACATGCCCTTAATATTACCTTCTCTTCCTCTTAAGAAAAATTTGGTTTATAACTAATGAGTAATGTACTAGCATGGATTGAGGTTTGGCTAACACACAGAGGACAGTGGGCAGAATTTTGCCATCGGCGAGCAGGAGGCAGGGCCCGCTCGCCGATGAGTAAAATGACGCGGGATTACGTCGGGCGGGACACCCGATGTCATCCCACCCCATTTAAATTTTCAGGAAGGCAGGGGCAGGCCCGCCAACCTGTCAATGGCCACTTGAGGCCATTGACAGGATCATTTATACAATTAAAGGACCTGCCCGTCCAACCTTAAGGTTGGTGGGCAGGCCAGGAGCCCCAGCAGCAAATAGATAAAACATGAAACCTCATCCACCGGCGGGATGAGGTTTCATGTAGGGTTTTAAAAAGTTTAATAAAGTTATAGTGTAAATTATGAACATGTCCCATCTCATGTCACATTGTCACATGAGGGGGACATGTTAGGGAATTTTATTTTTCTATTTTTAATCTTTTTCAAAGTGGAAGTGATCTCCCTGAGGTTGCACTTTGCCTCAGAGAGATGTGCGCTCTTTCGTGCGCATGCGCGAAAGAGCACACTCTCGCTTTTGGGGAAAACCCCCACCCGCACAGGAAGTGCATAGCCGGACGTCACGCTGAGCGGGCATTAATTGGCATAAAATGGCAGCGCAGCCCGCTTCTCCGACGGGGATCGGCTCCCCACCCGCCAGAGATTGGGTTGGGCCCGCCTGCCCGACAGGCAGAAAATTTTGCCCAGAGAGTCGGGATTAATGGGTCTTTTTCAGGTTAGAAAGACATAACTAGTGGAGTGCCACAAGGATCAGTCCTAGGCCTCAATTATTTACTATCTATATTAATGACTTGGAGGAGGTGGCAGAGTGTAATGTATCCAAATTTGCTGGCCTGAATTTTTCTTACGTCGGGCGGGCTCGGCAGGAGCGGGTGGGGGCTGTTGCAGAGCTGCCTGCCGCCCGCGATTGGCTCCACACTGCCATTTTACATGGGCGGGCCAATTAAGGCCGGCCCAGCGTAATATGTGAGTGGTGGCACAGTGCTACCTGTGCGGGTGGAGGGAGGAAGGAGAGTCTGGTCCAGCGCTCTTTAGCACACGTGCGCGAAGGAGTGCTTCAATCTCCCTGAGGCACGGAACTGCCTCAGGGAGATTGAAGAGCTTTCAAAAAAAATAAATAAATGCTATAAAAATTTAATGAAACATGTACCCTCATGTGACTGTGTCACATAAGATGGGGCATGTTTTAATTTTCAAAAAAAGTTTTTATTCAATTTGTAAATGCTTTAGGAAACCTCGTCCCACTCGTGGACGAGGTTTCCTGAAAAATGTAAAGGCCACTTGGCCTTTTCGCCTGCCCGCCAACCTTAGGTTGGACGGGCAGCATAAATTCAAAATTATTTAGTTCCTTAATAGCCTGAATAGGGCTGCGCGCCTGCCGAACGATACATCACATGTCATTTTACGTTCTGGCGTGTCGAGCCTGCCCCCACACGCCGAATGTAAAATCCTGGCTGCTGAAAAATAGGTGGGAGGGCATGTTATGATGAGGACATAAGGAATCTACAAAGGAATAAAAATAGGTTGAGTGAGTGGGCAAAAACTTGGCAGATGGAGTTTAATGTAGTAAAGTGTGAGGTCACGCACTTTGGTAGGAAGAATCAAAAGGCAGACTATTATTTAAATGGAGAGAGACTCCAAAAAAAGTGCAGCACAGAGGGATCTGGGTGTTCTAGTGCATGAAACACAAAAAGTTAGCATGTAGGTGCAGCAAGTAATTAAGAAGGCAAATGGAATTTTGGCCTATGGGGGTTGCAGTTTAAAAATAGGGAAGTCTTGTTACAACTGTACAGGGTGTTGGTGAGGCCACACCTGGAATACGTGTACAGTTTTGGCCCCATTATTTAAGAAAGGATATACTGGCATTGGAGGCAGTTCAAAAGAGATTCACTAGGCTGATTCCTGGGATAAAGGGGTTGACTTATCAAGAACGGCTAAACAGGTTAGACCTTCATTCATTAAAGTCTAGAAGAATGAGGGGGTGATCTTTTTGAAACGTACAAGATTCTGAGGGGGCTTGACAGGGTAAATGTTGAGGAGATGTTTCCACTAGCGGGGGAATCTTGAACTAGGGGACATTGTTACAGAATAAGGGGACATTCGTTTAAAATTGAGATGCGAAGGAATTTCTTCTCTCAGAGGGTAGTGAATGTCTGGAATTCTCTACCCCAGAGAGTTGTGGAGGCTAGATCACTGAAAGTATTTAAAGAGGAGGTAGATGGATTTTTGAAATATCGGGGAGTTGAGGGCTATGAGGAGCTGGCATGAAAGAGGAGTTGAGGCCTTTGGCAGATCAGCCATGAATTTATTGAATGACGGGCAAGCTTGAGGAGCTGAATGGCCTACTTCTGCTCTATTCCTTATGTTCTTAATGCCGCATAAATACAACCAAAGAGGTGAAAGAGTGCTGAAAATCCTGAGGCTACGTGATGAAAAGGTGCTGTAAATCACTGGCAGGCACGCAGACAAGCCTATGGGAGAGGGCACGGTTGGCACTGAGGTATCAATATAAGGTTGGGGAAAGCTGGGAAATACTCATCCTAAGTAGTCTCAGCTCCCTGAATCAATGTGTTTAAAAATCAGGAGAGATCTAAAATTGCTGATCACCCACTTTACACCCTTGTACAAAGTCAAAATCTACCCATAAGTATGATCTCCTTGTTAGCAGACCCTGATGAGTGTGTATCAACACAAAGCAAAGTGATATCTTCTGTAATACATCACTATCTAGCCTGTTCTATATCTTCATCCTCCTGTTGTACATAGCGTAATAAGGGAATTCCCAATGCAGAGCAGTAATTTGAGCAGAGCTGAGTTAAATTAGCAGCAAATTTAGCTGACTCAGCCTCCAAAGACCTAAAGAATATGAAGGCAAAGTATCATCAGCCTTCAGGATGCCTCCTGCTGTTTTTACTTCCACATATATAGTGAGAGAGAAGAGCGAAAGCCTTTCCATGGCTTCACTGACATTTGCATGGTGCTGCACCTCACTGATCTGTGGGAGTGAAGACTGTGGAGGGGTGTTACAACATTGAAGCCACAATCTGTGCCTTCACGCAAACTGTGGAAATTTGTGGAAATAGTGGCGCCCAAAACCTGATTGATCGTACTCTGAGCTTCCATCAGGACTTGTCAGAGCTGTCACCATAGGCACCATGATTGAGGGACTTACTCCAGCATTTGTAGAGCCTACCAGATGCTCTGCGGTTTTCTGCATTGTCAAAATACTACGTGTGATTTTAAAAAAAATTCATTTACAGAATGTGATGACTCCATCTAAGTTGGTAGTGGATTCCTCCACAATCTGTGCATGGTGCAGTGGCTCCCTGGAGTGCCTTCTAATGCGCCCAGCCATTACTAGTTAACATTGATCAGTTTTCTTTTAAAGGCTGGGCTCTCTGTAGCAGAGTTTGGACTCAAGCTTTCCCTCTGGAGCGGTGTATCCTATACCATTCTTTCCCTCTACATTTGTTCCTGATCACCTCCATATGAACATACCAATTAGGAGCAGGAGTAGGCCACTCAGCCCCTTGAGCCCGCTCCGCCATTCAATAAGATCATGGCTGATCTGAATGTAACCTCAACCCTACATTCCTGCTATAACCTTTCCCAATAACCTTTCACCCCCTTGTTAATCATGAATCTCTCTAGCTCTGCCTTAAAAATATTCAAAGACTCTGCTTCCACCGCCTTTTGGGGAAGAGATTTCCAAAGACTCACGATGCTCTGAGAGAAAAAAATTTCTACTCATCTGTCTTAAATGAATGACGCCTTATTTTTAAACTACCCCGAGTTCTAGATTCTCCCACAAGAGGAAACATCCTCCCCACATCTACTCTGTCAAGATCCCTCAAGATCTTAAGGTTTCAATCAGGTCACCTCTTACTCTTCTAAACTCCAGTGGATACAAGCCTAACCTGTCTAACCATTCCTCAGAAGACAACCTGCCCATTCCTGGTATTAGTCTAGTAAACCTCTGAACTGCTTCTAACACTTAAATCTCCTTAAATAAGGAGACCAATATAGTACACAGTACTCCAGATGTGGTCTCACCAGTGCCCTGAATAACTGAATCATAATCTCCCTACTCTTGTAATCAATTATCTTCACAATAAATTATAACATTCTATTAGCTTTCCTAATTGTTTGCTGTATCTGCATACTGCAGCTGCTTGTGATTCATGCACTAGGACACCCAAATCCCTCTAAATCTCAGAGTTCTGCAACCTCTCACCATTTAGATAATGTACTTCTTTGTTATTTTTCCTGCCAAAATGGACAATTTCACATTTTCCCACATTATACTCCATCAGCCAGACCTTTGCCCACTCACTTAACCTATCACTTTGTAGCCTCCTTATGTCCTCTTCATAACTCACTTTCCTACCTAGCTTTGTGTTGTCAGCAAATTTAGAAACCATACCTTCATCCCTTCCTCCAAGTCATGTATAGAAATTGTAAAAAGTTGAGGCCCAGCACTGATCCCTGTGGCACACCACTCGTTATATCCCATCAACCAGAAAAAGGCCCATTCATGGCTACCCTCTGCCTCCTATCAGCTAACCAATCTTCTATCTGTGCCAATATGTTACCACCTACACCATGAGCTTTTGTTTTCCATAATAACCTTTGATGTGTCACCTTATCAGATGCCTTCTGAAAATCTAAGTATAGCATATCTACCGGTTCCTCTTTATCCACAGCACATGTGACTCCTTCAAAGAACTCCAATAAATTGGTTAACCATGATATCCCCTTCACAAAACCACGTTGACTCTGCCTGATTGCCTTGAATTTTTCTAAGTGCCCTGCTATAACATCTTTAATAATAGCTTCTAATGTTTTTCCTATGACAGATGTTAAGCTTACTGGCCTTTAGTTTTCTGCTTTCTGTCTCCCCCATTTTTGAACAAAGGAGTTACATTTTCTATTTTCCAATCTAATTGAACCATCCCTGAATTCAGGGAATTTTGGAAAATTAAAACCAGAGCATTAACTATCACTAGCCACTTCTTTCAAGACCCTAGGATGGAGTCCATTAGGACCCATGGATTTGTTAGTCCGAAGCTCCAACAATTTTCTCAATACCATTTCCCTGGTGATTGCAATTTTCCTGAGTTCCTCCCTAGCTTCCGTTTCCTGATTTACAGCTATTTCTGGTACATTACTTGACCCTCTATAGTGAAGACTGATGCAAAATCTCCCACCTCCTTATTTTCCATCATTAATTCCCTGGACCCACTTTCTATAGGACCAAGGCTCATTTTTTAAACTCTTTTCTTATTTAAATATCTACAAAACTTCTTACTATCCATCTTTATATTCCTAGCTAGCTTCCTCTGAAACTCTAATATTTCCCTCCTTATTAATCTGTTCCACATTCTTTACTGTTCTTTATATTCTGTCCAATCTTCTGACTTGCGCCCATCTTTGCCCAATTCTATGCTTTTTGTTTAAGTTTGATATGACCGGAAATTTCCATCCCCCTTGGCGTCGGGTGTCATGGTGGGCTTGAGTGGACCAAGGGGCAGCAAGGCCAAAAATCGGTTTCATGACGTCATGAAACCAGTTTGTGATCGTCCACTAAACCTGTCAATGGCGGGCTGTGTTTCCCACCACTGCACGTCAGGAATGTCATTTTAATACATCTGCATCTAATTATAAGCCCTGCTCACCGGAAGCATCCCCCCACGTCAAATCTACCACCCACGTTGGCGGGAAAACATGCCGGCACAGAACACGTCTTGACAAGAGTGACGTGCAGAAGTTGGGACTTACTGTTAGGGCATGCTTACATCACAGACATCTGAGAAGCAAGAAGATGCTGGAGCCCTAGAACTACCGGACCCTGGAGGAACGGGAATTGCATGCTGTGTGGATTCTGATGGACATGGCTCCTCTATGAAGCAGCTCAGTGAAGGTGGAAGGTCACTGTTGATGTCTGGGGTCTTCTTCGGGACATCAGTGTCTTGGCCATGGTTTGCTATGGATGTTCATTGAGGAGTGGAGAGGAAGGTCGAGGTTTGATTGGGAGAGGAAGGTGTGCCTGGGGGTGAGGTTGGGAGGGGGTGAACAAAGGTGTCAGGGGGCTGAGGTTGGGAAGGGTGAAAAAAAGTGTCAGGGGGGTGAGGTTGGGAGTGGGGAATAAAAGTATTGGGGGATGAGGTTGGGAGAGGGGAATGAAGGTGTCAGGGGATGAGGTTGGGAGATGGGAATGAAGGTGTCGGGGGTAAGGTTGGGATGGGGGGAGGGAGGTGAAGGAGGGTGTAACGGGGGAGAATGCAGCAACTGAGGAGGTAGGTGTAAGGGGGAGGAAGGTGTAAGGGAAGGAGTTTGGAGGAGGGAAGGAGTTCAGAGGGGGGAAGGGCTCCGCGGGGAGGAAGGAGTTCAGAGGGGCAAAGGAGTTAAGGAGGAGGAAGGAGTAAAGGCAGAGGAAGGAGTAAGGGGGTGATGTCCAGGTGAATGTGCAAGGGAGGGGTCTGTGACAATGACTGCCTCCTGGGAGTGAAATGAGGGTGGGCGTGGTCGGAGAGAATGTTGAGAATGAGAGGGGGCAGAGTGAGGTAGTAGGGTGGGAGGGTGAAGGTGCGACGGTAGCAGTCAAAGGGACAGCGAGGGCGGTAGGTGGGGACTTGGAGGCAGACATGGACCCTGGAGTGGGAAGGAGGAGATTGGGGAGATCAATGTGGATGGGGATAGGGTTCTCGGGAAGATGGGGAATATGCACATTGACCTGGGCATCCCGAAAAGAAAAGGGTTCTGGGTGGTAGGTGTCTGTGGGGAGGTGGAAAGTGATGCCAGGGTGGGGGTTCAACAGATGGGGGACAGGACATGGGTGACTGGGGGAGGGGAAAGGATGTGGCAGCTGAAAACATACTTCACAACAACCATCTTGTAAAATCGAAAGTGAAAGAAGCCTCTTGATAGGCGGGCACAGGTGCTGCATGGGAATGTGGTCAGCGGATGGGCGGAGATGCAGGTCAGCTCAGATGGACAACTGAAAGAGAATCCCAGCAGGCAGCATTGAAAATGCTCGGGACACTGAGATGAGTGTGATGGAAGTAGGCTCTGCACCCAGAGAGAGTGCTTGCACAAGGCTCTGAAAGGCCCTGCCACATACACACTTTTCCCTCCAGAATCACTTGTGGGCCGGATGTGTGCAGCTGAACTGTTAGTTGGGAGTTGGGGCGGGGATGGAGGAGGAGGCCTTGGGAAGCCTGTAAATGAAGTTGAAAGACACCATCACACATTATTCAGTGAAAGTGAATACATTTTCAGACTATAAAGTGACAAAGGGTGGATTCGTCCCAGATTTGCACTAGTATGGTAGTGGGCGGGAAAAAGAACATTTTTCCCACCAGCTGCAATGGTGGGTTTTCACGCTGTATCATCCCAATCTCACCTTATTAATCATGCATTTCTGGAAACACGCTGTTTTGATGGCAGGTGGGCTCTCATTCGCTCACCATGCCATCACCTCGCCACTTCATCACACCGGCCGCCATATTTAAAGTGTAGCCGTGTGCACACCTCTCAGTGCTTACAGCCCAGGACTGCTGCACAGAAGACATAGCCCCAAAAGGCAAGAAGACTGCAGCCCCCTGATTCAGTGACGCTTCCCTGGAAAGCCTTTTGGATGTCACAGAGGCCCACTGTGATGTCCTGTACCCTTGCTCTGGCTGCAGGGAGTGCAACAACATCACTAATCCAGCATGGGAGGCAGTGGGGTGGCAGTGGTGATCAGCACCAATGCCCTTCAAAAGAGGACAGCCACCCAGTGCTGCAAGAGTATGAATGGTCTCATCCATTCTGCCAGGGTAAGTCATTCTCATCACTCTCAACTCACACACTCACAAACCCATCACACATCTACAGGGACCTCACACCTCAAGGGACAACACCACTAACTCTCACACATACCCTCACATCTGCATCAGACTCATATTTTTTGGAGCTCATGTCCTCATCCCATCCATGTCTCTGCTCATCACACAAACATTTCACGCAGTGCCATGTGTCCAACTGACACTCCATCTGTTTTCATGAAGGAGAAGCTGCCTCACAACAGCAGGGTGAGGCCCCAGAACAGGGGTGGAGTGGCCCACATTAGGCACCTCACTCACCTTGATGAGTGTGCCATCGCGCACATTGGTGATGATGTGGACGGTGCCTGCAGTGATGACAAGGTCGGCGGTGAACACCCTCGTGAGAGTCCTGCACCACATCATCTCTCTCTCAATGCAAATATGAGTGCCCTCTCTCCTGCTTTTGACTCTGCTGTCATGCACTAATTATCTCTACTTTGGTTCACAGGGAGCTCTGCCACGCAACCAATGCTCTCAGCCAACTAGTCCCCCAGTTCCATCCACGTCCTCACCTCCAGCCAAGAGGACTCCTCCTCCATTGAAGAGCTAGAAATAAGCAGCCTGGAAGACCCGTCACAGTGCTTACCCGCACCCTCCACCAGCATAGAGACACACGCCTTGGTGAGACCTAGATATAGAGCAGGCTCGGGTTCACAGTATGGTCAATGCATGGACACATGTCCGCAGCAGGAGGAGGCAAGTTAAGCTGAGGTCCAGGCACTTGGAGGACTGCTGGGGAACAGGCATCTGTGAGGTCCGAGTCAGATGGCGAACCTCTGGATTTGGCCTTCCAACTCATCCTGGAGAATCAACAAAAGGCGGGGGAACATCACATAGAGCTGTTGGAAGCCCTCAGCAGAGTGGCACCTGATTCGGAAGAGTGTGTCCACCTGCTCTCTGATGGTGCCCACATGTGTATGTATGGAGGTCTCCATGGCAGGCGTCATGGAGACCCTGGTCCAGCGGAACGCGGAGATGCGCACAGACCTGCACTCCATTACAGTAGCCATGGGTGAGTCTCTACAGTAGCGACGCGAGTGGGAAACGGAGTGCTTCGACATGCCCCCAGGTGGTCCTTCCCCTCAAGAAGTCAGCCAGGGCCCTTGGGCACCCGAAGGGAGGATCAGCGGCAGCTGCACACCACAGGTCATCCACTCAGGGACTCCAGAGGCTGTCCACTTTGCCTGTGACCCACTCAACCTCGTCCTCTATCAGGGAGGGAGCAGATGGCCCACAGGAGGACAGCCAAAGCAAGCCCTGGCTGCCAAGGCATTGGCTGTCTAGATGACCCATGCCGAAGGCATCAGAGGTCACAGGGCCAACCATTGCACAGGCTGTCACCACTCCTGCTGCAGATGTCAGGGCAGAAATTAGAATTCTAAGGCATTCAAAAGTTAAGAAATTTTGATCACAGTTGGTTGCGTGGGTGAACACATTTTGTTATTTTACAATCTGAAAATATATTCACTTTCACGGAATAATGTGTAATTGTGTCTTTCAGCTTCTTTCACTAGCTTCGCAAGTCCTCCCACTGCATCCCCCCACTAGCAGTTCAGCTGCACGCAGCCAGCCCACAAGTGATTCTGGGGGAAAAAGTTTGTTTGTAGCAGGGCCTTTTGGAGCCTCATGCAAGCATTCTCCCATGCAAACAGATCCTTCCCATATGACACTCATCTTAATGTCCTGAGCATTTTCAATGCTGTCTGCTGGGGTTCGTTTTCAGTTGTCCATCTGAGCTGATCTGCATCTCCGCCCACCCACTGATCACACTCCCATGCTGCACCTGTTCTCGCCCACCACGACTCTCATTTCACTTTCGATTTGACAAGCATGGTCGTGCTACATTTTTTGCTGCGCTCCCCATCCTTTCCCCTCCTCCATTCACCCATTTCCTTTCCCCACCACTGTCAACCCCCCTGGCATTGCCTTCCGCATCCCCTGGGTGACCTACCAGACACAACCCTTTTCTTTCAGGGATTCCAGGTGAACGTGTATGTTCCCTTCCTTCCTGAAAATCCCACCCCCATCCACATTAACCTCCCGACCTCATCCTTCCCACTCCCAGGGTCCGTGTCTGCCGACAAGGCCCCACCAAGCACCCTCACCCTCCCATCCTATTGCCTCACTCTGCCCTCGGTCATTCTCATCATTCCCTCCTATCACGCCCACCCTCAGTTCACTCCCCTGGAGGCAGTCATGGACTCCTTGCATGTTCACCTAGGCATCCCCCCTTCTGGACCCCTTCTCCTCTTAGAACTCCTTCCCCCCACCGGAATTCCCCACCCCCGGTCTCTGCCCCGGACCACCGCCCGACCCACCCCCCCCTCCCGGACTCCACCCACCCCTTAATCCTTCCCTCTTCCTGACTCCTTCAGACACCCTTACTTTTTTCACCACATTACTCCTTCCCCTCTCCAGACCCTTCCTCCACCCCTATTTCTTCCCCCACCCTACTCCTTTCCCTCTCTGGACTCCTTCAGACACCTTTATTTCTTCCTCCACCCTTGTTCCTTCCTCCCCCGGACTCCTCCCACACTCTTTCCTCCTTCCTCCCCCAGACATATTAAGGATGAGATTTCAGAATACTTGGAAGTGCATGGTAAAATCGGGCAAAGTCAGCATGGTTTCATCAAAGGGAGGTCATGCCTGACAAATCTGTTAGAATTCTTTGAGGAGGTAACGAGTAGGTTAGACAAAGGAGAGCCAATGGATGTTATCTACTTGGACTTCCAGAAGGCCTTTGACAAGGTGCCACACAGGAAGTTGCTCAGTAAGATAAGAGCCCATGGTGTTAGAGGCAAGGTACTAGCATGGATAGAAGATTGGCTGTCTGGCAGGAGGCAGAGAGTGGGGATAAGGGGATCCTTCTCAGGATGGTGGCCGGTGACTAGTGGAGTTCCGCAGGGGTCAATGTTGGGACCACAACTTTTCACTTTATACATTATTGATCTAGGTGTAGGAATTGAGAGCATCCTGGCTAAGTTTGCAGATGATACAAAGATAGGTGGAGGGACAGGTAGTATTGAGGAGGCGGGGAGGCTGCAGAAGGATTTGGACAGGTTAGGAGAATGGGCAAAGAAGTGGCAGATGGAATTCAACGTGGGGAAGTGTGAGGTCATGCACTTTGGTAGGAAGAATAGAGGCATAGACTATTTTCTAAATGGGGAGAGAATTCAGAAATCTGGAGTGCAAAGGGACTTGGGAGTCCTAGTCCAGGATTCTCTTAAGGTTAACTTGCAGGTTGAGTCAGTAGTTAGGAAGGCAAATGCAATGTTGGCATTTATTTCGAGAGGACTAGAATATAAAAGCAGGGATGTGCTGCTGAGGCTTTATAAGGCTCTGGTCAGACCACATTTAGAATATTGTGAGCAATTTTGGGCCCCGTAACTCAGGAAGGATGTTCTGGCCCTGGAGAGGGTCCAGAGGAGGTTCACGAGAATGATCCCAAGAATGAAAGGCTTAACATATGAGGAACGTTTGAGGACTCTGGGTCTATACTTGATGGAGTTTAGAAGGATATGGGGGGGATCTGATTGAAACTTACAGAATACTGAAAGGCCTGGATAAAGTGGACATGGGGAAGATGTTTCCATTAGTAGGAGAGACTAGGACCTGAGGGCACAGCCTCAGAGTAAAGGGAAGACCTTTTAGAACAGAGATGAGGAGAAACTTCTTTAGCCAGAGAGTGGTGAATCTATGGAATTCATTGCCACAGAAGGCTGTGGAGGCCAGGTCATTGAGTGTATTTAAGACCGAGATAGATAGGTTCTTGATTGGTAAGGGGATCAAAGGTTACGGGGAGAAGGCGGGAGAATGGGTTTGAGAAACTTATCAGCCATGATTGAATGGCGGAGCAGACTCGATGGGCCAATTGGCCTAATTTCTGCTCCTATGTCTTATGGTTTTATGGACACCTTCCTGCCCCCTGGACTCCTTCCTCTCCCTGGAATCCTTCCCCTCGCCACACTCCTTTCTCCCCCTGAATTTCTACACCTCTCTGCACTCCTTCCACCCTCCAAACTCTTTCCCTTACACCTTCCTCGCCTCTTACACCTACCTCCCTTGTTTTCCCCCATTACTCCTTCCTCCCACCATAGCAGCCTCCCTCCCAACCACACCCCCCTGACACCTTTGTTTCCCTCCTCTCAATCTCAACCCCCGACACCTTCATTCCCCCCCTCCCAACCTCACCTCTCCGACACCTTTATTTCACCCCCTCCCAGCCTCACCTCCCACGACACATCTTCCTCTCCCAGGCGATCCTAGACCTTCCTCTCCAAGCCCTCGATACATCTTCCTCTCCCAAACACAGCTGGATCTTCCTCTCCACCCCCTCGATAATCATCCATTGTGAGCAGACCCTCAATGGTGACTTTGCATCTTCTGTGAGCTTCTTTGTGGTGGAGCCATCACCATGAAAATCCACCATGCCAGGGTCCCATTGCTGTCAGACTCCAGTATCTTCTGCTCCTCGGATGCCTGCAATGTGAGCAAGAACCTGGCGGTAAGTCCCGACTACTGCGCATCACACTTGTCAAAACGTGTACTGCACGGGCGTGTTTTCCAGCCAACATGGGTGGATGATCCAGCTTGGGGGTTGATTCTGGCGGGCTGGCCTTATGATAATATGCAGATGTATTATAATGATGTTCCCGATGTCCGACAGCAGGAAACGTGGCCTGCAATGACAGGCAGAGTGGACAATTGCAAACTTGTTTCACGACGTCCATGTGGTGACCACCAGATTGTGAGCCCGATCCTGCTCCAGATCTAGGGCCCAACAAGGTGTGTGTCTCTGCGCTGGTGGAGGGTGTGGATAAGCACCGTGACGGGTCTTCCAGTCTGCTTATTTCCAGCTCTTCAATGGAGGAGGTGTCCTCTTCACTGAAGGTGAGGACATGGATAAAGCTGAGGGACTGGCTGGCTGAGGGCATTGGTCACTTGGCAGAGCTCTCTGTGAACTAAAGTAGAGATAATTAGTGCATGGCAGCAGAGTCAAAAGCAGGAGAGGGAGCTGAGAGCGGGATGATGCGGTGCAGGATCCCCTTGTGAGTGTTTGCTGCTGACCTCACTGTCACTGCAGGCACGGTCCACGTCCTCACCAGTCATCAGGATGGCACACACCTCAAAGTGAGTGAGGGACTTAAATGTGGGCCACTTCCCCCCGGTCTGGGACCTCTCCCTGCTGATGTGAGTCAGCCTCTCCTTCATGAAAACAGATGGAGAGAGTATGAGCTGGACACATGTCACTGCGTAGGATGTTTGTGTGGTGAGCTGAGCCATGGACAGGATGAGGACACGAGCTCCAGAGGATATGAACCTGGTGGAGATGTGAGGGGGTGGTGTGAGAGTTAGTGATGTTGTACCTTGAGGTGTGAGATTCCTGTGGATATCTGATGGGTTTGTGAGTGTGTAGAAACATAGAAACATAGAAACTAGGAGCAAGAGTAGGCCATTCGGCCCTTTGACCTGCTCCGCCATTCAATATGATCATGGCTGATCCTCTATCTCAATGCCATATTCCCGCTTTCTCTCCATACACCTTGATGCCCCTAATATCCAAAGGTTTATCAGTTTCTTTCTTGAATATACTCAGTGACCCATCCTCCACAGCCTTCTGTGGTAGAGAATTCCACAGGTTGACCACCATCTGAGTGAAGAAAATTTTTCCTTATCTCAGTCCTCAGTCCTGAGGCTGTGGCCCCTGGTTCTAGACTCCCCAACCAGGGGAAACATCCTCCCTGCATCCAGTCTGTCTCGCCCTGTTAGAATTTTATACATTTCAATCAGCTCCCCTCTCATTCTTCTAAACTCTAGTGAATACAGGCCCAGTCGAACCAATCTCTCCTCATATGACAGTCCTATCAGCCCCGGTATCAGCCTAGTGAACCTTCGATGCACTCCCTCAATGGCAAGTATATCCTTTCTTAGGTTGGGAGACCAAAACTGTATGCAATACTCCAGGTGTGGTCTCACCAAGTCCCTGTATAACTGCAGTAAGACATCCCTACTTCTGAACTCAAATCCTCTTGCAATGAAGGCCAACATACAATTTGATTTCCTAATTGCTTGCTGCACCTGCCTACTTACTTTCATTGGCTGATGTCCAAGGACCCTTTGTGCATCCACATTTTGCAATTTATCACAATTTAAATAATACTCTGCTTTTTTGTTCTTCACACTGAAGGATATAACTTCACATTTATCCACGTTATATCTGTCATGTGTTTGCCCACTCACACAACTTGTCTAAATCACACTGAAGCCTCCTTGCATCCCCCTCACAACTCACAACCCCACCCAGGTTTATGTCATCAGCAAACTTAGAAATATTGCATTTGGTTCCCTCATCCAAGTCATTTATATATATTGTGAATAGCTAGGGCCGAAGCACTGATCCCTGCAGTACACCATTAGTCACTGCCTGCCACCCGGAAAAAGACCCATTTATTCCCACTCTCTGTTTCCGGTCTGTCAACCAATTCTCAATCCATGCCAGTATATTACCCCCAATCCCACGTGCTTTAATTTTGCCCACTAGCCTCTTACAAAAGCCTTCTTGAAATCCAAATACATCACATCCACTGGTTCTCCCTTATCTCTTCTATGAGTTACATCCTCAAAAAACTCCAGTAGGTTAGTAAAGTATGATTTCCCTTTCATAAACCCATGCCGACTTAGTCTAATCCCATTAATGCTTGCCAAGTGTTCTGTTACCACGTTTTTAATAATAAACTCTAGCATTTTCCCCACTGTGTGTTGAGAGTGATGAGAAGAGTGACTTACCCTGGTGGAAGGGATGAGACCATTCATCCTTTTTCTGCATGGATTGCTGTCCTCTTTTGCAGGGCGTTGGTGCTGACCACCACTGCCACCACCTCCCATGCTGAATTGGTGACCTTGATTGCTGGCCTTCACCCAGAGTGGGGGAATGAGGACATCATGGCGGGCCTCCACTGCAACCAGTAGCCTGCTCAAGGGAGGAGTCGCTAAATCTTGCGTCAGCATGTTTTCTCCCTTTGGCAGCCATCAGTTCCCAGAAGCTTCCTATCCCTTGAAGAGTGCTAGCTCCTTGCAGGGGCGGCTTTTAAATATGGCTTCCGGTTTACTGAAGGACTGAGGTGAAGGTGGAGCAGGCAACTCAGGGGACGCCCCGCCAGCAACCCGGCATGTTTCCCGAGAATGCACATTGAATGAGGCGGGAAAACCCACCGCGGCCGTCAGGTTAAATGTCCTTTGTCCTGCCCGCTACCGCACTTAGTGCAAATCTGTGATGATCCCGCCCACTCTCTTTAATTTTTTTCGTTAACCATGGATGGTGGGTCCTCCCCTTAGAAGTCTTCTTTTCATTGGAAGGTATCTGTTCTGCAAATTTCGAAATATCCCTTTTAAAGTCTGCTTCTGCATCTCTGTTGACCTATCCCTTAAACTCGTTTGCTAGTTCCCTATAGCTTCTTGCCCTCATAATTGCCCTTCCTTAAGTTTAAAATACTCGTCTCAGACCCAATCTTCTCTCCCTCAAACTGAATGTATAACTCAATCATATTGTGATCGCTGCCACCTAGGGATGCCTTCACTATGAGTTTATCAATGAATCCTATCTCATTGCATAGAACCGGTCTACTATAGCCTGCTCTCTGGTTGGCTCCAGAATGTGCTGCTCTAAGAAACTATCCCAAAAACATTCTATGAACTCCTCTACACTACCTTTGCCCATCTGATTTTTCTAGTCTATATGTAGACTAAACTCTCCCATGATTATCGCTGTACCTTTCTGACAAGCTCACATTACCTCTTCCTTTATACTCTGTCCTACAATGTAGTTATAATTAGAAGGCCTGTATACCACTCCCACAAGTGACTTCTTGCCCTTATCATTTCCCATCTCAACCCAAACTGCTTCTACATCATGGTTTCCTGAACTTAGGTCATCCCTCTCTAATGTGCTAATACCATCATTAATTAACAGAGCCACCCCTCCACCTTTTCCTAACTTCCTGTCCTTCCTAAATGTCATATACCCTTCAAAACTCAGGTCCCAATCTATGTCACCCTGTTGCCATAATGGCTGTCTGGTCACACTTATTTATTCCTATTTGCGCTATCAGTTCATCTGTTTTGTTTCAATTGCCATGTGCGTTTAGATACAGAACCTTTATTTTTGTTCCTTTATTGAATCACCCTGTGCAAATCCCTAAAACTTGGCCTAAAGTACACAAAATGCAGATTTCTGAGCTGGCACTTGCAAGGTCTCTGGCAGCTTAACATAGTTTGTATGGTAGAAAAAGAAATCCATAAGACCATAAAACATAGGAGCAGAAGTAGGCCATTCGGCCCATCGAGTCTGCTCCACCATTCAATGTGATCATGGCTGACCTGATAATCATCAGCTCCACTTTCCTGCCTTTTCCCATAACCCTTGACTCCCTTACTGATTAAAAATATGTCTATCCCAGCCTTGAATACACTTAACAACCCAACCTCTACAGACCTCTGTGGTAAAGAATTCCACTGATTCCCTACCCTCTGAGAGAAGAAGTTCCTCCTCATCTCTGTCTTAAGTGAGAGACCACTTACTCTGAGATTATGCCCTCTGGTCCTAGACTCTCTCACAAGGGGAAACAACCTCTCAGCATCTACCCTATCATGCCCCTAAGAATCTTAAGATAAAAAGCAAAAAACTGCGGATGCTGGAAATCCAAAACAAAAATAAAAATACCTGGAAAAACTCAGCAGGTCTGACAGCATCTGCGGAGAGGAACACAATTAACGTTTTGAGTCCGTATGGCTCTTCAACCGAGCTAAGGAAAAAAAGAAAAGAGGTTAAACATAAGCTGGTTTAAGGGGAGGTGGGGGGGGGGGGGGGGGGGTGGCCACCCACCCCCCTTAAATCAGCTTATATTTCACCTCTTTTCTATTTTTCCTTAGTTCTGTTGGAGAGTCATATGGACTCGAAACATTAATTGTGTTCCTCTCCACAGGTGCTGTCAGACCTGCTGAGTTTTTCCAGGTATCTTTATTTTTCCCTAAGAATCTTATATGTTTCAATAAGGTCGCCTCTCATTCTTCTAAACTCCACCAGGCCCAACCTACTCAACCTCTCCTCATAAGAAAATCCCTCCAAACCTGGGATCAACCTAATGAACCTTCCTTGGACTGCCTCCAATGCCAATATATCTTTGCTTAGATAAGGGGACCAAACTGTTCACAGTATTCTAGGTGTGGAATAACTAGAGCCTTGTATAGTTTTAGCAAGAATTCCCTATTTTTATACTCCATTCCCCTTAAAATAAAGGCAAACATTCCATTTGCCTTCCCTACTACCTGTTGAAATTTTATGTTAGCTTTTTGGGATTCATGCACGAGGGCTCCCAAGTCCCTCTGTGCTGCAGCTTTCTGCAGTCTTTCTCCATTTAAATAATATTCAGCTCCTCTATTCTTCCTGCCAAAATGCATAACCTCACCTTTTCGCACATTATATTCCATCTGCCAAGTTTATGCCCACTCACTTAATCTGTCTATATCCCTCTGTAGATTCTTTGTGTCATCCTCACCACTTGCCTTCCCACCTATTTTTGTGTGACCCGCAAACTTGGCAATAGTAATTTCACTTCCCTTATCCAAGTCATTAATATATATAGTAAATAATTGTGGCCCCAGCACTGATCCCTGTGGCACTCCACTAGTTACAGGTTGCCATCCTGAAAATGCCCCCCTTATCCCAACTCTCTGTCTTCTATTAGTTAGCCAATCCTCTATCGCTGCTAATATTCTACCCCCAACACCATGGACTCTTATCTTATTAAGTAGCCTTATGTGTAGTACCTTATCGAACACCTTTTGGAAATCCAAATATATTACATCTACTGGTTCCCCTTTATCTATCCTGCATATTACCTCCTCAAAGAATTCTAATAAATTTGTCAGGCATGATTTCCTCTTCGGAAAGCCATGCTGACTCTGCTTGATTATATCATGCATTTCTACATGTTCTGCTGTTACATCTTTTATAATAGAACCTAACATTTTCCCAATGGCGGATGTTAAGCTAACTGGCCCGCCGTTACCTGTTTTTGTCTCCTTCCTTTTTTGAATAAGGGCATTACATTGGCAGTTTTCCAATCTTCTCATACTTTTCCAGAATCTAAGGATTCTTGGAAGATTACTACCAGTGCATCCACTATCTCTGTAGCTACTTCCTTTAATATCCTAGGATGCAACCCATCAAGTCCAGTGAATTTATCGGTCTTTAGCCCCATTAGTTTCCCTAGTACTTTTTCTCTAGTGATCGTTATTGTATTTATTTCCTCCACCCCTTTTTCAACTTGATTACTTAGCATTTTTGGAATGCTATCAGTGTCTTCCACTGAGAAGGCTGATGCAAAGTATTTATTCAAGTCCCCTGCCATTTCTTGGTTCCCCATTATTATTTCCCCAGCCTCATTCTCTAAAGGGCCTATGTTCACTTTGGCCTCTCTCTTCCTTTTTATATATTGAAAGAAGCTCTAACTGTCCGTTTTTACATTACTTGCTAGTTTACCCTCAAAATTTATTTTCTCCCTCTTTATTTATTTTTGGTCATCTTTTGTTGGTTTTTAAAACTTTTCCAATTTCCTGGGTTACCACCAATCTTTGCCACGCTGTCTGTTTTTTTCTTTCAATTTGATACGACCCTTTACTTCCTTGCTTAACCATGGTTGCTTTATCCCCTCCCATAGAATCCTTCTTTTATACTGGGATAAATCTTTGTTGTGAGTCATGAGCTATTTTCTTAAACATCTGCCATTGTTCATCAACCATATTTTCTGTTAAACTCCTTTCCAAGTCCACTCCAAACAACTCTGCCCTCACTCCTTTTTAATTACCCTTATTTAAGTTTAACGCAGTTGTTTCCGACCCAAGTTTCTCACTCTCAAACTGAATGCTAAATTCTACCATGTTAGGGTACTGTTTCCTAGGGGATCTTTTACTCTGAGATCATTTATTAAACCTGCCTCATTACATATTACCAGGTCCAAAATAGCCTGATCCCTGCTTCGATCCACAACATAGTGTTCTAGGAAACTTTCCCAAACACACTCTATGCATTCTTACTTATGGCTACCTCTGTCAATTTGATTTTCCCAATCTACATGAAGATTAAAGTCACCCATGATTAATGTACTGCCATTTTTACATGCCCTCATTATCTCCTGATTTATTCTCTGTCCTACAGTATAGCTACTGTTAGGGGGCCTATGCACTATTCCCACCAGTGTCTTCTTCTCCTGGCTATTTCTTATCTCCACCTATATGGATTCTACATCTTCTGATCCAAGATAATTTCTTGCTATCGTACTTATTCCATCTCATACTAACAAAGCTACCCCACCACCCTTTCCTTCCTGCCTGTCCTTTCGAAAAGTCACATACCCCTGAATATTTAGTTCCCAGCTTTGATCTTCTTGTAACCACGTCTCCATAATGGCTATAAGATCATGGCCATTAACCTCTATTTGTGCCGTTAGTTCATTTATTTTGTTCTGAAGACTGCGTACATAAAGGTTGGGTGCTAAGAGCTATCAACATGCGTGAGAAGAATGCATCAACATCGAAGGCTGCATTTTGTGTACTTTGCTGAGGGGAAATATTGTTTCTCAATAACGTAATTTGTAATGTTTTTGGAGACCGGTGAGTGAACAACATGCTCTATCAACTAAGGAAGGATAATGTAGCTGCAAGTAATTACGACAGCAAAAGTTAAAAAAAAGGCTGAATGATGAGTAACCATGGATTTAAAACAATCATTATATAATCAAACCCATAGATAGACTTTCCACACCCTAATACATTTGGAGTTAACTATACAATAAGAGGTACTGCAGCAAACAATGCAATAAGAGGTGCTGCACTTCAGGTGCTAACCCATTTCTTATCGGGCGTGCAGGCCTTAGGTCTAATATGTGCCCAAAGCACATACATGCCAAAATGCCTGAAAGGCTTTAAAGCACTTGAGCCTGTACAAAGACAGCGCACTGGCTGATTACAGCCTACAATTTTAAGTTAATGAGAGGTACTCCCCTATAATGCAAACAGGAGGCTTTAGCAGGATCCAATAGGCTTAGCGCCTCCATAAAACTGAGGCTTGTTCCTTTTAGTTGGGTCTTTGTTGTTAAAGGTACATTACTGCTACTAATGTTATCTCTTAGCAACTGATTATTTGTGCACTGTTTTAGTCTTGTTGCACAAAGGAAGCTACTGAATCCTGTTGGAGCCTTTCTGATAGCTACTTAAAGCTGTACTGCTTCTTTTGTCAGTGACTGTTTATTCAGCTGTTGTTAGAGAGTTTTTTTTAGTATCCGGCTATGCAAATTCCTATGGGCAAACCTTTCTATTCTTTAGCTCTGTAGGATTGCCAACTTTGCTTGGAACTATTCCTGGAGGTTAGGTCACATGACATTTGCTGCACATTGCAAATGTTACTGCATTTACATAATGCAGTGACAACTGCTTTGGTGAGAGTTCCAATGACAACCATTCAAGACAAAGGTCACAACTTTTACCATGGCACAAAAATGGACACTGAGAATTGCAATGTGGGGTTAACCCATGCCTGTTGCTTCCAATGCAGACAACACACAAACTTTGTATTACCTGACTTATACCTTATATTCACAGCTTCAACTCATCCTCACACCCACATCTCATAAATTACATATACTGCTACTTATTCAACCACCCAACAGCACAATGTTAGTTGTGGCTTAATTGCAGCATGCGGCCAGTGTTAAACATGCCATTGAGTGACTGCACTTGTGAGCATGGGGTGCAAGCTTGTGAGAGACTAACATCACTTTAAATCTAGCTGGCACTTCTTGAAGGGAAGTGCATTATTGCAGAACCATGAGCTGAAAGCTATTTCTAAAATTTATTTTGACAATTGGAGCATTCAATAATGGCACATGATGGCAGAGGATGGGCTCCAAGATTTTTCAATGTGGCATTGGAGGCCTTGGTGCAGGATGTGGAGAGGAGGAACATGCTATCTATCCACAGGGGACCTGGAAGGTCTACTCACAAACTTTGTGAAGGCAGTGGGACCACATAGCCATGGCGATCAATGCTAGCTGTCTAGCCCTGAGAACATGGATGCAATGCCACAAAAAGTTCAATGACCTCAAACGAGTGATCAAAATTCATTCAATGCACCGCATCCCCATAACTGACCTACCATCAATCTCTAACAGTCATGACTTATACCTTGTATTCACAGCTTCAACTCATCCTCACACCCATATCTCATAACTTACATATACTGCTACCTATTCAACCACCCAACAGCACAGTGTTAGTTGTGGCTTAATTGATAGCACACATGCCTTTGAGTTGTAAGGTTGTGGGTTCAATTTCTGCTTCAAAGACTTGAGCATAAAATGTTAGACTGACAGTCTGGTGTAGTACTGGGGGAATGCTGTGCTGTCTTTTGAATGAGATGCTAAACTGAGGCGTTTGCTCTCTCGTGTGGACCTAAAAGATCCATGGTAATATTTTGAAGAAGAGCAGGGAAGTTATCCCCATGTCCTGGGAATATTTATCTGTCAATCAGCACCACACAAACAGATAGCCTGTCACAATGTGGTAGCTTACTGTGAGCAAATTGGCTGCTCTGTTTCCTGGCAAAAAACAACAACACTTCAAAAGTATTTAATTGGCTATAAAGCATTTTGGGACACCCTGAAGTTTGAAAGGTGCTCAAAATTGCATTAATTGCAAAGCTTTTTTATGACAGCCACATTACCCAAACATATTAATTGATAGACTTCCCTTTCCTTTGTAGGACAAGGTGGCGCACAACTGGAGACAGCAGGAGTTAACCAGCAGGGGCAGGCACAGCTGCATATCCCTCCCCCAATGGAGGAGATAGTGTTCACCTTCATTGCCAGTTTTTCCACCATTGTCTGTCAGGTTGTAGATCTTGGGTATCTGAAATGAGAAAGGCTCAAGGGAGTGGACGTGGCTAAGTCCAGTGCCGGGAATGAAACCATCAAAGAAAAACAGGAAAACAATGACGAAGAAGGAACACCATCAAATACAGCCAACAGCTCAGATACATTATTCTCAAATCTAATCCTCCTTCTCACATCCCTCTGCCCCCTCATCCCACCACCTCTCCTGATTTACAAGGTGCAGATGGTGTAAATATAACCCTCTGCTTTCCCCTCCACTGTCAACTTGGCACAGTGCTTTACTTAGAACTTGGTGCCTGTCTAGCGTGGATGTAATAGCCAACTCCATTAATACATTTACAAACCAATCCATGATGCAGAGTTACCCTTGAGCCTTTCTCATTTCAGATACCCAAGATCTACAACCTGACAGACAATGGTGGAAAAACAGGAAAACAATGACGAAGAAGGGACACCATCAAATACAGCCAACAGCTCAGATGCTGGTAGTGGTAGTAGTAGCAGGAGGCATCAGCCCATCTCGGGAGATGATGGACTGCACCTGGGGTGTATGTTATTTCTGGATCAAACATCATCTGTTGTGGCTGTAGAGGTTGACTTGTGAGTGGTAACCCCTTCTACAGCAGGCACAGATGAATAACGTTGGCCCGAGCTTGGAAAATGTTTTTTCCTTCCACTGGGTTCTCTTTTCTGCCATCAGGTTGTTTCTTTAGTTCTCGCTTTTTCCATGCCCTTCCTAACTGCTTGTCTCCATGCACTCTGGTCAGCAGCAAAGACTTCCCATATATCAACTCTGATCCCAGTCAACTTAATATCTCACTTGCCAACCTCCTTGTATTGCAGACGTGGGCTTGTGCCAATAGCAAGCTCAGCATAGAGCATGTCTTTGGAAATACAACTGTCATCCATTTGGCGCACATGACCTAGCCAACAGAGTCACTGCTGGCTTAAGGGGGCAAACAAGCTGAGGATTCCTGTACGCTTGTGTACTTTCATATTCAGCACTGTCTTGCCAGTAGATACCCAATATTTATTGGAGATCGCGGAGACAGAAGCTGTTCAGCCACTTTTCCTGGCTTGGCATAAGTTGTCCATGCTTTGGTACAGTAAAAGAGGGTGTGGGAAACATAGGCCTGGTACTTGCTAAACTTTGTATTTTCAGCAAGTTTGCTGTTGGACCACACTCACTTTCTAAACTTTGACATGACAGCTGCTGCCTTGGCAATCCTGATATGATATCAGCATCAAGGGATAGCTTACTGATGATTGCTGATACAAGGCATGTGAAGCTGTCAATGACCTCCAGAGTGAGGTTGTCGATGTTGATAGAAGGAGGAGTCTCTACTTCCTGGCCCATAACTTTGGTCTTCCTGACGTTGATTGTCAGTCCAAACTCCTTTCAGGCCTGAGAGAACTGATCTACAAGCTACTGCAAGTGAACTTCAGTATGGAATGCCAGTGCAGCTTCATCAGCAAGCAGCAACTCCCGGACTAGGACTTTACGCACATTCAGTCTGGTATGCAGGTGGACACCCTCATTTGAGTGACCGAAAATGTACAATAGCAACATGGAGAAAAATATCTCAGAGAGTTGGTGTCACAATACAGCCCTGCTTTACCCTGCTGCTGATCTTGAAAGCACCTGATTTCCATCCATTGTAACTGATGGACCTGTGCATGACACTGAGACTGTGTATACTTTAGAGGATAGGTGGAAGCAGGGTCGGCACTAAGGTGATACACTGGGCATAAGTGGCCTGAAGTTAGGGCAGAGGAAAAGGATAGCACAGATGTCAGTTCACCAAAAGGTGAGGTCATTCATGTTGGTGCATTGGCAGACCTGCTGGAAAGCCTATGGTCAGTATCAAGGAACAGGGAGGACCCTGGCGTCAACTTGGCACAGTGCTTTACTTAGAGCTTGGTGCCTGTCTAGCATGGATGTAATAACCAACTCCATTAATACATTTACAGACCAGTCCATGATGCAGAGTTATTTTTTCAGATGTGACGAGAGGTAACTGATCTGAAATCTGAACTTTGTTTTGCTCTGCTGAGATGCTGCCTGACCTGCAGTGTAATTCCAGCATTTTCTGTTTTTATTTCAGATTTCCAGCATCTGCGGTATTTTGCTTTTGTATGAAACAGAACCTGATGGCCAATGTCTCAGCACAATCAGAGGCCACTCAATGTCTGGGTGCTGCAATGCAAGCTCAAACTGAACTTATGTAAGGTCATCTTGCTGGTATGGAAGCTCCAACTGCTGTCATGCACCTCAGACTATTGCCATCATGGTTGTGCATACCAGTGTTGAAAGGAGCTTGCAGGATGTTACGGTAGTCTGTCCGCCAAGTGATTACTAAGATTGCTGAGGCACCATCTCAGAGCAGTGGCAGTGACTCCATGGAGCACAAACCTATTATCTTCACTCAGGCTGACAGCATTCGTCCTCACACCACTTCCACTCTGCCAGTGCCCTTACTGCCTGTCAGCCAGTCAGTTCAGACTGATGTCACCTATGCCGAGATAGTACAGTCCAAAGCTGGGCCTTCTAGGACCAGAGCTCCTTGAGGTCACCCTGCAGTATCCATCACTGAAAGTCAGCAGCCTTCCACCTGCCATACTGCAGCCAGTGGGATAGCACTGCATAGGAGCACTAGGACATGCAAAGGCGCATGGAAGGCAAACACTAAAGGAATGTACAAGGGTGATTAGTTGACGTTGGCATGTGATGTGGCATGGTTTGATTTATAAATCTGGTTTGGAATATTTATTTTGTGGTGGCTTTTATTTTAGCATTGTGGCCAAGGACAGGCTGTAATGATCAGTTACAGAAGGAAGGTCAAGGGTTAGACTGTTGATGAATGGGGAATTGGGGTTACATTTACACGTCTTATAGTCAGGTGAGCCAATTACAGACAGCTTGGTCAAAAAGGTGTTGGTTGCCTCCCCTTTCCTCCTCCTCCTCAGCTAGTCATCATAAAGCTGGTTGCAAAACCATCATCATGGAAAGGTTATGCAGCATGCAGCAAATCACCACAAACCTTTACATCCCTTCTGCTGAGTACTCAGGGCTCCGCCAACACAGTTCTGGCAGCGGAAGCCATATATGTTAGCACCTGACACTGGTCCTTGCGAAAACAGGTCCAAGTATATCGTTGTCCCTTAAAGGTAAAGGCACACTTAGACTGATCCTCTAAATGCAAAGGAGCAGACTAAAATCCATTTGAGATATCCTGGACAGTGAGTACTGTAGCAGGTCTTGGAATATTGCCAATTAAATCTACCATTGCTGTTACAGTAGGAGCAGAGTCTTGGATGTTTTCATTTAATACCCGATAATCAATGGTCATTCACCAGGAGCTGTCCAGTTTCTTTACTGGCCAAATGAGTGAATTCACATGTGTGGCCAGAGGTCTCAGGACCCCCTGCTCCACAAGTGAAATTGCTGTTTTCTCTAAGTCTCTTTCTGCTTTTTTACATTCCATTTGTGTTTAGGACTTGGGATCTCCATCTGTCCTAACCTTCATTCTAGTTACCCTTCCACAGTCCTGTTTGTGGGCTTCTTATGCATCCCTATGTTTTTCCATTACTGACTGATACCTGCCTGGAATTCTGGATTTCAGCATTTCCAAGTCATAGGGTCTTAAGGGAGCTACTGCCCATGCTTCACCATGTTATAGGGGAATGACCAACACCTTGTCTGTCTTTCCCAGGCCTCCCCACAGACAATTATTGTGCATATCACCATTACACCAAGGGTTAACATCCAGTCGGATCCCAATATTCCCATAAGAGTCATGCAGGCTTGAAACGTTAACTGTATTCCTCTCTGCAGATGCTGTCAGACCTGCTGAGTTTTTCCAGCTATTTTTGTTTTTGTCCCAAAATTCCAATTCCTGGCTGATCCCATCTCGTCGGCAGACATGTCCACTTAGTTTGGAGGGGTCCTACATTAAAATCCAAAGTTTTAGATGCCACCGGAGCCATTGAATTGCCCGTGAATGCCCCCCATTAAGGAATAGGGTTCTTTGCTGGACCATGGAGAATTCATGGGAGAGGGTGAACCTATTGCCATGCTTGAGGCTCCGGTGTCAATCAGACAGTCACCCTTCCTTCCCTCTACCACAACATGGTCTACCATGTTCATTGTATTGGAATGGACATGGATACTCCAGTTGGGCAAATCTTCAGAAAATTTTCCTTTCAGAAAACTGACCTTTCTGGTTCACCCTCTCCATTTGGGGGTGGATTTTGCGTGACACTCTCTACTTTCTTCATTGCCATCCACTCCTGAAAATCATTTAAACTCCTGTCAATCAGAAAAACTCAGATGGGCTCATTTTGTGAACTCTCTCCATGATTCTCCTTAGTTGGACTCTTACTTGGTTTCTTGCAGTCTCTAGTATAATGTCCTTTTCCTTCACAATTGAAACCTAACATTCCCTTGATATCCCTAAGGCTGACAGGGTTTCCCTTCCTGTTGCCACTTTTGTGGAACTCCGTTCCTGATCTCACACACCTTATCCTTAGGCTTATTTGTTACTCCGGTTTCTTTCTTTAAATCCAGTCTTGCTTCAAATCACAAAGGCAATTTTCTCAAAACTCCTTGTTCATCATTATCTGACTCATGGCCCAAGTCTGCCATAGCTGACTGAAGATAAGGGAGACCATGAGCCGGCTGCAGCCAGTGGTTTCTAGGACCCCGCTGCAATCAGTTTCTAAACAAAGCTCCTCCCATAGTCACATCGGAGGTTGGCAACAACTGATCAACAAACACTTTAGGGACCTTGACGGGGTTGGGGTGGGTGGTGCAGGGAGGAGTTGTGTGGGGGTGGTGGGAGTTGTGATACTGTTTGGAAGATTCTGAATTTTGCCCGAATTGATCCCCAGCTACCAAGGGAGAATTCCTCTGCCTTCTCACACAGAGACACAGAATGAATGGATTGCATTACACCTTTTTCCTTGGAAGAAAGAAAGCTTCACTACAGTGAAGGTTTCTTTACAGTGGTGTTACAATTTCTTTACAAGAAGCACTTAACATCATAAACTTCTAAAAAAAAGTCTTTACATACTATTCAGATAAAGTTTTTATTTTGTTTCACCATTACACATATTGTATTATAAAGTTCTAAAGATTTAACTAAAACAAAAGCCAATACAGGTAACAATAGGATTAGCAGGATTTAAACATCATAGAATTATCATAACTCTTAATCTGCCTTTTCTCCCATACCCTTTCTTTAATTTTGAATAGAAACCCAATAATTACATGGTTCTTGGCCATAGTTTTTTCATGGTCAACCAACGATAGTGAAGATACATTAAAGTTTTCTTCAGAAACACCACCACCTGAAAGTTCCCTTCCAAGCCACTCATCATCCTGAATTGGAAATATATCGCCATTCCTTCACTGTTGCCGGGTCCAAATCCTTGAACTCCCTCCCTAACAGCACTGTGGGTGTACCTACACCACAAGGACTGTAGCAGTTCAAGAAGGCAGCTCACCGCCATCTTCTCAAGGGAAATCAGGGATGGGCAATAAATGCTGGCCTAGCCAGTGAAGCCCATATCCTTTGAATGAAATTTTAAAAAATACTCTGGTGATATAGCTGCCTTTGTTTCAGAGTTATCTGTGAAACTGTTATAAAAGCTTAACAACTTCACATGGTCCTTCAGTTCATTTTGGAATCTTTCTTCCATGGTCACTGACCACTCCTTAGACTTGTTCAATTCACTTGTTAGATCCTCAGTCTGTTTCTTTGAATTTTTCTTATCTGCTTTTAAATTCTGGATTTGCTCTTCCATACTGCACATCTCGCCTATCGCGTGTGAAAGTTGGATCTCTACACTGATCAGATTTTCCTTCAATTACTCGTTATCAGCAATAAACTTCTCATGTTTGACCACAGTAGTTTTTGGGAGTTTGGTAAGATCAGCATGATCAAGTGCTTGCTGCATTACAGCCATTGCCATGTTACTGTCAATGTTAGCCAAAGTATTACCCAGAATAAAATCTATCCTTTCCATAGCTAAGCTAAGAACAATTTTCACAGTAACAATACCATTCACTAAGTCACTTCATAAATTGACATTACATAAGGGAATGGGCTCATAAATCCCATTAATATCCACTATTAATACTTTTTCCTTCATCAAACTACGTGGAACACAAAATTTCATTAACAGTCACCATCAATGACTGATCTGCCACAGTGTCTCTCAAAATATTAATTTGTTTACGTGTTTTGTTGGAAGAATAAGAGAACACTTCTCCCTTCTAGACAAAACATCTAGAACTTCCAGTAGCCTGACTCCCTTCAGCAGTATTTAAGGAAGAATCACCTTGACTATCCTGAGCCATATCCCCCTTTCCATCAGGTTCTGAGAGAGCACATCTCATCTGTATTATTGCTATGGTTTTAACACCCATTTCCTTTTCTGGTACAACCTTTCCTGCTGACTCTTTAAGTGTTCGTATTACTGCCACCAGTTTACCATTCAGCTTGCAACAACGGACTTTGAGATGTCCTATCTTACAGCAATAAAAACGCACTGGTTTCTTTACATCACTTTTATTCTCTACACTATTATTTTTTTTGATTGGAACATCTTCTGCCTTCTCCATTAAGCTAGACTCTTTTCTGTTTCTCCAGCTTTCCTTTGGATTAGAAGAACCGCTAACTTCCTGACAAATGTTTTCCAGTCTCTTCATCAGCTCCAGCTGATTAAGGCAGACTGCTGCTCAAGCACAGGAAAAATAATAATACAGTATTTCCTTCAGAGGGAACAACACAGAGGATCACTGAAGAACAAGGCTTTGGAGTTCCCTCTATTCCTGGTAACACTGGATTCATTCACCTTGTCATTCACCCTCACACAGCCCACAGCCACATAACAAATAGCGTAGCTAATGCCTGGATTTTCACTCCCAGGTCAGGGACATAGAGTTGGGACATTTCCTGGCTCTGCGCACCCAACCCAAGAGAAAGTGCCCCCAGAAGGTCCGATTTTCATTCTGGGGTGGCGGGGTTCTCTGGGAGTTGGGCTCGCCACTCCCTCCCACCCCCTGGAGCCAGTCAGGTGTGGTGGCAGGCTGAGCGGAAGGCCTGCCTCTGTGCTCCAGCACTGTGTCCAAGATTATTTTTTTTAAATCAATTAAACAAAAACAGCCTTCCAGCCCTCACCCACCACCCCCTCACTCTCCACACAGTCCCCATGTCCGTCCATGCCAATCCATGCCTTCTACCCACCCCGATGGCCCCGCATACCCTCCATGCCAACCTATGCCCCTCTATCCACCCCCTATGGCTTCTCATACCTTCCATGGCAAACTGTGCCCTTCTACCCATTTCATATGGTTCCTCATACCTCCATGCCAAGCTATGCCCCTCTACACACCCACAAAGCCTTTTGTACCCTCCATGCTAAACTATGCCCCTCTACCCACCCCAGGGTCTTTTACAATGCCTATGCCAACTTAGTGCAAATTCACACCAACCCATGCCCTCCACCCCTCACCCTTTGCCCTAATACCAATCCACCCATTACCCACTATGGGCAGACTTCAGGACTAATGCTGGGATTAAATAAAATAAAGCTCTGTGCCTATTGCAGGTTTTTTTTTCAATTTCAAAAAGCATTCTTTCATAGAAACCATTCACTACATTTACATCCCTTCAAGTACATTCTTATAAAAACAAGTATTTCATTCAAGTACTTAGTCCCTTATCAAAGCAAACATTGGCATTCATAGTCCCACTTCAGAGTGTATAACCACTTGGAGCTGTCAATCAAACTGTGAAATGGAAAGCACCCTACTGTGTTAATGGAAGGTTGTGAAATCAGTCATGCAATACTAATCCAGTAATGGTAGCCCTCAGGCTTATGTTAGCAGACAGAGTAAAATAGCAAGCAATGATTTTTTTCAAACATTCCAGGCATTTTTTTTCAAAGAGTTAAAGGTCAAGAGCTTTAAATGCCTTGACAGCTTGACTGTTGCCTTTGACAATGCATTTTGACACTTTTAACAGTTGCCTTTGACAGTTCATTTTGACACTTTTGACAGTTCCAATGAGCTTGACAGTTAATGAGATTATCCACCTTTTAGGCACATTCATGCCTACTTTTAACAGACCCAAGGGGAATCTTACCTCCCCCCCCCAATGGTACCTTGACCTGCACCAAATGGCACCTGACCTTCCCCAAAGGTGTGCTGGGACTATATCCAAAAAGGTACCCCACTTCGCCAAAGGACTCCAGACTTGCTGTTCAGACCTGCTCCTACCAGGTTCAACCTGTGCATGTTGAGCTTCACACACTGGGATCTTCAAAATTAGATGTGAGTGGAGTTAGTTACTGATTTGTATGGGCAGCTACCTCCATGAAACGCACATGCGTGAATCTGATCCAGGCCCATTCCCGCCCAATGAAAATGGTAGGTGCTGTGTTTGGAAGCAGGACTCCCAATTTTTGGCCACTTCTGCCATTTTTGCAACAATGGAGAGACTCTCCGTCATTGTGAAAATCCAGGCCATTGTGCATCGCAGAGCACAATATCATATAAAGTTAGAATCCCTCTGGGAAACTAACTCTTCTATATTTTAGCTCAGTAATTTGTCTTGAACTTGTATCATGCAGTGGCTATGTTTCCTATCTTGTACCTAAAGCTTCAAAATGTGGACAAGAAGTGACCACATTTTCAGCTGGAAGTGCGCCACCTGTCATATAGGGTAAGGACAACAAGATGCTCTTTACCCACTCCTGAAGTAGGCATTAGGCCCTTTGCATATTAATAAGCGGCCGAAAGCTTACTTGAGGTCCCCATACCAACACTGCTTTGCTGGCTTGAATCCAGTGCCATCACATGTAAAAATCGTTTGGTCAGACTTTATCCAGTTCCGAGTAGGCATAGGCCAACAGAATAAAATTGCCCGTGGTTTAGCACTAATTAACAATAGAGTAAATATCTATGTATGGTGCACATTGAGAATATTTTGGGAGGCGGAGGGAGGTGGTCAATATTCTGGACACCCTTCCGATGGCACCAGGTGGAGTTTGAACTTGGAACCTTTTATAAATTTGTCCCTCATTTAATATTCACAGTGAACTAACGGTGCATTTGGGTCAGAGTGGCAGGTCGCTGATGGGGGACAGGAAATCTGATGGCCACTCTCCAGGACCAAACTGATCCAATTAAATTAAGAGAGGGGCAGCAATCTTGGGAATGGCCCATAGGGGATTGGGCATCGGGTGGGTGGTTCTTTATATTAAAACTCCACAAAAATCACTTTAAAAAGCCCTACCCGTTCTGTTTTTGGAGCAGACTCCAGTAGTCCTTTAGCCACTGGTGAAATCACTCTATGTCCAGTACTGGTGGGCAGACTATGCACAGCCTGCACTTCACGCATTAGTACTTGAAAATCGCATCGGGGTCCCATTTATGTCACAGGATTTGCATGAATAAAGCTGCTCCCGCCTTGGCTACCTATCTGAAAGTCTCAATTAAAATGGAACAATGGTGAGAGCAGGACGGTAACTTCTGCACTCGAGTTTTAATCGTACGGCTGCTTCAATCCCGATGAGGTCGGTGGAAACTAAAGTCAGGTAGCCGCTGCGGTACTGCCCAAGACAGATTTAATTCCTAATGTGTTTAACAAAGTTTTTATGACTCTACAGCTCCTCTTTTCAATCAAATTTACTATTGTATTTATAGAGCTTAGTTGCAAAAATATTTTAATGAATAATTATAGAAATTATAACTTCAAAATGTGTCTTTATATGTATGCGAACATAAAATGATAAGAAATAATTCTGTGATCGTTTTCTGTTATGCGCAAGTTATAAATAAAGAAATTTTTTGTTATTAATATGTAGGTTTCGATTAGTTTACAAGTACAAACTAACCATATCAGCATTTGATAATTTGATCTAATTTTTCATTTTTACTGCTATATTTTACATGCATATATTTTACTCTTTATAAATCAGTCAGTGTAAAATGTTTACACATAACACACATAAACATGACTGATACATGTATTTTTTATCACAGCTTTTAAACAAATAATTTTTCACTCCAAAACAACATTGCATTAATTCACTAAATCCTTATATTTGTTCATCAATTTTTATTCTAATATGTTTGTTTTCCGAGGGAACTCAATTATATCAATATATGCCTGTTAAGACCATATAACAAAGACACAATATTATCTTCCTACCAAAGTAATTAATGCTTCTCTGATCACATAATTGCATGAAAATAGCATTTGGATTCACAATAGACTCTCTAATTGGATCTTAAATCTGCTAACATAGTGGGGCAAACATTCTCTTTCTGCCCTTCAAAGATTTCCTGCTGTGCACGGCATGTCCTGTTAGCAGATCCTCATAACAGCAGATGATCTTCACTTCAACTGGGAAAATCAACTTACTGCAGTGCTAGAATTACCAAGAAAGGGCACCTATAATGACAGAAAGACACATTGAAATTCACTTTTTATTGAATAAAATCAGAATAGAATCAGCTTTATGGAGGAACTTTTTTGTTGCTCTCATCACTCAATTCCATTCCTTTTCTTTCTATAAAGCTGAATCCATACTCCTGTGATCCCAGTGGGAAATGCGGCTCACAGGGAGCAGCTCATGGGTAATCACAGGTGCAGAGTCCATGATTTTCTGCCTACCAAAACTAATGGATGGAAAAATCATGGTCTCTCCACATGGTGCAAGCCTATGAGCTTAAATCTGTATAACCATTCACCACGGGAGCTTGGATGTGACATGCTTTTCGGTTTCTGCCAAAGCTGCTGCTATTCTGTAGCTGCCCATTAGGAGATGTGTGGAAGTGGTCCTATGTAATTCACTGTCAGATTATTTTTCTCCCTCGATGTGGTGAAATCTGTTGGTCTCTTCAACACCAGTGCAGTACGAAGGAAATGCTGCATTATTGTAGATGTCACCTTACTGACGAGGTGTTTAATTGAGGCCCTGTCTACCTGTTCAGGTGAATATAAAGGATCCCATGGTACTTCATTACCAGTCGAGATTAGGATTGAGAGTGACAGAAAGCAAGATCATAGATTGGAAAAGAATAAATTATGAGAAAATTATGTGGAACTAAAGAATGCAAACTGGAAGAAATACTGAAAAACAAAGGAACAGAAAATCAATGGGAAATTTTTAAAAGAGTAATCAATAGAATTCAAGATGAATATTTTCGAGCAACGGGCAAAAACAAGCCAACTAATTATGGGATACCGTGGATAAATGAAGAAGTAAAAGAAAAATTGAATCTAAAGAAAACAACACATAAGAAGTATTTAGATACTAAAGATAAGGAAAGCAGCTGCAGAAACAGGACAGTGTGACCATTATTCAGCTGGGTAAGGGAAACAAGGGGAAACAGCGGAGTCCCATAGGCACTGATCCTGTCCAACAGATGCAATGTGCTTGTTACCTGTGAGAATTAAGTTGCAGCATGCAGGCTGACAGCCAGAATGCTAATCATGGTTTAGGAGACAGTCCAAAATGGGAGGAGGCAGAAAAGAAAGATTCTAGATGTTAATTAGTGGGATAGATAGATTTCTCTGCAGTTATGACCAAAAGTTCAGAAAGCTGTGTTGCCTACCTGGTGAAAAGCTAAAGGACACCCTGGAGCAACTAGAGAGGAACTTGGAAAGGGAGAGGGAATAACCAGTTGTTGAGCCTGATGTTGGGACCAGTGATATAGGGAAGAAAAGGGATGAGCTCCTGCTAAGGGAACATCAGAAGTAATGAAATAAAATTAAAAAAAGGATCTCCCAGGTGATAATCTTGTGGTTACTTCCTGAGTCACATGCTAATTGGCATAGAGATAGGCAGATCAGGAAGGAGAATGAGTGGCTGAAAGACTGGTGTGGGAAGGAGGGGTTCTATTTTCTGACACTGGTGCTGGTACTAGTACAGGAAGGAGCTGTGCCCCTGGGATAGGTTTCACCTGAACTAGAGTGGAACCAGTTTCCTAGCAGAAAGGATAAATAGGGCTGTGATTGGACTTTAAACTAGTATGATGGCAGAAGGGATCTGAGGGAAATATTGTAAGTCTGTAGACAAAAAAAAACAAAGTGGGTAAAGGTCATACCAAGGGAAGGCAAAAGAACAACAAAAATGATCAGGGAACAAATCTAGTTATAAGACAAAGATATAAAAGAACTTCTAAAAATAAAGTTAAAGGAACAACTATTAAAGATGAGTTAAACTGTCTGAACAGCAATGTACACAGCATCCAAAATAAAACTGAAACATAACTACTTAAAGAACAGTACTGGCTAGTAAATATTGCAAAATCAAAAAGGACAGGTAAAAAATAAGGGTTGCTGTACCAATTAGAAATAACAAAATGGCAGTAGAGAAAAGAAACTTCACTCTCATAAGGTTAGAAACAGGATCCATACGGATTGAAACAATAGATAAGAATGGATTGGTCACACCAATAGGGTAAATTAAAGAACACCAAATAGTGGAAAGGAGGTGGAGGAAGAGTTATGTAAGCAAATTTGTGAAATGAGTAAAGAATATAGAACAATAATTATGAGAGATTTTAACTATCCCCTAATAAGCTAGAAAGAAGAGGTAGGGAGAGGGGAACAGGGAATGGAATTTTTACAATAGGCAGAACTTTTCAGTCAGCATGCAGGGCGGGGCCCGACTAGCCGATGTGTAAAAAAGGCCTGGAAATTAAATCGCGAATGCTGATGCACTTAGTCATTTGCCTTTACAAAAAAATGAAGATGTCCCAGTTCCACAAGAACTTGTTTTACTGTTAAATTTCTTAGATTCTTCGCCAGTACGTGATAGACAGATCAGAGACTGGACAAGTCGGGACCCAGTCCTATTTCAAGTACGAGAACAAGCGCTTCATGGTTGGTCACAAGAGCCTGTATCTGATTAAATAAAACCGTACTTTAACAAAAGGCATGAAATAACCAGCCAGGATAGTATCTTATTGTGGGGAGCACAAGTGATAGATCCTCCAAAGGAAAGAAAGCCATTGTTAATTGAACTACACTGTGTACATCCAGGAGTTTCCTGAATAAAGACCATAGCATGCAGCTATCTATGGTGGCCTGGGATAGATGGAGAAATAGAGAGCTTAGCGAAGAATTGTGTGCAGTGTCAGCAATTGCAAAAGTTACCTTCAACAGCTCCGTTACACCCTTGGAGTGGCCAAGAAGGTCATGGGTACGATTATACATTGACTATGTGGGACCTTTCATGGGAACAATGTTTCTGCTCATTGTTGATGCCCACTCAAAATGGATCGACATATATGAGGTGAAGTCACCAACATCTTCTGCTACAGTTGAGAAGCTACATCAAAGTTTTGCCATTAATGGACTACCAGAAGTGGTTGTTTCTGATAACAGCACAGCAGTTACGAGTGCTGAATTTCAACGGTTTATCAGCCTCAACAGTATCACTCATGTAAAAACTTCGCCGTACCACCCTTCCTCAAACGGATTGGCCAAAAGGGCGGTTCAAACGTTCAAGTCAGACATGATAAAGTTAACTGGAGATTCCTTAGCAACCAAGCTAGCACGCTTTCTTTTTCATTTTAGGACCACCCCTCACACAACAACAGGTGCAGTTATTGTTGAAACCCCATCTCAAGATGAGGATTGAGCTTATTAATGCCAAATTTAGGGGGAAAGGTGGAAAGGAGTCAGGAAAGTTAGAAACTAGACACGACTGGCATAGTTGTGAGTGGAAATTTACCGTGGGAGAGATGGTATACGTGAAGAACTTTGGAGAAGGACCAAAGTGGTTACTGGGTGAAAGAAGTGCAGTGACTGGATCTCTATCTTACCACGTGAAGGTGGAAGGCTGAGTGATACGGAGACATGTGGATCATCTAAGGAAGAGAGAAACAAATCACCAAGAAATGATTCCACCAGTGTTCACGAGCGGGTCAACGTTTCCTGTTGGCAGCACTCAACTTAGTACAGACATGTCTGATGTGTCTGAAGTGCCTAATGTGTCTGATGTACCTGCAAGAGTTGAGGAAACAGCTTTGTAGGTGCCCACCGAAGAACATGATGTTCAGACAACTCCAGAAAAGGAGGTCCTTGACAAAGCATCTGAAGTTGTAGAGCTGAGATGTTCTGTATGTCTAAGGAAACCCCCAGAAAGACTGAATTTGTAAATTACTTACCAGTGTAAATATTTTGCTATTTTGAGAAAATTGCAATTGTAAATGTAACATCAATGTTCCAAGTAAAGGGGGAGGGATGTGGTAATTATGGTTTTATTTAATGTGTAGTATACCTTTAAGAAGAATGTTATAAAGGAAGATCACATGATCTTGTGTAACCAATAGAAGAGTAGCACGGGCTACCTCTGTAGTTAGCAGTCAGTAGTATGGAGATAGGGTTTGAAGTGAAAGTACACCTGGGTTGCTGCTGAGTACCTTTGTAAGTAAACAGAACGTTTTCCACCTAAGAAGTGTCTGCTGATTAATTCTATAGTATCAACTCGGCCATCCCACAGCAAGCGTGCAACTGGGATCTACAAGTCTCAACTCAAGGGCAATCACACTCATCTCACCTCTAGTATTTACGCTTTTGTCCATATTTTGACCAAGGTTGTAATGAGATCTAAAGCCGAGTGGCCCAAACTGTGCATTGGTGAGCAGGTTGTTTGTGGGTAAGTGCCACTTAATAGCACTGCCCTAACAGCTTCCTTCACTTTGCTGATGATTAACATTAGACTGATGGGGCTGCAATTGAACAGATTGGATTTGCTCTGCATTTTGTGAACAGGGCATACCTGAGCAATTTTCTATTTTGTTGTGTTGATGCTGGTGTTGTAGTTGTATTACAACAGCTTGGCCAGAGGTGCAGCTACTTCTAGAATGCAAGTCTTCAATACTACAGCTGGAATGTTGTCGGGATGAGAATGGAACTGGGATAAATAAACTCAAACATTTTATTACAAGAAACTAAATAGTGGGAAATATTTAAAATTGTAATCAATGCATACACGAACGAACTAGAAAGTATCATTTTATTTATTCGTTCATGGGCAGTGAGCATAACTGAGAAGGCCAACACTCATTGTCCATCCCTAAATGCCCTTGAGAAGGTGGTGGTGAGCCACCTCTAGAACTGCTGTAGTGTAGGTACACATACAGGGCTGTTAGGGAGGGAGTTCCAAGATTTTGACCCAGCGACAGGTCAGGATGGTTGGTGACTTGGAGGGGCAAGTGCTGGTGGTGATGTTTCCATATGCTTGGACATACATGGAGAAATGTACAGCCGCAGGATTGCCAAGGGACAAGCGTCCTTGACCCAGACCAACAGTCATGAGGAAAGAAAAGTCAATGAACATCTCTCAAGAGCACAGCAGTCTACAAAAGGCAGTATCCAGGATGGAAGTTGATGTCCCTTCCAAATCCATGGTAGTTGTTCTGACGTGGTCTCACTGGTGGTGACAAGAAGGATTTGGTTTACGGGAATCAAAGAGACATTTCCCTAACATGACTAATATGAGCCTGATCCCCAGTGGCTGGGTAAAGGTTTACAATGATATGCCAGGTCCCTGATTGCTGGATATGGTATCATGTGTTTAACATTGTAGCTTTGTTTGCTCTTGTTGTTGTTCTTATGCTGTTGTAAGTTTTACTAAATAAACAATGCATCAGATGATGAGATTTTGGGTAAACATCTCTGGACAATACAAACAACTTACCTGAACCAGCTGTGTCTCTTTGCTGGTGTGATTTTCCATGCTTGGTTGGCATCAAGGTATGTTCATATCATATAAGATCAGCCCTGGTCCTCCACATAGCCAAGCCATTGTCCATAGTTGTGGTCACTCTTGGAGGTAGTTGTAAGGTCGATGAATGACATAAAAACTTGCATTGGGTGTCCTTGTAGCATTGCAAAATAGTCATCAATAAATCCAATAGGGAATTCGGAAGAAACTTCTTTACTCAGAGAGTGGTTCGAATTTGAACTTGTTACCACAAGCAGCAGTTGAGGAAACTAACATAGAAGCATTTAAAAGGGAAGTACATGAGGGAGAAAGGAATAGAATGATATGTTGATGGGCTAGGTTGAAGACTGCTGGAAGGAGGCTTATATGGAGCATAAGCAATAGCATTGGATCAATTGAACTGAATAGCTTGTTCCTGTGCTGTTAATAGTATTATCTTTTAATTGAAGAGCAAGTAGCTGCTCTGGCCAATATTTTCCTTCAACCAATGCTACCAAAATAAATTAACTGAGCATTTATCTTATGTATTCCTTGTGAAATCTAACTGCATGCGAATTGGCTCATGCCAGTTGCCTAGACATCAGCACTTCAGAAAATAGTTCTTTATCCATCACTGAACATCCTGAGGATGTGAAAAAGTGTGATATAAATGCAAGTTCATTCTTTCTTTACTTTGTCATGAAATCATGTGTTTTTGTCCCTGCGTGCTTTGTAAGCTAGCACCTGTGGAGATTGAACATTCAGGGCACAGGATGTTCCAATACTTGTTACATTTGATTCTGCCCAGCAACAAGGGTGGGACCCTCTTGGAGTTTTTTTATAGGTCATCCAGATCAGTTCAAGGGTCAGTGAAGAGCAGTTCAAGAGTCAGTCAGTTTTAGTCAGAGTCAGGAGCAGGAGAAGAAACTCCATGTAGCTAAAGTGCTGCCGTTAGCTCTGAGGAACTAGGTTGGTGGGATGTAGGTAGTGAGTGCTTGGGAGAAGCCCTGGACAACTGAAAAAGCATCAGAAGGTCGGTGACTCTGTGCTGTGGGCCACTGGAGCAAGGGTAACCCTTTGGAGCAGTGGTGTTCTGCTTGGTGTGGCTGAAGAGCTGGAGTTGTGTCCGTGAGTTAGTGCTGGAGTGCAGACTCGGGAATCCAGGGGAACGTAGCCTTGGAAGACGAGATTGAAACCTTATGAGGTGAGCAGTTGATGAGGCAGTCTAAGTGGGAGTGACCTTTGCACAGAATTCGGAGGCTAGATATTTGAAAGGGAAGAGTGAAGACTTACATTCCCTCATAAGAAAGACAGTTTTAATGAGATTGTGTAACTCACAGTGAACACTGATGTCTGCGTGGGTTGCTGAGAAATCTGTGGGATCTATCTTGGTTACATCTGCCATTTATTCTGCAGTGTTATGTGTTCAACCACAGTTTGCCCGTTATTTCATATTTGACTCATGTTAGTTCATAATGTTGGAGTATAAGATAGATATTGTAAATTGTTTTACTTTTCTCACTTTGTATAGTAAGGTTTATTTTGTTTGTTCAAAAACTGTGGAATCTTGTGGCTTTATTTTCTTAGCAAGTACTTGGGATCTTAAACTTTGGCGGAATTTTCCGTGCCCACTGGTGAGATAGGTGGCGTGCGCGGACAATCCGGTGCGATCTGTTTCATGACGGCCGGAAGGCAGGTTGCGATCTTCCGCTCAGCCCGCCGATGAGTAGCAAATATAACCCCTCTATCAAGAAATGAGGGAGGCAGAAAACAGGAAACTATAGGCCAGTTAGCTTGACGTCAGTCATGAGGAAGTTATTAGGATCGATCATTAAGGAGGTTAAACCTGGACATTTAGAAGAGTTCAAGGCAATAGGGAAGAGTCAGCATGGTTTTGGGAAAGGAAAATCATGTTTAAACAATTTATTGGAGTTTTTTGAAAGAATAACATGTCCAGTGGATAAAGGGGAGCCTGTAGACATACAGTACTTGGATTTCCAGAAGACACCTGATAAGGTGCCTCATCAAAGATTATAATGGAAAATAAAAACGCATAGTGTAGGGGGTGACATATTAGCATGGATAAAAGATTGGCTGGCTGGTAGAAAGCAGAGAGTATGCATAAATGGGACTTTTTCTGATTGGCAGGATGTGACGAGTGGAGTCCCACAGGGGTCTGTACTGGAGCCTCAACTTTTTGTGATTTACATCAATGACAAAGACCGGGGTGGGGGGTGGGGGGGGGGGGCGGAGGGAGGAGGGGGTGAAGACATGGTAGCTAAATTTGCAGATGACACAAAGATAGGTAGAAAAGTATGTTGTGAAGAGGACATGAGGAGGTTGCAGATGGATATAGATAGGTTGAGTGAGTGGGCAAAGATCTGGCAATTGGAGTTTAATGTGGGAAAATGTGAAGTTGTTCACTTTGGAAGGAAGAACAAAAAAGCAGAGTATTATTTAAATGGAGAACTGCTGCATAATTCTGAGGTGCAGAGGGATCTAAGTGTTCCAGTACGAGTCACAAAAAGTTACTCTGCAGGTACAAAAAGTAATTAAGAAGGCTAATGGAATGTTATCCTTTATTCCGAGAGGGATTGAACATAAAAATAAGGTTGTTATGCTTCGGTTATACAGGGCATTGGTGAGACCGCACCTCAAATACTGTGTGCAGTTTTGGTCTCCTTATTTAAGGAAGGATGTAAATGCATTGGGGATGGTTCAAAGGAGGTTTACTAGATTGATATCTGGAATGAGTGGGTTGTCTCATAAGGAAATGTTGGACAGACTGGGCTTGTTTCCACTGGAGTTTAGAAGAGTGAGGGGTGATTTGATTGAAGTATACAAGACCCTGAATGGCCTTGATAAGGTGGACGTTGAAAGGATGTTTCCTCTTGTGGGTGAGTCCAAAACTAGGGGACACTGTTTTAAAATTAGTGATCGCCCTTTCAGGACAGAGATGAGGAGAAATTTTTTCTCTCAGAAGGTTGTGCAACTTTGGAGTTCTCTGGCTCAGAAGGTAGGGGGAGATAGATTTTTGTTAGGCAAGGGAACCAAAGATTATCGGGGTTAGATGGGAATGTGGAAATCGAAACACAAGATGATCAGCCATGATCTTATTGAATGGCTGAGCAGGCTCGAGGGGCCAAATGGTCTATTCCTGTTCCTGTTTCTTATGTTCTTATGTTCTTATGTTTCCCGCCAACGGTCGTCGGGGGGCTCATTGTAATACATCAGCATATCATTAAAAAGCCATCCTGCCAGGGTCTTGGAACCTCACCGGATCGTCCGTCCACGTCGGCGGGAAAGCACATGACGTGTTTCACAGGTGTCATGCACTTGGCGGCCTTCACTTTGGGTGAACTGGAGATGAATGAACAGTATCGTTCTGCAGAGCTCGCCAGGGCCTTCTGTTGCTTTGCAGGCTTCAGGGGCACTGGGGGGGTGGGGGCGGTGTGAAGTGCCACCCTGCTACAGAGGCAACTGTTGTCGGGGGGGTGGTGTCCAGGGGCAACTGCTGCCCAGCCTCGGAGGCAACTGTTGTCGGGGGGTGTCCGGGGGCAATTGCTGCCCAGCCTCGAGGCGACTGTTGTCGGGCGTGGTTCTGGGGGACAACTGCTGTCCAACTTCGGAGGTGACTGTTGTTGGGGGTGTGTCTGGGGGCAACTGCTGTCCAGCCTCGGAGGCGACTGTTGTCGGGGGGGTGTCTGGGGGCAACTGCTGTCCAGCCTTGGAGGCGACTGTTGTCAGGGGTAGGGGCAGCTGCTGTCCTGGCGTTGGATCCAGCACACAAGAACTCGAGGTGGGGGAGCAGGGTAGGCAAGGGCAGCAGCCATGCAGTTGGGACACCTGTGTAAACTGACCATTCCTCTGCAGGAACAGACAGTTCAGGTGCAACCACAGTGATACGATTGAGGTTGGGCACCTAGACTGCCCGCTCATGCAAGCAACGTGGAGGCACCAAAGGGCCACCAAGTGCTCCAGGCCCTACCAACTCCCTGCACAGACTGCAAGTCCACGACCCACTTTACTGAAACGTGGAGCAGTTGGACTGCACACATTGTACAAACTCCTCGCCAATGCTGGCCATGTAGAAGTCACTGCTGGAGGCACCCACAGCCCCTTGCAATCTCAGCATTCCGGTTTAGGAGCAGTCTCCCCCATGTCACAGGCTGACAGGGCAGCCATGCAGTGCACTCATCTGTGGCCACCCAAGGGGTGGCCAGCACTTTCTGGGAAGTGTTAAGGGATCGTCACACAGGGCCAGGAAAGGTGCTAAGTACACCCATGATAACCACATCTCTCTCTCTTTCATACCACAGGAGGACCACATCAGGAGCATGGAGTCTGGTGACCTAGCTGTATGCCTGATGGCCTACAGTGAACGAAGAAGATGGAGGAGAGAGCGACTGAGGCTCCTGGCCGCACAAAGGCAGGAGCAGCAACCTCAGGAAGAAGGGGCTGCTGGGTCTCCCGCACACACTGCCCAGGAGCGTCAGTGAGCCATGGCTGGTCGGCGCAATTGACACCCAGGTTCTATAGGTGCTGCCTGCCATTCCTGAAGATGATTGAGAAGCAGTGTTGCTGACGACTGCATGTCTAGGGACTTGGTTGCTCACATCTGCAGGACTTGACGCCAAGGGGACATGGAGGGCATCAACTGAGAGTGCCTATGAAAGTGACCACAGCATTCAATTTCTACACTAGTGGCTCCTTTCAGGGCTCCACAGGTGACCTCTGTGGGATATGACAAGCTGCCATCCACAATTGCATCCATGAGGTAACAGATGCCATCTTCTCGAGGGCACACAACTTTCTGCATCTCGCCCAGGACAGGGACAGCCAGGATGCAAGGGCCATTGGATTCTCCTGGATCTCAGGATTCCCACAGGTGCAGGGTGTGATTGACTGCATTCATGTGGCGCCTAGGCATCCGTCGCTACACACGGTGGACTATAGTGAATGTGTTTTTATATAGTGTTTTTCCAGGTAATTCTGTTTTTGTTTTGGATTTCCAGCATCCGCAGTAGTTTTTTGTTTTTGTATAGTGAATGTGCAGCTGGGATGCGACCACCAGAATTGCATCCTGCAGGTGTGCGCACGGTTTCCAGGGAATGTGCATGACTCCTACATTCTCAGTCAGGCACAGATCCCTGGAGTCTTCCAGGGTCCACAGGGGCTGCAGGGATGGCTCCTCGGGGACAAGGGCTACCCGCAGAGGCCGTGGCTGATGACACCCGTGGGCAGCCTCAGACTGCAACAGAGCGACGGTATAATGAAGCTCATGCTGCAGTTCGCAACTTGCTGGAACAGACCATCGGGATGCTGAAGATGAAGCTCTGATGCTGAACTGGTCTGGTGCAGCCCTGCAATATAGTCCACAGAGGGTGTCACGCATTGTCGTCATCTGCTGCGAACTTTACAACCTGGCACTCCAATGGGGAGACAAGCTGTCTGAGGAGCAGACGGAGGAGCTGCATGTCTCCTCCGATGAGGAGGACACTGATGGGGATGAGGGTGAGGAGGTCTTTGGAAACGGCAATGACGGGGATGAGGCCCTCACACTGGCTAGATGAGGCAGACACGCTTCAGAGGCCCTCATAGCTGCTAGATTTGTGGAGGATGATGACAACATGCAGTGAGGTGACCCCATTGATCCTCACATCGCAGCTGTACACATTTGACTCCAGTCTGGCTTATGGCAGCGTGAATACCCTCTGTGAGAATGCTCCTGTCATGGAGACACAGTGGAGGCTCTAATAGTCACTCAATTGCAGGAGGATGATGATGACGTGCAGTGAGGAAACTCTATAGATCTTCACATAGCCTCTGAGAATGTCTGACTCCTGTCTGGCTGAGGGCAGCTTGCTGGCGCTCCGTGATCAGGGTCATATCATAGAGACGCAGCCATGAAACTTTAGAAGCATCTGATGCTTTGTCCGCCTTCAGCACCTGAGCCCTTCAGGATCTGGAGCACAGCATTAATGGCCACAGATTCTGAAGACATGGGGGCCAGCCAGCCCCTCCTTAAGGGTACTGAGAGCACAGTGAGAGAATGACGGAACTCTATGGTGCCTGCCCACTACATTCAGGCAGCAATGACAACTACAGCCAAGGTGCAGGCATCAGTTATGTTTCCAGGGAGTGTGAGGCTGCACCATTGCTGTTGTCCGAAGACTGCACAGTGCGCAGGGAAGAGGCCCTAGACTGAGACACCTGCCTTTATCTTGTGCAGAAAGGTTTCACATCTGAGTGACAAGAACACTGCTCATCAGAACAAGGAGCCATAGCAGGGAGACATTCTTGGGAGTTTATTGACAATAATGAACAGTATGTACAAGTGATTAACACCCATGCCCAGGCTGTGCAACTAATTCTCCTCAACTGTCCTAACCCTGCCGCTACGTCTTGTTGCTCCCAGGACATCCGCAGTGGAGGTGGAGGCAGCCTGCTGACTGCGACGCCCTGTCTGTGATGATGTTGGCAGGCGTCCTCTAGAGGGCCAAGACTTGGAGGGCTCCGGCCTGCTTTCGGGGTCGAGCCCCTGGACACCAATAGGGAGGAGGATCAGCAGGTGCACCTATGGGGCCATCCATTCAGGTGACTCCGAGAGTGTCCAGCTCATCTGACTCCCCTCTTCCTGTGACCTCAGCAACTCCAGCTTCATAGGCTGAGGAGGGTGCCACTGCCACACAGCATCCAGGCCAACTCCTTGAGGAGCAGGGGTAGCTGGAGTGAGATCGAGTTACCCGGCACCCCTCGTGCTGTTGGAGGCCAACTATGACATCAGCAATCCGTGCAGCAGTGCAGGAGTGAAGTCCTGGACCAAGGTCTACATGGCGGCTGCCACCCTACTAGTGTTGACCTTGGTGTGTTGGCATGCCAGTGCTATCACCTCAGCCTGAAGGCGGACGGACTCCTCCATCCTGTCTTGCAATCTGAGGAGTGCAGCGGACATCCCTTCCTGATGTTCCCGAGCTTGCTTCTGCAGCTCCAGCAACTGTGACATGACCGAGTCCAGAGGCTCATCATCTGACTTGGACACAGCAAATTTCTGGCCTCCAGCAGTCTTCCGAGTGTCGGACACCTGGGAAGTTCCTGCCACTGCCTGCTGTGGATCAGACAGTGTGATGTGCTCACCAGATTGTGATCCTGGGGCTACTCTAAAGCTATGTCCCACTGAGGTGTGTGTCTCTGCGCTGGTACAGGGTGTGGGTGAGCGCTGTGATGGGACTTCAGGGAGGGTACCTCCAGATTCCTCTTCAAAGGTTTCTTTGGTGCTTGATTGAAGGCCCTGGGTCATGGAATCTGTCGTCTGTTTAGCAAGTGTGCCTGCGAAAGCAAGGAAAGATAATTAGTGGCCTGTGAAAGAGGACACATCACTTGCAGCGTGGTTGTCTGAAGGAGGTTTCACTGCTGGATCCTCACTTGGTAGAGCAGCGCCGACCTTGCCGTCAGCACAGGAATAGTCCAGATCCTCGCCGGCCAGCTGGATGGCTCTGTTTTCAAAGTCCGTGAGGACCTTGATTTCAGACATTCCGCCACTGGTCTGTGACCTCTCCCTCTTGTTGTGAGCCAGTTTGTCCTGCATGGATAGAGACGGAGAAAGTGTAAGCAGGACACCTGCCGGGCCAGATGATAAATGTGCCTGGTGTGTGTGGGTGGTGAGTGATCCCATGGATGGGATGAGGACAGTGATGGTGAGTGTGAGAGAGTAATGGAAATCTGAAACAAAAACAGAAAACGCTGGAAAAACTCAGCAGGTCGAACAGCTTCTGTGGAGAGAAAAACAGAGTTAACGTTTCGAGTCTGTATGTCTCTTCTTCAGAGTCAGAAGAGTCATACAGACTCAAAACATTAACTCTGTTTTTCTCTCCACAGATGCTGTTAGACCTGCTGAATTTTTGCAGCGTTTTCTGTTTTTGTTTCAGATTTCCAGCATCCACAGTATTTTGCCCATATCTGAGTGGATGGTGATGTCCCTTGAACTGCAGTGAGTAAGGGCCCCGTGGATGTGTGATGGGTTTGTGAGTGTGAGAGTTGGGAGTGATGAGAAGAGTGACTTACCCTGGCGAAATGGAGGAGATCGTTCATCCTCTTTTGGCAATGGGTTGCTCTCCTATTCTGAGAGGCGTTGGCGCTGACCACTGCTGCCACCGCCTCCCAAGCTGGATTGGTCAGGTTGCTGCCCACCCTGCTGCCAGAGCCGGGGTACAGGACACCCCGGTGGGCTTTTATGGCATCCAGCAGTCAGTCAAGGGGCCTGTTGTTGAACTGAGAGGCTGCGGTCTTTTTTCCTTTGCTAGCCATGTCTCCTGGGCAGTGGTGGTGAGCTAGTGGCTGCCTTTTAAACATGGCGGCTGGCGTGATGCAACAGCGGGGTGATGGTGAACAGGCGAATGAGAGCCCGCCCACCATGGAAACAGCGTGTTTCCCAGGAATGCATAAGTAATGTGGCGAGCTCGGGGCGATACAGTGAAAACCTGCCATGCCACCTATGGGTGGATTGCCATTTTGCCCACCCGCTACCGCACTTAGCACAAATTTGGGAAAATACTACCCTTTGTTTACTTTAAACAAAAAGTTACTGGTCTCTAGCCAGATTGTAACATAAATTGGGGTGTCTGGTTCGGGATTAAAACAACTTTGCCATTAAAAGATGCAATGGTCTGTTTCTCAACTGTTCCCTTTGCCAAAGCATTCCATGCTCTAATAACTGTTTTAAAAAGATCTCCTTGTGTCTTTCCTCATCTCTTAGCGACAATTTTAAATGGATGCAGCTGCAACGAGAGTGAGAATAGAGTGGGACTGGCAGGGTATAAAGATTTAAGTGGGAGCGGATGGACTGTGTTCGAAAAAAAATCAAAGTGTGACGTCACAGGAAAGCAGGTAAATATTTCTCTTTTATTTCTTTCTCTAAACTAAACTAGGTTTAAACTAGGAGCCAGAAAATTAAACATTTCAATCAGAGTGAGTATTAGTAGTAAGTGAATTACTAAGAGCAGGCCTAGAGGCATGGATTAAAATTAATAGTTTAAACAAGGTACTAACTAGATCCTAAAAGAGGCAATTGAGATTTTTTTCAATCATGGATGGGCTGCTGAGACCTGTTGCTTGTAATTCCTGTGCCATGTGGGAACTTCAGGACACTTCACGTGTCTTAGGTGGCCATACATGTGGGGAGGCCAGCTGCTTGAACTTGAGCTCAATGTTTCTGAGCTTGAGGGGCTGCTGAAGTCACTGCAGAGCATCGCAGAGGCTGAGCGTTTTGTGGATTGGAAATGCAGAGCAGAATTTTCCGGCCGGTGTGCGGGGGCGGGCCTGACACACCGACACGTAAAGTGATGCGCTATGACGTCAGGCGTGTCTCCCGACGTCATTGCGCACCATCGTGATATTTCGTTCGGCAAGCACGCCGAAATGTAAACGGCCTATTAAGGCCGTTAAAAAATTAATTGAACCACTTGTGAACGTTGCCCGTCCAACCTTAAGGTTGACGGGCAGGCGAAAAGCTCAAACAGCCTTTGCGTTTTTCAGGAAACCTCATCCATAAACGGGATGAGGTTTCCTGAAGCTTTTATTAAATAAATTTCCACAAATATAAAAACATGTCCCCACACATGTGACACAGTCACATGAGGGGACATGTTTAAATAAATTTTAAAATCGTTTCTTTAATTATTTTAGTATACTTTCAATCTCCCTGAGGCCACTCCGTGTCATCTGCGGAGAGGAACACAGTTAACGTTTCGAGTCCATATGACTCTTCAACAGAACTAAGGAAAAATAGAAAAGAGGTGAAATATAAGCTGGTTTAAGGAGGGGTGGGGGTGGGACAAGTAGAGCTGGATAGAGGGCCAGTGATAGGTGGAGATTGCCAAAAGATGTCATAGACAAAAGGACAAAGGTGTTGAAGGTGGTGATATTATCTAAGGAATGTGTTAATGGAGGGAAGGGTAAAACTCCAAGAAGTATGACTAATGGGAAACAAAGCAGCAGGTTAGCGTGTGGGGGGGTGGATTCAACTTCATGGAAAATTATGAAACAACTGAAAAGAAAGGAGAGCCCAGGATAGGCTATTAAAGTCCCCAGAACACAAAATAGGACAGAGTGTTTGGAAAGGGCTAGGAATCTAACTTCAAGTACATCAGATAAAAGGACGACAATGAGAAAGGGGATGTGAAATACAGGACTGAAGGTGTTATATCTGAATGCACGAAGTACACAAAATAAGGTAAATGAGCTTGTGGCATAGATTGAAATTGGCTGGTATGATGTGGTGGGCATCACGGAGACATGGCTGCAAGGGGATCAGGACCGGGAGCTAAATATCCAAGGATATACATCCTATCGAAAAGATAGGCAGGTTGGCAGAGAGGGTGGGGTTGCTTTGTTAGGAAGAAATGAAATTAAATCAATAGCAAGAAATGATGTAGGGTCAGATGATGTAGAATCTGTGTGGGTAGAGTTGAGGAACCGCAAAGGTAAAAAAACCATAATGGGAGTTATGTACAGGCCTCCGAACAGTAGTCAGGATGTGGGGCACAAGATACACCAGGAGATAGAAAAGGTGTGTAAGAAAGGCAAGGTTACAGTGATCATGGGGAATTTCAATATGCAGGTAGACTGGGAAAATCAGGTTGGTAGTGGATCCTAAGAAAAGGAATTTGTGGAATGTCTACGAGATGGCTTTTTGGAGCAGCTTGTGGTGGAGCCCACTAGAGAACAGGCAATTCTAGATTTAGTGATGTGTAATGAGGCAGATTTGATAAGGGAGCTTAAGGTGAAGGAACCCTTAGGAGGAAGTGACCATAATATGATAGAATTTACCCTGCAATTTGAGAGGAAAAAGCTGGAAACAGATCTAACGGTATTACAGTTGAATAAAGGCAACTACAGAGGCATGAGGGAGGAGCTGGCCAGAATTGACTGGGAGATGAGCCTAGCAGGAAAGACAGTGGAACAGCAATGGCAGGAGTTTCTAGGAATAATTTGGGAGACACAGCAAAAATTCATCCCTAGGAAGAAGAAACATACTAAAGGGAGGACGAGGCAACCATGGCTGACAAGGGAAGTCAGGGACAGCATAAAAGCTAAAGAGAAAGCATACAATGCGGTGAAGAGCAGTGGGAAACCAGGGGATTGGAAAGCCTACAAAGACCAACAGAGGACAACTAAAAAAGAAATAAGGAGGGAGAGGATTAAATATGAGGGTAAACTAGCCAGTAATATAAAAGAAGATTGCAAGAGTTTTTTAGATATATAAAGGGTAAGAGAGAGGCAAAAGTGGACATTGGGCCGCTGGAAAATGACGCTGGAGAAGTAGTAGTGGGGAACAAAGAAATGGCAAGGAACTGAATAGTTACTTTGCGTCAGTCTTCACAGTGGAAGACAGAGTAACATCCCCAAAGTTCAAGAGAGTCGGGGGGCAGAGGTGAGTATGGTGGCCATTACCAAGGAGAAGGTGCTAGGAAAACTGAAAGGTCAGAAGGTGGATAAATCCCCTAGACCAGATGGATTACACCCCAGAGTTCTGAAGGAGATTGCTGAAGAGATAGTGGAGGAGTTAGTGGTGATCTTTCAGGAATCACTGGAGTCAGGGAGGGTCCCAGGGGACTGGAAAATCGCTAATGTAACCCCCCTGTTTAAGAAGGGAGTGAGGCAAAAGACGGGAAATTACAGGCCGATTAGCCTGACCTCGGTGGTTGGTAAGATTTTAGAGTCCATTATTAAGGATGAAATTTCAGAATACTTGGAAATGCATGGTAAAATAGGGCAAAGTCAGCGTGGTTTCATCAAGGGGAGGTCATGCCTGACAAATCTGTTAGAATTCTTTGAGGAGTTAACGAGTAGGTTAGAGAAAGTAGAGCCAATGGATGTTATCTACTTGGACTTCCAGAAGGCCTTTGACAAGGTACCGCACAGGAGGCTGCTCAGTAAGATAAGAGCCCATGGTGTTAGAGGCAAAGTACTAGCATGGATAGAAGATTGGCTGTCTGGCAGGAGGCAGAGAGTGGGGATAAGGAGGTCCTTCTCAGGATCATCTGGTGACTAGTGGAGTTCCGCAGGGATCAGTGTTGGGACCACAACTTTTCACTTTATACATTAATGATCTAGATGAAGGAACCGAGTGCATCCTGGCTAAGTTTGCAGATGATACAAAGATAGGTGGAGGGACAGGTAGTATTGAGGAGGCGGGGAGGCTGCAGAAGGATTTGGACAGGTTAGGAGAATGGGCAAAGAAGTGGCAGATGGAATACAACGTGGGGAAGTGTGAGGTCATGCACTTTGGTAGGAAGAATAGAGGCATAGACTATTTTCTAAATGGGGTGAGAATTCAGAAATCTGGAGTGCAAAGGGACTTGGGAGTCCTAGTCCAGGATTCTCTTAAGGTTAACTTGCAGGTTGAGTCGTTAGTTGGGAAGGCAAATGCAATGTTGGCATTTATTTCGAGAGGACTAGAATATAAAAGCAGGGATGTGCTGCTGAGGCTTTATAAGGCTCTGGTCAGACCACATTTAGAATACTGTGAGCAATTTTGGGCCCCGTATCTCAGGAAGGATGTTCTGGCCCTGGAGAGGGTCCAGAGGAGGTTCACGAGAATGATCCCAGGAATGAAAGGCTTAACATATGAGGAACGTTTGAGGACTCTGGGTCTATACTCGATGAAGTTTAGAAGGATGAGGGGGGATCTGATTGAAATTTACAGAATACTGAAAGGCCTGGATAGAGTGGACGTGGGGAAGATGTTTCCATTAGTAGGAGAGACTAGGACCCAAGGGCACAGCCTCAGAATAAAGGGAAGACCATTTAGAACAGAGATGAGGAGAAACTTCTTTAGCCAGAGAGTGGTGAATCTATGGAATTCATTGCCACAGAAGGCTGTGGAGGCCAGATCATTGAGTGTATTTAAGACCGAGATAGATAGGTTCTTGATTGGTAAGGGGATCAAAGGTTACGGAGAGAAGGTGGGAGAATGGGGTTGAGAAACTTATCAGCCATGATTGAATGGCGGAGCAGACTCGATGGGCCGTATGGCCTAATTTCTGCTCCTATGTCTTATGGTCTTGTGGTCTAATAGGTGACATTAAGGGTAGACAGCAGGACGAGCAAGGTACAGATAGCCCTAGTGGGGGTAGGGTGGGGGGAAGGGATCAAAACCATCCCCACCCCCTTTCCAACTCCCCTTTTTTCCAATAATTTATATAGATTTTTCTTTTCCCACCTATTTCCATTATTTTTAAATGTGTTTCCATCCATTACATTATCTCTACCTTTTAGCCTATTTCTTCCCCCCACCCCACCCCCACTAGGGCTATCTATACCTTGCTCGTCCTGCTTTCTACCCTTAATGTCACCTATTAGCACATCCCTTAGATAATATCACCACCTTCAACACCCCTTTTTGACCTTTTGTCTATGACATCTTTTGGCAATCTCCACCTATCACTGGCCCTCTATCCAGCTCTACTTGTCCCACCTCACCCCCCCTTAAGCCAGCTTATATTTCACCTCTCTTCTATTTTTCTTTAGTTCTGTTGAAGAGTCATACGGACTCGAAACGTTAACTGTGTTCCCTTCCACAGATGCTGTCAGACCTGATGAGTTTTTCCAGGTATTTTTATTTTTGTTTTGGATTTCCAGCATCCGCAGTTTTTTGCTTTTAACTTATTCAAAAGGGTCTGGCTGCACCTCAGCAGGAATGGGACCAATGTTCTAATAGGGAGATTCACGCATACTTGGGGAGGGTTTAAATTAAATTGGCAGGAGGAATGCCACCAGCACACGAAAGTGAAATAAGTTGCATAAAGGAGTGAGAGCGCTGGGTAGTATGAGAGAAGGATATAGTATTATGTTAGATAGGAGCAGACTAAGGTGGACCACGAGGAATACAAAGACACGTTTGGGGGGTATATAGGGGGTATGATCAATAAGTTCGTGGATGACACGAAAATTGGTAGGGTGGTAAATAGTGAGGAGGATATGCGTAAACTGCAGGAGGATATCAATGGACTGGTCAGGTGGGCAGAGCAGTGGCAAATGGAATTCAACCAGGAAAAGTGTGAGGTAATGCACTTGGGGAGGGCTAACAAGGCAAGGGATTACACTATGAATGGAAAGTACTGAAGATCAGAGGCACCTTGGTGTGCATATCCATAGATCCCTGGGTAGCAGGGCAGGTAGATAATGTGGCTAAGAAGACATACGGGATGCTTGCCTTTATTAGCCGAGGCATAGAATACAAGAGTAGGGAGGTTATGTTGGAATTGTATAAAACGCTGGTTCGGCCACAGCTGGAGTACTGTGTGCAGTTCTGGTCGCCATTTTATAGGAAGGACGTGATGGCACTGGAGAGGATGCAGAGGAGATTTACCAGGATGCTGCCTGGGCTGGATGGTCTGAGCTATGAGGAAAGATTGGAAAGGCTGGAGTTGTTTACCTTGGATCAGGGGACCTGATCGAGGCATATAAGCTTATGAGGGGCATAGACAGGGTAGATAGGAAGGCACTTTTTCCATTAGTGGAGGGGTCAATAACCAGGGGGCATAGATTTAAGATAAGAGATAGAAGGCTAAGAGGGGAGTTGAGAAACTCTTTTACCTAGAGGGTGGTGGGAGTCTGGAACTCACTGTCCGAAAGGTTGAGTCAGAAACTCGTGTAACATTTAAGAAGTATTTAGATATTCACTTGCGTTGCCATAGCCTCCAGGGCTATGGGCCAAGTGCTGGAAAATGGGGTTAGTGTAGTCAGATCTATGTTGAGCAGCACAGACACGATGGGCCGAATGGCCTCCTTCTGTGCTGTAAACGTCTATGAGTCTCTGAGGTTTAGAATGCGTTTATGTAAGTACATGAATGGCAGAATGTCATTGCTCTGTTGCAGTGGAGGCAAGGCCGTAAGATGCGGCGAGCCATTCAAAAGTCCAGACTTCGACGAGACCGGAAAATCCCGCCAGTGAGGGGGGGGCCGCAAAATTCTGCCCAAAGTCTGCTGGTCGATGAGCTACAAGAACAAATAACTGTGTGGGAATATGATGTTGTGGCAATAACAGAAACAGAGAATTGAGTTAAATGGATCATTTTCAAGTTGGCAAACTGTAACTGGTGGTGTGCCACAGGGCTCAGTGCTGGGACCTCAACTATTTACAATCTTTATTAATGACTTAGATGAAGGAATAGACTGTATTGTAGCCAAATTTTATGATAATATGAAGATAGGTAGGAAAGCAAGTTGTAAAGATGATACAAGTTCAGCCCTCTTGCTCTTGTACACTATGCTCCTATTAATAAAGCCTAGGATACTGTATGCTTTAATAACCGCACTCTCAACGTGTCCTGCCATCTTCAATAAATTATGCACATATACACCCAGGTCCCTCTCCCCCTGCACACCCTTCAAAGTTGTATCCTTTATTTTATATTGTCTTTCCATGTTCTTCCTACCAAAATGAATCACTTTGCATTTCTTCACATTGAATTTCATCTGCAGTCACTTATCCCCCCGTTCCACCAAATTGACCATGTTCTTTTGCAGTTCTACATGATCCTCCTCACAGTTCACAATGCCTCCAAGTTGTGCATTATTCGCAAATTTTGGAACTGTGCCCTGTGAACCAAGGTCTAGGTCATTAATATGTACCAGAAAGAACAAGAGTCCCAACACTGACCCCTGGGGAAATCCACCACAAAGTTTCCACCAGCCCGAAAAAAATCCATTAATCATTACTTTCTGTTTCCTATCCCTCAGCCAACTTCATATCCATGTTGCTACTTTCCCTTTTACTCCATGAACTATAACTTTGTTCACAAGTCTGTTGTGCAGCAATGTATCAAATGCCTTTTGGAAGCCCATGTACATCACATCAACAGCATTGCTCTCATAAACCCTCACCCTCTCTGTTACCTCTTCAAAAAACTCCAACAAGTTAGGTAAACACGATTTTCCCTTAAGAAACTCATGCTGGTTTTCCTTAATTGACACGCATCTATCGATGTGATAGTTCATTTTGTCTTGAATTATTGTTTCTAGAAGTTTCCCCACCAATGAATGTTAAACCGACTGGCCTACGATTGCTAGGCTTATCCTTGCACCTTTTTTTGAACAAGGTGTAATGTTTTCAATTTTCCTGTCCTCTGACACCACCCCTGAGTCTAAGCAAGTCTGGAAATTGTCTGAGAAATTTTCAATCTCACTTCACTCAGTATCCTTGGATGCATCTCATCCGGTCCTGGTGCCTTATCAACTTTAAGTACGGACAGCCTATCCAATACCATCTCTTTATCAATTTTAAACCTTTCTAGTGTCTGAATTACTTCCACTTTCGCCATGGCCTGGGTAGCATTTTCTTCCTTGGTAAAGACAGATGCAACGCATTTATTTAATACCTCAGTTATGTCCCTTGTCTCCATGCATAAATCCCCATTTTGGTCCCTAATTGACCCTACTCCTCTTTTTTTAACTATTATTATTTTACTATTTATATGCCAATAGAAGACTTTGGTATTCATACTCCATTTTTGCTTCTCTTATTTGGTTTTTCACCTCCCCTCTGAACCTTCTATATTCAGGCTGGTTCTCAATTGTATTTTCTACTTGACATTTCTCAGAAGCACACTTTTTCTTCATCTTAAGTTCTATCTCTTTTGTCATCTAGGGAGCTCTGGATTTGTTTGCCCTACCCTTCCCTTTCGAGGGAATATACTTTGATTATGCCTGAACTATCTCTTTTTTGAAAGTAGCCCATTATTCAGCTACTGTTTCTCCTCCCAATCTTTGACTCTAATTTATTCAGTCCAGGTCCCTTCCTACCCGACTGAAGTTGGCTTTCACCCAGTTCATTATTCTTACTCTGGATTGTTCTTTGCCCTTTTCCATACCCAGCCTAAACTTTATGATACAATGATCGCTCTCCCCTAAATGTTCTTCTATTGACATTTGATCCACTTGGGCCACCTCATTCCCAAGAACCAGGTCGAGCAATGCCTCCTTTCTCGTTGGACTGGAAACACTACTGTAGAAAATTTTCCTGAACACACTTTAAGAATTCTTTCCCCTCTCTACCCTTTACATTGCTACTATCTCAGTCTATATTCGGATAATTAAAATTCTCTATTACAACTACTCTATGGGCAGGATCTTCCCCCCATCAGGGGGGGGGTTGTGCGGGAGCAAGCGCGAGCGGGCGGGTTCCCGATCAGAGCCCCCGGTCGGGGGCTCACTGCCATTTTACTTGGGCGGGCCAATTAAGGCCCGCCCGGTGTGATGTCCGCCAGGGAGCGCTTCCCTGTGCGGGCGGTGGGGGGGGGGATTCCCTGAGCCAAAGTTCTGCCTCAGGGAGATCAGCTCAGGTTTGAAAGTTTCAATAAAGAAGGGGAAAAAAATTACTGACATGTCCACTCGTGCCACAAGGTTAGACGGGCAGGTCCATTAATCATGTTAATTACTTTTAATGGCCTTAATAGGCCTTTGACAGTTCGGCGCGCTCGCCGAACTGAAAATCTAAATAACCCGGGGTGACGTTGGAACGCTCGCTGAACATAAGAACATAAGAACTAGGAGCAGGAGTAGGCAATTCTGCCCCTCGGGCCTGCCCCGCCATTCATTATGATCATGGCTGATCTCATTTTGGCCTCAGCTCCAATTTTCTGCCCTCTTCCTTTCAACCCGTTACTAATTAAAAATCTGTCTATCTCCTCCTTAAGATTCTGCCCTATAATGTTTGTACCTCTTTGTAATTTCCTTGCATATTTATTCCTCCACATCTTTCCCACTAGTTGCTGGCCTATAGACTACACTGAGCAATGTAATTGCACCTTTTTTGTTCCTTAGCTCTAGCCAAATAGATTCTGTCCTTAGCCTCTCTGAGATGTCTTGGCCTGGATTTCTGCCACGATGGAGAGGCTGTTTCTTATGGGGCAACCCCCCACCCCGCCCCCAACCGAAAATCCCACCTGCGGGATTTTTAAAGATCGAGTTCGCTGAGCTGGGAAATCTCCCGGAACTGCAAACCCAAACCAGGAACGAAAATCCGGACCCTTCATTCCCCATCCCTTCACCTTTTCTTCCTTTCCTATCTTTCATGAATACCTTGTATGCAGGAGTATTTAACACCCAGTCCTGCCCTTCTTTGAGCCAGGTCTTCGTTATAGCCACAGCATCATATTTCCACATGGCAATCTGCACCTAACTCACCAATCTTATTTACCACACTCCTGCATTCACATACATGCACAACAACCCTGATTTAGACTTTATTACTTGCTCTCTTATTCTGACCCCACCTATCAATTTACTATTCCTTACTCTAGTGCTATCTATCTCTCTCAGTATTCTGTACACCTTGGCATTCCTCTCTGATATTATTCCCACACCCTGTCAAGTTGGTTTCTAAAAACTATAATTTTTCATCCCTGGTATTATCCAGGTCAATGGAAAAGAAATCAGGCAGGTGGAATATGAAATGTTCACTCACTGACACCCCCTCGTGTTAATGTGATCTTAATGGGCTCAAAATGGGTCCAATAGCCTTACTGTCCTATTAACTCTGACAACACAAGTGACAATGTTTTAAAAGTGGCATTTTTAAACTAAATTTGAACCAATCCGTTTCATTGTTTTTGATTGACTAAAATTTTTTATGCATTGTATGCATTTAAAGTGTAAAGTGTTTTACAGTATTTGAATATTTTTAGATGATTTGTCTATGATGGAGTGTGGACAAAGGAATGAAAAATGCTGACTTACTTTCTCTTTGCTTATTCACAGGACAGGATCTTCCAGTCGGCGAGCAGGGGTGGGGCCCGCTCGCCGACACGTAAAATGATGCGGGATGACGTCGGGTGGAACTCCCGACATTACCCCGCGTCATTTCCATTTTCAGGTTGGCGGGCGTGCAGCCGAGTCAGCTCTGCACCTGCCGACCTGTCAACGGCCTATTGAGGCCATTGAAAAACTAATTAAGGTAATTAATGGACTGCCCGTCCAACCTTAATGTGGGTGGGCAGGCCGGGAGCTGTGGTGGGCTTCGGAAAAAGCATGATACCTTATCCACGGGCGGTATGAGGTTTCATGAGGGTATTTAAGTTTTTGTCAAATCTTTCAATAAAAGTTATGGACATGTCCCAACTCATGTGACAGTGTTACATGAGAGGACATGTTAGGGAAATTTTTTAATCATTTCTATTAAAAATTTTAATTCCGAGCTGAACTCCCTGAGGCAGCACTTAGCCTCAGGGAGATCTGTGCGCTCTTTCGCGCGCATGCGCGAAAGAGCGCACACCAAGCTGAGGGAATTCCCCCCTCCCACCCACACAGGGAGCGCATACACTTCCTGGCGGACATCACGCTGGACGGGCCTTAATTGGCCTGCCCACGTAAAACGGCGGCGTGCTCCCAATCGGGGGCACCGATGGGAGGTGCGCCTGCCCACGCCCACTCCCGCACATCCCTTCCTGACGGGGGGAAAATTTTTCCCACAATTTCTATCCCAGTGCAGCCATACAGCTGAAGCTATTTTCTCCTCTCTTGTAGCATGAACCAGCATGCATTAACATTCACAGCTCGCTGATTCAGCCTCCTGCCTGTACTTTGTATCAGCAACAACAACTTAGTCACATCATCCACAAGATATTCAAAAATACTGGAGTCGATGAAAGACCAGAAGAAGTGAGATTTGCTGTCCTTGCATTGTGCTTAAGAATTTTGATCACTCCATTGGGTGGGATGCATTTTTTGCTGCATAGCTTACATTTTTCCATATCATTTAAATCATAAGGCTGGGTGTCCCATGTTTATCACAGTCCTGTTGCAACATTGTTTTTATCATGAACCTCTAGTGCAGAACTGCATAAGAGGTGAAGAAACCTTCATATTCTTTACTTATGAGTCACATTAGAACAGCATGGTTTCAGGGAGCACTGCCATTTTACATCCTCTAATTTGCATAGTGTGCTTTGTTTGCAACTGACAATAACCATCATGCATTTTATAGTTTCAAGTAAGCTTAATAATTTGTAAATCTTTCTTTTAAGCTCCTCAAGTGAAGGAAACCATTTCCCAATCCAAAGCTCTGCTAATATCACTGTAGCCATTAATTACGAAATATGTAAGAACAATGAGTTATTTTCTCTTTTTCCTTGGTGGCCTTTCTCTACATCCACTTACCCAATGAAGTACTTTGGGCTAAACTTTGCCACGGCGTCTGAGTCATTCGGGGTCATAAATCTGCTCAAGGTTTCAGTGAACCTTCAGGCTGAATTGAAGCAGCCACTTAGGAGCTCGCCTCCACATTTGCCAATCAATTTGGGATGACAAGTGGATTAATCCGGAGGTGCGAGCTGCATGGCCCACTGCCAGAGAAACCATCAGCCCTCATTGTGCGACCAGTTGCTGAGGCCCAAGCAACAGGGAAGCACTGGAGCCGCCATCAGTATCAGGGCATTGGCTGGAACCCCATTAGACCCATAGTGATTGGAGACATTTGTCTCCACGAATTTTAGACTCAATGGCATGGCTGTGATAAGAGATGATAGCAGCTTTGCCATTTTTTGCTGGAAACATTTAGATCTCCTTCAGCTGTAACAGAACCTCAACCTCCTGCTGAATGGCGGCCTCCCCTAACTTGTCAGAGTGTTGACTCTGAAGAAGTCAGCGTGATGCTGGCAAAATTGCCATGTGGTGTGAAGGCCACCGATAGTTAGTCACTCAACGACCTTAAATGACATCCTGCCACTGATGGGTGGGTTGTCGGCGTTGAACATAGCCCAGCCCTGGGAAAAGCAGCCGGAGATGGGAACTGATCAGCAAACTGGCCAGGAGCATTTTTAAAAATAATTTGCTTGCTCCCACCTTGCCTTCACACCTACCTCCAGGGTTCTTGGAAAAATTCAGCTTTACTCTCCTATGACAGCGTGGCTATTATTAGCTTCACTTGGAACATCATTGGTATACTTAAATTATCTAACAAGATGGTTTTGTGTTTGTAGTCAAAGTCTTTCACTGCCTTATTTATACATTCTATGAATTAGTCACATCCTTAACAGTCAGCATCATCACTTCATTACGAGTTCATTTCTAACAGTTTAAATTAAACTAAAACCATTCATCATAATCTTGAAAATATCAATAAAAATTAAAATAATCAAAAAGAAAATGAAGTGACTTTTGTCTCTATTTAGCTTACAAGGCAGATCCAAAAGACACTTAAAACAATTGGAGTCATGTAGATGGTCACCACATAATTTGAGGACAACTGACCAAACTTAAGTAAAATGCCAACTTGCATAAATATAGGGCAGAGTTTCCTGGGTGACGTGCGGGTGGCGGATCCCGCACGTCAGCGCTTAAAATGTCACGTGCTGACGTCGGGCGAGTGTTCCGATGTCACTGTGCTCCATCGCGATATTTAGCTGGGCAGGTGCGCGATGAAGCGTGACGCGCCCCCGCCATTAATTAAAGGCCTTGTTAAGGCCCTTAACTCAGCAATCGACGCCGATTTTGAGGCACCCGTGCGATCTTCGGCTCGGCGCACGGGCGCAACGGGCAGGCGAGTAAGTGACTTTTTAACAAACCTCATCCACGAATGGGATATGTGGGCTCAGAGGGGTTGTTAATGTTTTATCTGAAGTATTTATTGCAGAAAGTGTTTTAAACTTGCCTGTGTGATTGTTAGCAGTTCAGATCGATTTCCAACAGCTTTCTCTGTACTTTGAAGCTTCAGCTCAGCAGTCTGCAGTCAGGAATCTTTATCGGGCCTGCAGCTTTCCAGAGGCCTCCATTTAGTCTGGGTATGGGTTCTGACATCTCCACTGGAGGCAGCTCCCCTGAGGAGGAAGGGAGGGCTAGAATAAGGAGGAGGCCAGGAGTGGACAATCAGCCTCCAGGGGAGCCACCTTTGGGAGGACAGGCGCAGGCACAAGGGGCGCAGGGCCAAGAGGTTGTCCAAGGTGGAAGGGGCCGCAGAAGATGCCACTATCCTGCTGCCAGGGTATACAGGCGGCGAAGCAGCTACCTCAATATGACTGAGGTGCAGTGCCGAAGGAGGCTCCGACTGTCAAGGGGGAGTGTGAACTATATCTGTCAGATGATTGGCCCTGAGATCTCCCCTAACTGTGTGGGTGGACACCCCATGCCAGCAGCTCTGAAGGTCACAGTTGCCCTCCACTTCTATGTATCTGGCTCCTTTCAGGGCTCGGTGGGTGATCTTTGCGGTGTCTCCCAATCAGCTGTCCACACTTATGTCAAGCAAGTTACAGACGCTCTGTTCAGGCGTGCATTGACCTTCATCCACTTCTGCTGCGACCAGGCAAGCCAGACACAGCGAGCCAGAGGCTTCGCAGCCATTGCTGGCTTCCCCTGCGTCCAGGGTGCAATAGACTGTACACATGTGGCCATCAAGGCGCCAGCAGGTGAGCCCGGTGCCTTTGTCAACAGGAAGGGCTTCCACTCCATGAACGTGCAGATAGTGTGTGATCACAGGATGCAGATTCTGCAAGTCTGTGCAAGGTACCCAGGCAGCTCCCACCACGCTTACATCCTCAGACAGTCCCAGGTGCTGGGGATCTTCAGTGCTCTGACTCGGCTGGATGGTTGGCTGGTGGGTGATAAGGGCTATCCCTTCAGAAGGTGGCTCATGACGCCTCTCTGCCATCCAAGAAGAGAAGCTGAGCAGCGCTACAATAGGAGCCACGGCACCACAAGGGCTGTGGTGGAGAGAGCCATCGGTCTTCTCAAGATGCGCTTCCATTGCCTGGACCGCTCAGGGGGCGCACTCCAGTACCCCCCCAGATCACGTCTCTGTGATAGTGGTAGCATGCTGCGCTCTGCACAATCTTGTGCTGGAAAGGGGGGATGCAGTTGACGATGAAGACCTTGATACAGTGGATGAGGCTGCACATGATGAATACAGCAGTGGCTCAGAGGATGAGGAAGCACAGGGCAATGATGAGGGGCAGCACGCCGACCCGCTATTACAGCAAGGAGGCAGGGACACCCGGGACACTTTAATCCAACGAACCTTCAGCTAGCTCCACACACATGGATCAGCAGGAGCAGCATTGCCTGGCGTTTCCACATGTGGCACTTAGATGCTACATCTTCTACCTCATCAGCTGCAACTAAGGGCTTAGTGCAGAAACATCAATGCCCACTCAAACACTCATGATATGTCTGTGAAACATACAAATGCAGCACAAAGGAATCACCCTCAGCCATAGTCACAAAAGTGGACTTTATTGCCACCAAAATAAACAACAAATGTCGCTCTGACGCTGATAATAAAACATTCCCTAATCTAGAGCCAACACAAATTCACCAGTGACAAACCCGTGGAGTGCCTAACGTGCCTTATGCCTGCGTTTGTGGGTGCTACGTCTTGGTGCCGCCCCATTGCTCGGAGTGGCTTGTGAGACAGCTGCTGACTCTGCTGTCCTGTTGGCCTCGATGACCTTGGCGGCCGTCCTCTGGCCCGTGGAGCCTGTGCTGGCCCCACCTGGGAGGGAGTGGCCAGTTCCAGAACTGGCACCTCCCCAGTTGCCGCAGCCTCAATGGATGCAACGGTCACTGGCAGAGGGGCGGAGGAGCTGCTGCCCTCATCCGGAGCGCCCTGAGAGGAGCTCGCAGCGACGACAGGCAGCTGCTGCGCCGACGTGAGGTCACATTGGACCTCCCTGCTCACTGCAGATGGATGAGCACCGAGCTGGGACACTTGGTGCCCAGAACATCTCCCACATTGCCAATGACCACCTGAGGCCATTAACGCTGTGAGGGCTTGCAGGTCAGAGTGTAACCCGATCAGATGATTCTCAATCCGATCGAACCCCCTCTCCATGAGAGTCGCCAATCTCTCAATAGAAGAAGCCTGAAGCTCTGTCCTGAGGTTCATGCCTTCACTGACACTCTGCCTGGATTCCTCCACCACAGAGACCAAGTGAAGCACACCCTAATGCAACCCTGCCAGATGCTCCTGCGCACCCAGCCGCTTGTCCTGCAGCTGCTGCATGGCTGACATCTCCAGAGGCACATCATCACTGCCTGACTCAGCATGTGCCTGGTCCCCTGCAGTCCTCCGGCTGCTGGCGCCATCGGCACTCTCTGTCCATGCCATCTCCTCCAGCGATTGTGAAGTGCCCTCTCCACTGTGACCCGGGACATTAGCCGACGTCATAATCCCCACCGAAGCGTTTGTCACTGCGCTGGTGCCTGGCTCGCTGTAATGATGTGACGCAAGTTGCAAGTGATGCCCCTGAGGTGTGGAGGGAGGGCTCTGGACTTATTGCTGGTGGCCATGCGGTGGTGATGCTGAAATTAACAACAAGGACAGTGAATCAGTTGGCGTTCAGTCAGTAACACCTTTCATCCCTTTCCCCCCCAGCCTCATAATGTTCAACCTTCAAGAACCTTAGGAGACAAACACTGGTGGGGTGGTAAATAGTCAAGAGGAGGCCCAAACATTACACGCGCATACAGACGGGCTGGTCAGATGGCCTAAGGAATGCCACATGGAATGTTATGTGGATAAGAGTTCAGTTAAGCACTTGGGCAAGACAAACAAGGTACGGGAATACATGAGTAATGGTCGGACTGTGGAAAGTCACAACGATTACAGGGACCTTGCTGGGCAGACCCGTTAAGGTAGCAGAACAGGAACATAAGGCGTTTAACAAGGTCAAAGCCAGACTTGCCTTTATTAGCCGAGGAATAAAATGTAGGAAAAGGGAGGTCATGTTGCAAGTGCAGAAAACGCTGTCGAGGCCACACCTACACTTCTGCGTTTACTTGTGACCTGCGCTTCATGGGAGGGATGGCATTGGAGTGGGGAGAGTGCAGAGGGTCCTGACCTGGATGCATGCTGGCCTGGAGAGTTGGGGTTATGAGGAAACATTGCAAACACTTGCGACATTTGCCGTGGATCACAGGAGATTGACAGGTCACATTATTGACCTTCATACCGTTATGAGGGGCATAGACTGGGTGGACAGAAGGCAACATTTCCCCTTGGCACAGGGATGACTACCGTGGTGGCATTTATTTAAGTTGAGTGCCATGAGGTGAGGTGCTGAGGACCTTTTGGACAGAGTAATGTGGGACGCACTGGCTGAAAGGGTGGTGGAGGTACAAACCCTCCTAAGATGCAATCAGTCTTTGGATGTGCAGCAGCGATGCCATGGCATGTTAGGCCATGGGGATAGTGGTCACAAATGGGATAAGGCGATTTTGGAAGGTGCTAGAGATGCGCATCCTCAAGGGGCCGAGGGACCCTTGTGTATGACCCACACATCTGACTGTATCAGTCTGTGAATGAGCAGTGTTGCTGCATTAACGATTGCAGCAACCATCAGTGCTTTGGATGGTGGGGAGACAGAGTGGATGGGACTTTGGGCCTCAAATACCTGGCCACTGCACCCCAGCCTCGCCGACACCTGCCGACCTGGCCGCCTGCCTCCTCCCCAGCTCCATGGCCTGCTCCTCATAGGTGGTGAGGTGCTGCAGCACGTCGTGGCCGCCACCAGTCTGCAAACGCTTCCGGCTAATGTGTTCTGTTTTTGCCTGCAGAACATAGAAGAGCATTTATTGAGGCTGGTCGCTCATGTACTCTGCACATGCACACCGCACCCCAACCACAGTGGCCCATCTGAGGCCACCAGCGGCTCCTGTCCACACTACTGGTGATCAGTCACCAGAAGATAGTACGGCTGCTCCCAACCCCCTCTCCCAACACATTCAGCGTCCATCACTTTGAATAACACATGGATCTTAGCGCCCATGGCAAGGAGGCGCAACTAAGTGCGGCGCCAAGGCCAGCAGATGGCTCTTGGCCACGATACCTTGAGGCTCCCCTTCCACCATCTCATCACCATCAATAAGACATGTGTTGGAGTTCTGAGTATGTGTCCAGCTGCCTCCCCTGCAGGTTGCCCCCAGACTACTCAAATACGACAAACACCAACATATGCTGCGGGGAGAACCCATCTTCTCCTCAACCACTAAGGCTGATGTAAACATGGTCACTATCTGTTTGCCCACCCAGCATGCGCCAAATGCCCAATGCAGTAACGACACTAAGATGTGGAGGTGGGGCAGGGCCTCAAAGGCTAAGGCTGCCTGCTGGGTTAAATGGTCAAGGCCGACATGGTACTCACCCTTCCAGAGCGCAACAAATCATTGAAGCGTTTGCGGCACTGGGTTCCTGTGCGCCGCACAGCATCTTGAGTGCTAACAGCCTCCACCACCTCCTGCCACGCCTGCCTGGTCACATGGGGGGCCCTCCTCCTCCCATCCTCAGGAAACAACACCTCCTGACGATGTGATACCTCTTCCAGGAGGGCAGCAAGGCAGGCATCAGAGAACCAAGGGGCACATTGGCCCCCCTGCTGGCCTACCCTGCAGCCTGCTCCCTCCTTCTCTGCCCTGCCCTGGAGCCCGGTCGCTGGCCATGGTGAACAGCCTAAAAGAGGCTGCCTGGCCGTTCTTTATACAGACTGCTGGTTTCCCATTGGAACCGGCAGTCTGTACACACCTGCTGCACATTTGAAATTCCCGCTGTACACGGAGGTCTGAAACACGCTGGGTGGGCCTTAATTGGCCCGCCCGCGCAAAATGGCGGCGCGGCCTGTTTCGCAGGCAGAGATCGGCTATGAGCCTGCCGCCGATTGGGTCGGGCCCGCCCACCCGACAAACAAAATTCTGCCCATAGTGAAAATTCAGTGTCAGGAAAAGGTTATTATGATATGTGAATATCCTGGTAACTAGCATCGATGGTTACATCTGCCATTTTCTACTATAAAGTGATAGAATATACAATATTACATCCATGGTTGTCATGCTATCAGATCAATTGCATGGGTGTAAGTGTTCAATAGGAAATAATGGGGGAGGGGAAATGGACTTGCACTGAAAAAGTGTATACTGTCCTCAAGTGCTGGTCAAAGTTTGGCTATGGGCCTCATTTAAATGCTGTTGGTACTTAGTGAGTGTACTGCTGTAACTTGGGTAATTGGAGGAAGTGAGATATCGACTGGTTCCTATACTGAGCCAGCTGGCAAGTTGTGTTTGAGGTGGTGAAGGCAATTGGGGAGTGTGGGCAGCACAAGTGAATTGGCAATGGGCTGGAGCTTTTTGTGGGTCCCAGAGAAGCACTTCTACTTCTCCTTGGTCCTCAAAATTAAAAATTTAGCATTTCGTAGACCTCTTTTTAAAATGGCAGCCAGCAGTCCCTTTAGGGACCATTGGTTAGGTTGCTCACTGCCTGGTACAACTAGCCAGAGTATGTTTTGCGCATGTTCCACCCACTTGTACCTGAATTTTTCATTTGTGGTTTTACAAGCAGAGTAGGATTCCGATTTGCATGTTTATGCAGCCATGCTCCTGTTTCTGACAGGTAGGCTGCTCACCCATTAACAGGGTTTCCTGCATATGGGATCAGGTGGGACTAGGGCATCAATGGAGTGGCTAAGATACCTGACCTATTTTCCACTGTTGGCTGCCCGTTTTTCAGGAATCCAGCGGGCAGCATGAGTTAAATTTCTTCCCAATGCTGCTTAACAAAGTAAATTTAAAACATGTATACTTGATAAGATTTGGGTGCTAAATTCCCATCTACTATTGTAACTATCTTGTTAAATTCTCTCACTTCAAAAACAAGCTTTTTTGCAATTGTGTAAAATTAGAACAACAGAATGACTATGCTATAATTATCAGTATTAGTTTATCCCATTTATAGTTTTTTTTGCACTCATCATTCTGCTCTATCGAATGTAAGCTACTAAAATTGCTTGAATAGCCAAAGGAAAGTTTCCCACAGTCACTGGCCACAGAAAACACCATTGTCTTTCCTCAGCTTGATGGACAACATTTTTATAAATGGTAACCTGTCTGTCAATGGCACCCTTACTGAAAAGGCAAGAAAGAGAACAGAATGGATTCTGCCAATATCTGACAAAGCATGTTAACACATAATCAGGCATTCATTAGCCAAGCAGCTGCCTATGGGACCTGCAATAACACAGGTGCCTTTAGCCATTTCCTATTCATACATAAAAGCCAAAAAAGCACGATACCTGAAAAAGGAACAGTTTATTATGACCTGTCAAACTTCCATATTCTAGACCTGATGCATACATGGGATCTGGGAAGGAAAAGGCAATGAACACAGCTCAAGTATTGTTTCATGCAAAAAAGTGAACAAATATTCCCAATAATTGGCTGAAAGACATTGGCTTCCAAATACAAAAGGTAAAGAAAGCTGCTTTTCAGTTATAATGCCGTTAACTCTTTGAGGAATGCAGTAGCATCAGTAGACAAATTCACAAACGTAACAAGATGTTTTAATTTCTTTCTAGAATAATGTGGATTACGGATTTTTTTGTTGGTTCTGTGCATTTTTCCCACTGATTTCAATGGAATGAAAATCAGGCGATTTGTATAATGGACGGGCAATCCATTCTGCCAGGTTACCACCCAGATGGCAAAGTTGAAAATGACCCCCACTGTGTTTATATTGCATTCAAGCAGGGAAGAGTGTGGATGGGGGTTATGGTATCCTGAAGCTATATCGTGGCATACGCTAGAGGCAGCTCATCAGGTGAGACACTGCCTCACCTAGACCTTCGTCATATGCATGCGAGTGAGGAGTTAATATCGGTGTTGGTACACCGCTGTGCTGTAAGGCGCTTTACACTGCACATTAATTTATAATTGCCAGAATCTGAGCCACAGTATTGGATTATGACCAGTGAAATTGGATGGGATTTCATTGTCAGAATCTAGTGGCGGGATTCCATAGGAAGACCCCAATGCCATGGTAACATGCTGGCTTTGTGAGGCATGTATAGCTGTGCCTCACCTTTCAAAAAGGCCACCAGTTGCCCTGGGTTAGCTGTGATTCTTCCAACAGCATGTCAATCCAGCAGACACAAGATCTTGTGGTATTCCTTATAAAACTATCCTAGACTAAATAAACCTTGACACCAAATTATGTTAAAGGTTTTTCCTGACGTAAATTCTAAATGTTACAGTCTTTGCAATGTATGCCAAGCCCTTTTTCTTACACAGTACAGATGTTTGCTTTACCAAGTACCTTGCTTGGGAACTTGTGACTCTTCTGAAAGATGCTCTATTAACTCTTCAGGCTTTTTCCAATAATTTAAATAATCATTCTGCTAGCATGCTCATAAAGCTAATTCTCCCTTAATTTTCACATTTTGTTTGCGATCATGATTTTATTTTTTAGCAACTAATTCATTACTTGTGACATTGCACCAGGTGGAGTGTTCAGGTGAAACAGCAGCAACAACGATTTGCACTGATATAATACATTTAATAGAAACATAGGGCGGAATTTTACCCTGGTGGGATTTTACGGTCCCAATAAAGTCAATGGATTTTTAAATAGCTCACCGCATTTTATGGCCCCCTATTGCAACAGGACTGTAAAATTCTGCCCATGGAAACATCGAAAACTTTATGCACAGAAGGAGGCCATTTGGCCTATCGTATCTGTGCTATCCAAAAAAGAGTGATCCAGGTTAATCTCAATTTACAGCTCCTTTTGTAGCCCGCAGATTTTGGAACCTCAGATGCACACCCAAGTGTTTTTTAAATGTGATGAGGGTTTCTGCATCTACTACCCTTTCAGGCAGTGAGTTCCATGGTCCCACCACCCTCTAAGTGTCAAAGTTGTCCCTCAACTCCCCTCCAATCCTTTTACCAATTACTTTAAATCTATGCCGCCTGGTTATTGACCTCTCTGCTAACAGAAATGGGTCCTTCTGATCCATTCTATCTAGGTTCCAGATAATTTTATGGACATCAATTAAATCTCCCCTCAGCCTCCTTTGTCCAAAGAAAACATACCCAACCTATCCATTTTTTCTTGTGGTTAAAATTCTCCATTCCTGCCCACGTTCTTGTAAATCTCCTATGTATCCTCATGTTTCCTGTGATGCGGTGACCAGAACTGTCTCTATGATGAGCAATGCCCTATCTGTGATCTAACTAATGTTTTATACTGTTCTAGCATAACTCCCCTGCTCTTGTGCTCTGGGCTTCGGCCAATAAATGAAAACATTCTGGATGCCTTCTTTACCACCTTATCTTCCTGTCCTGCTGCCTTTAGGGATCTGCGGACGTGCAGTCCAAATTCCGCAATGCTTCTCAGAATCCTGCCATTATTGGGTATTCCCTTGTTTTGTTTGTTTCCCCAAGTGCATTACCTCGCACTTCTCTGGACTGAATTTCATTTGCCATTCCTCTGCCCAACTAACCAGGCCATTGATTTCTTTCTGCAGCTTACAGCTTTCTCCTTCACGATCGACCACGTGGCCAATTTTCATATCATTTGTAAACTACATAGGCTTGCCCCCTACATTTAAATCTAAATCATTAATATTTACCCCGATCAGCAAGGGATCCAGCACTGACCCCTGAGAAACCCCACTGGAAACAGCCTTCCATCACAAAAACACCTGTCAATTGTAACCCATTGCTTCCTATCCTTGAGCCAATTTTGGATCCAACTTGCCACTTTCCCTTGGATCCTATGAACTTCTAATTTTCTGACCAGTCTGCCATGTGGGACCCTGTCAAAAGACTTGCTATAATCCATGTAAACTACATCAAACCCTTATTGACCATCCTTGTTACCTTCTCAAAAAAATCAACATGAACTTCCCTTAACGGGTCCATGCTAACTGTCTTTGATTAATCCATGCCTCTCTAAATGACATACGAACATATTAATTAGGAGCACGAGTAGGCCACTCGGCCCCTTGAGCCTGCTCCACCATTCAATAAGATCATGGCTGAACTAATTTTAACCTCAACTCCACATTCCTGCCTACCACCGATAACCTTTCACCCCCTTGCTTGTCAAGGATCTATCTACCTCTGCCTTAAAGATATTCAAAGACTCTGCCTCAACTGCCTTTTGAAGAAGAGAATTCCAAAGACTCACAACCCTCTAAAAGAAAAAAAATCTTCACCTCTGTCCTAAATGGGCAACCCCTTATTTTTAAACAGTGAGCCTTAGGCCAGGATATTGAGGTCGGCAAGCGGGGAGCAGGGCCCGCTCACCGACGCGTAAAATGATGCGGGATGACATCGGGCGGAAATCCTGCATCATTTCAATTTTCAGGTCGGCGGGGGTGCAGCCGAATCAGCTGTGCATCCACCAACCTGCCAACGGCCAATTGAGGCCATTTAAAAACTAATTCAAGTAATTAATGGACCTGCCTGTCCAAACTTAAGGTTGGCGGGCTTCAGAAAAAGCATGGAACCTCACCCATGGGTGGGATGAGGTTTCATGAAGGTTTTTTAAAATTTAATAAAAGTTTGAATAAAAGTGACGGACATGTCCCAACTCATGTGACAGTGTCACATGAGGGGACATGTCAGGGAAATTTTATTTTTGTCCATTGACCATTTTTGAACTTGGGGCCGATCTCCCTGAGGCAGCACTTATCCTCAGGGAGGTGAGTGCGCTCTTTCAGGCGCATGCACGAAAGAGCGCACTCCCGGCTCAGGGAATCCCTCCCTGCCTGCACAGGGAGCGCATAGAGCTTCCTGGCGGACGTCACGCTGGGCGGGCCTTAATTGGCCCGCCCACGTAAAATGGCGGTGTGCCCCTGATCGGGGTCGCCGGTCGGAGGCGCGCCCACTCCTGAACTTCCCCCCCCGATGGGGGGAAAATTCTTCCCTTAGTTTTAGATTCTCTCACACATCCCCTCCTCATCTATCCTGTCAAGACCCCTCAGGATCTTTTATGTTTCAATCAAGTCGCATCTTACTCTTCTAAACTCCAGCAGATACAAGCCTAGCCTGTCCAGTCTTTCCTCATAAGACAACTTGCCCATTAATATAATATATGCCCATTAATATACATTAATTACTGTATTAATCTAGTAAACTTTCTCTGAACGGCTTCCAATGCATTTACATCTTACCTTAAATGAAGAGACCAATACTGTATACAGTACTCCAGATGTGGCCTCACCAATGCCCTATGTAACTGAAGCATAACCTCCACACTCTTATAGTCAATTACCCTTGCAATAAACAACAGTATTCTATTAGCTTTGCTGATTACTTGCTGTACCTGCATCTCAGAACCCACTGCATCTGAGCTCTGCAATCTCTTACCATTTAGATAGTATGCTTTTTTATTCATCCTGTCAAAATGGACAACCTCACATTTTTCCACATTATACTCAATTTGTTAGATCTTTGCCCACTCACCTAAGCTATCTGTATCATTTTTGAGCCTTCTTATGTCCTCTTCACAACTTACTTTCCTACACTATCTTTGTGTCTTAATTTAGCAACCATACGATCGGATCCTTCATCCAAATCATTTATATAAATTGTAAAGAGTTGAGGCCCCAGCATTGATCTCTGTGGCACTCCACTCGTTACATCTGCCAACCGGAAAATGACCCAATTACACAGTTCACAAGAACATACAATGACAATTTATATTGTCTCTCAGATTTTTTTCCAATAACTTGCCCACCAATGAGATTAGGCTGACAGACCTGTAATTACTTGTTATACACTTCATTCCTTTTAAACAATGATATAATGTTTGCAGTTCTCCAGTCCTCTGGCACATTGCCTGTAGCCAGAGACAATTGGAAGGTGATGGTTAGAGCTTCTGTTATTTCTTCCCTTGCTTCCTTGAGCAGCCTGGGATACATTTCATCTGGGCTTGGTGATTTATCCACTTTCAAGGATGCTAAACACCTTAATATTTTCTCCCTCACTATGTTTATTTCAGCCAATATTTAACAGTCCACCTTGGGTTTTCTTTAATTGTACCTGCCAATATTTTTTCATGCCCTCTTTTTGCTTTCCTAATTTCCTTTTTAACTTCAGCCCTGCCCTTTCTCTAGCAAGAATGACTCAAAGTGCTTTTCAGAAGCGTAATCAGACAAAAATTGGTGCTGAACCAAAGAAGAAGATACTAGGAGGGGTGATTAAAAGTTTGCTCAAAGAAATGGGTTTTAAAGAGAGTTATAAAGGAGGAGGGGAAGATGGAAAAGAAAGTGGTTTGCGAAGGTGATTACAGAGAGTCGGAGTTAAGGGTAATTCTTCAGTGATTGGAACTGGGTAGTGTTAGCCCACATGGTTCAGTTCTGGGCTCACTTTTACTCAACGATGTACATCAATGACGTGGATATAAACCTAGAGGCAGTGGTACTGAAATTTTCACGTGATACCAAAATAAGAGGTATAGTTCATATTTTAGGAGGAAGAGTAAACTGAAAGCAATAATGATAATATGGGGGAATTAACTAAACATGGCAGCAGAATTTCAGTATCAATAAGTTTGAGGTGAAACATTTTGTTCAAAAAACACAGCAGAAATTATATTCTGAGGGGAAGTAGGCTCAGTGCTGTGAAAGAGTAAAGCAACCTGGGGATATCAGTTCACAGAACATTAAAGACAGCATAAAAGCAAAAAACTGTGGATGCTGGAAATCCAAAACAAAAATAAAAATACCTGGAAAAACTCAGCAGGTCTGACAGCATCTGCGGAGAGGAGCACAGTTAACGTTTCGAGCCTGTATGACTCTTCAACAGAACTAAGGAAAAATAGAAAAGAGGTGAAATATAAGCTGGTTTAAGGTGGGGCGGTGGGGTGGGCGGGGGTGGGGGGGGGAACAAGTAGAGCTGGATAGAGGGCCAGTGATAGGTGGAGAATGCCAAAAGATGTCATAGACAAAAGGACAAAGCGGTGTTGAAGGTGGTGATATTATCTAAGGAATGTGCTAATTAAGGGTAGAAAGCAGGACGAGCAAGGTACAGATAGCCCTAATGGGGGTGGGGTGGGGGGAAGGGATCAAAATAAAGACAGCATCTCAGGTCAATAATGCTGTAAAATAGCTAATGAAATTTGATGTTTTATTTCAAGAGTAAAGAATATGAAAGCCAAAAGGTAATGATGAGTCGAAATAAAACCTCAATAAGAACTCATTTATAGGACTAAGTGCACTATTGGGCTTCACACTACAAAAAGGATAGTAGGCTTTAGAGAGGATGCAGCACAAATTCACTAGAGTGCTACCTCATATGAAGAAATATAAACAAAGAAAGATTTGAAAAATGGGATCGTTTTTGTTAGAACAAAACAAATTGTGGGGCGATTTCGCAGATTTTTTAAATTATGAAAGGATGAGATAGAGTAGGTAGAAGCAGATACCTCTAGTAGTTGAGATCAAGAGTGAAGGATCATAGATATATGATTAAATAGAAGCGATTTGCAAAAGAGAATAGGAAAACTGCTTCACAGAGTTGTGAGGCAGTGAAATTACATTTGAGGTTGAGTCATTATGGCACATACTGTCAGCTTTCAAATTAGATCGGCTAGGTGGATGAAGGAAAAGAGGTGAGAAAGATGCGCAAATGTAATTAAATCTATTTGTGTGTGTGTGTGTGTGTGTGTGTGTGTGTGCGTGCGCGCATGTGGTGTGGAGGGTAAACATCATCATAGCTTGATTGGGTCACATGGCCTGTTTCTGTGTTGTAGCTTCTACATATTAGAAGTTTGAATTTTAGCTGTTGGGGATGAGAGTTCAATGAGTAAAGGAGTGAGCAAATTTGGTGCAAGTATGAGCAGCAGAGTTTTGGATGTGCTTAAGTTTATGGAGAATGGAAGATGGGAGGCCATGCAGGAAAGCATTGGAGTAACTGAACCTGGTGGCAATAAAGGCTTGGATCAGGGTTTCTGCAGCAGATGGTGTTAAGATCTCAGAGTGAAACCTGGCTTGATAGATCCTAACTTTGTTTTTTGGAGGAAAGTTACTGAACAAATTCAGAGGAGTCTACTGATGTACTTTTAACAAATAATAAAATATTTATTAAAACAAGAAAGATAAACTATATTCCACCAGACAAAAAGGTTGCAAAGGTGTCAATACAAACACAAGATGATGATTTAATTTCTCAATATTCCTTTATTCAGCAGGCACATAAAAATTAGGAAAGATAAACAACTTATCATATCTATTTTATACCCTAATATTCAGGGCAATTATTCACAGGTACATGTGAATTAACAGGCAAACTGTGGTCGGACACACCACACTCCAAAGTAAATGTCAAATGTGACCAAAGCAGATTCCAGGGATTTCTAACAACCGGCCAGATGTTTGTCATATTGTGAGCCAACCAGTCTCACTGAAACATTGTCTTTCTCACGAGAGTTTCCAATCTCCACATTTGAAGAACTTGCCTTGGAATTCTCTTCAAACATCGTTCCCACTCAGGTGGCTTTAACAAGGATCCATTTTCAGGGTTTCAATCTCACATTCCAAGATCCCTCTGCCCTGGATCTCCGAGTACACTCAAGCTCCACCTTCAAAGCACATTTTCAGATCTTTAGCCGTGCCAAGCAGAACACCACTGTTCCAAAAGAGTACGTGTGCCCTTGCAAACTGCAGCATGGAGTCACCAACATTCGGCTGCCCTCTTGGATCTTCTGGACTTCTCTCAAGCTCACTTTTCTTCAGGTCTACTCCCCACAACTCCCTCTCTAACTTGGAGCCTATTCTTCTCCTTTTTCTCAAATTTACTTAACAGGATCTGTTACTGATTCCGTCCTTGTCCCTTACCTGGGACTGTCTTCAGTTACCTGTTTCCGATCCCTGTCTTTGTCCCTGCCTGGGACCTGCTTTTGGGACCTCTCCCTGCCCTTGCACCCTGTTTCCTTGAGTCCAATAACGCTCCGGTTCAGGTCACCTGACCTGCTTTTCATGCCATTTGTTCTTCTTTTCTTCTGTGCAGGCGTGCAGGGCCAGTTCCCAGCCTGAAGACCCGAAAACAAATAAACTGTGCATGTGCGGCCACTTCCCGGCCAACGCATGCACAGAAGTCCAGAGGCCCGCTCGGAACTGTAGTTCTTGAACAGCGACTGCCAAGTCAAAGCCAAGTCAGATTTCGTTACAATGGGCTGTGACAAGGACGGTGATGGATGGTGTTACAGACGTGCAAGAAGGCAGTCTTTGTGGATGGAGAAGATAAGTGATTAGAAGCTCAGTTTGTGCTCAAAAAAGATGATGATTAAAGGATAGAGAATAAATGAACCAAAGTGGGCAGGAAATATTCTGTCCCTATTTCTTTTAATTTGTTCGTTCACGGGATGTGGGCATCACTGGCTAGGCTAGTATTTATTGCTCATCCTAATTACCCATGAGAAGGTAGTGGTGAGCCACCTTCTTGAATCGCTGCAATCCATGTGGCATAGGTACACCCACAGTGCTGTTAGGAAGGAAGTTCTAGGATTTTGACCCAGCGATAGTGAAGGAATGGCGATATAGTTCCAAGTCAGGATGGTCTGTGGTTCGGAGGGGAACGTGCATGTGGTAGTGCTCCCATGTACCTACTGCCCTTGTCCTTCTAGGAGGTAGAGGTCTCAGGCTTGGAAGGTGCTGTCAAAGGAGTCTTGATGAGTTGCTGTAGTACACCTTGTACATGGCACATACCAATGCCACTGAGCTTCAGTGGTGGAAGAAGTGAATGTTTAAGGTGGTGGATGGGGTGCCAATCAAGCCGACTGCTTTGTCTTGGATGGTGTTGAGCTTCTTGAGTATTGCTGGAGCTGCACTCATCCAGGCAAATGGAGAGTATTCTATCACAATCCTGACTTATGCTTTGTGGATGGTGGACAGGCTTTGGGGAGTCAGGAGGTGAGTTACTTGCCACAGTTACTCCAAAATCAAGCCTGCATCCTTCCAGTTGCCATGCGTATGGCACACATTGCACCAGTGTAGCCTGAGCTGGTTTGAATGAGGAAATGGGAGAGGCTCTGCACAAAGTACATCCACTTAAATATACTGAATGTGCAGATTATTCAGCAAGGGAGAGTACAGGGCCAACATATTCCAGTAAAGACAAAGGGTGGGACCAACAGATCCAGGGAACCCTGGATGTCGAGGGATATACAAGATTAGATAAAGAGAAAAAGGGAGGCTTATGGCAGATACCGAGGGCTCAAAACAGCGGAAGCCCTAGAGTAGTATAGAATGTGTAGGGGGGAAACTTAGAAAGGAAATTAGGAGAGCAAAAAGGGGGCATGAAGAAACAATGGCAGGTAAAATAAAGGAAAATCCAAAGTTATTTTACAAGTACATTAAGAGTAAGAGGATAACTAGGGAAAGAGTAGGGCCCATTAAGGACCATAGTGATAATTTGCGTGTGGAGCCAGAAGACATAGGTAGGGTTCTAAATGAACACTTTTTGTTGGTGTTCACAAGTGAGAGGGACGACGTGGGTATGGAAATCAAGCAGGAGGACTGTGATATAATTAAAGAAATTAGCATAGAAAGGGAAGAGGTTCTAACTCGTCTGGCAGGCTTAAAAGTAGATAAATATCCAGGCCCGGATGAAATGTATCCCAGGCTGTTGAGTGAGGAAAGGGAGGAGATAGCAGGGGCGCTGGCAATAATTTTCAATACCTCTCTGGCCACAGGAGAGGTTCCAGAGGACTGGAGGACAGCCAATGTGGTACCATTATTCAAGAAGGGAGGAAGGGATAAACCAGGGAACTACAGGCCAGTTAGTCTAACTTCAGTGGTGGGGAAACAATTGGAAGCGATTCTGAGGAACAGGATTAATCTACACTTGGAGAGGCAGGGATTCATCAAGGATGGTCAGCATGGTTTTGCTAAGGGGAGGTCATGTCTGACCAATTTAATTGAGTTTTTCGAAGAGGTGACCAGGTATACAGATGAGGGCAATGCATTTGACATAGTCTACTTGGACTTCAGCAAGGCTTTTGATAAGGTCCCGCATGGGAGACTGATAACGAAGGTAAGAGCCCATGGGATCCAAGGCAATTTGGCAAATTGGATCCAGAATTGGCTGAGTGGCAGGAAGCAGAGGGTGATGGTTGAGGGGTGTTTTTGTGACTGGATGCCTGTGTCCAATGGGGTTCCACAGGGATCGGTGTTGGGTCCCTTGCTATTTGTGGTATATATAAATGATTTAGACTTGAATGTAGTAGGGATGATCAGTAAGTTTGCGGATGACACAAAAATTGGTGGGGTGGTAAATAGTGAGGAGGATAGCCTTAGATTACAGGAGGATATAGACAGGCTGGTCAGATGGGCTGATCAGTGGCAAATGGAATTTAATCTGGATAAGTGTGAGGTGATGCACTTGGGCAGAACAAACAAGGCACAGGAATACACAATCAATGGTAGGACCCAGGGAAGTACTGAGGATCAGAGGGACCTTGGTGTGCATCTCCACCCATCCCTTAAGGTAGTGGGACTGGTAGATAAGGTGGTTAAGAAGGCATATGGGATACTTGTCTTTATTAGCCGAGGCATAGAATATAAGAGCAGGGAGGTTATGCTGGAACTGTATAAAACACTGGTTAGGTCACAGCTAGAGTATTGCGTGCAGTTCTGGAATCCGCATTATAGGAAGGATGCGATTGCACTCAAGAGAGTACAGAGGAGATTTACCAGGATGTTGCCTGGGTTGGGGAGTTTTAGTTATGAGGAGAGATTGGATAGACTAGGTTTATTTTCCCTGGAGCAGAGGAGATTGAGACGGGACATGATTGAGCTGTATAAAATTATGAGGGGCATAGATAAGGTAGACAGGAAGGAACTTTTCCCCTTGGTGGAGGTTTAGAGGGGATGTGAGGAAGAATTTTTTCACCCAGAGGGTGGTGGGAATCTGGAACTGACTGCCTGAAAGGGTGGTAGAGGCAGAAACACTCATAACATTTAAGAAGTATTTGGATGTGCACTTGCGATGCCGTGGCATACAAGGCTATGGGCCTAGTGCTGGAAAATGGGATTAGAATAGTTAGGTACTTGTTTGACCGGCGCAGACTCGATGACTCTATGACTAAGTCGTCAGCAGCCAAAATGCCAGACATCCCAAGCCCTGTGACAATAGGGACAGGTAGAGGATGCTACTAGCAATCTTCAGTCATAACCCTGCATACAGGCAGCCTCAGGGTGATGATCGCTCTCTGCAGATTAGGGAAAATGTGGAGCTTGTATCCTCCTGAGGTGACAGAGAAAACCTTTTTAGGTCCTGCCGTGCTCTCCCTGCTCCTGACTGGTCATCCATTCACACAGTCAAAATGTAAAGAACAAGACTACTACTCATCATATGAAGATTGATTCATGGAATGTCAGAACACTTGAAAGCCAATGCCTTCATCCATCCCTCCAACACTTTCTTCATATGCATTATTTGCAATTGCTTATGCAAATTAAGACTTGACCTAACTTCACACATGAGGCAACATCAACCTAGACTGTAAACCAGTCTTTTTTTTAATTTAGTGAACACTCACCTATTGAAGTGACGGGAATTTCAATGGCTGGTCTAGTTAAGTTTCTGGTCAATGGTAACTCCCAGGATGTTCATAGTGGGAGATTCAGTGATTCTAATGCCATTGAAGGTCAAGGTGGGTATGTTTGTATTTGTCTTGTTAGAGATGGTCATTGCCTGGCATTTATGTGGCGCTAATGTTACTTGGCATTTATCAGCCCAAGCTTGATTGCTGACCAAGTCTTGCTGCATATGAACACAAACTGCCTCAGTACCTGGGGAGTTGTGAATGGTACTGAACATTGTGCAATCATGAGCGAACATCCTCATTTCTAACCTTATAATTGAGGGAAAGTCATTGATGAAATAGCTGAAAATGGCTAGGCCTAGGGCACTACCCTGAGGAACTCCTGCAGTGATGTCCTGGGCCTAGATGATTGGCCTCCAACAACCACAACCATTTTCCTTTCTGCTAGGTATGAGGAAAGGTTGGGCCTAAACCCATTGGAGTTCAGAAGAATGAGTGGTCATCTTATTGAAATATATACGGTTCTGAGGGAACTTGACAGGGTGATTGCTGACAGCTTGTGGACCTGATTAAAATTTAGGGCCGCTGGTTTCTTAAGACTATTTAACTTTGTATCCCAAATCCATAATTTCTACAGGTCTTGCTGAACCTACAAGGTACAATCAAGTGAGAGAGGCAATCTGGCCGTATATCATTAGTTCAGGTCATGGTGTGTTCTTTTCACCGCTCTCACTTTTCATCTTTATTCTGTCCTTGTTGGGTCTCAAAATGCTGGGATACTTCCTGCAGACATTGCCACCATCTGGTTCAATCCAAAGCAATGGTCTCCCAGGAGTTGATGTCAATGTTGCATTTCTTCATATTAGCTTTCAGTACGTCCTTGAAGTGCTTCTTCTGTCCTCTGGTGTGTCTGCCCTGACTGAGCTGGGGGAAGATGACCTGCTTTGGGAGCCTGGTATCTGACATCACAACTCTATGTCCAGCCTAATAAAGCTGATGGCGGATGATCATAGACTCGATGGTGCCTGCTTGTGGTGCCTGCTTGTGAGAGGACACTGATGTTGGTACGCCTGCTCTCCCATTTAATATCTTCCACAGGCAGTGTTGATGATATGACTCAAGTGTTTTGAGGTACCTCCTATACATTGTCTATGTTTCAATCCCGCAGAGTAAGGAAGGGATCACGACAGCATGGTAGACCATGAGCTTGGTTTCAGTTTTGATGTTGCAATCTGCAGTCGCATCCTCAGTTGGCCAAATGCTGCATCAGCAGATTTCAGGCAATGATGGATTTCTTCATCAATGTCAACCTTCAGTGAAAGATAACTTACAAGGTATGGGAAGTGTTCCACATTTTCCAGGCACTCTTCATGAATCCTAATTAATGGGGCTGGGGCATGTGCATTTGGAGCTTGCTGCTGGAGTACTTTGGACTACTGAATGTTGAGTGTAAGCCCCATCTTCTTGTATGCCTCAGTAAATATGTTGACAATTCTCTGGAGATCCATTTCCAATACAGCACACACTGCAGCAACATCAGCGTATTGGATCTCAATGACTAAAGTCGGGGTGGTCTTAGAGTTTGATTGGAGTTGTCTGAGATTAAATAGCTTACTGTCCATTCGATAAGTAAACTGCACTCCAGCAGGGAGTTTGTCTCTAGTCAGACGGAGCATGGCAGCAAGGAGAATCAATAAAAGAGTTGGATTGATGACACAACCTTGTTTCAGTCTTGTCTTTGCCTCTAAGGAGGCTGTAATGGATTCCTTGTTGAGGATCACCACTCACATATCATCATGAAGCAGGTGAATAATGGTAACGAATTCTGGAGGACACCCTTACTTCAGCAGAATCTTCCAAAGTGCCTCACGATTTACAGAGTCGAAGGTCTTTGTCAAGTCAAAGAACTCTATCTAGCGAGCTTGATATTATTTGCTATAATTTTCTTGTCATTGGCGAACTGTAAAAATCATGTCAGCCGTGCCTTTTGATGGCCTAAACCCACGTTGAGATTTGGGGAATAGCTCTTCAGAAAATATGATAAGTCAATTCAAAAGGGTTCTTGTAATGGTCTTTTCTACAATGGAAAGCAAGGAGATGGCTCTGTAATTTGCACAGTTGGATTTGTCCCCTTTCTTGAAGATTGTCACAATCATGGTGTCCTTAAGATCATTCGGGACTTCCTCTTCATTCCAGATCTGTAGGATAAGGACATGAAGCTGTAATGTTAGGTCCACTCCTCTGTACTTAAAGATTTCATTGGGGATTCCATCACCTCCTGCTGCTTTGTTGTTCTTCATTTGTGTGGTGGCTTTCGTCACCTCCAGAGGCATTGGTTGAGTTCTGAACTCACTTCTAACTGGGATCGAATTGAAAACACTCTCATCAACAATTGATTCTTGATTGAAAAGGTCTTCAAAATATTCCCTCCAACAGGTATTGACAGCTTCCCTTTCCTTAATCAGATCTCTGCCATCCTTAGGCCTCAGAGGAGCTGGTCCTTTAGTACTTGGGCCATAAATTGTCTTTGTAACAGTGAAGAAGCCACGGATATTGTTCATATCAGCAAGATGTTGTATTTCCTTTGCCTTGTTTGTACACCACATGTTCTTCATACCCTGGATGCACCTTTGTACCTCGGTCTTTACTTGTTGGTAAGTCAGTTTCTTTTGCATTGAGTTTGGATCATTCTGCCAGGCGCAGAAAATCTTGCGTTTGAGATCTATCAGTTCATTGATATCCTGATCATTTTCATCAAACCAATCTTAATATTTCCTTAGAGGAAATCCAAGTGTATCTTTTCAGACATTGATGGTATTGGACTGAAGGACATCCCAAGCACTGTAGACATTCTTTTTCTGTTCTTGATTGAAGTTTGAAAGTTTTTCCCTAAGGCATTGTTGGAATTGATTTCTCTTGATTGGTTTTTCAGAACTTCGATGTTGATCTTTCATGGGCATCTCTGCTGTTGCACCCATCATTTGGAAGCCAGTTTGATGGACATAATTGAATGAATAAGTCGACGATCAGTCTAGCAGTCATCAGCCCCTGTCATTGCTCTGGTTGTGCGGACATCTTTCCAGGCATGATGTAATCGATCAGGTGCCAGTGCTTAGACCATGGGTGTTGCCAGTTGTTTAATTGTCCACCATCATTCATGACTGGATGTGGCAGGACTGCAGAGCTTTGATCTGATTCATTGTGGGATCGCTTCACTCTGTCTATCGTATGTTGCTTCCGCTGTTTGGTATGCAAGTAGTCCTGTACTGTAGCTTCATTAGGTTGATACTTCATTGAAGCAGGGTTGCTCTTCTGGCTTGATGGTAATGGTAGAGTGAGGGATATGCCGGGCCATAAGATTGTAGTTCAATATATCTCTGCTGCTGTTCTTAGCCCACAGTGCCTCATGGATGCCCAAATATTAATTGATAAATCTGTTTGAAATCTATCCCATTTAGCATGGTGGTAGTGCCATAACATGATGGAGAGTATCCTCAATGTGAAGACGAGACTTTGACTCCACAAGGACTTTTCAATGGTCATTGCTACCAATACTGTCATGGACAAATGCATCTACGACAGGTAGATTGGTGTGGATGAAGTCAAGCAGGTTTTTACTCTTATTGGTTGCCTCACCGCCTGCTGTAGGTCCAGCTTAGCAGCTATGTCCTCAGGACATAGAGCTAATACAGACATGATGGGCCAAATGGCCTCCTTCTGCACGTATCAATTCTGTGACTCATCCAGTTTGTTAAGTAGTGGGGCTACCTAGCCATTCTTTATGAACATTGAAGTCCCCACCAAGAGTATGTTCTTTGCCCTTGCCATCCTCAGTGCTTCTTGTAATTGGTGTTCAACGTGGAGGAGTACTGGTTCTTCAGCTGGGGGTTTGGGGGAGCGGGGAGGGGTTTGATGGTGGAGGTTAGCAGAAGGTGATAATCAGCAGAAGGTTTTCTTGCTCATTTTTGACCAGATGCCATGAGACTTCATGGGGTCATGAGTCAATGTTGAGGACTCCCAGGGCAAATCTCTTCTGAGTGTATACCATTGTACTGCCACCTCTGGTGGGTCTCTCCTGCTGTTGGGACAGAGCATACCTAGGGATGGTAGTGGTGGTGTCTGGGACATTGTCTGTAAGATATTAGTCAGTAAAAGACAGTGATTAGGGATACTGGGTCATACTCGAATTGAAAAAAAGTGGCATATAAAGTAATGACGATGGAAGCATATAATTACAAAGAAACATTGATAGATTAGGTAAGTGGGCAAAACTGTGGCAGATGGGTTTCCAACCAGGAAAGTGTGAGATCATATATTTTGGACCAAAAATGATTTCTGAATGTTTTTTAAATGATGAAAAGCTGGGAACAATGAAGGTGCAAAGAGATTTAGGGGTCCATGTACACAGATCACTAAATAGTAACAGTCAGATGCAAAAAGAATCATTAACCCATATATCTAGAGGACTGGAATATAAAGGGAAGTATGTTTTGCTACAGCTATACAAAGCCTGGTTAGGAGTACTCTCTCTGAAGTACTGTGTGCAGTTCTGTGCACTGCGTCTTAGAAAGAATATATTGGAAGGAATATAGCAGAGATTCACCAGAATGTTACCAGGATTCCAAGAGTTAGATTATGAGAAGAGATTACATAAATTAGACTTGTATTCCCTGGAATATAGAAAGTTAAGGGATGATTTTATTAAGGTTTGTTTCATGATTTTGAATGGAATTGCGAGGGTAGAGATACTGATCAGCTAACATCTAATTGAGGTGGAACAGACTTAAGGGGCTGAATGGCCTACTCATGTGTGTTTCCATCATTCATTGTAGGTACCAAAATTTTGTAAGATGAAATAAAGTTCCAAAAAATAAAATTTTCTATGATTGCATCCCATCAGGCCACCTTAAAAAATAAAACTTGCGCCGTCAACATTTATATGTCCCTTCAGGCTTTCCGGAATCCTCACACTTATGTGTTTTGAGGGCCTAGCTTCAGACTGTGCCAACTCAGTTTAGGTGGCAGTCTAGACTGGTTGGCTGGCAGACAGCAGCGGGGGTACTGGCAGAATGGCAATGGTGGGAGCACGAATGCACCACAGAGCCAATGCACTCCCCTGGGACAACGTCTCAGCAGTCCTAATAATCTACTAGAGCACATATTACTGGATTGCTATAAGAACCTGCAACCCTTTGAGCACTGGTATCCTCAGCCAAGATGGCAGCTGTCTGACCTGCATGAAAACAAACTGGGTTTGCATGACAACAAATAGAGATTTCATGGTCTTGGTCTGAGTTTTCACTGCAGCACCCAGAAGTTGAGTAGCTTTTGTCTATACTGCAATGGAAACTGAGACATTGGCCATCAGATGCTGCATCATGATTGGGTCCACAAGTGTGATGATGGAGTTGGCCACGATAGCTAACGCTGGAAAGAATGGGCCCCAAGCTCTGCACAAAGCCCTGTGCTGTGTTGGAGCCAGACTTCTCCACAGTTCATGTCAGTGACAACAGGCAGTCTAGAGGCCTGCCAATGCACCAAGCATTTCTCCCTGCAAGCTCATTAGCTTTTCCTGTACATTTCCCCGAACAAGTCCTCAATTGATTCTTCTGCAGCAGAATTCCTCTGTGACCTTGCTATCTGGGAAGCTGGCATGTGCGCTATCTTTCCACTTAACTTTGCCCAGTGACTCTCAGCACACAGATTCCGCCCCCGTAATACCCTCTAAGCAATATGCGATACCAGTATCTGAGCTGGTGACTGGGAGTATCAGGTCAAGTGACAGTGCTTCCTCCTCAGAGGTCTACTCTTCTTCTAATCCTTTATCTCCAGGCACTGCTGACTGGCTGGGCAACAGGTCTGGTATCTGAAAGCATAAAAACACAAGGATTGGAATGAGGGAAGGTGGTTTGGGTAAAAAGCAAGGGGTGCACATCTGCCGTTAGTACTTTATACCAGATTCTGGGATAATTTCAGAAGGTGCATAGGCAGCTTCCTGGATGGTTTTAGTGACACTAGTTGTCACTGCCAAGCACCATCGCCTATAAGAGGCTGAGGACATGGAGTTATTCCTTCCCCTAGCCCCTTCTTTGATCATCCCTCCTGTTATGTGCCATTTTGCCCTGTGAGAGAGAGGGAAGAGAGCCAGTGAATGTGTTGCAATGTGTTTGGGATATGTGCCTGTCATAGCTGTATAACCAGAAGAATGTGGAAGCTATGAGATGTTGGTGTGAGGCTTGCAGGAATGGTAAATGTGTGAAAGTGAGGTTGCTGTTAGGTATGAGTCCTAAATGCTAGAGATTGTTGATGGGTGAGAGTTGGGGGTCAGGTGCATTGAGCAGTGTGGGAGGTTTGTGGTGTGGTTGGTAGGAGACGGCATTTAAAGATGCATTCACTGACCTTGATTACTCAGCTGAGGCCAATGCACCATTTCAGGCCAGGAGAGAAATCATGGTGCTTCTCCTGTTTTCGGGCCCCTTATTCCTCCTCCACCACCCCCACTTTGACCCTCCCCCTCAATCATGCATGATATTTTTCCCCTTTCAAGATTCACCAATCAATTCATCAAATAATCAATGGTCCTAGTAAAATGATAATGCCCATTGTTGACATCTGGTTACAAATATCATCTGACATACATGCAGCATGGGTCATTAATATTAAGAGCAGCAACAATATAATGCAGTGTTAGTTTGTGTGTGCCCTATAGGTGATCCCACCATGACTATTAAACAAACTAGAAAGTACAAATTTTACATGCAATATTGTTAATTTGAGAGGAAAATATCCCATTAGTTATTTATAACACTGTGCAGACTATAACACTTATTTCGGTGACTGCCTCAGCCCTCATTAGCATGTTCTGCACATTGAACATGGTGACAGTAAATTCATATTTGGGGGAAAGATTCAATACTTGCAACCTAGATAAATTGCACAAGATCTTTTCAATTCTGTAGAAGAATTAGAAGACTTTCTCCTGCATGGGTGAATGATATTATTCAATATAATTATTTCATAGAAGGGGTGTAGTTGGATTCTATTTTAACAGTCATCTCACAGGATAAAAAGATCAAATGGCTCCTGAGCAACAAAGTGGAATGATTGAATAAAGGTCTTCACTGTCAGTGAGAAGTGTTGGAGCCCTCAGGCGTCTCTGTGCAATACAACTTTTAAGAGGCCAAAGGGCAAAGACTGAATGGTTCACAATTGTATGTGTCTTCTTGATCAGCAAGTCTGAAGACTCTGCTGATTGCTACTTTCCTGCTTCTCACTACAATATATTTTCAACATTTACTATGCAATACAACTTTATCACAATATTTCAATACCTCAAGAAACTCATAAAAGCACCAAGATAGAATGTGATAACAGGTAAGCAGACAACAGAACAAGATTGAAGTCAATGAAAAAGACTCTTGAGAATCCTGTGCAGTGTAAAACAGGTTACTGATTCACTATGAGCTCATTACACACTTCTGTCCTGGCAATCTCACCTCACAAATCCTGCTTACAGTAAACTTTCATCAGCAACAAAATAAACACAACTCCAGCCATGATTCCACCCTCTATTTGCCAAATATTTATGGATGCCAAAAGCCATCTAACCCAATTCATCCCAGAATGACATACGGACATAGGTATTATGAGCAGGAGTAGACCTTTTGGCCCCGCGAGCCTGCTCCACCATTTGATAACATCGCCTGCATTGTACCAGTGACTACAACTCAAAAGTACTTAATTGGCTGTAAAGAGATTTGGGACATCATGTAAGGTGCTGTATAAATGTAAGTTTTGTCTTTCTTTCTTTCATCACATTTGCATGTAGTAGGCAGAGTGGCTGTAACAATGGTGAAATTAGAGGCCCAATGCTGATTCTCTCAGGATAATTAGTCACACAACAATCAACTGATGTTAGGAAAGTGGCTACAAAGAAATCGCTACATTTACAAAACAATTCAACTTTGTTGCTAACCTCCCCTCCAACACCCCCCACACCCTCCCCCGAAAACCCCTTCCAACTCCCCTCTAACTTCCCCAAACCTCCACTCTAACCTCCCCCCCACCCTCCCAATGCCCCCCCCCCCCCTTCCCAAACCCTCTCCGCCAACCTCACCCCCAACCCCCCACACAAAGAGCATCCAATTGGTTCTTAAATTGCAGGGATTTCACTTGCCATTTTTCAAGCAAGAACACTGTCCTGACAGTTGCTGCGCTGCTGTTGACCTTTGGGCAGCTTCGGTTTTCTGGCAGGCTGTTCAAAAAAAAAAATCGGACCCACAAAGCTGCCCAAAGCTTGGAAGCAGCAGTGCAGAAACTCAGTGAAATTGACACTGACAGAGTAGCTTTAAAAAGTTTGGAACGCTACAGCTCTGACTTTTTAAAGCTAGTCTGCAGCTCCGGCTGCTCAGTTCTGCACTACGAGAAACTCCATTTAAAACACAGAGCCCGGCCCCCCCACCCCCCTCCCTTACCCTGGGCCCCGGTGTTTGGCGCCGTCTGTACACCCCTTTCCTGGGCCCTGTTTCCGACACTATAACTAAGTCTTCTGTTCCAGACTCATGAGCATTCATCTCCATGGCTATCCGCTCCCATTGTATTTGCTTGTATATATCTATCTGTAGGACCTCCTGTGGAAAGATGACTACCCTCCTCCTTTCCACCTTCTGCACTAAGGCCTCGGGCGTTGTATCTGAGAACCTAGCAGCCACTTCTCAGCCTGGGTTTAATTCAAAGCATGGGTGCAGAAACAGCACTTATGTGCACAAATCGTTGAAGGTGGAAGGGCAGCTTAACAAAGTGGTTTAAAAGGCATATGACATCTTGAGCTTTATAAACAGAAGCATAAAGCACATGATGAATCTTTACAAAATACTGGTTCAATCTCAACTGGAGTATTGTGCCAATTCTGGGCACTGCACTTTAGGCAGAATCTGCAGGATTTAGAGAGGGTACAGAAAAGATTTACAAGAACGATTTCAAGGATGGGGTACTTCATGTACATGGATAGATTGGAGAAGCTGGGGTTATTCACCCTGGATAAGAGCAGGTTGAAAAGAGATTTGATATACACGTTCACAATCATGAAGGATCTAGATGGAGAGAAATTATTCCCATTGGAGGGTAAAGAACTAGGGAACAAAGTTTAAGGTGATTGACAAAAGAACCAAAGGTGACTTGAGAAAAGCCCAGCAAGTGGTTAGAATCTGGAATGCACTGCCTGGAAGGGTGATAAAGGCAGATTCAATCGTGGCTTTCTAAAGGGAAATGGATAAGCACCTGAAGACAAAGCTGCACCTTTATGCTAATTACTTTATGCCTCTGCTGAACCTCCTGAATATTTTGAATTGTTTATTTAAATGTTTCTCACTTTCATTTACAGAAACTTTGGAAACCCAAGAACTTAACATTTTTCTTTTGATGCAGAGCGCCGACCAGTCCTCCTGCTCCTGTAGATCTTCTTGTGGCTGAGTGGGCTGTGCATTCACAGCAGAACAGTGTGCATGCACAGACACCAAAGATATTTGGTGAGAGGCAAGAAGAGACTCCCAGCAGTCTCTCAGTCGCTGCCAGGAGAAATACGGGAACAATTAGCACCCGGGGAAGCCAAAGTAAAGGACACGAGACAAATCGGAAAATTACGGGACAATCCCGTAAGATACAGGAAATCCAAAACAAAAACAAAAATAAAAATACCTGGAAAAGCTCAGCAGGTCTGACAGCATCTACAGAGAGGAACACAGTTAACGCTTCGAGGTCTTTTGACTTTTTTTCCTTAGTTCTGTTGAAGAGTCATACGGACTCGAAACGTTAACTGTGTTCCTCTCCGCAGATGCTGTCAGACCTGCTGAGTTTTTTTCAGGTATTTTTATTTTTGTCCCATAAGATACAGGGTGGTTGGTCACCCTCCCACCACTGTTTTCCGACCCTATTTATTTCTAATTTCTACCAATACTGATTCCACTTCCTGATCTTCAAAACCGAGATCGTTTCTCACTATCCTTATGTCATTCTTTACAATGAGGGCTACTCCTCCTTTTCCATTCTGTCCATCTTTTTGAAATGTTGTGTACCCTACAATGTTTATTTCCTAACCATGGTCACTTTGTAACTATATCTCTATTATGTAATGTCGCCTGTCACCACTACCTCAGTCTATCTTCTGCTTCCATGAAACACTCATCCATACTTTTGTTACCTCCAGCATTGACTATCATAATGCTCTGCTGACTGGCTTCTCATCTTCCACACTCTGCAAACTTGAGATCATCCAAAACTCTGCTGCCTGTATCCAAGCTTGCATCAAGTCCAATTCATCCATTACTGCTGTGCTTGCTAATGTACAGTAGTTCCCAATCTAGCAATGTTTCAAATTTAAAATTCTCATCCTTGTTTTCAAATGCCCGAGGTTTTGCCTTTCCCTATCTCTGTAATCCTCTCGAGCCCTGTAATCCTCCGTCAAAGTTACCTTACCCCAACTCTGACTATGTGTCCATTTCCTACCAATTCACCACTGTCAGTTGTGCCTTCAGCTGTCTAGACCCTAAGCTCCAGAACTACCCACCACCCCCAAAAATCATTCTGCATTCCCATCTCTTTTTTTAAATTCGTTCATGGGATGTGGGCTTCACTGGATGGGGCAGCGTTTATTGCCCATCCCTAGTTGCCCTTGAGAAGGTGGTGGTGAGCTGCCTTCTTGAAACGCTGCAGTCCACGTGGTGTAGGTACACCAACAGTGCTGTTAGGAAGGGAGTTCCAGGATTTTGACCCAGCGACAGTGAAGGGATGTTGATATATTTCCAAGTCAGGATGTTGAGTGACTTGGAGGGTAACTTCCAGATGGTGGTGTTCCCATCTATCTGCTGCCCTTGTCCTACTAGATGGTAATTGTCCTGGGCTTGGAAGGTGCTGTCTAAGGAGCCTTGGTGAATTTCTGCACTGCACCTTGTAGATGGTACACACTCCTGCTACTGTGCGTCAGTAAGTGGAGGGAGTGAATGTTCCATGGGTACGAGTACACATCGATTATAAGGGACCTTTTATGGGAACAATGTTTCTACTTATAGACTTATCGAGACCTCCTCACAACATTCAAGAAGTATTTAGATGAGCACTTGAAACTCCATAATATGCAGGGCTACGGTCCAAGTGCTGGCAAATGGGATTAGAATAGATAGGTGCTTGATGGCCATCACGGACACGATGGGCCTGTTTCTGTGCTGTATAACTCTATGACTCTATAGACGCGCATTCAAAATAGATGGACATATACGAAGTGAGGTCACCCACAGACCACAACAATGTTTCACAATTAATGGCTTACCTGAAGTGCTGGTATCAGATAATGGAACAGTACTCACAAGTGCTGAATTTAACCAATTTACAAGCCTCAATGGTATTGTTCACGTGAAAACATCTCCATACCATCCTTCTTCAAATGGACTCGCTGAGAGAGCAGTTCAGATGTTTAAATCTGGTATGAAGAAATTGTCTGAAGATTCGATAGCGGCTAAATTAGCACAATTTCTATTCCAGTATAGAACCACCCCTCATTCGACACCAGGTTGAATTGTTAATGAGGAGCCATCTCCGATCGAGTATTAAGGTATGGGTATTAAGATCATGTAATCTTACATTACAATACTTGTCTTAAAGGTGTATTACATATCAGGTTACTACTACTACATCCCTCCCCATTTACTGAAAAAATACATTTTATAATTTTTTCAAGATATCAAGTTATTTACAATATCACTCTCTCTGGGGGTTTCCTTATACGTGTAGAATGTCTCAGGTCTACAGCCTCAGTAGTTTGATTTGGAACCTCCTTTACGGGAGTCATCTGAGTATCTGGTTCTTCAGTAGGTACCTGTAAATCTGTTTCTTCGACTCTTTCAGGTACAGTTGGCCCTTCAAATTCATTTGTACTCTGTTGAGTTCTTTCAACAGGAGACGTAGATTCAGTCTTGAACACTTGTGGAATCATTTAAGGGTATTTGGTTTCTCCTCTTATGTGATCCACATATCTCCTAATTACTCGATCTTCAACTTTCACATGGTAGGGAAGAGGTCCTGTTACTGCACTTATCTCACCGAACAACCATGCTGGTCCTTCTTGAAAATTTTTCACAAATACTTTCTCTCCTACATTAAATGTTCTGTCCTGACTGTGACAATCATGTCCCATTTTCTGACTTTGCGGCCTTCCTTCTACCTTACCCCTCCCCAAAGTTTGGCATAATTAGGCTCAGTCTCGATCGGAGATGGCTCTTCATTAACAATTCGACCTGTTGTCGAATGAGGGGTGGTTCTATACTGGAATAGAAATTGTGCTAATTTAGCCACTATCGAATCTTCAGACAATTTCTTCATACCAGATTTAAACGTCTGAACTGCTCTCTCAGTGAGTCCATTTGAAGAAGGATGGTATGGAGATGTTTTCACGTGAACAATACCATTGAGGCATGTAAATTGGTTAAATTCAGCACTTGTGAGTACTGTTCCATTATCTGATACCAGCACTTCAGGTAAGCCATTAATTGTGAAACATTGTTGTGGTCTGTGGGTGACCTCACTTCGTATATGTCCATCCATTTTGAATGCGCGTCTATAGAGTCAGAGTTATACAGCACAGAAACAGGCCCATCGTGTCTGTGCTGGCCATCAAGCACCTATCTATTCTAATCCCATTTGCCAGCACTTGAAACTCCATAATATGCAGGGCTACGGTCCAAGTGCTCATCTAAATACTTCTTAAATGTTGTGAGGAGGTCTCGATAAGTCTATAAGTAGAAACATTGTTCCCATAAAAGGTCCCATATAATCGATGTGTACTCGTACCCATGGTCTTCTTGGCCACTCCCAGGGGTGTGATGGGGATGTCGCAGGTAATTTTTGTACTTGTTGACACTGCATACAGCTTCTCACCAAGTTTTCTATTTCTCCATCCATTCCTGGCCACCACATATAGCTATGTGCTATTGCCTTCACTTTGGAAATTCTGGAATGTGCGCTGTAAAGTTCAGATAACAATGGCTTTCGTGCTTTTGGAGGAGCAATCACCCGAGCTCCCCACAATAAAGTACCTTCTTGGCTGGTTATCTCATATCTTCTCTGGAAATACAGTTTCATTTAATCAGATTCTTGTTTTTGTGATCAACCATGAAGAGCTTGATTTCTCATTTTGGATAAGATTGGGTCTCGAATTGTTCAATCTTTAATTTGTCCGAGAAACATAGAGACATAGAAAATAGGGGCAGGAGTAGGCCATTCAGCTCTTCAAGCCTGCTTCGCCATTCATTATGATCATGGATGATCTTCCAACTCAATAGCCTGCTCCCGCTTTCTCCCCATATTCTTTGATCCCTTTCGCCCCAAGAGCTATATCTAACTCCTTCTTGAAAACAGTGTTTTGGCCTCAACTACTTTCTGTGGTAGCGAATTCCACAGGATCACCACTCTCTGGTGAAGAAATTTCTCCTCATCTCAGTCCTAAATGGTCTACCCCGTATCCTCAGACTGTGACCCTTGGTTCTGGACTCCCCCATCATCTGGAACATCCTTCCTGCATCTACCCTGTCTAGTCCTGTTAGAATTTTATAGGTTTCTATGAGATCCCCCCTCAATCTTCTGAACTCCAGCGAATATAATCCTAACTGACTCAATCTCCCCTCATGTGTCAGTCCCGCCGTCCCAGGAATCAGTCTGGTAAACCTTTGCTGCACTCCCTCTATAGCAAGAACATCCTTTCTCAGATAAGGAGACCAAAACTGCACACAATATTCCAGCTGTGGTCTCACCGAGGCCCTGTATAATTGCAGCAAGACATCCCTGAATCCTCTCGCTATGAAGGCCAACATACCTTTTGCCTTCTTTACCGCCTGCTGTACCTGCATGCTTACCTTCAGCGACTGGTGTACAAGGACACCCAGGTCTCATTGCACATTCCCCTCTCTCAATTTATAGCCAGATAATAATCTGCCTTCCTGTTTTTGCTACTATAGTGGATAACCTCACATTTATCCACATTATACTGCATCTGCCATGCATTTGCCCACTCACTCAACTTGTCCAAATCACGCTGAATCATCTCTGCATCCTCCTCACAGCTCACCCTCCCACCCAGCTTTGTGTCATATGTCTTGCACATATTGGTGATGAGCCCAGGAAGTTCAATAACAAAATTAATTCCTGAGGAATTGGAACATTGTCATCTTTTATTTGCAAGGGTAAACGACTGAGTGCATCTGCATTTGCAATCTGACTTCTAGGTCTATGAATAAAAGTATACTCATATGCTGCCAAGATCAGTGCCCATCTTTGTACACTTGCTGATGGTATAGAGGGTTTAGCCTTGTCTTCCCTGAATAGTCCTAATAATGGCTTGTGGTCCATTGTGATAGTAAAGAGACAACCCTGTACATATTGATAACATTTCTTAACACTGAAAATTATTGCCAGGCCTTCTTTTTCAATTTGAGAGTACTTTTTCTCTGCAGTGCTGAGTATTCTTGACACATATGCTATAGGTTGTTTTGATTCATCATCCATTTGATGGGAAATAACTGTTCCCACTCCATAGGGTGATGTGTCACACGTTAATATCAATGCTTTTTTGGGGTCAAAATGTACTAGAAGTGTGGATGATTGTAACAACTGTTTCACTTTTGTGAAAGCTTCTCCCTGTGATGTTTGCCATGACCATCTCTGGTTTTTCTTGAGCAAGCAATGCAATGGTGCAAGTTCTGTCGACAAACTAGGCAAGAAGCGTCCATAGTAATTGATCATTGGAATGATTTCAATTTGGATGTATTCTTTGGCTCTGGGGCTTCTTTAATTGCTTTCACCTTTTCTTCAAATGGATATAGGCCTTGTGAATCTACCTTGTGACCTAGGTAAGTTACCTCTGTTGCCTGGAATGTGTACTTTTCCTTTTTCAATTTCACTCCCACCTGCAAAAAACATTTCAGAACTTCTTCCAAGTTCGTCAAATGTTCCTCTTCAGTGCATCCAGTCACAAGAACGTCATCCAAATAAACTACATGGGGCAATCCGTGTAATAAACTTTCAATGGTTCTTTGGAATATGGCACAAACAGAAGATATGTCAAAAGGTAAATGGGTATATTGGTACAATCCCTTATGCATGTTTATGATGACAAACTTCCTACCAATTGTTGGTAGGCATGACTCAAATCTAACTTCATGTAAGCCATTGCCAATTTAGCGTATAAATCTGCAATTTTAGGTATGGGCTGTCTATCCAATTTTGCAACTTGATTGACTGCTTATTTATAGTCCCCACATATTTGAATGCTTCAGTCAGGTTTGAGGACAGGTAGAATTGATGCTGCCCATTCTGAAAATTGTACTGGTTGTATCGTCAAGTTCCAGTTTTTCTAATCTGTCCAGTCCTGCATCTATCTTATCCCGCACTGCAAAAGGTACTGGTCTTGCCTTCATAAATCTTGGTCTTGCCTGTGATCTACATAAATTTTTGTTTGTAGCCCCTCAATTTTTCCAAGTTCTTCCTTGAAAACTGAGGCATATTTTTGCAGTAGCTCTGAAAGTCCATTAGTTCTCAGTTGGAAGATTCCCGTCCATTCCAATTTAATTTCTTTCAGCCAGTTTCATCCGAGGAGACTAGGTCCCTCGCCTAGTACTACCATCAAGGTTATCCTCACTGTTTGAGCTCTGTAGTGTATTATGACTTTACATATGCCCTTGACATGTATGTTTTCTCCCGTATATGTTCTTAATTTATCATCAGTTTCTTCTAAATTCAGCTTACGTTCTCCATGTTTCAGGCATTCAAAAGTATGCTCACTGATCATTGTAGTAGCTGCACCAGCATCCACCTCCATTCTGATAGGCTTCTCATTCACTCTCATGGTTACATAGATAGGCTCTGTTCTTCCTATCTTTAAATTCTATAATGAATAGATATCAGGATTTATGTTACTTCAGGCTTTTCAACACTGTTTATCTCATTGGGTTTTTGCTTTTGTCTGCTAGTCTGCCTGATTCTATCTTTACAATGCCTCATGAGGAGTCCATATCGATGGCAGAAGAAACATTTGATCTTTTTAAACTGTGGATCATTACAAAGTTGTCTGCTTCCATCTTTGTTACTTTTATGCCATATTTTTGCTGCTAAGTTATCTCTTTTAATTTGTCTGCTATCAGTGGCTGTTTCCCGCTTCTGAGTAAAGCTCTGCACTTTTGTGCTCTTTTTAGTTGCGGCTTCCCGCTCAACATGGAGGACGACGCCTTTTTGTGCTCCTCGAATGGCATCTAAGTCTCGCATTGCACCTTTCATTGCCAGAGCGATTTCCAATGCCTTCTGAAAATCCAAGTTTGTTTCAGCCAATAATCTCTTTTGAATCGCACTTTTGTTTATACCACACACCAAACTATCTCTAAGCATATCATTGATAGAAGCACCGAACTTGCAATATTCAGTTAATTGCTGCAGACTCTCCACATAACAAACAACTGTCTGCCCCGTAGCTCTAATTCTTAAGTTGAACTTAAACCATTGCATGGTCACCGACGGCTTAGGCTGGTAATGATTCTTTACGAGGCTCACTAAGTCATCAAAACTTTGATTCTGGGGCACTGAGCGCAGACAGGTTTCAAATTAATCCATATTTTTTACTCCCACATGTGGACAGAAGGATTGCGCACCTCTTCTCCTCCCCCGCAATGTCGTTTGCCTGGTAGAAGAACGCAAGGCGTTCAACATAGTGAGACCAATCTTCCAAGTTTGGGTCAAAATGCCAATTTGTGGCATGCTCTTCGGGGAATACTTTGATGATCGAGAAGGAAATTTTCTTTTACTTACAACTAACTTGCGATTTCGGTTCGTCTGATTTCCTTCATTCTTCCTAGATTTTTACCTCATTTTTTCTGTGGTTTTTTGTGCTTTTACTCTCATCGCCAGTTTGTTGGATCTAGTGCCCTTTGGTTTGTTGGGGCTAAAGGATCCTGGTCGCACGCTTAATTTGGGGTGACCAAGTCAGTACAGAGACAGAGCATCAGGAGATCATTGTTAGAATAAACACATGCTGTTTATTTAAAAACTAAACTCAGCAGCTACATTTGTGTGCTCACAACTCGAAACTCTGTCTTCACTCTTCAGTGTCTAACCCAAGACTCTCTCACAGTTGCAGCCTGCCTTACTCTGGTATTGGGTATTAAGATCATGTGATCTTACATTACAATACCTGTCTTAAAGGTGTATTACATAAGAGGTTACTACAGGTGCCTTCAGTATTCTCCTTAAAACCCCCTCTTTGACAGGGCCTTTTGCTACCTGCCCTAATACTTCTTTCTGTCAAATTCTGTCTGATTAAAAACACTGTTGTGGGAGTCTTTGGATCATTCCAGTGGTTAAAGGTGCTAGATCAATGCAAGTTGTTGGTGAAGGGCAATATAGAAAATGCTGGAACAGAAACAAGAAATGCTGCAAACACTCAGCAGGTCAGGTAGCATCTGCAGAGAAAGAAAGAGAGAATTTCAGCTCGGTGACCTTTCATGGGAAGAGAATTGGGTGCAAATTTGTTAAATCTTGAGCTTAAATAACCAAAGTTTATAATACTTGTTAAAGAGAATGTACCCGACGTTGGAGACATTAGGAAAAGAAGATTGTTTTTGTAGAGAGACGCCCATCCTATTTTCACCTGAGGCAGAGCCGGTTCGGTGGGAGCTGCAGCCGGGGCTTTGGTGTCATGGCGACGGCAGAGCCGGGGCCAGTCGACAAGGAAATGGCCCAGAGCCTGCACATCCTGCTCACCGCGCTCGCCCGGTTTCAGCAGCAGGTACGTGACTTCATTTCGCTTTTTTTTAAAAAAAAAAATAATTTTGAAAAGTCCCCTTTTTCCTAATATCTGAGAAATAGGGCCGGAGCCGGAGCCGGGGCCTGGAGTAAAGAGCGGCCCCGGCTTTAAGTGGCTGCCCGGGCGAGGCGCTGGTTTTGCCCTCGGTCAGAAGCTGCCGGGCGCCTGGGCTTCCCAGGGTTTGTGCCTTCAGTCACCGGGCGGGCAAAGCTGCCAAATAGCCAGAGTTAATTTTAATTAGATCCAACTTCACGCACCAAGAAATGATCACCCAAAGTCGCTGACTTTTTATTAAAAGTCGGTATACGAGATGGTGCGAAATGGGCCGTCAATCTGGGTTTATATAATGTTTTTTTTCTTTTGAGCGTATAGTTTTAAAAGAAATAAAAGCAGGAAATGCTGGAAATTTGTCAGATAGAGAGGGAGGCGGTGTTAATGTTTCAGGTGGATGACCTTTCATTCGAAATAAAAAAAAATGTGCTTTGTAGTGTATTTATATAGCGCCTTTTAATGTTAAAAAAAAGTGTCCCAAGGAATTTCACAGAGGCATTTATGAAACAAAGTGTGACTCTGAACCACAAAAGGAGACATTTGGTCAGATGACCAAAATCTTGGTTAAAGAGGCAGGTTTTAAGGAGGATCTTAAAGGAAGAAAGTGAAGCAGAGAGATGTAGGGGAGGGTATTCTGTTTCTTGGGACCTAGGCATGTGAAGGTGTGGCCACCAATAGTGCAGCAGTTAAAATCGGGAATGCTCAAGAGACAGAGTTGGAGGAGGGCAGATATTTCGGAAGGTTGTGGGACTGGAGGAGCTTATAGCGATAGAGTAGGGCGAGGCTATGGAGGGAATTAAAACAAGGATGAAAATTTTAAAATCAATATGTTGCTTGACCGGTAGCTACTGTAGGTCAGTGAGCACAGGGGTGATAGGTGAAAAGTACTTGGTGCAAGTTAAGCAGCAGAGTTTTGTAAGACCTCAAGTTTAAGGAGGATAGAATGTGGGAGATCAGCCAGGAGTGTATTAGAATAGTCAAGTCTAGAGGTAACAAAGGCATGAATGAGGGTTTTAACAGCAGATGAGCTAAGACAGGACAAAGTTTGGTAATACTATGGAGGTGGAAATAGGCAGTCTTTGTGATGGTGCAAATATGTGGTCGGGATCTCATTTCGGGGTCAGAGTAACATTAAACCTGAGAACAGAGTAGCTTTGCCTCAGACTCTTTCCAAGGAGAGGGATAGAGTGGGTAGCCAGGGAATGGAGTTTGGAGTTTTGGCTAGGGACCAAAAATGACGACTTCAGCCTTCCCAATGTTTAAATGGAGGAAATATCTGCTCATCCAATACTGTATGTTAGATAAGCAGTCTGATAGTTTAACAATGGTGGAGGAGTTGAGATAAGTGGTGGTGAGGTAGAGGTGGGTTTCATCAGAGTATGTCTAAAAACTAATGATGTGCCTTTGGATGATGTCATTGAGGAGAGCATGTAAATGAGAAATAGGAAGAGCCAAGGATAGATCTTTGGAGGACACTGGGGTAACGGTGCAGGAGCAGGAAGAGAAGCCATTGCAAGTGATTCACTGGCTTAGATAGATAAAAGTGAAAGCAGTCCCACCCAGCTGAGTGACAGTGGAAAGGCGTTGGAGGAGGATGGTGTGGTGAACTGTGTCAAAGGCTCCAGACAGATTGAGAAGGGCCAGGAGGAAAAGTTTACCTTTGTCACAGTCACATAGCATTTCATTTGTTACTTTGATAAGAACTATTTCAGTACTGTGGCAGGGGCAGAAACCTGGATAGAGGCATTCAAGCATGGAGTTCTGGGAAAGTTGGGAACAGATTTGAGAGGTGACAACATGTTCAAGGACTTTGAAGAGGAAAGGGAGGTTAGAGATGGCACGGTGGTTTGCAAGCTTGATGGGGACTGGGGTTGGTTTTTTTGTGGGGAAGTTTGAGGGTAGATTTAATGGAACAAAGGAGAACATCTGACGGTAGAGAACCGATAACATGGCTAACATGGGGGCTAAGAGAGGAAGTTGGGTGGTCAACAGTTTGAATAGTGAGAATAGGATCGAGGGAACAGGGTGGGTCACATGGACAAGATGAGCTCTGAAAGGGCATAAGACATAGGAGCAGAAATTAGGCCATTCGGCCCATCGAGTCTGCTCCACCATTCAATCATGGCTGATAATGGTTTCTCAACCCCATTCTCCCGGCTTCTCCCCGTAACCTTTGATCCCCTTACCAATCAAGAACCTATCTATCTCGGTCTTAAATACACTCAGTGACCTGGCCTCCACAGCCTTCTGTGGCATAAGGTAAGATAGGAGAGAAACTTGAGGAAGATGCAAGTTCAGAGCTAGGGTAGGGGTGGAGCTTATCAGAAGTTTGGCCAGGTAGGCTAGTGGAAGGGAGGGACATGGCACAGACAGCTGATCAATGGTCTCAATCTTAGTGACAAAAAGTCCATGATCTCCTCGCACTTATTGTTGGAGGTGATAGTGGAGAGGACAGTGAAGAGGGGTTTAAGAAGACGGTTTGCAGTAGACAAAAGAAGCCGGGGGTTATCTTTGCATTCCCAGATGATTATGGAATAGTAAGCATTTTTGGCATAAAAGAGCAAGACCCGAAAGTGTTTTAAGTGGTCTAGTCAGATCTGGCGGTGGATGGTTAAACTAGTCCACCATTTTGTTTCAAGTCTGTGTCCCTTGGACTTTAAGAAACATATGGGGGAATGGAAAAAGTATGGGGGAATGGCCAGGGTGAGATTGAGAGTAATTGTTTTATTGGGGACTAGGGCATTAAAAGTGGAGGCGAGGGCGTGTTTGAGCAAATCAGTAACTGCAGAAATGTTTTGGTTTATTTCATTATTTCCTTTTTCCAAAATCAAAATTATGTTTCGGTTACAGATGGTTTTTGAAACCAATGCCAGGTGAGGTTAGTGATTCAAACAAATCTGCATTTATAATTTTCCTGAAAGTGCATTTAGAAACAATTAATGGGAGGTTCTGTAACCACATATCAGGGTAAAACGATGATGACTAAAACGGATTCATGTCAAATAATGCTGTTTTTATGGATGAGAAGTTAAACTAAAGCCTTGTTTATCTGTTCAGTTGGATGTAGGAGATCCCATTCTGTTTTGTTATTTGAAGAGGAACAGGATTTTGTGTGTCTTGGCTAGCATTCATCTTTTAATCAATATCACCAAAACACATTTACTGGAAATACTAGTCAGTTAGCAACAGATGTTGATTATGTTTATAGCATTTTCAGATTAACTGGTCATTTATCCCATTGTGGCAAATTAATTACTGCCTTTGCTTCATGTCAACAGTGGCTCAAAATGAACAACTTGCATTTATGTTGTGCCAAATGTTCCAAGGTGGTCTAGGGAGTGTAATGAGAAAAAAATTGACAAAACCAAAGAAAGAGACATCCAGACAAGTGCCAAAAGTTCTCGAAGGGTTGTCATTTTGAAGGAGGTATTGAAGTAAGGAGGGATGAGACTGTGGAGGGATTTGACAATTGTGTGAGAAGTTTAAAATAGAGGTGTTCTGGGACCAGAAGCCAGTATAGGTGAGCAAGTATGCAGTAATGTGTAAATGAGACTTGGTGTAATCTAGACTACGAGCAACAGAGATTGGAATGAGCCAAAGTTTATGGAGGGGGAAGACAGGAGGCTGTGTTGGCTAGCTGTGGCAATCGGTGCATGTGAAAGGTACTGTATAAGTTCGAGCTCTTTTACTATATCCCAATAACACCTTGAACATCTGTAGGATTGGACAATAAGCTTGTCAGAGTCTGAGGCAGATGACGGCGATAAGCTGTGTTTCACTTGGATCTTAGTTCTGTTCTGTTCTTCACTATAAAACTCTGACAAAATTCACATTGCTAGTGATTTACAAACGTATGAACATATGACCTAGGAGCAGGAGTAGGCCACTAGGCCCTTCGAGCCTACTCCGCCATTCAATAAGATCATGGCTGATCTGACTAACTTCCCGCCTACCCACGGTAACTTTTCACCCCATTGTTTATCAGGAATTTATCTGTTTCTGCCTTGAAAACATTCAAAGACTCTGCTTCCACTGTCTTTGAGGATGGGAGTTCCAAAGACTCACAACCCTCAGAGGGAAAATTTCTTCTCATCTCTCCCTTAAATAAGTGACTCCTTATTTTTAAACAGTGACCCCTGGTTCTAGATTCTTCCAGAAGAGGAAAGATCCTCTCCACATCCACCCTGTCAAGACCCCTCAGGATCTTGTATGTTTCAATCAAGTCACCTCTTACTCTTCTAAACTTCAGCGGATACAAGCCTAGCCTGTCTAAGCTCTCCTTGTAAGACAACCCGTCCATTTCTGGTATTAGTTTAGTAAACCTTCTCAAATGCTAATGCATTTACATCCTTCCTTAAATAGGGAGAACAATACTGTATGCAGTATTCCAGATGGGGTCTCACCAGTGTCTTGTACAACTGAAGCAAAACCTCCCTAGCTTTATATTCAATTCCACTCATAATAACCGATAACATTCTATTAGCTTTCCTAATTACTTGCTGTACCTGCATACTAACCTTTTGTTGTTCATGCACTCGGACACCCAAATCCCTCTGAATCTGAGCTCTGCAATCTCTCACTATTTAGATAATAAGCTTTTTTATACTTCCTGCCAAAATGGACAATTTCACATTTTCCTACATTATACCCCATTTGCCAGATCTGTGCCCATTCACTCAATCTATCTATGTCCCCCTTGTAGCCTCCTTATGTCCTATTCACAACTTACTTTCCTTCTTATCTTTGTATCATCAGCAAGTTTAGCAACCAAATCTTCGATCCCTTCATCCAAGTCGTTTATATAAGTTATAACAAGTGGAGGGCCCTGATCCCTGTGGCACACCACTTGTTACACCCCACCAACCAGAAAAAGACCCATTTATGGGTTACTCCCTGTTTCCTGTTAGCGAGTCAATCTTCTATCCATGCCAATATGTTACCCCCTATACTGTGAGCTTTTATTTTCCGCAATAACCTTTGATGTGGCACCTTATCAAATGCCTTCTGGAAATCTAACTGCAGTACATGCACCGGTTCCCCTTAACCACAGCGCATGTGACTCCTTCAAAGAACTCCAATAAATTGGTTAAACATGATTTCCCTTTCACAAAACCATATTGACTCTGCCTGATTACCTTGAATTTTTCTAAGTGCCCTGCTATAACATCTTTAATAGCTTCTAACATTTTCTGTATGACAGATGTTAAGCTAGCTGGCCTTTAGTTTCCTGCTTTCTGTCTCCCTCCCTTATTGAATAAAGGAGTTACATTCACTATTTTCTAATCTAATGGCACCTTCCCTGAATCCAGGGAATTTTGGAAAATTAAAACCAACGCATCAGCTATCTTACTAGCCACTTCTTTGAAGACCCTAGGATGAAGTACATCAGGACCTGGGAATTTGTCAGCCCGCAGCTCCAACAGTTTGCTCAATACCACTTCCCTGGTGATTGTAATTTTCCTGAGTTCCTCCCTCCTTTCCAATTCCAGATTTACAGCTTTTCCAGGAATGCTACTTGTATCCTCTATAGTGAACACCGATGCAAAATACCTGTTCAATTCACCTACCATCTCCTTATTTTCCATTATTAATTCCCCAGACTCACTTTCTATAGGACCAACGCTCACTTTGTTAACTCTCTTGTTTTATTTAAGTATCTATAGAAACTCGTACTATCCATCTTTATATTTCTCGCTAGCTTTCTCTAATTTTTCTCTCCTTATTAATCTTTTTGTCATTCTTTGTTGTTCTTTGTATTCTGTCCAATCTTCTGACTTGCCACCCGTCTTTGTGCAATCATATGCTTTTTCTTTAAGTTTGATACTGTCTTTAACTTTTTTAGTTAACCACGGATGGTGGACCCTCCACTTGGAATTTTTCTTTCTCGTTGGAATGTAAAGTAAGAACTAAAGTTTTAGGAGGCTAAATTCGATAGCCCCAAAGCTAGGCATGAAGATTGTGATGCACTATTAACCTGTAGCCATGGACTGCAATGTAGGTAGCATGTGAACTATGTGCTGTTTGCTGTTTTGTGTGTTTTCTGAGTCTAGCCAGCACCAAATACGCTGTTGGTTGGCTAAATGCCTGAGCAAGGGGGCAATGTTGTGAGTGCCTAGTATCAGTTAAAGGTGGCCTGTACTGCTTAAATCTAGCCTACAACTCAAAAGGGAAGTGCATTGTGGCTGGTAGCCCCTTGGGAGCTGAATCTGACTTAGGAAAGACAGAAGAATGGCACAAGAAGAGTGTGAGAGAATAGTATCCAATGTCTTTGGATACTGCCTTGGAGGCCTTGGGGGAAGTGCAAAAAAAAGTCCTGTATCCACAGAGACTAGGAGGCCCTTCAGACACAGTCTCAGAAGGGAAATGCTGTAAGACGTTCAGTAACCTCACATGAATGGTCTCGCCTCACCTCTGGAATTCAGCTCTTTGTTTGGAACAAGGCTCTGATGAAGTCTGGAGCCAAATGGCCCTGGCAAAACCCAAACTGAGCATCATTGAGCAGGTTATTATTGGGTAAGTACCACTTGATAGCACTGTCGACAATACCTTCCATTGCTTTGCTGATGACTGAGAGTGGGCTGATGGTCAGTAATTGGCTGAATTGGATTTGTCCTGCCTTTTGTGGATAGTATGTATGAGGGCAGTTTTCCACTTTGTGTGGATACCCGTGTTGTAGTTGTATTGGAACAGCTTGGCTAGGAGCACAGCTAGTTCTGGAATACAAATCTTCAGTACTACTGTGGGGATGTTGTCTGGACCCATAGCCTATTCTGGATTCAGTGTGCTCAGCGGTTTCATGACATCACGAGGACTAAATTGAATTGGTTGAAAATGGCATCTTTGATGCTGGAGATCTCAGGAGGAGGCTGGGGTGGATCATCCACTGGACAATTCTGGCTGTAGATGCTTGTTAGTGTTTCAGTCTTGTCTTTTGCATTGGGCTTTGGCACCATTGAGGATGGGTATGTTTGTGGACATGACTCCTCCTGTTACTTGTTTAATTGTCCCCCAATATTCATGACTGGATGTGACAGGACTTTGCTCTTATCCTTCAGTTGTGGGATCTCATAGCTCTGTCTATAGCATGCTTCTTCTGCTGTATGGCATCCATGCAGCCTTGTATTACGGCCTCACCAAATTGACACTTCACTTTTAGGTATGCCTAGTGCTGCTCTTCGCATATTCTTGTATGCCCCTCGTTGGCCGTCTGAATGATAGACTTATGCCTTGTAGATGGTGGAAAGGCTTTGAGGAGTCAGGAGGCGAATCACCTGCCACAGAATACCCAAACTCTGACCTGCTGTTGTAGCCACAGTATTTATTTGGTTGGTCCAGTTGGTTTCTGGTCAATTATAACCCCCAGGATGTTGATAGTGGGGGGTATTCAACGATGGTAATGCTGTTGAATGGCTTGAGGAGGCGGTTAAATTCTCTCTTTTTTGAGATGGTTACTGTATGGCACTTGTGTGGTGCATATGTTATATGCCACTTTATTAGCTCAAGCCTGAATATTGTCCAGGTCTTGCTGCTTGAGGACATGGACTGCTTCGTATCTGAGGAGCCAGAAATGGAATCATCAACGAATATTCCCACTTCTGAACTTCTGACGGAAGAAAGGTCATTGACGCAACACTTGAAGGTGGTTAGGCCTAAGGCACTGTACTGAGGACTCATGCAGTGATGTCCTGGGGCTGAAATGATTGGCCTCCAACTACCATAACCATTTTCTTTTGTGTCAGGTTTGACTCCTGCCAGCGGAGAGTTTTCCACCTGATTCCCACTGACCACTTTTACTGGGGGTCTTTATTACCACACTCGAAATTGATGACTTGATGTATGGCACCATTCACCTCAGACTGCTCAATTCACCACAACCCCAACACTTATTCACCAATAACTTATATTAATCAGGACTCATACCTAACATTCATATTCTACGCTGCACCTTCAGACACTTAGCACCGTTGTAATTGTGATGATCCTGTTAGGGACTGTTAAGATGTTAAAGAAGAAATTTGCTCATCCAGTAATTAACCAAAATTTCACATTTTTAAACAAAAACAGACTATCGTACATAAAGAGGAATTAAACAAAGCAAACACCACTAAACACTTATGCTATAAACTCAGTTCTACCTTATGTTTTGCCCCAAGAATTCCCTTATCTGACAAAACCTTCAAGGTTCATTCACTTGTCCTGAGACCAGCCCAAGGTATGCCATAGCCTTCCGGAATTTCCTTCAATTCTCCTCAGTATTCCAGTTTTCTCCAAGGTAAATGATTCCACGGGAATAAGACCATAAGACATAGGAGCAGAAATTAGGCCATTCGGTCCATTGATTCTGCTCCACCATTCAATCATGGCTGATAAGTTTCTCAACCCCATTCTCCTGCCTGCTCCCCATAACCTTTGATCCCCTTACCAATCAAGAACCTATCTATCTCGGTCTTAAATACACTCAATGACCTGGCCTCCACGGCCTTCTGTGGCAATGAATTCCATAGATTCACCACTCTCTGACTAAAGAAGTTTCTCCTCATCTCTGTTCTAAAAGGTCTTTCCTTTACTCTGAGGCAGTGCCCTCGGGTCCTTGTCTCTCCTACTAGTGGAAACATCTTCCCCACGTCCACTCTATCCAGGCCTTTCAGTATTCTGTAAGTTTCAATCAGATCCCCCCTCATCCTTCTAAACTCCATCGAGTATGGACCCAGAGTCCTCAAACGTTCCTCATATGTTAAGCCTTTCATTCCTGGGATCATTCTCGTGAACCTCCTGTGGACCCTCTCCAGGGCTAGAACATCCTTCCTGAGATACGGGGCCCAAAATTGCTCTCAATATTCTAAATGTGTTCTGACCAGAGCCTTATAAATCCTCAGCAGCACATCCCTGCTTTTATATTCTAGTCCTCTCGAAATAAATGCCAACATTACATTTGCCTTCCTAACTACCGACTCAACCTGCAAGTTAACCTTAAGAGAATCCTGGACTAGGACTCCCAAGTCCCTTTGCACTCCAGATTTCTGAATTCTCTCCCCATTTAGAAAATAGTCTATGCCTCTATTCTTCCTACCAAAGTGCATGACCTCACACTTCCTCACGTTGTATTCCATCTGCCACTTCTTTGCCCATTCTCCTAACCTGTCCAAATCCTTCTGCAGTCTCCCCGCCTCCTCAATACTACCTGTCCCTCCACCTATCTTTGTATCATCTGCAAACTTAGCCAGGATGCCCTCAGTTCCTTCATCTAGATCATTAATGTATAAAGTGAAAAGTTGTGGTTCCAACACTGACCCCTGTGGAACTCCGGCCACAATCCTGAGAAGGACCCCCTTATCCCCACTCTCTGCCTCCTGCCAGACAGCCAATCTTCTATCCATGCTAGTACCTTGCCTCTAACACCATGGGCTCTTATCTTACTGAGCAGCCTGCTGTGTGGCACCTTGTCCAAGGCCTTCTGGAAGTCCAAGTAGATAACATCCATTGGCTCTCCTTTGTCTAACCTACTCATTATCACCTCAAAGAATTCTAACGGATTTGTCAGGCATGACCTCCCCTTGATGAAACCATACTGACTTTGCCCTATTTTACCATGCACTCCCAAGTATTCTGAAATTTCATCCTTAATAATGGACTCTAAAATCTTACCAACGACCGAGGTCAGGCTAATCGGCCTGTAATTTCCTGTCTTTTGCCTCACTCCCTTCTTAACCAGGGAGGTTATATTAGCGATTTTCCGGTCCTCTGGGACCCTTCCTGATTTGAGTGATTCCTGAAAAATCACCACTAACGCCTCAACTATCTCTTCAGCTATCTCCTTCAGAACTCTGGGATGTAATCCATCTGGTCCAGGTTTCAGACCTTTCAGTTTTCCTAGCACCTTCTCCTTGGTAATGGCCACCATACTTTCCTCTGCCCCCCGACTCTCTTGAACTTTGGGGATGTTACTCGTGTCTTCCACCGTGAAGACTGACGCAAAGTACCTATTCAGTTCCTCCGCCATTTCTTTGTTCCCCTCTACTACTTCTCCAGCGTCATTTTCCAGCGGCCCAATGTCCACTTTTGCCTCTCTCTTACCCTTTATATATCTAAAAAAAGCTCTTGCAATCTTCTTTTATATTACTGGCTTGTTTACCCTCATATTTAATCTTCTCCCTCCTTATTTCTTTTTTAGTTGTCCTCTGTTGGTCTTTGTAGGCTTCCCAATCCCCTGGTTTTTTCCTTTCATTAGCTTTTGGCTAAGCGATCCTTCAATTTTCTTCTGTAACTATTCAAGTTGACTGTTTTCTGCTACAACACCCTGTGAAGATCACTGTAGATTTCTTCCTTCAGCTTTGAACTTGGCAAATTTTAAGCTTTTCCCCTCACGAATTCCAAACTGAGCTTGAGCCCCTATCCGAATTGTACGCAGTGAATGATAAAGATGTTATTTTCTCTGGTTAAATGCAGGCCTGACTAACATTCATTTCCTTTGGCCCTCTCCACTGAGTGAGCTGCAGCAGGGCAGCTATGTTGGGCAGACCTACATAGGACCAAACCTGTTCCCAAACAAGCTCCACCTTGAATCACTATCTCTATAACAACGCGGCAGGCTCTGGGGTGGTTCAAACAGAAATGCAAATGAATTGTTTTACCTTCAAAAAAACTCTTTGATTCTGTAATCCATGTGAATAATTTATATTGCTAATGGATTTTACAACCATTTTTCCATACCTTCTGAGTCTATTACAAGCTTAGGGGTGGATCATTTATTGTTCAACTTCTTTCGCTATGACCTTATAAGATAAACAAAAGTTGGATTTTAACTAAGTAATTCCAAGCTTGTTTGAATTGTATTTACTTCAGAGTTGCTTATTATTTCTTAGTCAGATACCCCCATCTTTCTACAGTGAAAACTTGAATTCCTAAAACTAAAAGTTATATTCTAAAACATATGAATTATGAACTAGATTTTTGCAACACAAGCCTCACACCCACATCTCTCAACTTAGACAGCTTTCAACTATGACAGCCACATCAGCCAAGCAAATTGCACGGCACTCACTTAAACACCTCTGTCTTGCTTTTGCCCTTGCCATATCTCTCGCGTGCGCCCCTGCCCCCGCACACCCCCTGTGGGAAAATGTGAAGTTATTCGCTTTAGCAGGAAGAATAAAAAAGCAGCATATTACTTAAACGGAGAATGACTGCAGAATCCAGAGTGCGGAGGGATTTAGGTGTTCTTGTGCATGAGTCAGAAAAAGTTACTGTGCATGCAGGTATAACAAGTAATCAAGAAGTCTAATGGAATGCTATCGGTATCCTTTATTACAAGAGGAATTGAACATAAAAGTAAGGATGTTATGCTTCAGTTATTCATGGCATTTGTGAGACCACATCTCGAATATTGTGTGCAGTTTTGGTCTCCTTATTTAAGAAAGGATGTAAATGCATTGGAGGTGGTTCAGAGGAGATTTACTAGATTGATACCTGGAGTAGGTGGATTGTCTTATGGGGATAGGTTGGAAAGACTGGGCTTGTTTCTATTAGAGTTCAGAGGAGTGAGGTGATTGATTGAAGTATATATGATTCTGAATGGCCTTGACAAGTTGGACGTGGAAAGGATGTTTCCTCTTGTGGGTGAGTCCAGAACTAGGGGGCACTGTTTTAAACTTAAGGGTTGCCCTTCTAGGACAGCGATGAGGAAAAATTTTTTCTGAGGGTTGTGCGACTTCAGAATACTCTGTCTCAGAAGGCGGTGGAGATGGAGTCATTGAATATTTTTAAGTCAGAGGTAGATAGATTCTTGTTAGGCAAGGGAATCAAAGGTTATCAGGGGTAGATGGGAACGTGGAACTCAACACAAACAGATCAGCCAGGATCTTATTGAATGGTGGAGTAGGCTGGAGGGGCCGAATGGCCGACTTCGGCTCCTATTTTGTATGTTCTTATGTTCTCTTTTCTCACACATGAGGGGCAGGAGTGTCAGCATACCCTAACTTCAACGGAGGGAATGCTGCTGGCCATTATTTAGCTGCCTGTGATTGAGACTGTGGCCTGCGGCATGGCTGAAATCATTGAAGTTAATGGTATGCTCGTACTTAATCCTTCTCCTCATCTGCAAGTGCCCACCTCGTCCCATAATTTCTTCTAACTTATACGCTGCAAATACTGGAAACATGCACTTCTTACTCCCCCAACCCTCTTTACACCACTACAACCTTACCCTTTCAGATACCCAAGAAGTACAACTTGGCCAGGAAGTGCAGGGACAGCATGAAGACACAGCACTGTAACTTAATATTTGAGCTGCAAGAGTAAAATTGACAATGAGGATGTGACCAGAAGCAGGGCTAAAAGCAGATGATAATTTTTTTCTATTCTTCCATGGAATGTGAGCATTGCTAGTAAGGCCACCATTTGTTGTCCATCCCTAATTGTCCTCAAGAGGATGACAGTGAGCTGCCTTCTTTAATCGCTCCATGTGGTGTAGGTACACCCACAGTGCTGTTAGGGAGGGAGTTCCAGGATTTTGCTGCAGTGACAGTGAAGGAATGGTGATATAGTTCCAGGTCAGGATGGTGTGTGACTTGGAGGGGAGCTTGCAGATGACGGTGTTTCCATGCAACTGCTGCCCTTGTCCTTCAATGTGGTAGAGGTCCTGGGTTTGGAAGCTGCTGTTGAAGGCGGCTTGGCAAGTTGCTGCAGTGTATGTTTTAAACGGTACACGCTGCTGCTGTGTGCCAGTGATGAAGGGAGTGAATGTTTAAGGTGATGGATGGCGATCAAGCAAGCTGCTTTGTCCTGGATGGTATCGAGCTTCTTGAGTGCTGTGGGAGCTAAGCTCATCACACTCCTAACTTGTGCCATGTAGATGGTGGATGGGCTTTGGAGAGCCAGGAGGTGAGTTACCTGCTACAGAGTTCCCAGTGTCTGATCTCTAGTTATAGACTCAGTATTTATATGGCTGGTCCATTTAAGTTTTTGGTCAATGATAACCTTCAGGATGTTGAAGTGTACACAAGAATGCTGATGGCTATGCACTATGAAATGTCTGGCACATAGGGAAGCTTGCCAGAAACTCTGTGTTTGCCAGGAGCATGGAGGAGACCTGCACCAACTTGGGTCAAGGCTTGAAGCCATCATTTGTAGCCTGAAGATGGTGGCTAACTATCATTGCACTTGTGGACCAAACCATGATGCAGCATCTGTTGGCTGGCTTCTCTGCTTCCATTGGAGTACAAGCTGCTACCACCAGAAGTCTTGAGTGCAGTGGAACTTCAGCTTGCTGTAATGCAAGGTTAGCTTGCTGTCATCATGGCTGCAGATTATAATTTGCAAGGTTTCCCAGCAGTTCAGCAATCTGTCCCCCAATAGTTTACTCGGATTACTGAGACATTGTCCTGAGGGACCAACACGACACAGGCCTGAAGACACCATTTACCTTTCCACCTCTGTCACTCCACCAGTGCCCTTGCTATTGCCCAGTCAACCAACCAGCTGCCACCCTTGATGAGACGATGCAGTCTGGCCAAGAACCGATTGAGGTCATCCTCCAAGGCCACCTGTGCTCTTCTCCACTGAAAGTCAGCAGCCTTCCACCAGCTATACTGCAGTTGCTGGGGTTGCACTATGTAGAAGCACTAGGATAGGCTGAAGCACATGGAAGACAGGTACCAAGGAAATGCACAAGGGGGATTAGTTGAGATGCATATGCAATATGGAATAATTTGATTTATAAATTTGATTTGGAAAGTTTAATTTATGGTGGATTATATTTTAGCATTGTGGACAAGTGAGCACTGAGATCAGTGTCAGAGGGAGCGTAAAGTTAGACGGACTGTTAGTGACTGGAGAAATGGGATTGCATTACTGGGTTTGCACTCTGTTAAATTGCTTCATGGATAGCTAGGCCATGAAGGGCTGTTAATGTTGCCTCTTGTTCCTCTTCCTCCTCATGAGCTGCTCGCCATATAGCTGGTGACAAAGACTAACTTGTCGTGATTGCGAGGATGTGCAGCAAACAGCACACTGCAACGTATCAAGAACCTGCTCTGCCAAATCCTCCACAGTGAGCTAGGCATCAAAAGTGTTCATTATATACATGCTGCACCTCTGTATATGGGTTGTGCGTCAAAGTCATCAGCCATGTGGTTAGTTAGTCATCAGCCAGTAGCCAGTAACCCTTTGGTTTACTGTGGTGGCAGATGCCAGTGGGCTGCTGCAGAATGAAGGCATCATGACTACTGCCAGGGTACCAGGCATTGATTTGCATGATTCTCTGCATGTGGTCACACATCAACTGGGTATTGAGGGAGTGGAATCCATTTTTGCTTGCAAAATGGTGCGAAGTTGGTATGCAACACCTACAAAGGGGTACGTCTGCAGTCAGTGGCATCCTGCACTTTTGAGGGAGCCTAATAAATCTGAGAAAAGCGACATGCTTGTTCTGATTGATTCCGTCTGGCAAGAGAGAATGAAATGTCGTAGTTATCAATGAATAGAGAGCATCAGTGATCTCCTTTATGCCAGAGTGAATGGGAAACAGCAAGATGTTACAAATATCTTCAGTTCCAGCCTGGGAGGAGCCAGATATATAAAAGTTCATCAGCATAGTCATCTTTGCAGCCACTGGCAATGACATCCTTGCCCTGTTCTGAGGTTGTAGTTTTGACTGAGCAGGTAGAAAATTTCAGTGAAGACATTCCTGCTGAAGCACAGATTTTGCACACACTGTTCCTCACTGAGGTTCCAATTGGAGAATTCCTCCTTGAACACCCTTGGCAATGTAGCTTTTTGTTGAGCGCCCTTGTCTTCTGTACCATACCCCACTACCCTCTTCCAGAAGCTTGTCCTGTGCTGCAGAGCCTTTGTTCATTCAACAAGTTATGCTGTATACTGAGGAGAATGCCTACTAGTGCATCCATGGGAGCAAATAGTTTGTGCAGAAGCCTTGAAGTTAGCAGGAACTCTTTGTACATCTGCCATATCACTCTGTTATCTTTGGTAACAGTACACAACTGTAGAATGTTCAAAATGGTTGTGCAATCACAGCAACTGCCATAGCACTGTCACCCAGCATGGAGTGATGAAAGGTATCAAATGGATTAGTTAATGATGTGATTCTGCAATTGCCTTTAAGCTGCCAGCAGTGCAAAATTAAGGATTATATTTAAAATATACAAATATGACATCTAAAAATGGACTGAAGTGTTGCATCAAGCATGCATACCACTTGAGCCTAATTTACCATTGATACTGTCACAAGTAAGTTATTTACAAAGAAATATTAATGTTTACATGTAACCTAGTGTTTGTAATATTCCATAGTGCGAGTGCTTGTAATAAAGGCATTGTGCATATGAACAATTAATCACCGTACCAATAGCATCACCATATCACCATCTCTCTTTCTGGAGAAATTGAACAGGGGGAAAATTATTGCAATTTTGTGAAGTGCTGCAGTAAAAGCAATTTGTTAAGGTTGGGAGTTGCAAAAATAATGATTGCGTTCTATCTGGAAATACAGTACAATACTCTAATGTTAATCACAATAAGTGCTTGTCGTGGAAGAACGTGTCCAAAGCAAGTCTTTTACCTCAAGCTGATTTACTCTCAAGCCAGCTTTTTCACGTAGCGGACTCCCCCAGTCCCTTCTACCCTGGAGTGTTACAGCTCTACCCATTTATAGGTGAGCCAATACCCATCACCTGTTTTAACAGGCAGTTGTCTTAACAATGTAATTGTTATACAATGTAGTTCCAGTCAACAAGAAGATAGTTATTGGACCTTGACAATATAATTATTGATACATTGACACTAACTCCAGACAATTGTAGCAACATCAGCATTTATCAGTGCTATCAATGCTGGCAAATTGAAATGTAGAATGACTGATCATTTCAAGATGTGAGAGCAATGTGCTGATGCCAATTAAATCCGCTCTCATTGGCTAGCTCAATTTATATGACTTATAAGTCTGTTGGAAATCAGTGATTTTAATGTTTTATGATTTTTTTTCTTCTTAAAGCTTAATGTTGGAGATGATGTTCTAAACATTACTATTGACCTATGCAAACTTCAGAGTCTGCCAGCACACCTTAACCCAGCAAACCTTAGTAGCTTGCTCCAACGGCATATTCTTGATTTGCAGGTAAGTGAAAGATTTTTATTTTCAGAAAATTGTTGTGGATGTAATTAGATTAAGTTAAGCTGAGCAGTGCAAATTACATGACTAAATCACAATAATGAAGCTCAAGGAATTTATTACTGCCACATATCTGGAAATAAATGAATTATGTTCTTTTCGTGTATAGTGTACGATGCAGACCAGAGCATGGGCAATTGTTGATGATGGAATGGGACACATGGCCCCATCTGAAGTAGAGATGGAGTGGTATTTATTAATGATAGGCAGAAGCAAAATGTAAAATCTGAGGATGAGTGCAGAGACCTTCCTGGGTTGAGGCTGGGAGCAAAGGCTAGTGACAGCAGCAGCCGTTATATAATTAATCATCAGTGATGCATTGCAGGCTGCTCTGTTTTCATCTGTTCACTATCCTGAACACAGATATCCATTGAATGAAAGCCTGAGATTTGGAACAAAAGTTTCTCGCAGGTGTCATTCAGAGGTAAGCAGGCGCTGCTAAAGTTTTGATTCTTCGACTGTTCAATAGCAAATGGTGCCAGTTGAACATTTTATTTTGAGTTGTGCAGTTCAGCATGCTGTGCCTCTGGAGTTCTTGGTAACTGCTTATCTGCCTAGCACAGGGTCAAAGCCATTCAAGGCAGCTGCCTAATGAATGCCTTCTGGGGAAATGTTGAGATGAGCAGTGTCTCTTAGAGTTACAGTGACTCCAAGATGACACACCAGGCAATGGAAGCATGAAACAATGTCAACCCTCTGATAGATTTGGTATTCCTGACCCTGAGCCAATTGGATCTGCACTATTTCAGGGCATTGTTAATGATTTAAACAGCTAATCTGGCTCACTAATGGGGCTCGGAGGAGAAAACCCATTACCAGGGTTGGGATTCTTCACACACTGCTACAGATAATCCAGCAAAAAACAATGCCCTTTGGGTAGGGAGGTCTGGCTATAGAAGCAGTAGAAAGTGCATTGGTGATTTGAGCAGTGAAGCTGTCTAGTTAAACTGCAGCAATATCCTGGCATTCTTAAGCTTTGGCACTGCCACTTACACGTAAACCTTAAAGTCAGATAATTTGGATGCGTCCTTGCAGGGCAAGAAAGCGTACAGTCCGTATTGGCAACAGGAACTCAGTGTATTTCTCAGCAGCTTATTCTGGAGACTCTTCTATGTGGTGATGAAATTCTGACATGTCAATGCATCCCAACTGAACAAAAAAAATTAAATTTGGTTGATGTAGTAGTTGAATTTTAAACTGTAACTGATTTTCATTAATCACATTACAACTGCTCCGTTCAAATAGTTTAGTAACATTTTATTTTTAGTGTGTTTCAGACAAGTTAAAATTATTGATGAGAAATGACATATCTGGGACCAGAAACACAGGAGAGACGATGCTGCCTTCAAAACCTGACAATTATTCAAATTCAACAATGACTGATGACCATAAGCAAATTTCAAATAAAACAATTAATCTAAAAACAAAAGTATTCCTAAATGATGCACAAAACAAGCCTGAAGGACAAGATGAACCAAATATCCAAACTGAAACAGAATTGGTTCAGATAAAGGCAAACAGAGATGAAGTAAGATTTAATTATGTTTTCTGTGAAGTTAATCAATATAATTACGTGGGGATCGTTTGTTTTATTTTAACCCGAGTAGGTGAAATTGCTTCCCATTATTTGTCTCTCAGATTGAAAGAAGAATTTTAGCATTCATGGAGAGAAAACAGGCAGAGATCAATGAAAACAACATCCGCGAATTCTGCAACGTTATTAATTGTAATCAAGGTTAGTTGTCAATTGATGAAACCTACATTGGTGTTACATTTTTTGAAACACACATAGAGACCAAAATGCCATTATGGGTTAAATGCTAATTTATAAGATTTATGTGGAAAGATTAATCTGTTTGCTTGGTGCTCCATTACCATGCAGTAGGTCCTAATAATTTGAATTAGAAGATTTTGTTTTTGAGTCAACTTTTCTATCTATTTCATCTACTTTGAAAAGTATTTTTGCCATTTTGACTTTTTATGATTGATTTCGGTCAAATACGTTTGTGTTTAACCAGAAAACAGCTGTGCTAGAACAGACGCAGTCTTCACGCCGCACCCAGGCTTCAAAAGTCATATAAAAGGTACACCAATTTTGTATTCTATAGTGCTACTTATTTTTTTCCAATAACTCATTGAAGCTGAAGATTTTATGTTAGTTCATCCATCAGCATAAGAAAGTTGATATGTACTTTTGGTATGATATTGTATATTTGCTTAAAAATATGCTTGGGTTTGTTCGACTTTGTGAATAGCTCTGTATATATCTGATCACTGCAGCTGAAATTTTGAGGTCTTCCCATCACTCCTAGACTTATCTTTAAAAATAGTAGATTTTGTTGTAACTTTGAAATTATTGTATTTTGAGTACAGCTGTCATTATTGACTTCTCTCTTTGAAATCATAAGTTGACTAGACCAATTTGATTAAATACAAATTTGGCACTTGTTTGTTAGTTCTGAGTATATTTGCATAGAATGTGTAGCACAATGACAGGCTATTCGCCCCAATTGTCCCATGCTGGTGTTTATGCACCAGAGGGGTCTCCTCCCACCATCTTCATCTAACTCTACCAGCGTAACCTGCTGTTCCTTTTTCCCTCATGTTTATGCAGCTTCTCTTTCAATGCATCGATTTGTTTCAACTATGAGTAAAGAGGTTTATCCTGAATTCCATGCTGGATTTACTAATGATTAAATAATATTTATGGCCCTTAGTTTTGGACCACCTTATTATTGAAAACATCTTCGTTGTCTACTCGATCAAAGCCTTTCATAATCCGTAAAGACCTCTATCAATTCACCCTCAGCCTTTTCTAGAGAAAAGAACCCCATTTTAGAGAATATTTGAAAAGTGTGTTGCAGAGTCACATTCATTAAAATAAAATTTGAATCAAGAACTGGAGGAGGAAGACACAAACTGGAACACCACAATCTTGCAATATACCTGCAGCATTTAAAAATCCAAGTTAGCTTGTATTTGCATTACCCAAGAAAACTAAGTCATTATGTTTCAACCTTTTCCAATGGGTCTGTATTCATAATTTGAAACCTGAGCGTTTGAACAATTATGGGCCATAACTTCCTCCAGGGCAGTGTATCTAGGGGTATCCCAAAGTTGCGCTGGGAACCACCCCTGGAAGTTCTCAGGTAAGAATTGCAAGGCAATTGCCCGTGAGGTTCAAACTTCTGATGGGCAATTGCTCTGAATTGGCAACCATCCAATAATGCAACTTAAATTGCAAACTTAGGATGGTTCCGACTGTGTTACAGCAATAGGTATCCATAAACTGTTAGAAGAATTAATACCACTTCTAGCTTCTAGGTGATTATAGCACTGACCCACTCTGACCCCACATGGGACTTCCCCCACTACTACCACCCTTGACAGCCCCCCTCCATGCCCCATCTAATTTGCAACACCCCCCTCACTCCCTGCCTTCCCAACCAAATTCTAGCCACAAACGTATACACTTACCTTTTCCCTGGCTTCTCAAAGACTTTTAAACTTGGCTGGACCTTTGAACTTACCTGATTTACGGCAGCCGTAAGAAGGGCATTTTTTACTTACTTGCGAATGAGCTGCTCTCACTAGGAGCGCGCTGCACTACACAGATCTCCCCCAACCTGAATCAGAAGGTAGGGCAAGATAGGAGCGCCTGGATTTCAAGCTAAGTAATTGAGTGGAGTGGCAACCCAACTCAATTGCCACTCCACCGGAAGTTATGGGCCTATATCTCCAGTAATTGTATCTTCTTCTGAAGACAGCATGGTCTAAATTGCAAACAATGCCTCAAATGTATCCTATTTCAGCAATCTGTATGGAATCAACTTATCAGGCGTCCTTCTGATGCACCTAAATAGTTGAGTTAGCTGATAATAACTTCACATGGACTGGTAGTTTAAGTGAATGATCAGTAGTGCATGCAAATACTTTCTTTCGACTTTTGCCTTTGCTTTTCTACTTCTGTTTATGGATAAATGCAAAATAGGATTCCTTGTGTACAGTTCACGTTGCATAGAACATTGTTTTATCTTGTAAACCTATATCATGATCCACCTTCTAGACTTAAGCTCACTTAATTGATTAATTTTTTTGAATGTTGTTAACCTCCCTTGTAAATGTCACTTCATCATATACATCATATACGGACAAATATTAGAAAATAATAATTCTTAAGTTCATTATCTATAATACGGTTTGTGGAGAACTCCGAAAAGTCCTCTGTAGAACTCATAATTTCTTCCGTGGAAGATCTTGCACTTATTGACTTCTGTCTTCAAATTCTTTCTTAAAATCCAAGTAAATTAAATATGCATAGAACCATCCCAATTAATGTTGTTACCTGCCCAAAGAATTCCGATTGATTTGTGAGGCATGACCTCTCAAATCCTCTATATGAGTTAGTACTTATACACTTCTATAAATTATTTGCTCTTCAAATGTGGGCAATGCTGGCAAGCCTGCATTTGTTGCTCATCTGTAGTTGCCAGTAGGAGTTGCTTTGTAACCAAGTGACTTGTTAGACCACTTCAGAGAATTCTGAGTTAAATTTACATTGTGAAACTGGAGTCACATGTAAGCTAGTCTGGGTAAGGATGGCAGGTTTTCTTCCCAGAAGAACATCGGCGAACTAGTTGGGCTTGTACAGCAACCTGACAACTTCTGTGGTCCTTTTGCTTGTTGCTAGCCCACACTTTTACCAAATGTATTGACTTCAATTTCAGAACTTATCATGTTGCAATTCTAATGCACAATTTCTGGGTTGTTAGCCCCATACCCTAACCAATAGATGACTGTGTATTCAGAGCCATCCTTTTAATTGCTGTCTAGCATTTCCTCCACTTATTGTTAAATTAACATGTGATTTTATTTTCATTTGAATATCAAAATTAGACAACTCTTTCCAGTAATAGATCTCCCAAAAAAAATTGACCAGACCTTTTAGCTTAAACTCCCTCATTTCTTTTAAAGTTGCACCCCATTTGGTCTAATTGCATTACAGATACTTAATTAAATAGCCTCATCACAACTTTTAGGATGCTGCTGAACCAATAATTATGCATTATTTTTCTTTGTGGCCTATAGGACTATAAGTTGAGTATGAGCAATAGCTGTTCTTCTGACAATTCCGAGAAAGAACATCAGTTCACAAATAATGTAATATTGCATTTTGAGGATGATTACTATTGAGTTTTGAATGCATTTTGAAGTGCTCCTGACAGATTATTTAAGAACTTGCTGCATTGTGAAACTCATCCTTTATGGTAATAGAGAAAAAAAAATCCTGCATACCTTACTTATATTTTCCAAAACCATTTTTATTGCAGTTTCAAGAGTTGTGAATACATATGGGCCTCAGACAAGGACTGAAGGTACAGGGGCATCTCTGCAGAAACCTGAAACTATGACACAAAATTGTGGTAACCCTGCTGTTGAAGAGAGGCTTCAAAATATGGAAAGCCACTTGAAATTTCCAACAGGTATAGATTCCATTTCTAACAGCACTGTGGGTGTACCTACACCACATGGATTGCAGCAGTTCAAGAAGGCGTATCACCACCACCTTCTCGAGAGCAATTGGGGATGGGAAATATATGCTGGCCTAAGCCGGTGATGCTCACATCCGTGAAGGAGCAATTAAAAAAAAAATTCACTTAGAAATCTTTCATCAGGTTTATTTAACAAAGAATACAAATAAATGATTGCAAAATAATCTAATTAAATTCATACGGTGGCATAAATTGGAAGGGCAGTATTTGATTGGTCAGTTTAGCACTGCCATATAAACTCTAATTTTAGATTAGTGTGAGAATCTGTTCTAGCTTTTTTTAAATATGGTTGATTGCTAATAGCTCTACCCTGCAATGTATTGAAGCTTCTTTATTTGAAATAATTTAACATTGGCCAGGTTTTTCCCGTTGGCATTTGGGGGTGGGGCCCGCTCGTTGACGGGAAAATGATGCGGGATGACGCCGGGAGGAACCCCCGTCGTCATCCCGGTCCCTTTTAAATTTTTAGGAAGGCGGGCGGACAATGGCCAATTAAGACCCTTTGGCCCTCCAAACCTGCGCCGATCATATTGCCCGTCAACTAAAACATTTTGCACTTCTGGGGTCCGTATCCATCTATTCCCATCCTATTCACGTATTTGTCAAGCTGCCTCTTAAACATCACTATCGTACCTGCTTCCACCACCACCTCTGGCAGCGAATTCCAGACACTCACAACCCTCTGTGTAAAAAACTTGCCCCGCACATCTCCTCTATAGTTTTCTCCTCTCACCTTAAATCTATGTCCCCTAGTAATTGACTCTTCCACCTTGGGAAAAAGCTTCTGACTATCTGCTCTGTCCATGCCACTCATAATTTTGTAAACTTCTATCACGTCGCCCCTCAATCTCCGTCGCTCTAGTGAGAACAATCCGAGTTTCTCCAACCTCTCCTCATAGCTAATAACCTCCAGACCAGGCAGCATCCTGGTAAACCTCCTCTGCACCCTCTCCAACACCTCCATATCCTTCTGGTAATGTGGCGACCAGAATTGCACGCAATATTCCAAGTGCGGCCAACCAAGTTTCTATACAGCTGCAGCATGACTTCCCAGCTTTTATACTCAATACCCCTGCCAATGAAGGCAAGCATGCCATATGCCTTCCTACCTACCTTATCCACCTGCGTTGCCACTTTCAGTGACCTGTGGACCTGTACACCCAGATCCCTCTGCCCGTTGATGCACTTAAGGGTTCTGCCATTTACTATATAATTCCTGCCTGTATTAGACCTTCCAAAATGCATTACCTCGCATTTGTCTGGATTAAACTCCATCTGCCATTTCTCCGCCCAAGTCTCCAACCGATCTATATCCCGTTGTATCCTTTGACAATCCTCTTCACTATCTGCAACTCCTCCAACCTTAGTGTCGTCTGCAAACTTACTAATTAGCCCAGTTACATTTTCCTCCAAATCATTTATGTATACTACAAACAGCAAAGGTCCCAGCACTGATCCCTGCGGAACTCCACTAGTCACAGCTCTCCATTCAGAAAAACACCCTTCCACTGCTACCATCTGTCTTCGATGACCAAGCCAATTCTGTATCCATCTTGCCAGCTCACCTCTGATCTTGTGCGACTTTACCTTCTGTACCAGTCTGCCATGAGGGACCTTGTCAAAGGCCTTACTGAAATCCATGTATATAAAATCCACTGCCCTTCCATCGTCGATCATCTTTGTCACTTCCTCGAAAAACTCGATCAAGTTAGTGAGACACGACCTCCCCTTCACAAAACCATGCTGCCTCTCACTAATACGCCCATTTGCTTCCAAGTGGTAGTAAATCCTATCATGAAGAATCTTCTCCAATAATTTCCCTACCACTACATAAGGTTCACCGGCCTGTAATTTCCTGGATTATCCCTGCTACCCTTCTTAAACAATGGAACAACACTGGCCATTCTCCAGTCCTCTGGGACCTCACCCATAGCCAGTGAGGATACAAATATTTCTGTCAAGGCCCCAACAATCTCCTCCCTTGCCTCCCTCAGTACTCTGGGGTAGATCCCATCTGGCCCTGGGGACTTATCCACCTTAATATTCTTCAAGATGCCTAACACCTCTTTTTTGATCTCAACATGATCCAGGCTATCTGCACACTCTCCCCTGGACAAATCAACCGCTAAGTCCATAAGACCATAAGACACAGGAGCAGAAATTAGGCCATTCGGCCCATCGAGTCTGCTCCGCCATTCAATCATGGCTGATAAGTTTCTCAACCCCATTCTCCCGCCTTCTCCCCGTAACCTTTGATCCCCTTACCAATCAAGAACCTATCTATCTCGGTCTTAAATACACTCAATGACCTGGCCTCCACAGCCTTCTGTGCAAATGAATTCCATAGATTCACCACTCTCTGGCTAAAGAAGTTTCTCCTCATCTCTGTTCTAAAAGGTCTTCCCTGTACTCTGAGGCTGTGCCCTCGGGTCCTTGTCTCTCCTACTAATGGAAACATCTTCCCCACGTCCACTCTATCCAGGCCTTTCAGTATTCTGTAAGTTTCAATCAGATCCCCCCCTCATCCTTCTAAACTCCATCAAGTATAGACCCAGAGTCCTCAGACGTTCCTCATATGTTAAGCCTTTCATTCCTGGGATCGTTCTCGTGAACCTCCTGTGGACCCTCTCCAGGGCCAGAACATCCTTTCTGAGATACAGGGCCCAAAATTGCTCTCAATATTCTAAATGTGGTCTGACCAGAGCCTTATAAATCCTCAGCAGCACATCCTTGCTTTTATATTCTAGTCCTCTCGAAATAAATGCCAACATTACATTTGCCTTCCTAGCTACCGACTCAACCTGCAAGTTAACCTTAAGAGAATCCTGGACTAGGACTCCCAAGTCCCTTTGCACTCCAGATTTCTGAATTCTCTCCCCATTTAGAAAATAGTCCATGCCTCTATTCTTCCTACCAAAGTGCATGACCTCACACTTCCCCACGTTGTATTCCATCTGCCACTTCTTTGCCCATTCTCCTAACCTGTCCAAATCCTTCTGCAGTCTCCCCGCCTCCTCAATACTACCTGTCCCTCCACCTATCTTTGTATCATCTGCAAACTTAGCCAGGATGCCCTCAGTTCCTTCATCTAGATCATTAATGTATAAAGTGAAAAGTTGTGGTCCCAACACTGACCCCTGCGGAACTCCACTAGTCACCGGCTGCCATCCTGAGAAGGACCCCCTTATCCCCACTCTCTGCCTCCTGCCAGACAGCCAATCTTCTATCCATGATAGTACCTTGCCTCTAACACCATGGGCTCTTATCTTACTGAGCAACCTCCTGTGCGGCATCTTGTCAAAGGCCTTCTGGAAGTCCAAGTAGATAACATCCATTGGCTCTACTTTGTCTAACCTACTCGTTACCTCCTCAAAGAATTCTAACAGATTTGTCAGGCATGACCTCCCCTTGATGAAACCATGCTGACTTTGCCTGATTTTACCATGCACTTCCAAGTATTCTGAAATCTCATCCTTAATAATGGACTCTAAAATCTTATCAACAACCGAGGTCAGGCTAATCGGCCTGTAATTTCCTGTCTTTTGCCTCACTCCCTTCTTAACCAGGGGGGTTACATTAGCGATTTTCCAGTCCTCTGGGACCCTCCCTGACTCCAGTGATTCCTGAAAGATCACCACTAACGCCTCAACTATCTCTTCAGCTATCTCCTTCAGAACTCTGGGGCGTAATCCATCTGGTCCAGGTGCTTTATCCACCTTCAGACCTTCCAGTTTTCCTAGCACCTTTTCCTTGGTAATGGCCACCATACTCACCTCTGCTCCCCGACTCTCTTGAACTTTGGGGATGTCACTCGTGTCTTCCACTGTGAAGACTGACGCAAAGTACCCATTCAGTTCCTCCGCCATTTCTTTGTTCCCCACTACTACTTCTCCAGCGTCATTTTCCAGCGGCCCAACGTCCACTTTTGCCTCTCTTACCGTTTATATATCTAAAAAAACTCTTGCAATCTTCTTTTATATTACTGGCTAGTTTACCCTCATATTTAATTTTCTCCCTCCTTATTTCTTTTTTAGTTGTCCTCTGTTGGTCTTTGTAGGCTTCCCAATCCCCTGGTTTCCCACTGCTCTTCGCCGTATTGTATGCATTCTCTTTAGCTTTTATGCTGTCCCTGACTTCCCTTGTCAGCCATGGTTGCCTCGTCCTCCCTTTAGTATGCTTCTTCTTCCTAGGGATGAATTTTTGCTGTGTCACCCAAATTACTCCCAGAAACTCCTGCCATTGCTGTTCCACTGTCTTTCCTGCTAGGCTCATCTCCCAGTCAATTCTGGCCAGCTCCTCCCTCATGCCTTTTGTAGTTGCCTTTATTCAACTGTATTACCGTTACATCTGATTCCAGCTTTTTCCTCTCAAATTGTAGGGTATATTCTATCATATTATGGTCACCTTAGGGTTCCTTCACCTTAAGCTCCCTTATCAAATCTGCCTCATTACACATCACTAAATCTAGAATTGCCTGTTCTCTAGTGGGCTCCACCACAAGCTGCTCCAAAAAGCCATCTCGTAGACATTCCACAAATTCCTTTTCTTAGGATCCACTACCAACCTGATTTTCCCAGTCTACCTGCATATTGAAATCCCCCACGATCACTGTAACCTTGCCTTTCTTACACGCCTTTTCTATCTCCTGGTGTATCTTGTGCCCCACATCCTGACTACTGTCCGGAGGCCTGTACATAACTCCCATTATGGTTTTTTTACCTTTGTTGTTCCTCAACTCTACCCACACAGATTCTACATCATCTGACCCTACATCATTTCTTGCTATCGATTTAATTTCATTTCTTACTAACAAAGCAACCCCTCCCCCTCTGCCAACCTGCCTATCTTTTCGATAGGATGTATATCCTTGGATATTTAGCTCCCAGTCCTGATCCCTTTGCAGCCATGTCTCCGCGATGCCCACCACATCATACCTGCCAATTTCAATCTGCGCCACAAGCTCATTTACCTTATTTCGTATACTGCATGCATTCAGATACAACATCTTCAGTCCTGTATTTCCCGTCCCCTTTCTCATTGTCCCTTCTCTGGTGAATACTGATGAGAAGTATTCATTTAGTATCTCTCCCATTTCTTCTGGCTCCACACACACATTCCCACCTCTGTCCCTGAGTCGGCCTACCCTTTCCCTGGCTACCCTCTTGCTTTTTACATATGTATAAAAGGCCTTGGGATTTTCCTTAATCCTGGTTGCTAGTGACTTTTCATGACCCCTTTTAGCCCTCCTGATTCCTTGCTTAAGTTTCTTCCTACTTTCTTTATATTCTCCATGGGCTTCATCTGTTCCCAGCCTTCTAGCCCTCACGAATGCTTCCCTTTTCTTTTTGACTAATCTCACAATATCCTTCGTTATCCAAGGTTCCTGAAACTTGCCATGCTTATCCTTCATCCTAGCAGGAACATGCCGGTCCTGAATTCTTATGAACTGACGTTTGAAAGCCCCCCACGTGTCAGTTGTTAATTTGCTCTCAAACATCCGCCTCCAGTCTAGATTCCTCAGTTCCTGCCTAATATTGTTATAATTAGCCTTCCCCCAATTAAGCACCTTAACCCGAGGACTCTTGTTATCCTTATCCACCAGTACCTTGAAACTTACTGAATTATGGTCACTTTTCCCGAAATGCTCCCCTACTGAAACTTCGACCACCTGGCTGGGTTCATTCCCTAATACCAGGTCCAGTATTGCCCCTTCCCTAGTTGGACTATCTACATATTGTCTCAGGAAGCCCTCCTGGATGCACCTTACAAATTCTGCACCATCCAAACCCCTAGCACTAAGTGATTCCCAGTCAATATAGGGAAAGTTAAAATCACCCACCACAACAACCCTTTTACATCTTTCCAAAATCAGCCTACATAACTGTTCCTCAATCTCCTGCCGGCAGTTGGGAGGCCTATAGTAAACCCCCAACATTGTGACTGCACCCTTCCTATTCCGGAGCTCTACCCATATTGCCTCGCTGTATGAGCCCACCGAGGTGTCCTCCTGTCGTACAGCTGTGATATTCCCCTTAACCAGCAGTGCAACTCCCCCACCTCTTCTACATACCTCTCTATCCTGCCTGAAACATCTAAATCCTGGAACGTTTATCTGCCAATCCTGTCCATCCTTCAACCAAGTCTCTGTAATAGCAATAACATCATAGTCCCAAGTACTAATCCAAGCTCTAAGCTCATCTGCCTTGCCTGTTATACTTCTCGCATTGAAACAAATGCATTTCGGACCCCCAGTCCCACTGTGTTCTCCCTGCCTGCCCTTCCTCTTAGTCCTACTGGCCATATTCACTCGTTCCCAGTCATTTATTTCACCTGCTGACCTATTGCTCTGGTTCCCACTCCCCTGCCATACTAGTTTAAACCCTCCCGAGTGACACTAGCAAACCTCGCAGCCAGGATATTGGTGCCCCTCCAGTTTAGATGCAACCCGTCCTTCTTGTACAGGTCCCACCTGCTCTGGAAGAGATCCCACTGATCCAGATATTGGAAACCACTGGTGGGATGAGGTTTCATGTCCATTTTTAAAAAGTGTCACAAAGTTAGTGTGTTTCTTATTAACATGTCCCATCTCCTGTGACATTGTCACATGAGGGGGAAATGTTAATTTTAATATTTTTCTATTTTTTGTGTTCTTTTACCTGTCAGCAATCTCCCTGAGATACCACTTGGTCTCAGGGAGCAGTGCGCTCTTTCGCGTGCGTGTGCGAAAAAGTGAATTTTGACAGCTGGGGAATCCTTCCCCCTCGGAACAGGAAGCGCATAGCGCTTCTTGTCGGGCAAGCCGCTGGGCGAGCCTTAATTGGCCCGCCCACTCAGAATGGCGGTGGCCCCCGTTTCGGTGGCGGGGGTCGGCTGTCCACCCGCCGCCGAGCCGGTGGGGATCGCCCGCCCACCAAGTGCAAGATTCTGCCCAATGTCTTGTATGCATTGTGACTGTACTAGCACAAAATTTATGTTTTAGTTGAGCATTCAAACTTATTAGACAAAGATTAACACAACTTAAAGATAAAATTTCCTGTATTGATAAATTGGGGATATGGGCATTTCATTCCCAACGTTGTAACCGGAACTGTGCACCACTTTCAATTTCTCTCTTTTTGCACTGTCCCATGCAATTATAATTAAAATTCTAAGTGCCAGTGGTATGTATGGAAAACACATGCGAATTATCTGCGTGGGAAGCTTTTTATTGGTGAAACCCGCCATCAGCTGATGACGCTACATCTATGTGCGGCCTACTAAAGAGCTTTCTGCTTAAACAGAGAGGCTGGGCATCACCGCCAGGGTGCTGCGCTGATTGAGAGTGCCACATTACTTGAAGAAATACCTAACGACTGAAGCAGACCAGCCCCACAGTTCAGCAATGCCTCCCTGCACGCTCTCCTCCAGGCTCTCTGGGGAAGGTGGGAGATGCTCTTTCCTAACGATGGCCCTCCCGCCATACCAAGGCAGTCTGGGCAGAGGAGATGAGCAACCATGGGGTCATGTGCCAAACTTGGGTCCAATGCAGGAAATGGGTCAACATCCTGCTCCGATCCGCAAGGGTAAGTGCTGATATCACGTCTTCAACAAGAATCTCTCGCGTAGTTATTAGTAATGTATATGTGCAAGTAGGAAGCTATGCCAGAAGCATGAATGTGTGATCCGCCTTAATGCCATGTAGCAATTGTGGTCAATGCATTTGGAAGTTTGCCTTTTATGTGCGCTTGGATGCAACATGTGATTGACAGGACCAAATGTTTGATGGAGATGCATGCAGACAAGGGGTTTAGGTGTCATTTGATATGTCACTAACTCTGTACTTTGTCATGCAGGACAAACAGACCCACAGAGCCAGGGAGAGCAGATACACAGGAAGAGGAGTTCCTGACCTTTCAGCATCTTAGGCGGCAGCGATGGAGATTGCTGGCGAGGAGGGAGTGCGATCGGTGGCAGATGGCAAGACTAGACTGGGTAGGAGTAAGGAAGAGGAGGCAACCATCCTGGTGGTGATATATGGGAACACAGGATGAATGTGATGAAATGTGAAACGCTCAAACTGTGATGATTCTTAATATGATTCTTTTTGTTCTCCACAACAGGTCATCATCATTCAAGGACCGGGCTGCGGCCACAGGAGGAGCCCAAGACTCCAGCCAAAGGCTGAGCCTCTGGGGATAAATAAGCCAGTGCCCCAGAGGATGCACCATCACCTGCTTTATCATCCACTTCCGCCAGCACAGTTACACCCACATGGTCCATGGAGGGGTCACCTGTAGATTCAGGAGCATAATCTGGTGAGCACACCGCAGAGGCATCCCAGCAGCTGAGGGAGGATGTGACACCAAATCCCCAGACGATTGAAGGATTGCTGGGGATCAGGCCCCTGCTGAGCTCCACACTGATGACTGGCCTTTGGTCGCGGCCACAAGAAGCCTGCTGGACATGCAGCAGGGGCTTGGGGAAAATATGACGGAGATGCCAGGGATTATGCACAGCATTGCATGGTAATTGGGGAAGTCCATGCACACCATGAGTTCTGCCATGTCTCAGGCATTTGAGTGCATGGTTTCATCCATAGCGAGGCTGGCGACTGTCATGGAGAACCAAGTCAAGCATTTGATCCACATGTGCTCTGACTTGCATTCCATCACTCTAGCCATGGGCTCAGTGCAGCAGTGGTTAGGCAAGAGGGGGATGAGGCCCCTGGCCTCCCTCGGAGACAAGGAGATGCATTCACATATGCAGATGGAGGAGCAGCGCTCGCCAGCTGTCCCTGGGTCTTTGTCTCAGGACACCCCTGGGTTTGCTGCATCTCCTCATTCCCTCCACCATTGACCCAACGGCTCCAGCAGGTGAGGCCAAGGGGGGTGCCCCTGCATCAGTGCAGGAGACCGCCAGTCAGCAGGAGCCCTGAAGGTCCCATGCCTCCAGAGGGCGCTCATCCAAGGCAACAGGGCATGACACTGAGCACACTGCCGCCACCTCAACCGCTGATGTCAGGGTTGCACCTAGATGCAGTGGTCGGAAAAGAAAATCCTATGAGCACTAACATGGCACAGGTGATTTTTCATGTCTGTTTCACTTGTTAAAATGCGCAGAATATAATTGGTTTCCTGTAATCGTTTGTACTATTGAGACTTGTTGGAGCCTGTCATAGTATCAGATGTAACAGTCATAGCCCACCCCATGTTTCTCAGTGTGATGGCTAGAGAGGAGACAGGGGTACGGACATTAATCCAATGTCTGTGTTGCATTTTTGTGCATTCTTTAATGAATGTTTATGTGAATTGGCACTTCTGTGATGATCATTCAGTGGATCATGGCTTAAAAAGCAGGCACAGCTGGACTCCATCTATGCACTCTTGAGGATGTTGGCCTAGTTCACTCTCAGCAAGTATAAATGAGACGGGTGCAGTTGCATTCAAAACACTTCAAAGATGGATCTGGATCAGAAAGATTGGGCAAGGCAGGCTGTTATATGGATGTCCATGTGCCCCTAAGATGGTGGTCCTTGAGTCCATGTGGTCCAGCACTCTTCAGCAAGTGAATGTGACAAGGCTCCGCTTCCCGTTCCATTCTTGGTGTTAGAGGACACAGCATTAGAGTTAACTCGGCAAGGGAGGATGGCAGGACTAGGTCTGCACCCCAGGAAGGTGCTGGAGGTCTGGCGATGGAGCGATGATTATGCAGATGCATTATTGTGTGAACCTTGTCTAGATCAGATTGTCTCTTGCACATCCTGGCATCCATGAAAGGCTTATTTGGATTTATGGCCTCCTCAGGCTCCAACAAATCCTCGTCATCTGAGGAGGGCTGATGTTCCTCATGCTCTTCCCCTTGCAATATCTGTCCATGTTGCAGCGCCAGGTTGTGCAGTGCGCAGCAGACTACTGCTATTCATAACATCCTCTGGAGTGCATATTGCAGTCCCACCAGACTGGTCAAGGCGGCAGAAGTGCACTTTAAGAAGTCCAGTGGTGTGCTTTATGATGGGTATGGACATATGAGCTTGATTGTAGCGCTCCTTTGTCTTGCTCTGAGGATGCCTCACTGGCATAATTTTTTATTCGTTCGTGGGATGTGGGTGCCACGGGCTAGGCCAGTATTTATTGCGGATCCCTAATTGCCCTTGTTCAGAGGGCATTTGAGAGCCAACCACATTGCTGTGGGTCTGGAGTCACATGTAGTGCAGACCAGGTAAGGATGGCAGATTTCCTTCCATAAAGGACATTAGTGAACCAGATGGGTTATCATCAGCCATGCATGGAGGGGATAGCCCTTGTCAGTGAGGATCCATCCATCAATCTGGACTGGGGCGTCAAAAAAGCTCTGGGAGCCGTGCAAGATGTATACGTTGTGGCAGCTCCCTGAGAAACGAGCACAGACCTGCATTGTTTTTTACCTGTGGTTGCCCATCAGTTATACGTTCATGAAGTGAAACCCTTCACAATTTACGAATGCAGCTGGCTGTTCCCAGGGAGCTTTTATGGCCACAAGTACAGTCGATGTCACCTTGCAATCGAGGAAACCGGGCGGTGACAGCGATTGCGGCTGACCTTGCAGCCTGGCTGTCGTCTTCAGTGGTGAAGTGGATAAAATCATGAGCGTGACTAAACAGGATACTGGTTGCCTCCTTTATGCACCAATGTGTGGCAGCCTGTGAGGTGCCACATAAGTCACTTGACACACCCTGGAAACCTTGAGCACCACTGGCATTGGGTTCCTGCCATATCCACATGGCTACACATCTTGATGAACAATCTGACGTATTTTGGCGACCATTTCCCGGGACATCCTCAGACATCTCTGGCATTGCCCCTCTCGTCCTTGCCCTCTGGATGTGTTGACATGCCAGTGCCTGTTTTTACCAATGCCTTCCCTGGCTGTCTGCGTCTAGACGAGCCTCCCACTCCCTTCACATTCTGTCCTCCTGCTCCCAAGCTTGCAGGAATATCAGATGACTGAGACCCATGGTTATGACAATAATTGCACTTTGTAAAGAGGGTAGTCATACATGTGAGAGCATGCTAGTCCATGGTTCTCATCCATTTAGCTAATTATGGGGGAGTTCCTTTAATCGACCAGTTGTGCACAACATTAACTCCACCACCCAAAACGGTTCTCCTCCCAATTCAATCGGTCATGTATTCAGAAAAGCTGTACTTGAAAAGAGACATTAAAATAATGATGTGTGTGAATTTTGAAACCTGATCCTGTACCTTCTACCGCCCCACCCTGTCGTCGTCCTGCTTGTCCCCAACTTGGGGGAGATGGTGGTATAGTGGCAATTTAATAAGACTAGTAATCCAGAGGTCCAGGCGAATGCTATGGGAACACGGTTTCAAATCCCATCAATGCAGCTGGTGGAATTTAAATTCAATTAATAAATCTGGAATTGAAAACTAGTCTCAGTAATTGTGACTACAACAATTGATAGTTTCATAAAAACCCATCTGGTTCACTGATGTCCTTTAGGGAAGGAAATCTGCCATCCTTAATTGGTCTGGCCTACATATGATTCCAGATCCACAGCAATGTAGTTGATTCTTAACTGCCCTCTGAAATGGCCTTGTACACCCCTCAGTTCAAGGGCATTTGGGGATGAACAACAAATGCTGGCCTTGCCAGCAACGCTCACAACCCATGAAAGAATAAATTAACTTAACCTTTTCTCTCCCCTTTGTTACTCTTGAACCTCCCCTGTTACCCTGGACCCTATTACCATATACATATGCCATCTTTCTTCTGTTGAAGAGTCATACGGACTCGAAATGTTAACTGTGTTCCCCTCCGCAGATGCTGCCAGACCTGCTGAGTTTTTCCAGGTATTTTTATTTTTGTTTTGGATTTCCAGCATCCACAGTTTTTTGCTTTTATCTTAGTGCCATTTTTCCCCCTTGTGCTTACACTGGTGACCATCCTAATGCCCACTCTGACCCTGAATCCTCCAGTTATCCTCATCGATGCTTTTGTTCGCTCCCGTGACCCACCCAATGAGACCTTCTGATACTCGACCCTGACTCTGGACTTCCCTCTGTACTGAGCACAACTTCTCCCTTTGACAATGACTGTTCCGTACACCACCACACACCCTCATTTCGAACCTCAGGAACCCACCATTGATAGCATCAACCCCACCCATTAGGCCCTTTACCCATCTTTCAATCTCTGCCTTAAAACGTGCACTCACATTTGAGGCTGCTGACTCTGCCCAAGTCTTCTGTCAAACATAACTTCATTCTCCGGCATCACCAACATTCTTAGCTATTGCTATCCAGCATCTTCTGTAATACCTGGAAGGCTGATCATTGTTGTTGCGCTGAGCACTGTGATGCTGTGTTCTTTATCTCAAAGGAAGCCACTGGGTTAATCATCATAAGAATTTCATAAGTCATTATGCTAGTACCAACTTGAACCAAACCCATTGCCCTGACTTTGAACTCAAGGCCTGTTACTGCTGAAAGCCATCTATGTTGACACAAATTGGGCCCAGCCATGCAATCTTCCTTAACAGAGATTGGGAGTAGGGAAAGTAGAATTCTGAGGGTGATGGGCTAATATTGAGTGTAGCGAAACACTGGGATAAGACGTCAGTGACCTTTGGGGCCACCGAATTGGAGGGAGCTGGTCATTTCTCTTCACAAATAATTGTATATTTCTAAGAAAATCAGGATGAATAGGGTAAGTGTACATATGAAATAGGAGCAGAAGTAGGTCATTCGGCCCCTCGAGCCTGCTCCGCCATTCAATAAGATCATGGCTGATCTGTTTGCATTTCAATTTCCACATTCCAATCTACCCTCGATAACCTTTGATTCCCTTGCTTAACAAGAATCTATCTACCTCTGCCTTAAAAATACTCAATGACCCTGCCTCCACTACCTTCTGAGGCAGGGTGTTTCAAAGTCTCTCAACCCTCAGAGAAAAAAATTTCTCCTCATCCTTGTCCTAAAAGGGCGACCCCTAATTTTAAAATAGTGCATTAGTTTCAGCATGATTTGTGATAGATAACCAAAGTCTCTTAGAGCCTGTTTGGTTCTCTGTTGGGTGGGAATTGCCAAGTTTCTCTTGAAACCAGCTAAAGTCTTTTTTTTGCCCTTCTGCCTTCCCCAGTGGTTAGTGTTTTGCAAAAGATGCTGCAGATGCTTTCACCTTCTAATTGGTAGGGTAAGCATTGAAAACCAATATTTTCTTACCATTCTTTTCATTTGATTGATTATTTTTCAGTACTAAGGCTGTGGCAGTTCATGATTTCTGCCACATTAGACATTGGGACTTGTTCAGTAACTTCGGTTTGTTAGATTTTTTTTTCGTCATAAAGTATGTAAGCCTGAAGACTTCCCATGAGTTATTCAGTAATAAGCCTCAACCCATGGTCAAGGAATGTCTTCAGACTCTTTTAATGTAGCAGAATAGTGCTGTTGGCACCTGAAACCAAGGAATCTTGTTCAGTTGGATGGTTCGGCTATTCGGCTGCATCTTTTGTGGCTTCCTTAATACTGTGGCTGTAGATTTTTAAATATGGCAGGGCGATTTTAGTTGAGTATATGGATGAAATGTTGATTTTAAACAGGACATCTGACTTTTCCATGACTGACACTTGGATAAAATCCTCCCATTTTGCTGCAAAGCAAACTGTTACAGATGCTGGAAATCTGAAATAAGAACAGAAAATGCTGGAAAAACTCAGCAGGTCTGGCAGCATTTATGGAGAGAGAAACAGTTAACTTTTCAGATTGATGATCTTTCATCAATACTGGAAAAAGTTAAACGATGTGACAGGTTTAAAGAAAGTTTGAGCACGGTGTACCATCATGAAGCCTGTTCTATACCAATATTGTTCTGTGTGGTTCCTGTGCAGGGCTAGACCTAGGGTGGAATTTATTGAGGGCAGCGGTGGGGGGCCCCAATGTCCTCCACCAAAACTGATGGCAGCCTCAACGACCTGAACCCCAGGAGCCCTGAGGGAATCAAGACCCTAAATAGCAGCGGGAACCCAGCTGCCGGGGCTCCTTGCTCCATGGAGATCATTAATTCCAGGACTTTACCCAATAGGATAGAAATTTTGCCCCTGAGAGCTGCTAGCCAATCAGAGGCTCTTCATTACCACAGGAGGGGTGATTGCTGCTGGTAATACATGTGGGCTTCACCAGTTGCAGGGAGGTGGTCAGACTAAAGGGTAGTGGGGAGGGGGTTGGAGGAAAGGGCAGAGGTTGGTTCTCAGCAGACCCACCCCTTCCTGATGTAAGATCCCTCAATCAGTCACTGCGTTTACTTGTTGGCCCCCTACATGGCCACTCCCCCACCCCCCTGTTGGTTGAATACCAACGGCAGCAGGATGAGACCCTTAAGTGAGCATTAATTGCCTAATTAGGGGCCTCAGTTGGTGTTCAGGCAGGAAGCTTGTCCTTGAGCCTTCCCGCCCCAGACTTAATCACAGGAGGCGGCAGGGTCGTCAACCTGCATCCTCCCACCTGATCAAACGGTCCTCCCGCCTCCAAGCTCACCACCGTGAGATGGGGTGGCGGAGGGGTGGGAATTAAACCCTGCCACTTAGTTCCACATCCTCCAGTATGGATGCCCATTTTTCCAACTCGCAAAGTATCTGGGGCTGTTTTGACAATTCAAGGCCCAGTGAAGAAGATTACAGCAGTGTTTTGGCATGGTATATGATGACAGGGACTGCCACAGGGACAAATCCAGAGTCCCGGGGTAATGCTCTGGGGACCTGGGTTTGAATCCCGCCACGGCAGATGGTGGAATTTGAATTCAATAAAAATCTGGAATTAAATGGCTGATGATGACCGTGGAACCATTGTTGATTGTTGTAAAAACCCATCTGGTTCACTAATGTCCTTTAGGAAAGGACATCTGTCGTCTTTACCTGGTTTGGTCTACACGTAACTCCAGACCCACAGCAATGTGGTTGACTCTGAAATGGTCTAGCAAGCCACTCAGTTGTAACAAACCGCTACAAAATCACAAAAAAGAAATGAAACTGGACGAACCACCCGGTATCGACCTAGGCACCGGAAACTACAATGGCAATCTCAGCCCTGTCGACCCTGCAAAGTCCTCCTTACTAACATTTGGCGGCTAGTGCCAAAACTGGTAGAGCTGTCTCACAGATTAGTCATGCAACAGCCTGACATATTCATTCTTACGGAATCATACCTTACAGATAATGTCTCAGACACCACCATCACCAACTCTGGGTATGTCCTGTTCCACCGACAGGACAGACCCGGCAGCACAGTGGTATACAGTCGGGAGGGAGTTGCCCTGGGAGTCCTTAACATCGACTCTGGACCCCATGAAGTCTCATGGCATCAGGTCAAACATGGGCAAGGAAACCTCCTGCTGATTACCATGTACTGCCCTCCCTCAGCTGATGAATCAGTGCTCCTTCATGTTGAACATCACTTGGAAGAAGCACCGAGGGTTGCAAGGATGCAGAATGTACTCTGGTTGGGGGACTTCAATGTCCATCACTAAGAGTGTCTCAGTAGCATCACTACTGACTGAGCTGGCCGAGTCCTAAAGGACATAACTGCTAGACTGGGTCTGCGGCAGGTGGTGAGAGAACCAATAAGAGGGGAAAACATACTTGTCTTCATCCCCACCAACCTGCCTGATGCAGATGCATCTGTCCATGACAGGATTGATAGGAGTGACCACCTCACAGTCATTGTAGAGATGAAGTCCCGCCTTCACATTGAGGATATCGTGTTGTGTGGCACTACCACTGTGCTAAACGGGATAGATTTCAAACAGATCTAGCAACACAAGACTGGGTATCCATGAGGCGCTGTGGGACATCAGCAGCAGAATTGTACTCAAGCACAATCTATGATCTCATGGCCCGGCATATCCCCTACTCTACCATTACCATCAAGCCAGGGGATCAATCCTGGTTCAATGAAGAGTGCAGGAGGGCATGCCAGGAGCAGCACCAGACATACCTTAAAATGAGGTGTTAACCTGGTGAAGCTATAACACAGGACTACCTGCGTACCAAACAGCATAAGCAGCAAGTGATAAATAGGGCTAAGTGATCCCATAACCAACGGATCAGATTTAAGCTCTGCAGCCCTGCCACATCCAGTCGTGAATGGTGGTGGACAATTAAACAACTCACTGGAGGAGGAGGCTCCACAAATATCCCCATCCTCTATGATGGGAGAACCCAGCACATCAGTGCAAAAGATAAAGCTGAAGCATTTGCTAAAATCTTCAGCCAGAAGTGCCGAGCGGATGACCCATCTCGGCCTCCTCCGGAGGCCCCCAACATCATAGATGCCAGTCTTCAGCCAATTCGATTCACTCCACGTGATATCAAGAGATGGCTGAAGGCACTGGATACTGCAAAGGTTATGGGCCCTGACAATATCCCAGCAATAATACTGAAGACTTGTGCTCCAGAACTTGCCGCAACCCTAACCAAGCTGTTTCAGTACAGCTACAACACTGGCATCTACCTGGCTATGTGGAAAATTGTCCAGGTATGTCTTGTACACAAAAAGCAGGACAAATCCAACCCAGCCAATTAGTCTACTCTCCGTCATCAGTAAAGTAATGGAAGGGGTCATCAACAGTGCTATCGAGCTTGCTTAGCAATAACCTGACCTCATTACAGCCTTGGTTCAAACATGGACAAAAGAGCTGAACTCAAGAAGTGAGGTGAGAGTGACTGCCCTTGACATCAAGGCCGCATTTGACAGAGTGTGGCATCAAGGAGCCCTAGCAAAACTGAAGTCAATGGGAATCAGGGGGAAAGCTCTCCACTGGTTGGAGTCATACCTAACACAAAGGAAGATGGTTATTGGAGGTCAGTCATCTCAGGTCCAGGACATCACCGCAGGAGTTCCTCGGGGTAGTGTCCTCGGCCCAACCACCTTCAGCTGCTTTATCAATGACCTTCCTTCCATCATAAGGTCAGAATTGGGATGTTCGCTGATGATTGCACAATGTTCAGCACCATTCACGACTCCTCAGATACTGAAGCAGCCCATGTCCAAATGCAGCAAGACCTGGACAATATCCAGGCTTGGGCTGACAAGTGGCAAGTAACATTTGTGCCACACAAGTGTCAGGCAATGACCATCTCCAACAAGAGAGAATCCTACCATCACCCCTTGATGTTCAATGGCATTACCATCACAGAATCCCCCACTATCAACACCCTGGAGGTTATCATTGACCAGAAACTGAACTGGACTAGCCATATAAATACTGTGGCTACAAGAGCAGGTCAGAGGCTAGGAATCATGTGATGAGTAACCCACCTCCTGACTCCCGAAAGCCTGTCCACCATTTAAAAGGCACAAGTCAGGAGTGTGATGGAATACTCCCAACTTGCTTGGATGAGTGCAGCTCCCACCACAGTCAAGAAGCTTGACACCATCCAGGACAAAGCAGCCCGCTTGATTGGCCCCACATCCACAAACATTCACCGCCTCCACCACCGACTCACAGTAGCAGCAGTGTGTACCATCTACAAGATGCACTGCAGGAATTCACCAAGGCTCCTTCGACTGCACCTTGCAAACCCATGACCGCTACCATCTAGAAGGACAAGGGCAGCAAATAGATGGGAACACTACCACCTGGAAGCTCCCCTCCAAGTCACTCACCATCCTGACTTGGAAATATATCGCCGTTCCTTCACTGTCGCTGGGTCAAAATCCTGGAACTCCCTAACAGCACCGTGGATGTACCTACACCACGTGGACTGCAGCGGTTCAAGAATGCAGCTCACTACCACCTTCTCAAGGGCAATCAGGGATGGGCAATAAAAAAAATTGCTGGCCCAGCCAGCGAAGGCCACATCCCATGAATGAATTAAAAAAAAATAATGGTCTCAGCTAAAACAAGCTGGATTATATCCCATTTTCAGTATTGAATTGATTGCTTCATAAAGAAAAGCTGAAGATTCATGTCATTTGGGCTATCTCCAGGAATATAGCAGGCCACAGACAACTTCAGGGAGGCATGTTTTTACATCACCAGTTAGTGTATTATCAGGGATAGCTCCAATTCAGCTTGCATGATAGCAGCCACCTAGATATGGCATTGTAGCCTTACATAAACTCCCAAAATGTTTACGAAGTGCTTGACCATCATCAAATCCAGTGCTTGCACATCTATCTGATTTGGCTAATTGGCTTGTAAGAACTTCCTGTTGAGAGAAGTGCACAGGCAATTGTCCAATAGGCTCTCAACACTTTCCCTTGAAGTTTAACTTAATTTTCTGCTTTGAGAAGTTTTATTTGGAGCCAAAGCAGGATATGACCATTGTACACACTGTGTTTTACATCACCTGGGAAAAGAACCATTTGTTTCCAGACCAGCTTGCAGTTCCCCGGAGATTCGTGTGTCCTATTCAGTCGATGCTAAGAATTGTTGAAGAACACCACCTTTATGATCTTTGTCACCAAGAATGCTAAACCATTTGTGTGATCAGCACAGTGTCATCCTCCGAGTTCTCATCTGTCCCATTTAGTCTGGGTCTCAGGTGCTGGTCGCATCAGTAAGAGCTATCTAGCACAACCAATCATCAGCATTTGTGACTGATGCTTCTCTGTAGGAGTGGGCAGAGTATTTACAAGAGAGTTGAGCTCCAAGCTAGTGGATTGCACATGTGTCCACCTGGTCTGCTGGTGCACCTAGCTTTGGGCTTTTTCAGGTGTTCGTGTAAGGCCAGTTTGACATTTTTAGACTAATAACTTGATCATTTTCCAATATATGCATAAGGAAGGTGGGACTAGATTCTGTACCTCTGCGGGATGCACAACACCTTACCCATTTGTAGACTTTTACGACAGGTTGAGGTGTCATACTATTAAGAAAGCAGCAAAGTTGATTTAATCCTCATATTCTAGAAAGAAAATAAATGTTCTTCCTTCCCCCAAACCAAAAAACTTAACATTAAATTCATTTTGTGGTTCGCAAACAGAATGGACCTTACCTAGAATTATTATAATAGCACTGTGATTTCACTACGACAGAAAGATAGAAAATTTAAAGGATATCCAGTTTAGTCCAGCTCCTGGTCCATAGCCTTGTAGGCTACTGCATGTCAAGTGCATATCCAAGCATTTTTTAAAAGTGATGAGTGTTTCTTCCTTTACTACTCTTTCAGCCAATGAATTCCAGACTTACTTCACCCCGAGTGGAAAAAATATCTCCTCTCTTCTGCCACAAAGTATTGAATAACACAACTCATCAGTAAATGTATTTTATATATCTAAATCTATTTAGTACACTTGAAGTATTTGCACGAGCAGTTCTCATGTGAAAGGTTTGCAATCTTCATAAGATTACATAGCATAGTCATATGGCACAAAAACAGGGCATTTGGCCCAACCAGTCCATGCCGGTATTTATGCCCCACTTGAGCCTCCTCCCATCTTTCCTCATGTAAATCTATCATCATAACCCTCTATTCCCTTCTTCCTCATATGCTGGCCTAGCTTCCCTTTAATTACATCCATACTATTTGCTTCAACCACTTCCTGTGGTAGAGAGTTTCACATTCTCACCACTCTTTAGATGAAAAGTTTCTTCTGAATTCCCTGTTGGATTGCTTGGTTACATGATTGGCCTCTAGTTATGCTCTCCCCTACAAGAGGAAATATTCTCTGTACATCCACTCTATCAAAACCTTTTCATAATTTTAAATACCTCACATTTATCTGCATTGAGCTTCATTTGCCGATTATTTGTCCATTTTACAAGTTTATTAATGTCCTCCTGTAACTTGTTGCCATCTTCCTCAGTATTAACTAGCCCCCACCCAAGTTGGTGTCCGCAAATTTATAAGTTGTGTTTTTGATTCCAATAATGGAACCCCAACTAAAGGAGAGAATAAGAACACCTAGAAACAAAAAATATAATGAATGATCAGCATGGATTTCAAAAGGGAATATCTTGCTTGACCAACTATTGCCTAGATGTTCCCCCACTTTTCTCTCTCATCTGCTTTGGTTTATTTCCCCTCACTAGGTCCAATAGTGAATCTTCCCTTGTTGGGCTTTTTGCATATTGGGTTGGGAGGGCAATTAGGGATGAGCAATTAATGCTGGCCTTGCCAGCAACACTTGCATCCATGAAAGAAAGAAAAGGAACGGGATCCTGTACACATTGTAGGAACTCCATTCCCTTATCTTCATTACCTATCTCTTCTGTTCAATTAATATCAGGATAGTTGAAATCCCCTATGATGATTATTATATGTTTGTTACTCAATATCCTAGTTTGTCTGCATAATTATTCCTCCTCCTCCTTCCACTATTAGGTGCTCAGTAGAGTATACTTATTAGTGTGATGGATCCTTTATTATCTTTTAACTTTATTCATTCTATTTTTGTTGTGCTGATAACTTTATTCTTCTGCCATTACATTATCCAGAACAAATACAGCTATTCCACCTCCCCTTCTTCATGTTCTATCTTTGCTAAATATGATATACCCTGTAATATTTAATTCCAGTCCTGATTTTTCTGTAGTTGCATCTCAGTAATCCTTGTTATGTCTGGTTCCACCCAGCGTATGATTGTCTCCAGCTCCCCTGTTTTATTATAGGCACTATGCATTGCTGTACAGACATTTTAACTTTTTTTTAATAGGATTTCCTCTTGCTTTATGTTTAACCATCTTTTTAGACTCCTGTTCTATAATTTGATTTCCTACAGTCAGTCTCCTCCCTTACTTTATTCCTTCCTATGCTCTCCTGCCCTGTTTGGTTTACGTTTAGGCTGCTTATGTTTCTTGTAGATCCCTTCCCCCACATTACTGGTTTAAAGCTCTTGCCAGTTCCCTATTTACTCTTTATGCTAGGATAGGGTTCCATGCCAGTTCAGGAGGAGCCCATCCCATTTGTGCAGCTCCTTCCTGTCCTGGAACTGGTGCTAGTGTCCCATGAAAAGGAACCCCTTTTTCCCACACCAGCCTATTAGGCATGTGTTAATTTTCTTGATCTGTCTGCTTCTATGCCAATTTGCATGTTTCTTGGGCAATAATCCAGAGATCATTACCCTCGAGATCCTGCTTTTTAATTTGGAGTTTAACACCTGATAGTCTCTCAACAGGATCTTCTCTCTGTTCCTACCTATGTCATTTATTCCAACATGGAGCAGGGCAACTGGATTTACCTCCTTCTTCCTTTCCTCTCTAGCCACGATGAAAATCCCTTACCCTGGCACCAGGTAGGCAGCACACCCTTCGGACTCTCGTTCTTGACTGCAGAGGATGCTGCTTATCCTCAAATCTAATTTAGTAGCGGCTCTATGCTAATCATGTTAAGAATTGATGCTCACCGTGGTGCTGTTCCATGAGTTGAACTTTGAATTTCATCATTGGTCCAGAGTTGAAAGATTTTATGAAACATTTTTAGAGGAAATATTGCCTTTGCTATTTCATTAATCACCTATCAATCAATGGAAAATCATCTTTTTGTGTACATAATTTATAGGTGGTCCAGTTCCAGTTGACATTTATCGAAGGATCAAGAGGCTAGAGGATAGAATTCTTCATTTGGAAGGTCTTTCTCCAGAATATTTTCAACATGTGGTAGGTTTATTAACCTCATTACCTAAGGTACCATGTTCTTCAATTCAATTATAAGGTTGTAGAATTTTGCAGCATTGAAAGACATGGGGCAGGATTTTTCAGTTGGTGTGTGGGGGATGAACCCGACATGCTGACGCGTTAAATGACGCACGATGACTTCAGGCGTGCGTCCCGACGTCATCGGGCTGTCTCGCGATGTTTTGTTCAGGCACGCGCCGGAGTCGGCTGCGCGCCCACCGATATGGAAACGTCCTAATAAGGTCATTAAGGAAGTAATTAATGTAATTGTTAACGCTGCCTTTACAACCTTAAGGTTTTTTAGGAAACCTCATCCACGAGCAGGATGAGCTTTCCTAAAGCTTTTATTAATTAAATAATTTTCCCTGCATATAAAAACATGCCCCATCTCATGTGATACAAGGGGACATGTTTAAATACATTTTTAATCCATTTATTCATTAATTACAATAGCGATTCAATCTCTCTGAGGCAGCTCCATGCCTCAGGGAGATTGAAGCGCTCTTTCGCGTGTGTGCGCGAAAGAGCACTGGCACCGACTCTCTCCCCCCCACCTGCACAGGTAGCGCTGAGCACTATGGCTTGCGTCTCACGCTGGGCGGGCCTTAATTGACCCGTCCACGTAAAATGGCAGCGTGCAGTCGATCGTGGGCGACGATCAACTCCATAACCGCCCGTTCCCTCTGAGCCCGCCCGCTACCTGAAAAATTCAGGCCATGGGGTCCATGGCACCTGTGCAGGCTTTCTGAAAGAGCTATCCACTTAACTCCATTGCCCTGGCCTTCCCCAGTACTTTATAAAATTACAAAACTTCTCTTTCAAAAGTTCTTATCGATGTTGCTTTTGCCACTATTTCTGGTAAGGTGTCCTTTATCCTAATAAAGGAGAAGAAAATCTAACCTTTCTCTTCAGGTCACTATCTTAAATTTATAGGAATATAGGACTTAAGAGCAGGAATTTGACCCTTCAAGCCTCCTCTGCCATTTGATGAGATCATAGCTGATCTGGCTGAGGTCTCAATTCCACCTTCCTGTCTGCACCCCTCCATAATTCTTGACTCCCTTGTTTATCAAAAATCTATCTAACTCAGCCTTGAATAAATTCAGTGACAGCCTCCACTGCTTTCTGGGGAAAAGAATTCCACAGACTAATGACCCTCTGATATCTCCTCATCTCCATCTTAAAAGGGACACCTCTTATTCTTTAACTGTCCCCTAGTCACCCCCACAAGAGGAAGTAACCTCCCAGTGTACACCACTATCAAGCTCCTCAGGAGCATGTTTCAATAAGATCCTCTCTCGTTCTTCTAAACCCCAATGGGTACGGGACCAACCTGTTCAACCTTTCTTCATAAGGTAAGCCCTTCATCCCAGGAATGATCTAAGTCTACCTTCTCTTAACTGCGTCCAACATAATTATATCCTTTTTCAAATAAGGAGACCAAAACCGTATGCAGTACTCTAGATGCGCTTTCACCAAGGCCCTGTACTGCAGTAAAACTTCCATATTTTTATTTTCCATTCCCCTTGCAATATACACCAACATTCCATTTGCCTTCCTAATCACTTGCTCTACCTGCTGCTAACTTTTTGTGATTCATGCACCAGGACACCCAGGTCTATCTATACCGCCGAATTCTGCAATTTTTCTCCATTTAAATAGTATATTGCTTTTCTATTCTTCCTGCCAAGGTGGACAAGTTCACAATTTCCCACGCTGTATTCTGCCTGCCAAATTTTTGCCTACTCATTTAACCTATCTATATCCCTTTGCAGACTCTTCACCTCCTCTTGACAACTTATTTTCCTGCCTACCTTGATATCATTGGCAAATTTAGCAACCATACATTCTATCCCTTATCCAAGCCATTGATATAGATTGTAAATAGTTGAGGCCCCAGCACTGATCCCTATGGCACTCCACTAGTTACAGCTTGCCAACCCGAAAAAGACCCAGTTATCCGTCTTATATTTCAATGAGTTTTTATTGGCATTTGTTCTATCTCTCCAAAACTAAAGCAAGTAAAAGATAGATGAACTTTATTTTGGATATCTCAAAAAGTTGCAAGTCTGCTTTGCAATAATGAAAGTTTGATTTTTTTTCCATAAACACCTGACAGTGGCTACCCAAACATGTACTACCAAGCATCCAAACAGATATGCCTCAGGGTATTGTAACATATTTATTTTAACATTGCAACAGTGACATTTCAAAAGTACTTCCTTGGTTGTATTAAAATAAATTTCTAGAAATGTCATGCCATTCACAGTGAAACATTACTTCCTTATGAAACCACAATGTAATGCCTTTGGCATACATTGATCAAAGTAGTCATTTGTTGTTATACTCAGATAGTTCTTGGGGTTTTTTTTAATGCAATAAATAACAGCATGTCAAGTCAGACTGAAAGGATGCAAGATTTCCTGTTGATTTCCCACCCAGTGAGCTCACAATTTCAGCCAAACCCACAATAACAAAGAAAGAAGTAAAGCTGAAGACAGTCACTCCAAGCAAATATATCAACCCTCCTAACCATTAGTTACAGTAAAGTATTAATGGCACCCTAACAAAGGCACCTAACTAATTACTTGACTAGGGTATACTTGAGAAAAAGTCTTAATTTGGTAAAGAAGTAAAATAATTTGAACACCAATGCAAAATTTGCAGATGCTGGAAATCTGAAATAAAAACGGGAAAATGCTGAAAAGGTCACAGACCTGCGACATTAATTCTGCTTCTCCCTCAGAAGAATTTGAGCTTTGTTCAGAAAAAGCAAAATATAAGACTTTTGACGAAATACATGCTATTTTTAAAAAAAAACTCAATGTGATCCTTGAACTACATTTAGTGCATATTCCTGTTTCTATCATTTTGAGTATATACTAAAAAAAAACAGAAAAAAGACTTCATTAAAACTGCAGTTTTGGTCAGGACATCTGGGGGAGAATTTTCTCCCTGTTAGGCGGGCGGTTCTGGAGTGGGCACGGAGCTGCCTGCAATCGGCTGCGTGCCACCATTTTGCATGGGCGGGCCAATTAAGGCCCGCCCAGCGTGATGTGCACCCGGAAGCGCTGAGCACTACCTGTGCGGGCAGGGGGAGGAGGGAGAGTCGGGGCCTGCGCTCTTTCGCGCATGTGCACGAAAGCGCAGAAATCTCCCTGAGGCACAGAGCTGCCTCGAGGAGATTAATTTAATAATAAAACATTGCAAAAAAAGAAAAAAAATACTCAGACATGACCCCTCATGTTAGTGCCACATGAACTGGGCCATGTTTATGTATTTTAATAATTTTTATTTAATTTATAAACCCTTCATGAAACCTCATCCTGTCCGTGGATGAGGTTTCATGAAAAATGCGAAAGTTGCCTGGGCTCTTCGCCTGCCCGCCAACCTTGAGGTTCGATGGGCAGCCCTGACAATCACTTTAATGAGGTAATTAATGGCCTTAACTGGCTTTTGACAGTTCGGCAGGCGCACAGCCGACTCCAGTGCGGGCCCACCGAATTGAAGATCGGGATGATACGCGGTAACGTCGGGACACACGCCCAGAGATTCAGGCCCTGGGGAACTTCCTTGCTCTTCCTCGAAAAGGTGGTCATTCGTGGTCTGGAATTTCAGGGCTGGAAAGGGATGTATGTAAGCTGCCTCAAACACCAGGAAAAAAAAAACGCATCCAAAAAATACTTCTAAAACAGAATTTTTACTCAAAAGTTTGTACTGAATAACTGTGGGGTTACTTCACCCTTACATCCCACACTAATCTAGGATGCACATCTTGTGGACCTGGTATCTGTTCTATTTTGAGGGCTGCCAATCTTTTGAATACTGTCTCTTTATCTAGTTTTATCCTATCCAATGCCATTACATTCCCCTTTCACTGTTAGATTGGTAGTATTGCCTTCTTTACTGAAGATATATTGAAAGTGCTCATTTAGTACCTCAGCCATGCACTTTGGTTCCACAAGAAGATCTCCTTTTTGGTCCCTGGTCAGCCCACCCTTCCTTTGATTACCTTTTTTCGATTTATGTATAATGAAAAGACTTTTGGTTCCCTTTTATGTGAGCCATTAATTTATTCACTTTCTTACTTTCTCTTTTCCCCTCCTAATCCCTTTTGTTTAGATCTCCTCTGTAATTTCTATATTCAGCTTGGTTCTTGACTGCATTATGAGCCTTATATTTGTCATAAATTTCCTTTTTCTCATTTTAATCTCTATATCTTGAGTTCAAAGGGGAGCTCTAGCTTTGCATGCCATTACTTTTCTCCTTCATGGGAATGTGTCTATTCTGTACTTGAGCCAACTCTACTTTGACAGCCCCCCCGTTGTTGAATTAGTGTTTTGCCTACCAATTTCTGATTCCAGTCCACCTGGGCAAGATCCCTTTCAACTCGATGAAGTTGGTTCTCATCCAGTTAAATACTTTTATTCTTGTCCTTTTGTAAACCTTCATTATATTACGGTCACTGTTCCCCAAATGCTCTGTCATTGAAACATGCTCTATTTAATTCTGAGAACTAGATCCAGCATTGCTTCCTTCTTTGTTGAGCTGGAGACACATTGATCAAGAAAGTTCTTTTGTACACATTTCAGAAATCCCTCCTCATCTTTGCCCTATATTAAATTTATGAAGAAACAACATAGTCACTCCAAGGACCAGGAGAAAATTAAGCAAGCAGTTTGGTCAGTTTCATTGTGCTTCCTGATTTGCAAATGGTGGCTTGAAAAATAAATTTATAACTTAGATTGCTTTAATGATGTTTGGTGGTTTGTTACTTTTTCCCTGGCCATCTAGTGAATGGAGAAGGTTTTTGATCAGCTGAGATAATGCATTCATTAGTTATTTGAGCTGGTCACAATCTTTTCACCCTGCATGCGCTTTAAATATCATGCGAGGAATATGTACTTCATGAAACACATTTAATTATATTCATTTTACACAAATGTAATCTTGGTAGGGATCTTTGGAATTATGAAATTCTCTTTATTGTATGATGTAGATGGACAGTATCCTGATCTGTATTAATTTTACTGATAATTTGTGGGGTTTTTTAAAATTGAAAAATGCTTTTGATTTCATACCGTTTCAAAAATGATTTTTTTTGATGGGGTTAAGAATTTTAGCTACTAACGTCTTTAACCAGTATGCCTCAGATTTTGCAACTTCCTCGTAGTTAATTTCAGGCTATCACAAACTAAATTTTTTTGCGTGTTTTCTTAAATGCAAATGAACTTAAAGCAAAAAACTTTCTCTTCTTCAGAACTTTCCAAGCAAAAGACGTAAAGTTCATGAAACAATGCAGGTATTTTATTTTTTGCTTCCATATTCATTATTTTATACAATATTGTCTAAGGACATACTTGATCATCTAACTAAGTTGTATATACAGTACTTCCAGATTGAGGCGACAGGGAGATCTCTGTCAGTTTCTATTCTCCCCATACCCTTTCTCCTCAATCTCTGAACAAACAAAAATCAGGGTCACTTGTTTTTGACAGGACACACCAGCTCATGTTTATCTAAGACCTCAGTCTGCAAAATTTGGAAAACATAGGAACCTATTGGTTTAGCAAGAGATCTAATTCTTACGTGCTGTTTTTTTTGGTATTTGTGTGGGTGCCTAATTAGGTATATTTCACCATAAAATGAACAAATCACTGTTAATGCAGATATCTGTGCCTTGCAGTACAGGTGGCTCATACAAAGTCATGTCAGAAAAAAGCTTTTAAAGTTGAAAACAAAAAGTCAGTTACAATTTAATGATTAAAAACATGATTGAAAAGAGGGAAAAAACGATTATTACAATTCACAGCCAAGCATTTGAACAATTTAGTGCTTAGGTTTGAATATGCACACTTGGAACTCTACATGGTGAAAAAGACATATGAAACACTTGCCTTTATCAATCGAGGCATAGATTACAAAAGTAGGGAGGTCATGTTGGAGTTGTATAGAACCTTAGTGAGGCCACAGCTGGAGTACTGTGTGCAGTTCTGGTCGCCACACTATAGGAAGGATGTGATTGCACTGGAGGGGGTGCAGAGGAGATTCACCAGGATGTTGCCTGGGATGAAACATTTAAGTTATGAAGAGAGGTTGGATAGACTTGGGTTGTTTTTGTTGGAGCAGAGAAGACTGAGGGGCGACCTGATCGAGGTGTACAAGATTATGAGGGGCATGAACAGGGTGGATAGGGAGCAGCTGTTCCCCTTAGTTGAAGGGTCAGTCACAAGGGGGCATAAGTTCAAGGTGAGGGGCAGGAGGTTTAGGGGGGATGTGAGGAAAAACTTTTTTACCCAGAGGGTGGTGATGGTCTGGAATGCACTGCCTGGGAGGGTGGTGGAGGCGGGTTGCCTCACATCCTTTAAAAAGTACCTGGATGAGCACTTGGCACGTCATAACATTCAAGGCTATGGGTCAAGTGCTGGTAAATGGGATTAGGTAGGTAGGTCAGGTGTTTCTCACGTGTCGGTGCAGCCTCGATGGGCCGAAGGGCCTCTTCTGCACTGTGATTCTGTGATTCCCCAATTTCATAAGTGTCGGCAGACCAAAAGCACGGTTTCCTTTTATATTACAGTGAAAATAGAGCAGACACTGCACTCTCCAGTGACTATAAAAGTGAAGTTAATCCTTTCTTTCTTCTGTCTTTTTTGTCTTGTTTTATCATTTTCTTTCTTTACCCATATCACCTCATTCTCTTGTTTTTGCTGGAGAACTAGAAAAGGAGCTGACTGAAATGCTAGCTTTGTCCACTTCACTGCTGTCATATGAATTAGGAGAGGTATAGGCCACTTAGCCCCTCAAGCCTATTCCACCATTCATTAAGATCATGGCTGATCTGATTGTAACCTTAACTCCACATTACCACCTACCTCTGATGACCTTTCCCATCCTTGCTTATCAAGAATCTATCTACCTCTGCCTTTAAAATTTTCCAACACTCTGCTTCCACCATCTTTTTGAGGAAGAGATCCAAAGATTCTCAGCCCTCTGGTAGAAAAAATTTCTCCTCACCTGTCTTAAATGAGTGACCCCTTATTTTTAAACAGCGACTCCTGGTTCTAGATTCTCCCATAAGAGGAAACGTACTTTCCACATCCATCCCGTCAAGACCATTCAGAATCTTGTATGTTTCAATTAAGTTGCATCTTGCTCTTCTATACTCCAGTGGGTACAAGCGTTCCCTGCCCAATCTTTCCTCATAAGACAACCTGTTCATCCAGGCATGAGTCTAATAAACTCTGAACTGCTTCCAACTCATTTACATCCTTCCTTAGATAAGGAGACCAAAACTGTAAACAGTAGTCCAAACATGGTCTCACCAATGCCCCGTATAACTGAAGCATAACCTCTCTACATTTGTATTCAACTCCCTTGCAATATAACGGCATTATTAGCTTTCCTAATTACTTGCTGTACTCGCGTACTAACCTTACGTGATTCATGCACTAGGACACCCAGAAAGCTCTGCATCTCAGAGCTCTGCAACCGATCATCATTTGGATAATATGATTTTGTACTCCTGCCAAAATGGACAATTTCACATTTTCCCACATTATACTCTATTTGCCAGATCTTTGTCCACTTACTTAACATATCTATGCATCTTTGTAGCCTCCTTATATCTTCTTCACAACTTCCTTTCCTATCTATTTTTGTACCATTAACAAATTTAGCAACTATACCTTCAATCCCTTCACCCAAGTCATTTATATAAATGGTAAAAAGTTGAGGCCCCGACGCTGATACCTGTCGCACACCACTCGTTATCTCTTGCCAATCAGAAAATTACCCATTTATGCCTACTCTCCGTTTCCTGTTAGCTAACCAATCTTATATCCATGCCAATATGTTAACCGCTACACCATGAGCTTTTATTTTCTGCAATAACCTTTGATTATGGTGCCTTATCAAACGCTTTCTGGAAATCTAGGCGCAGTACATCCACCAGTTCCCCTTTATCCACAGCACATGTTAGTTCTTCAAAGAACTCCAATAAATTGGTTAAACATGTTTTCCCTCTCACAAAACCATGTTGACTCAGCCTGATTACCTTGAATTTATTGAAATGCCCTGCTATAACCCCTTTAATGATAGCTTCTAACATTTTACCCTATGACAGATGTTAAGCTAACTGGCTTTTAGTTTCCTGAATTCTGTCTCCATCCCTCCCCCCACCCCCTTTTTTTGAATAAAGGGGTTAGATTCACTATTTTCCAATCTAATGGCACCTTCCCTGAATCCAGGGAGTTTTGGAAATTTCGAACCAACACATCAACTATCTCACTAGCCACTTCTTTTAAGACCCTAAGATGAAGTTCATCAGGACCTGTGTCTTGTCAGCCCACAGCTCCAACAATTTGCTCAGCCCCACTTCCCTTTTTTGTGGGAACTGAACTTTTATATTCAGTTCCTCTTGTAATAAAATATAGTGTTCCATTAGCCTTCTTGATTGCATGCTGTACCTGCATACTTACGTTTTGTGACCATGCACGAGAACACCTAGATCCCTCTGCACCTCTGAATTCTGTAGTTGTTCTCCGTTTAAGTGATACTCTGCTTTTTTATTTTTCTTGCCAAAGTGAACAATTTCACATTTTCCCACATTATTCTCCATCTGCCAGATTTTTGCAGACAGATATAGATGAGTTGAGTGAGTGGGCAAACTCTTTGTCTTCTTCACAACATACTTTCCCACCTATATATGTCATCTACAAATTTAGCTGCCACACCTTTGCTCCCCTCATCTAAGTCATTGATATAAATTGTAAAAAGTTGAGACCCCAGCACAGACCTCTGTGGGACCCCACTAGTCACATCCTGCCAATCAAAGACCCATTTATGTATTCTCACTGTTTTCTGCCAGTCAGCCCCCTATCCAGGCTAATATGTTACCCGCTACACCATGAGCTTTTATTTTCTGCAATAACCTTTGAGCAGCAAATGACAGAGGTAAAATTCGGTTTGTCAGAGGTGGAGAGCCAAAGAATCTGAACTATCCAATTAAAATAAGCTAGATGATTTACTGCATTTAGATCCTGACTTGTTGCTGTATCAGATTAGGCTTGGTACCTAGATGCCAAAGCATCTAGAGTTAAAATTATGTGAAAGGCTGCTAAACCTGGCTGCTGTTTTTTCCATTGAAATGTTTGTGTTGTATCATGCTGCTTCTAATTGAAAAGCATAATTACAGTTTATCCCAGTGTACTACAAATTTAAATACTTTAAATTATTTGTGTTTCAGGGCTATAGTCTGATAGAAATTGATGAGAAGATTAGTGCGCTGAAGGCAGTGCTGCTGCAGAAAGCAAATGACCAGACTACGCCAATAGAAGCTGACAAGATGTCTATGTGAGGTCAATTTTTACTGAGCTTTATAACTTGAGTTTAAAACCAGCCAAATGAGTCAATGAGTTTTTTTTTACTACTATTTTCAGAAAATGAAAACCTGCTGGAGTGGTGTCAGTAACATGGTCTCTGAACCAGACATTCAGATATTGCTTTCTGAAGTGCATAATCTGGATTGAAACTGTCAATTTGGCCATAATGAATTTGTTTCCTAATACTAACTGTCAGATAAATGACAAATTTTATTTTAAATAAAGCATCCCAAAGAATAAACAGAATCTTTGCTGTGATCCATATTAAATGCATTTTGAACAAAATATTGGTATTTGGCACTAGGTTGCTTTAATGTTGAAAACATCAAATGCTGACCAAACAGATGTCTTGAGTACACCATGTTTTAGGTGTCCAATGTTCATAGAACTATTGTGTGTTAATTACGTATGTGCAACATTGGACAATAAAAGTTCTGATACTGCCACAAAAACAAGAAATTGTAATATTTTTCTTGAAATAACCCTGGTATATTTTCTTATGTATTGGAAGTCAGGCTGTAATTAAATTAAGAGCTAGAGTGATGGCAAGAGTCTAAAGTCAACAGTAAGAGGTTGTTTTGATGTGTTAATGAATCAAGAGGAACTTCAGTCAGAGTTTTACATAAAGCAATAGCAGGAATAGTTTGAATTTAGTTCAAAGGGGGATACATGCATGTTGTAAAAAGGTACAAGGAAGTGAGGTAAAGATAGGGTAAGTTTGTCATTACAAGCCTAAGAGCTAAAGTAAAGAATGGTTTAATCAATCCTGGGAAGAAAGCATTTCTGAAGAAACTGGTTGAAACAATAAAGAGATCAAAGGGAAGGAACACACTTAAGGAAATTCTGAAGCCTATGTGAGGGGGTAGCTGCTTAGATCTCCCAGAAGACAGCAGGGTAGCTGGGCAGAATTCTAAGAAGACAGTGTAAACAAGGCCAGACCTGAAGACCCAGTTGCTGTCATCATCAGAGAGCACCCCAAGGGAAAAAGGCATGGTGTGGTAAAAATTACTGGATGCCTATAGATTCTAAAATCTACAAGGATGGTCGCTGAACAGAAAATGGGAAGGTTAGCTCTGAAAGTAGTTAAGATAAGATTTGTGGAACTGTTTTAAAGTACTGTTTACTGTGTGCAGCCATTTGTGTGTTTAGGTGTAATTGTGTTTTCTTTGTCTTTTTTTTATTCTTTTAATAAGTCTTTACTATAACACCATCACTCATAGCCAGGAACATCATTTCCTGAGTTCTGAACTGTTCCTTGTACTATACAAATTGCAAAAACCGTTTCAACAGCTGTTCAAGTTTCCCTATGGGATTTCAGCAGCTTGGCATTTACTATCAGCTGTGCCGTAACAATACTGTTGGATGATTTTTAAAATTTGTTTTGTAAATAATCCTCTTTTACCACACTAACTTCTGAAAATATATAATGCCACCATTGAGAAATGCTCAACATTTGACAGTCTAAGTAAGAAATTGTGGACCTCTGCATATGCCAATGGTGGCTCCTAAATCCTTGTTCGCATTCTACTAACAGAAGTGCAGCAGAGCAGGTGCTGGTAACCTCCACTCCTGACCTTGCTGCAATATCTGGGATCACAGAAGATCACCTTGTTAGAATATTACCACTATTTGTGCATCTTGGGTGCTAGACAGAGTGTAGAGATGGCAGTGGGGGTGTTGGAAAACTTGCACTGGCCAGGTACTAATGTTCCTGCCAGTGGCATTGGTGCCAACTTTGGACTGACCTTTTTATAACCACCAACAGGAATGGGGAGAAAATAACCTGCCTTTAACAATGTTTGCCAAGTAAGGTTCAGGTGCCAAATCAACATGGTTGTATTTTGCACAAGACACAGGTAGAAAAACAAGACTTCTAATTTTTATGTAGACGTATTTGATTTGGCTATGTTTCCTGTGTGCTATCTTGATATGCATATGTAAGTACATTTAAGTATATATAGATACATAGATACAATATGAGCTATATCTGAATATCTAACCAGCGTGTGTGTGTTTTGGGGGGGTGGGGAGCAGGTGGTGTCAGTCAATTATAAGTCCCTAATAATTACTGATTCAAATTGCTTAAAATATTTCTTTTAAAAAACTTTGTCTGCCATCTAGCTGGCAATCTTAGTACAATGAATAGTGTCTGTAATAAAACCAAGACATAAAAAAACAAAATTAAAAATGATTAGACAAACATAAATTGTTACTTTTAAATATTTCCAATCATGTTTTCAAGTGGATGTCTTGTTCTTTTCTGAGAAGCTTGAACTTTGGGTTTCTGGGCTTCCTTGATACTTGAGGCTTCCCAGAACTATCACTCTCGGCTCAAAGGATGTCCTAACATGTTGATATACTGTTGCTCTCAGTGTGCAACAATATTCTGGAAGAATAATTCTTAGCATATACTGAGGCTGTCTCCCTTACTGGGTCTAATGAGCACAGTCACAGATTGGGGCTGGCAGGTAAAGCATGAACTCCACATTTGTGGTGATAGTCCTAAAAAAATGTAGTTTTCAAATATGAAATGTTGCATGTGTGGCAAGTGAAACTTTATGAAATTTTTAAATCTTTTTAATGAATGTTCTACGTGGGTATACCAGATTCAATTATTTATGTTCATCTTCAAATTGAAAGTCGAAATTCAGGACTTATCAAATCGAAAGGTATTCTAAATATAATTCTAGAGTTTAATCCTTTGTTTCATCAGAATATTTTAGTAACATTCAATGCCATTGTAGAGATATAGGATCATAAGAAATGAGTGCAGAAGTAAGTAATTTGGCCCTTTGAGCATGCTTTCCGTTCAATAAAATCTTGGCTGTATTTTTTTTGCCTCAAATTCATCTTACCGCACAACGCCCACGTTCTTGATTCCCTTAATACCCAAAAATCTTATCAACCCCCTGCATATGCTCAATGATTGAACACCAAGGGCAGAATATTATGCTCGGTGTGCACCCGACACACCCGAGCGTAAAATGACGTGTGATGATGTCGGGCGTGCGTCCCAACTTAACCGCGCAGCCTCGTGATATTTTGTTTGGTGGGCACGTGCCGGAGTCGGCTGTGCACCCGCCGACAATTAAAAGGCCTATTAAGGCCATTAACAATCTAATTAAATTCAAATTTACACTGCCTGTCCAACCTAACAGTTGGCGGGCAGGCGAAAAGGCCAAATGGCCTTTACATTTTTTTAGGAACCCTCATCATGAGTGGGATGAGGTTTCCTAAAGCAAATAAACATTAACTAAAAACTTTATTTTTGAATTAAAAACATGTCCCAGCTCATATAACAGAGTCACATAAGGGTACATGTTTTCTTAAATTTTTATTCTCTTCATTTTTTTCTTACACAGCGCTTCAATCTCCCTGAGGCAGCTCTGTGCTCGCCCGCACAAGCAGCGCTCAGCGCTGCCGCTCACAACCCACGCAAGGCAGGCCTTAATTGGCCTGCCAACGTGAAATGGTGGTGCGGAGCCGATCGCAGCTGGCTTCAACCGCCCCCGACAAGGGCAAAATCCTGCCCCAACTCCACTCTGCAGTAGAGAATTCCAAAGTTTCACAACTCTTTGAGTGAAGAAATTTCTCAACCCAATCCTAAATAGCCAACTCTTTATTTTGAAACTGACCTTGTTGTTGACTCCCCAGCCAGGGGAAACACCCTCCTAGCATCTACCCTGACAAGTCCCTTAAGAATTTTACATGTTTCGATGAGATCATCTCTCGTTCTTATAAATTCTATGGAATATAGACCTAATTTATTCAATCTCTCTTCAGAATAACACCCTCCCGCCCCAAATCCCAGGAATCAGTTTATTTGAGTGAACCTTTGTTACATTCGCTTTAAGGCAAGTATGTCTTTCCTTCAGTAAGGAGACTAAAACTGGGCACACTACTCCAGATGTGGTCACGTTATTAAGGGCAAATATAACTACAGTATGACCATTTTACTCTTAGACTTCAATCCCTTTGTAATAAAGGCTAATATATTATTTGCTTTCTTAATTTATTGCTGTACCTACTTGATAACTTTCTGTGATTCATGCACAAGGATAGTCAGGTCACTCTAAATACCAATATTTCCTAGTCTCTCACCACTTAAAGAATATTCTGCCTTTCTATTTTTCATTCCAAAGTGGATAATTTTGCACTTTCCACATGATATTCCATCTAACATGTTCTTGCTCACTCGTTAACCTGTCTACGTCTTTGTGCAGCTGCTTTACATCCTCCATAGTTTTCCATTTAACTTTGCATTGTCAGCAAACTCAGATACATTGTACTCAGACCCTTCATCTAAGTCATTGATATAAATTATGAATAGCTGAGGCCCAAGCACTGATCTTTGCAGTATCCTGCTAGTTACAGCCTGCCAATCCAAAAATGATCCATTTATTCCTGCTTTCTAGTTTCTTTCCTTTAACTGATCCTCAAACCATGTTAATATATTATCCCTAATCCAATGAGTCCTAATTTTGTGTATTGACCTCCTGTGTTTTACCTTATCAAATGTTTTTTGAATATTCAAATACACTACATCCATTGGCTCCCCTTAGAGTTTTTACAACCTTAAACACTCGATTTGTCAAGCACACTTTCCCTTTTGCAAATCTGTGTTGACTCTGCCTAAATATATTGAGAAGAATTTTCCCCCTTTTAGGGGGACAGAAGCGGGGGAGTTCAGGAGTGGGCGCACCGATCGGAAGTGCGCCCCCGATCGGGGCCACACCGCCCTTTTACGTTGGCGGGCCAATTAGGGCCCGCCCAGTGTGACATCTGCAAGGAAGCGCTATGTGCGGGCGGGGGGATTGCCTGAGCCGAGAGTGCACTCTTTTGTGCGCGTGCGCGAAAGAGCGCACTCATCTCCCTGAGGCTAAGTGCTGCCTCAGGGAGATTGGCTCCACAATAAAAAATATTAAAAACAGAAAAAAATTCCCTGACATGTCCCCTCATGTGACACTGTTACATGAGTTGGGACATGTCCATCACTTTTAGTTACACTTTTATTAAATTTTTAAAAACCTACATGAAACCTCATCCCGCCCATGGATGAGGTTTCATGCTTTTTCCCATGCCCGCCAGGGCTCCCGGCCTGCCCGCCAACCTTAAGGTTGGACGGGCAGTCCACTAATTACATTAATGAGTTTGTCAATGGCCTCAATAGGCCGTTGACAGGTCGGTGGTTGCACAGCTGATTTGGCTGAACCCCCGCCGACCTGAAAATTGAAATGAGGTGGGGTGACGTCGGGAGTTCCACCCGACGTCATCCCGCGTCGGCGAGCGGCCCCGCCCCCTGCTTGCCGATCGGGGAATCCTGGCCATTATGATTTTCTCAGCGTCCTATTATCGCATCCCTAATGATAGATTCTAGCATTTTCCCTACTGCTGGTATAAGCTGTGCCTTAGTTGGTAAGACTCCCATCTAAATCAGAAGTTTCCAGGACTTGAGCACATAAATCAAAGCTGACACTCGAATGCAGTGCTGAGGGAGTGCTGCACTGTCAGAGGTACTGTTTTTCAGATGAGGCCCCATCTGCCCTCTGAGATCAACATAAAAAGGGCCCTTTAGCACTATTTTGAGGAAGAACAGGGGAGTTATCTTTGGCCAATATTTACCCCTCAGTTAACATCACAAAAATATGGTCATTATTGCATTGCAATTTGTGCTGTGCATAAATTGGCTGCTATGTTTTCAAAATTTCAACAGTAACTACACTTCAGAAGTATTCATTGTACTGGTTGTAAAGCACTTTAAGATGTCCTGATGCCATGAAAGGCACTATATAAATGCAAGTCTTTTTCACTTTAATTGGTCTATGGTTTGATGTTTATTCTCCTCTTCCTATCTTGAATAGCGGGATTATGTTTGGTATCTTCCAATCCATGGGGGCTGCTCTGGAATGTAGGGAATTCTGAAGAAAAAGTATTTGTTTAAAAGAAAGGAAAGATTCTAAGTAGATGAATCTCTTAAGGTTTATATATAATCCTCATGACTATAACTCTGTGCCAGACAGATCAGCCGGAAATGTAAGTTGCTATCTTTTACATGTAGCCATTTATCTATTAATTAATGTAACTGATTTTAGCTGATCTCTTTCGTATCTGTTTCCGAGCCTTTTCGGTAGAGACAGAAACCCCTCAATGACTTGGGTACATATCCTCAGCATCATCCACCCCCTCACAACATCATAATCCCTGGGTCAGTTTGAGCAATACTACATGAGATCTGCTAGTATGTAGCATTCAGTCCTCTGTAATCACGGAAATCACAAGAACTGTTTTTGTGATAAGATCTTTTAATGTAATTATTTGTATCTGTAGAACTCTAGAAACAATTCTTCATTTAACGATTTGTAATATTTTGATTAAAATGGCACTTGTTTGAAATACATTTTTAAAAGCATTATCACCATTCAATTAAATCACCAGCACACCTGGTCATTTGCAATAACTTTCATGCTTAAAGGTTTGGAACAAATTATTTGGAAGGCCTTTGGGGCAATCTTTTACTTTTTGTGTTTGAATGTTCCCTAGAAAAATACTCCTGGAATCATCAGGTTACCGGCTAAATTTTCTATATTTAACCTCTTACAAGATAGGGAATACATCTAAATGGAAATTAGAAGCCATTTTTTTGGCAATTGTACATATTATATTTTAAATGTAATACATTTTTTTGTTGCAGTCAAGTGACCCTCCATAGCAGCTACTGTCTGCTAAGTGGCCCTGTAATATGGGTCTCAGCTCTGAAGGCAATGCTCTACTTTGTTTTTTTGTAATGGTTAAAAAAACTATTGTGTATTGAACTCCATTTATAGAATTATTGTTATTATTGACCTCCTATTATCTACATGCTGCCTCTTGGTGACATATCCCAAAAACACGTCAATTTCCACATGTATGCTGACGACACTGAGCTCCAGATTACAACCATCTTTTTGAGACCTCGCCTCTGTAATTAAATTGTCTTATCTGCTTGACTGACATCCAGTGCTGGATGAAAACAAATTTTATCCAGCTAAATATTGGGAAGGCCAAAGATAAAGATTTTGATATTTAACATATGGCTGACCGCGAGATTAGTTTAAAAAAAATGTAATTTTTAAGTTTGGTTTAAAAGTATGCTTAATTTAGAATATGATTTTTAAAATACTTGATTAAAGTAATTTTGTATTTATAATAGACAGTGATATGTTTGCCTTTTTGAGGAACTGTTTGATATTGTTTGCAACCAATACTGCAAGATCACGAGAAAAAATGATGAGTCATAGAAAACCTGATCTTGTTTTTGCTGGCTCCTTGTTTGAGCAATACGCTGCCCTTCTCTTTCTCCATTGCTTTGAATGTTCTTCCATTTGAAATGTTTACATCTACTTTTTCTTTAAAAATTGCTATGGTGTCTGCCTCAATGACTTTCTGGCAAAGTATTTCATCCTCTACCAGCTCTCTCCATAGATACATTTCTTCCTTCACTGGTGATTGATGGTCCCTCATCGCTAACTCCCCAACCAATAGTTATTGAATCATCTAGATGCAGAAAATATAAACATATGACAAAGAACAGAAAAAGACCAACTGACTCATTCAGTCTGTCCTATCCAGACATGATGCCATACAACATGAGCAGGATTTTTCCGCCCCAAAGGGGAGAATTTTTCCTATGGTGGGCGGGAGCGGGTACGGAGCTGATCGGCTGCACGCCACCATTTTACACGGGCAGGCCAATTAAGGCCCACTCAGCGTAACGTGCAGCCGACAGTGCTCAGCGCTACCTGTGCAGGCGGAGGGAGGAGGGAGAGTCTGGGCCTGCGCGCGAAAGAGTGCAACAATCTCCCTGAAGCACAGAGCTACCTCGGGGAGATTGAATAGATAGTAAAACATTTTAATAAATGAAGTAAAGATTTATTTAAACATGTCCCATCATGTGACAATATCACATGAGTTGGGACAATGTTTGTGAAGTTGGGAAAATTTATTTACTTGTTTTAGAAAAATGCGAAGGCCGCTTGGGCTTTAAGCCTGCCTGCTGACCTTAAGGTTGGACGGGCAGCATTCTTAAATACTTTAATTACTTTCTTAATGGCCTTTAATAGATGGTTGACATTTTGGCTGGCGCGCGCAAGCCAAATGAAATATCGAGATGATGTGCTATGACATCGGGACGCACACCCGATGTTATCGCATGTCATTTTGTACGTCTGCGTGTTGGGCCAGCCCCTGAATGCCAACTGGAAGATTCAGCCCAACGAGTCAGCAGGGAACGCATCCCCACTGGTACCAGTGCCCCACAGCCATTTAACGTGGGGAAGGAGGGGCTGCCTCCTTTCCACATCGAGCACCGCTTCTTCCCACAAACACACATGATGTCTGGCTTGTGGGTACTCCCTCCTTCCTGGCCTTTCCATCATGACCCCCATCCCCTTCGGGACTGGCTTCCCCTCCCCATTATGAGACCACCCGCACTTACATGGTCCTGGACCCCAGGACTTAGATTCGATTGTTTTAAGTGGAAGGTTAAAACCAATTTATAGAAACCCCTCCTAATAGCGCCGCCTTTGGCTCAGTGTCCATTTTCATTTTTCCCTGATTTATACTCCTGTGAAGTGTCTGGGTCTTTTTAAAGTTGTTACAATCTCTGTAGAGATCAATAACTTCTAAAAGTATTCAAACTTCCAGTTACTAGCTAAGAATGAATGGCAAGATTTCATGTTTTATAGCTTTTACTGTGACAATTGCTTGCAGTCCCAGTCCTGGCCACTGTGCTACTGGCGTTGCTGGGACTGCTGAGGTGCCGGCCAATCCGATTAGCTGGCGCTCTCCAAGGTGGGACTTGATACTAAGTCCCGGAGTCCAGGACACGCTAAGTTCATGTGGTCTCATGGCGGGTAGGGAGGTGAATCCCTTTTGAGTGCCTGTAGCAATTCATATTCATTACAATCTATACCATGGCCAGAATTTTCACGTCGGCATGCGGGGGTGAGCCCAGAATGCCGACGCGTAAAATGACGCCGACGTCACCGTGCGTCATTCAGGCCTTTCGTTCGGCAGGAGCATGCCGGAGGCGGCTGCGCGCCTGCTGAACTGTCAAAGGCCTGTTAAGGCCATTTAAAAACCAATTAAAGTAATTATCAACGTTGCCAGTCCAACCTTAAGGTTGGCGGGCAGGTGAAGAGCCCAAGCGGCCTTCGCGTTTTTCAGGAAACCTCACCACGGGCGGGATGAGGTTTCCTGAAGGTTTTATTAAATAAATAAATAAACTTTGCTCAATTCATAAACATGTCCCAGCTCATGTGACAATGTCACATGAGGGGACATGTGTAAATAATTTTTAACTTTCTTTATTAAAAATTCTCAATATGTTCTTAATCTCCCTGAGGCAGCTCCAAGCCTTAATTGGCCCGCCCACATAAAATGGCGGCGAGGAGCCGATCGCGAGTGGCGATTGGCCCCGCACCGGCTCCCGATCGGCCCACCCGACATGGGGAAAATTCTCCCCCATATGTAAAAAGACCTGGGGTTGGGTGGGGGGAGAAATACAAGAAAATTGTGTGAGGAGGAACACATGTCCTCCAACAGAACCCTGCTCTTCAGTTTTACTACTGCTAAGCACTAAGCATTAGCACAAACTGCTAATCAGCGACAAGCAACCAATATAAAACTGAACAAGGAAAATTGCTCTTTTTTAACTGAAATATGCCATTCACAAACCTGCAAGTAACAAAAAATAGATAAGAAAAATTACTTAAAATTTGCTCCAACTTAATTTAGTGGTCATGTTGCTTTTTGAACAGTGAAACAATTCCTTCTCTAACTTTTGTCTTTCTGCTTTCCTGCAACCTTATCCCATCCACTGCACCCGCTCCCTCCCTCACTCCGTGTCATTCCCCCCACTGCCTGTTGTTTTTCCTTCTTTCCACAGGCCTCAATCCTCCCCCAGCACTATTTCTGGACATTACCTGCTACCCCTTCCCCAGTGATTGGCAACATTGTATACTAGATGGGAGTTCTTGTGAGACTGGGCATTTCACCCGTTTAAAGGAAGGAATATACTTTTGATAAACAATCTTTGTTTCACATCCTAAATGTTAACAAAGAAATTATAGTTCTTAAGTACAGTCATTGTCTAACTGAGATTAGAATTGAACAGTTCATAGTAGAAAAGAAGCAGTTAATAATTTAAATATTAAAATTATCTGACAGAACTTTGAGAATCCAATCTTGAAATTTGAAGTCTTTTAGGAAAAAAAGGAATGCTTAAAACTCAACTGAGAGTACCTCACATACTTCATCACAATGAAGCCAACTGGTTCAGGTTGGCAAATTTTGCAAACTGCACTCATTCAGTCTGCACACTGATGACTCCCTTCAATCTTCAGGAGCAAATGTATTCAGTTGAAACTTAGGCTTTTGAGAGATACTGGGGCATAGAAATAAAAGTGCAATCAAAGGCGTAGAAAAATAACTCAATACGTAAATTTTATCACATAAAATAAGTAATTTGTTGATTGGTTCAAGAGGAGGGTTTAAAACCAATTTATAGCAACCCCTCTTAATATCGCCACCTTTGTCTTGGTGTCCATTTTCATTTTTCCCTGATTACATTCCTGTGAAGTCTTTGGGACTTTTTAAATGTTAAAGTTGTAACAATCTCTGTAGAGATCAATAACATTTTAAAAGATTCAAACTTCCAGTTACTAGCTGAAAGAATGATGAGATTTCACATTTTGAAGCTTTTACACTAACAATTGACTAAAAGCACTATTAAATAAACACCACTTTCTTTTTGTTGGCAGCTTATACTTTAAACTACAAAGAGGAACATTCCCTCTTATACTCATAACACACCGCACTCTCCATGAAATTACAGTCCTAAAAGCAAACAGTCCACAGTTGTTCCAAGCTTCTAATGGGTTCCCATATCCCATTTTCATTGAATAGTAACTTTGAATGACTCTCTCCATGCACTCTCTGCAGTTTTCAGAGCGTTTCTTTGTCCACCACCAATAGTAACACCCATTCCAAGGATTTTTCTCCCCCTCGCCCGTACCAGGACGAATCTCCTGGAATCATTAGATGGCTGCAGGATATGTATCTCTGACTAGAGACTGTGTCTCCCTGCTGCATCCGGCTGTGTTATGTCGCATAGCCAAGCAGTCTTTCTCTTGGTCGACCGCACAGAAAATTGCTCTCTGTGATATTCATTGGTTCATAGGGAAGCCTGTAACCTGATCTCAAAAATGCCTTCCTCTGCCCTCTTCCCCATGGCAATGTGAAATACATTAACTTGGTATCTAGGTAAAAATACCTGCACCTTCCTTTGATCTCTTAACAATCAAACCACCCAGGCTTACTGTCAGGCAGACTGCAGAACAAGCCACATCATCTCCTTCATTTGCCCTAAATTTAAAGCTGCAGCCCCAAAATATAATAATTTTATAAACCTCATAACTGTAACAAAGTCATTAAACAAATGCAAGTTTGGGTGCTATCTAGTTTTATTAAAAAAAAAGCTATTATCAGTCTTTGCAATTGCCAGCATCAATGAAATACCTCTTTTTTTATCAAAAAAGAGAATTGCCATCAGGATTAGGGAATTAGAGCTAATGATTTGATGCAGCATAATTCTAGATTTTAAAAAATCCACTGACTAGCATGAGTGTATATAATGTGAGTGTTTAGTTCTCCAGCTGTGAGTAACCTGAAATAACTGAAAATGACTTCTTAAAAAAAACTATACAGAACCATTTACTAGTTTCATTGGTGTACACTAATTGGTTTCTTAGTAAATTATTTTTAAAAATATTTAAGAACTCTTATAAATTGACTGTCAGTGCCTTTTGCCTAAAATAAAATAGCTTAATTTAAAGCTTTTCTTTGAAGGGCTGCTAGTGGGCACAATTGGTGGATACTCATCATGTTCATTGATTCACTCTGGGGCAGGTTCCATTTTTTTGGTTGGGACTGGCTTCCAAAACAATTTTTTAAGCCAGCATAAAAGATTGTGGTAGCTTGATTTGCATTGGACATAACATGCACTCAATTCCTCAATCTTTTATGCTGGTTTGGCTGTTTTCAGGTGAATAGCAGAAACTCTATCCCGTGATCTGTGTAAATATTGCATAATTTAAAAGCAACATTTTTAATTCTTACAGATTATTAATGTGAGAAAATGTACGTTAAAGCTGAAATTCTGTCCATTCCTGCTGCTGAATCACTCACATCTGTTTCAGTTTTGTGGCTGTCTAATTGATTTCTGGAGTATCATCCATTGTACATATTATCCATTGCTGCCTGCACAGCATTTACACTAGCTATTCAGCTAATTTCATCAAGGCCAAATACAAGGGGGTGCAAGAGGGTGATGTAGAACATCTTACTGCTACAATAGTAACAGAAAATCTCATTGGATTATAGGGGGCAATAAAAAAGGTCAATGCAATGACAGTCCTAATGGAGTAAATGATTATTACTTAAAATAATTCAATACAAATTTGAATTTGTAGGGGTTGTAGTAGCCTTTTTTCACCTTTACTGAAATTAATCTTATTCCCTTTATAATTGCTAACATCATTTTACATACTCAGTTTTTGGAAATACATTGTTGAAGTTATGCTCATATTGGAAGGACAGGTTCAAATGGAAACATGTAAATGCTGACAAATATGCAGAATTAATAAAAATCCTTATGGGAAAAGATGCATTACAGGTGTACTTAAACACATTTATCTGCACCGATTTACTTGAGAGTTGCTCTTGGTTTAGCATTTATCCAACAAGTGTTTACTTTCTGCAGCCTCAAAATATTTTTTTAGAGAAAAAAAATTAAATCTCTAATGCTGATAATTGATTTAAGTGACTATAGTGTTGATGTGCATGTGCATGGACCTGGTGCTTTTTCTATTCCTCTGATCATCCAGTTAATGTGTTTGTGCAGGTTTTTCCCATTTCAGTGAAACCCTTCCCCTTACTCTACAGGGTACATCTTCATCATCTAAAGATTAAGAGGAATACTTGTAAATTAAATGGTGAATAATTACTAGGCATTGTGTCTGACAATTCACTAACAGGTAAAATACCATGGTTTTTTGCCCACTATTACCAATGGACATTAAGATCAACTGTAAAGGAACCACTTGCTGCCATGGAATGCTCAGAGCTCATCAGCTGGATTTAAATCAGGCCCAAATCCAAAATTGGCTTGGGCCTCAGGTCAGCAAGTCAAATTTCTTGGCATTTGGTTCCCTGGTGGTAGAAGTAATAAAACACAAAATCATGATGATTAACAATCACTACTAATCTACTTGTCATACGTATAATGCATACACAGTAATGGTACCTCTAGTTTGGCTGTACAGTAGAAATAACGCAATGGCTGGAGGCTAGGTGCTCTTATTGAAAATCATCATTTTAATTATCCTCAATTGAGGCTCCGCAGTGTTTAGAAATTATAGATGAAAAGAACAGCTTTTATGTAGAACAAATCAATAAAAGTGCAGATCCTCCCCAGTGAAAATGGATGCTTTAGAAACGCTTAAGGCCCAGGCAAAATGTGGATAGTAGCCATGTATGATTTTACATTGTGGCCTTTGCAGAATTTGTTTAACTTGAAACGATATTGCATTAAAGTTTTCATTGTACACCACACTTAGAATATATCCAGGTCAGTAAAGTAATTTAGGAAACAGATAAAAAAACTTTTTAAAAAGTACGTGCAGACAGCTATAGATGGGCCAGTCTGACAAAATATCAGCCATGGCTCAGATAGTGGGCCATCCTCCTCTGAAGGTTGTGGGTTAAGCCTCCAGACACTTGAGTACAAAATCTAGACTGACACTTCTGTTCAATACTGAGGGAATGCTGCACTGTTGTCAGTGCTGTCTTTTTATTGAGACTTTAAATCAAAATCCCATCTGTTCACTAAGATGTAAAAGATCCCATTGCATTATTTCAAAGATCAGTGGTGTTCTCCCTGGTGTCCAATATTTATCCCTCGACCAGCATCATCATTAATACAGGTTATCTGCTCATTAATTCATTGCTGGTTGTGGGACTTTACTGTGTGTACATTGGCTGCCATTTTTCCTACAATTCAATAGGGACATTTCAAAAGTACCTGATTGCATGTGAGGTGTTCTGGGATGTTAAGTTCATGAAAGGTGCTGTATAAATGCAAGTCTTACTTTCAAAAATGTATTTTTTTAATGGATATTGAGACATGAATTTAATGGTTGCAGCATGCCAACATAATGGTAAAGTAGCTATGAGTAATTAACATAATAACGGATAAACCCTTATTGTGAGCTCCCCCTTGAGAATTGACTGGATATATAATAGACAGGCAATCTGGGGAAAAGCTAAACAAGAATTTTAAAAGCGTCCATTTTATCAGAATCAAATAAATGTAAAGGATCTCATCTATATATAAAATAAATATACAGAGGTACTCTGTAGCTAGAAAAGGTAATCCATTTTTGATCTTCACAGAGGTCACTATACTAACAGACTTTAGACTCTTTTCCAGGAGTACAAAATGCAGCTGCATACAGCTGCGTTATTGGCCAGACTTTCCCAAGAAATATTTCTGTGATGAGGCTCAGCAGCAATTCTGGAGCTGTCAGTAGCAGCAGCTGCCTCTGCAGGTATTGACTGAGAACGAGTGGAGGCAAACATCAACTTCGGGGTTCTCAAATTAAATGGGAAACAAAGTAAAATCTAGCTAAATTTATTTTGATTTCTGAGACCTTGAGAGAAATTCACCAACTATGACAGATTAAGGTTTTGGTTGTTAACTTTCAAACAGGTACTTCAGATTTTATTTGTGTGTAAAACGGACGGGGTAGGGCAGAATACACAACTACAAAAGCCTCTAACAAAGTGCATTAAAAAAAAACTCACCAATGTTTTGCACATTTAAAGTATTACACTGGGTGATGTGGACAAGTTTAAGTTAATCTTTAAATGGCACACCCCAACTCTTACACAATTTCCATGTGCATGGGAACCCAATGAACTGGTCAATTTGCTTCAGAATGCATTGCACATCATGGCTAGGCAAAAGAAATAATGAGCAATGTATGGTGACAGTGACAAAATGAGTGTGTTTGAGGTTAAACTTGATCATGTAGAAAGGGAAGAATTGCTGACGATCCACACACAGTAGGATAATTGGTAACAATGGTGAAAGCTATGGTAAAACTAGCTAAGCATCTCCAAGATTATTTTAGCCTGCTGTATCCTACACAACTTTACCTTACAAAGGATTACAGCTATGAAGTGAGCGGAGGAAGGAGGGAAGAAGGAACGAGAAGAAGATAAGTCCAATCATGGGACAGAAGGCTCCTCTACTCAGCAAGAGTGATTGGGCAAGGTAAGCCAACTCTTAAATATGTCTCTAACACACTACATTAATTTCCGCTCGTGCCAAATAAAGCGTTTGCATAGGCCCAAGTCATCTATCAAGACCCACAACAACCTTTATCTGCCTTATACAAAAAGAATAGTCAGGATATATTCCACTACCATTCAGTCTAATTTTTAAAAAATCACTACAATGTATGATGCTAGTGTATTTCATGTGTTTTTCCCCAGAGCTTTGATTTAGTGAATGTATAGGGTATGCATCATTGTAATAGGTGCCCCTTTTAAGTATTCCCTTTAAATCATTCACCATGGACGTCCAATCCCTCTACACCTCCATCCCCCACCGGGATGGTCTGATGGCTCTCCGCTTCTTCCTTGAACAGAGGCCCGAACAATCCCCATCCACCACTACTCTCCTCCGTCTGGCTGAACTTGTTCTCACACTGAATAATTTCTCCTTAAACTCCTCTCACTTCCTCCAAATAAAAGGTGTGGCTATGGGTACCCGCATGGGCCCCAGCTATGCCTGTCTCTTTATGGGGTATGTGGAACATTCCTTGTTCCAGTCCTACTCCAGCCCCCTCCCACAACTCTTTCTCCGGTACATCAATGATTACTTCGGTGCCGTTTCATGCTCTCGTCTGGACCTGGAAAAATTTATTAATTTTGCTTCCAATCTCCACCCCTCCATCATTTTCACATGGTCCATCTCTGACACTTCCCTTCCCTTCCTCGACCTCTCTGTCTCAATTCCTGGTGTTAGACTGTCCACCAATATCCATTACAAGCCTATCGACTCCCATAGCTACCTCGACTACAGCTCCTCACACCCCGCTTCCTGTAAGGACTCCATCCCATTCTCTCAGTTCCTTCGCCTCCGTTGCATCTGTTCTGATGATGCCACTTTCAAAAACAGTTCCTCTGACGTGTCCTCCTCCTTCCTTAACCGAGGTTTTCCACCTACAGTGGTTGACAGGGCCCTCAACCGTGTCCAGCCCATCTCCCACGCATCCGCCCTCACACCTTCTCCCTCCCAGGAACATGATAGGGTCCCCCTTGTCCTCATTTATCACCCCACCAGCCTCCGCATTCAAAGGATTATCCTCCGCCATTTCCGCCAACTCCAGCATGGTGCCACCACCAAACACATCTTCCCTTCACCCCCCTGGCGGCATTCCGTAGGGATCGTTCCCTCCGTGACACCCTGGTCCACTCCTCCATCACCCCCTACACCTCAACCCCCTCCCACGGCACCTTCCCATGCAACCGCAGAAGCTGCAACACCTGCCCCTTTACTTCCCCTCTCCTCACCGTCCAAGGGCCCAAACACTCATTTCAAGTGAAGCAGCATTTCACTTGCACTTTCCTCAACTTAGTCTACTGCATTCGTTGCTCCCAATGCGGTTTCCTCTACATTGGACAGACCAAGCGCAGGCTGGGTGACTGCTTTGCAGAACACCTTCATTCTGTCCTCAAGCATTACCCAGACCTCTCTGTCACTTGCCATTTCAACACTCCACCCTGGTCCCATGCCCACATGTCCGTCCTTGGCCTGCTGCATTGTTCCAGTGAAGCTCAAAGCAAACTGGAGGAACAGCACCTCATCTTCTGACTCGGCACTTTACAGCCTTCTGGACTGAATATTGAGTTCAACAATTTTAGATCATGAACTCTCTCCTCCATCCCCACCCCCTTTCCGATTTTCCCCCTCCTTTTTGTTTTTTCCAATAATTTATATAGATTTTTCTTTTCCCACCTATTTCCATTATTTTTAAATGTATTTCCATCCATTGTTTTATCTCTACCTTTTAGCCTTTTTCAATTCCTTCACCCCACCCCACCCCAACTAGGGCTATCTGTACCTTGCTTGTCCTGCTTTCTACCCTTAATTAGCACATTCCTTTAGATAATATCACCACCTTCAACACCTCTTTGTCCTTTTGTCTGTGACATCTTTTGGTTATCTCCACCTATCGCTGGCCCTCTATCCAGCTCTTCTTGTCCCAACCCCTCTCCTTAAACCAGCTTATATTTCACCCCTTTTCTATTTTTCCTTAGTTCTGTTGAAGAGTCATACGGACTCGAAACGTTAACTGTGTTCCTCTCCGCAGATGCTGCCGGACCTGCTGAGTTTTTCCAGGTATTTTTGTTTTTGTTTTGGATTTCCAGCATCCGCAGTTTTTTGCTTTTATCATGGGGAAAATATTGCTGTCTTATCATCAGCAACAGGGTAATAGTTTGTTTAGACAAGCCTGAACTGATCAAAGAGAATCAGTGTCTATTTGTTAGGAGTAGGTCAAGACTCGAGATAATTAGCAAAAGGAAGGCAAATAGAATTGGCCATATTCTTGTGATATAGGTCGGTAATTGGTTGGGAGGAAGAAGGCAAAAAGTTGGGATAAAGGGCACGTATTCTGATTAGTTGGACGTGATGAGTGGCGTTCTCCACGGATTTGTATGGAAGCCTCAGTTGTTCAGCATGTATATCAGTGACTTGCATGAAGGAAGAGAGTTGTGATAAAAGTTTGCAGATGACACTAAGTTAGGAAGCACAGTAAGTTCTGTACATTGGAGTAGGAAATTACAAGAAAGAGACATAGGCAAACTAAATGATTAGGTAAACCATTGTAGATGTGTCTCGATGATCAGCACCTTGAATGGAAGCTGTCAGCACCTGTATTGCCTGGTTAGCCAAGCTTTCGCCAAATAAATAAAAATCCAGAAATGTATCAGAGTTACAGAATATTAAGATCACTACATACTACAGCAATTTGTATTCATATAGCACCTTTAATGTAGTGAAACATCCTAAGACACTTCCTGGAATGTTATCAAACAAAATTTGACATCAAGCCACATAAGGAGATATTATGGCAGATAACCAAAAGCCTGGCCAAAGAGGTTGGTTTTAAGGAGCACTTTAAAGAAGGAAAAGGAGGTAGAGAGATGGAGAGGTGCAGAGAGCGAGTTCCAGAGCTTACAACCTTGGCAGCTGAAAACACAACCACCAATGTTGAGGCTCTTAAAATCAGGGCTGCTCAAAAGGGCAGAATTAGAGGAAAGCAGATATCTCGAATGGTTGTAAGGCTAGGGGAGATTACAGAGATGGGGAAAGGAGAGGCCATGGAGCAAGTTGAAAACACTGTATTTTGAAATTGAGGTGTTGGTGTGCTGGGAGCTAATGCAGATCAACAAGCCCAGGAGTAATGGGTCCATGGGACTTGACGTGAGCTAGGACTTGACCAGACTTAGGACTTGACCAGCAGAGTTTTGGATGAACTCAAGTTTACAGAGCGTAGAAGATGGGAGGCCAGCCAGGAGAGAATTAGAATAGTCTAGTCTAGAGATAAAATACCTGAAATGAACCAATAAAACAATGATCCATTGCCAAAGTGGCATTTCAGTCTGAATTACTGCTGAAGTTTGTATATCGATTAAAATAAAGCAGGGCTGGCGTAGAATTATGTTTCCAATGATGAACGACTGAGAGGAGCCAGAAAACCCAAAAAAAAAGATAAATGTTAAATGCCAAATAATTTGATATGTATGATTATTATCTTATTACCTTTAAATGGACTTAAAGTTTTTATTAGAGGTCAGCATCCTTTTCCTGTGCCTATTAATGAGCTTTCTAACAGATTACAAACCTGTTTGCCCCAGTGAGGCTTCTGACTGATTTTTGTAACATTTGAAAATATTCACTGTTAAGTTCTGTGAATCTATGGGCTGAATTTTGTCAGGGTGGTGGTGGCAGCCCTGACGGTGGGTCAGAAAGCCAGGAAAACCTCACCTTGGCCATTTCAGGGAGCACTGATCGGATTCTGTGCTAATCAGGTAATTAGCTGCCCGAGTCAGGGTTCCGTCCCTCCCAAAATGCGTGTCAGCAGTTCTTTTATCTCATCGGTGCCACTGGGAGCAGTGGCCACTGCTGGGGCTGCACTCGCCTTGGAGAAGCATCATGGATGCTGCCCTTGGACCAAGGTAAGTGGGATCAGGATCACCAGGGCCAGCCAGGCAGGTCTGGGAGTGGAAGACATGGTGTTTGGTTGATCAGGGCACAGGGTTATTTCTGCAGGGGCAACCCTTGCCACTGGGTGGTACCCCTCCATGGGCTTCAGAGTGCCAATCAGCAATCACCACCACCAACACCACCCCCCAAACCTCACTTAGCCTGCAGGAAGGCTCCATCTTTTACTGGGCAGTCTCCTCAGATGGCAGAGGCCCACCACCAGCACTGGTAAAATGCCAATGGCAGCTAGAAGAGGCCCTTAAAGTGTGGAATGATGGCAGTTGTGGTGTTATTTTGCAGGATTATAAAATGAGTTTGCTTCATCATCAGTTACTACTCACTGTTAACTCTAACCCTAACCCACCATTCTAGCAGCCCATTATCGGTTACTCCTGACTTAAGCCTCTTCCATTTGCCAAGAGTGGGCTGAGCCAGAGTGACAGAGGGAGGGGACATACCTGCATTGAATGTCAAGCCTGCTTTCCCTATGTACAGAAATCTTATGTGGCCAATTAAGTGCCTTAAATTGGCCACATAAGGATCTTAATTGACTTCTGGGCGGAAAGGCTGTCCTCCACTTTCCCCGCTGCTGATAAAATTCCACAGCGTCAGGAAGGCGACGGGCACTCCACCCCGCCTTCCCTCTTAATTCTCCAGACCCCCACCTTCCAACCTGCTCCCAAGGGCCATATTAAACTGCACCTTGTGTGTGCATCATTGTCTCTAAACATGTTAACCAACTTATATTTTGTTGCGAGAATTTAACTTGAGTGTAATAGAAACATGTTTTAATATGCATTACTAAAGCAATACTAATTTCAAAGTGCAATGCATAATGCTAGAAAAACCTATTAGATAAAGGGCATGCTAAGCAATTATCATTTACCAGTACTTCAGCTGCTGTTGTTACCTTGCAGTTTAATATTTCCATTTGTCAGAAACTGCATGGAGTTGTTCATTTTTCATGCTCATTTCATGTATATGGAATCAACTAACCAGTCATTGTTTGTGCTCTGGAGATTCAAGAGGAAACCACTAGAGACTGGTGCCTACAAAGAGTATTTTAATAACTAGCACCAGACACAATGAAGTCATTCCTCTCTTTTTTTACTCTTAATCTGTTCATATCTCCTTCTCTGTTTCTCTGACTGGAAGTTCATGCATGCAGCCTCTGTAGTATTAGGGTATTTGGGACTGTAAGGGTTAATATAGGACTGGGGAAGCAGTACAGCCCACATTATGATGTATAGAGTCACATGGGAATATTAAGAGTGTAGGAGTGAGTCTGATGGGAATTGGCATGAAGATAGCACCTAGTCAGGACTCTATCCTATATATATGTATATAGTAATGTGTTATTAATAAACAGTTATTGTTCAACCATAAAAGCCTCTAGACCTCTCCATGAGACAACATATAAGCTTACAACATGGTGGCAGCAGGTGAAGGACCCCAAAATCCTTGAGAATGAAGAAATAAAGAAACTGCAACCTAATCTGAGAAAAGTGCACCTTACGTGAAGACCTCAAATACACAGCAGGAGATTGCCCAAGAAGCTCCGTTACAGATGTGGAGGCTAAAGGCCAGAAGAGAGGTCCACTGTGCAGCATAAGAGGGCTCCACCAGAGCACGTGGAGGCCCGTTGCAAGACGATCGAAAGCAGAGTCAAAGGATCTAGCCAGATTGCAAAAGTGTGAAGGGAAACTCCTAAAATAAAAAAGGCTGATATAAGCTTTTAAATTCAGCCCAATAATCAGACAGCACTGGCAGACCTATTGTTAACGAGCGCGGCTTGAAGAACGCTGCAGCCCGGATCAAGAGTTGGTGCCATAACACATGGTGACCACGCACAAAGGGAAAAAAATGTAAAGAGAAGTCAGCAAACAATCAGCTTCAATTTGATCCCCCCAGCTTAGGAAAGCGACCAGCTGGCCAAATCGATTCATTCAAAAGATTTTCTGCAGAATTGTTGAAGTTTAAAATGACAGGAGCCTGCCAAATCCTGACAAGTGTGGGAAGAGAAAAAAAAGTTACTGCGGCGCCAGTTTAAAAAAAAATTAAAGCTGTATTCCCCAGTGCTGAAAACAGCTATGGATGGTAAATCAACATTGCCAATTAAGGCAGATGGAAGAGCCAGACCAAGTGCAAAATTGGACATTATGGAGAAGAAGAATTTTAAGATATATGATCACATCAGGCTTGAATAAGAAAACAGAGGCTGAACAGGGAATGTACTATTATATTCAGTTGGTCCAATAGCTGATAACATAATTGCCAGACAAGGAATAAATGAGTCTTCTGATAACTTTGAAGAGGTCATGCAGTCCTTTGTCACCTACTTCAGCCTAAGAAACAATAAAATTTTGGAGTGAACAAAACTTAACGAGAGTCCAAAAGCCTGGGGAACCCATAGACTTTTTCATAAATGAGTTACACAGATTTGGCTGAAGGCTGTGACAATGGTGATCTTAAGTCAGAGCTCATAAGAGACCAATAGTAATGGGAGTGGCTGATACTCTTTTGTGTGTACTCCAATCTAGAGAAAATCTGACCTTGGAAAAAGCCATCCAAATCGCCAATCAGAAGTCCTCCACAAAACCAATCCATTTGTGTGGTGAAATTAAATGATACAGAGCAACCCCAACAGTCCAGCTCATAAAGCAACAAAAGGACAAGGAGACTCCAGGGCAAGGAAAGCAACACAAGATGGTGGCAGAACATGTCAATGCTGTGGTGCCAAAATACCTCACAGGCACAAGCAAAGTCCAGCAATCTCTGTGCAGTGCTTTCACTGCAACCGCCTGAGACACTTTTGGAAAGATGTGTAAGCCCAAAGCCTCGAGACTTGTGGGGGCTCTCAAATGAGTCCATGAGAAAGATGAACCACACCAAGAGGAAGTCCAACAATGCTTTTTGGGAAGAATTAAGGATTCCAGATTCACATTTTGGAATTCTGATATATCTGTAAATGGCCACCTTACAAAGTTCAAGTTGGACACAGGAACCAGTGTGGCTGTCCTGTCAGATCAGGAACCATGGCTAAAGACCTCTGGCTATGGACAACAGACACACCACTGTATGCCCTGGAGGAATCCAGCTACCGGCCCCAGGCATGATTCAAGAGCTGGCTTGGTATGGCAGCAAGCAAATAGTGAAAATTCTGTATGCCATCCACAGTCAGCCATTTTATCTCCTGAGCAGAGATGCCCGTGTTTCATCAACCTCCTCAAAATTGCAGTAGATGTCAACCAACTACTGTAGCCAATTGCATTGAATTGGAAACTCCGAAAGGTCCACCAGTGCTGAAGATCTCAACCGGGATTTCAGTTTGGAATTGTCCTCACTCTTTGCAGAGGCAGCTATTCCAGCTTCTTTGCAGACAGTAGAAAATACTCTTCTTCAGTCGGACCAGCCAAATCTCCAGATGAGCACAAACATACTTAAAACAGAAGATACAGAGGTGAAGGAGCGGCAGCAGAAGGTTGAACCCAGACTTCGGTCAAACAGTTGCTGTCACAGAACCAGCAAAACTACAACAACGAAACTGGAACTTCAAGCTCACGCGCACAACATGAAGTCGACCCTGGAGCAGGAGAGAAGTGACCACCAACTCACCAAGACAAAACCTGGGGAGGCACAAGTGCACATGAAGAAATAGAGCACAGCAATAGAAGCCAAACTGCAGGTTGAGCTCAAGGCTGAGGAACATACAAACATAATAGAGGTAAACCTTCAACTTTCAGGAAGAACATGGCAGACCCCACCAAAAAAAAACCTGGATCCACTCTATGAATGAAGAGAGCGAACGTTCCCTCTGGAAGGAGAGGGATAAGCCCATGGTATCCGAGCAAGGAAGACAGATTGTCGATGAAGATAAATACAACACTAAGGAGCATGAGAAGTGAACCAAATGTTGACACCCGAGTATTTGAAACACCAAGTACAACAATTTCAACTCCAGACAGCCCCAAGCAGTTGAGATTTCCACTCCTCCAAACTTGAAAAGAACAAGATCTGGAAGAGTCGTCAAAGCCGCTAGACCGTCTGAATCCGTACAATCGGAGACTCGGCGGGGGAGAGGGGGTAACATGTAAATATTATTGTAAATACATTTGGGTAAAGACTTGGGGGGAGTGTAGTAATAGGGTGTTCAGGACTGTAAGGATTCATGCGGGACTGGGGAAACAGTACCATCCACATTATAATGTGGGGAGTCACATGGGAGTAGCAGAGTGTAGTAGAGCATCTGGTAAGAGTCGCATAGATACCACCTAGTCAGCACTATATCCTATATATATATATGTATATAGTTATGTGTTATTAATAAACATTTATTGTTCAACCATACAAGCCTCTAGACCTCTCCATGAGACCTTACAACAGCTTCAAACTCTGATTTCCATCTGTACCCAATTTTGGTCATTTTCTTTCATCATCACACCTTTAAAATTAACATGAACAATCAAGTCTCCAAAATGAGTGAATGCATACTAATTCAATCACTGTCATAACATCATATCAGTAACTGTTGTTGCTCCTACCATTATTACGCTGTAAAGAATTAAAGCTTTACTCTATATTTCCAGTAAGGTTTTTAAGTTATAATCAAAAAAACCTATGTTTTTATTATCATACTAAGTTAAATTCTCACAGCAAAATACAAGTTGGTTAACATGTTTAGAGACACTGATGCACACACATTTACAGGAGTAACTTAGGAGCTTTTCAATTATGAAAAGTGGTCAGAAATTTAAATGAGGCTAAGTATATGTATTCTGTTAGAAAGTATATTAAAGGGTACAAGGAACGGATGCTTGAACTTTACCTTTAAATGGATTTAAAGCTTTTATTAATCTGACAATGGTAATCCATATCAAATTATTTGGCATTTAAACATTCACAATTTCTTTTAGGTTTTCTGGCTACTAACTGTCATTCATTCGACATGGGTTCATGGCCTCGTTTTTCACCAGTAAGTTCCTCCCTGCTTCTGACAAGATGCCTCACTGACTGGTCATTCTCAGTCAGCATCTATTTATGGAAAAATGTCAAATAAGAATGTTCCCACATTTGTGATTTGAACAATACCTGACATTAGAGAAACTAACAATTAACAAAAGAAAGTGAATGGTCTTTGCCTGCTTTAGAACATTAGATTCTGACACATTCATGGTGGCCTGCTTTTTCTGATCATTGGAGCTCAAGAACATAAAAAGACCACCTATTGAGCAAAACTTTTTCTTTTTTAAAACTCCTCCGATTGCATGAAAAGAAACCCTTTACAACACAAAATTTGATTTTTTTCTTGTTAAGTTCTTAATGTCTTTTTCAGCTTGCAGCATAGCATCCACTCCTCAAACATTATGGACGGCGAATAAAGAGCATGAAAAGTCTCATTGGATGCCCTTCAGTCTAATGTTCAAGCTTTGCAGGTTTGAGATTTGAAATTGCAGGGCTTTGGATTTTATCGGGAGATCTACAAGTGTTAGATTATTTTGAATTTGCTTTAAAGAAAAAACATTCTGTTTCAGATGGCATCCTTGGAGTTATTTCAGTTGATGTTTTTTGTACATTTATTTAGTTCATGAAGTTTGGATTGCTTAGCAATGGATTTTGAGTTTTAAGTGCAAAGTCTCATAGTCAATGTCACTGTGTTAATAAATGTTGAATTAACACATTTATTTTCAAATGCAATCAACATTACAATAACAAGCAGCAAAATACATATCCAACATATACTTTGCTTTTGGTCAAGTTGTTTTGGTATTGAAGTGAGACATCATCAAGACCTTTTTTTGGTGGTGTATGGTGCCTCAGTGCTCAGGGAGTTAACCTTGAACTCTTGCTGTTTTATTGCATATTGGTCTGTGCTTCTGAGCAGCAGGAGCAGATTCAGGCAATTACAATCAAGTCAGGGCACATACCATGGCACAGTAGTGTGATCATGATGAGGATACTGATGAGGCACTTATCAAAAACCCACATCAGCCACACTCATCAGTCACAACGTGTCACAAAAATGATGCATTAGCCATCTAGAATGTTCATTCCTCTGTGTTTACCACCTTCACAAGGCGCATTTTGATTTGCAGTCATGGCTCAGTTCAAACAGCAGCCAGCTCTGAGTAGCTCTGCCAGGTTTAAGTTGCAGATCATGTTTGCACTTGAGTGTCCAGTTTAGAGAATACTTGTCACTGTCACAGCAATAAAGCACAAGAAGTGACTGTTCTAAGTGGGAAGCTGTTTGGAGGAATCCATAAAATTTTACCCCTTGCTGATCTCAAACACTGCGTTTAACACCTGAAGCTTTTAGACCCCTTCTGTGCTTCTATTCCCATCAGTATTTGCCCTAAGAGATTTGAAGTACAACTAAGGGTTCTGAAGCTTCTTTCAGCTATTTGATTGCACCAAGGCTGAAAGCACCACCTGCAAATGGCTTATTTATTTCCTGCTAAACCTCTTCCGAAAGAGCGAAAATGATAACTGCTAACGAGCATTAATTAATTGCTTACTGAATGACTTCTTTTCCAAGTGTGCTGAATTGCTGAAATTCACACTTGATGGCTGAGTTGTCAAGAACCTTCATTGTTGTTTATCGCTCATGCATATGATGGGCTGTAGGTCATTGTGGGACTTGTTTAAGGTGCTCTTATAGAAAGAATTGAGAGAACATGCATCATTCCCCAATTATATAAGAGTATCATCCCCTAAATAGTAGGGACTCTTCCTTGCACAATGTAAATAAACACTGGATACAAATCCTCCAAGTAAGTGGATTCTGGCAAATTATGGACAAAAGTGCTATCCTGTCCTCTTGTTAGAGATTATAGATGGAAAGGTACTTCAATATTTTCTATTGAAGATATCCAACTTTGTCACCTTGTGTGGGGAAAGAAAGTGGGACTACCCAAATGAAAATGTGTATGTAATTAACATTGTTCTATGTGCACAGCACATTGGGGAATATGTAATTTTGCAATGAAAGGAGTGTTATAGAAGAAGTGTTTACGCGTTGACCATAAAGTTGCATGAATTGGGAGTGTTGCCTTTCGTACTGATGGATTATGGAAATAAATAACGCAGTGTGGAATATGTGGACAGGAAATTTAAAAGAAAAAGCTAATGCAGCTGGAGTGAGGAGGAATTCACTAGTTCGGAATGAGCTGGAAATAAATAAAGTAAATGATACCATGATGATTGGCTGGCTTGAAACAAACAATAGCATAAATGGGAAAAAATAAGTAGGAATGGTCAGAGGTGGAAAGGATGAAAGAAAGATGCAAGCTAAAGAAAGAAGCAACAAGATGACTAAAAATACATGTATGACGATAAGTGAGATAGTTATACAAGTGTCTTTTGACAGGTTTAATTTCCCAGTAAACAATTAAGATTTCAGTGTGATGGGCAGTTCACATGCATGATATATTTCAGAACTTTTATATAGACCAGGAAACATCCATTCGTGTTGCTCACAGTTACAAAGACTTGGGTATGAGTTTCTTCGATTTTTTTTCTGAGATTATAAAGTAAGTGTTTATTGGAAAATAAATAGTGCCTTCCTTACTCACTGAAGATAGATAAATAATTACATTTGCCTCCTTCACTTATACCACAATTAAACAAATGAATAAATCTTTGCATGTCTTGTGCAGGAGGGGCAAAGGTAAAACAACTGTTTACTTGAGATATCAAGTGGCCATTCACACTATCTGTTTAGGGGCAGCATTTTATAGTGAGAGCCAAAAAGTACAAAAGTTAAGAAAAGGTTAAGCCAATTTACTCCTTCTTTATCAAATATCTCTGCAGCAATACTTACAGCTAATAAATATTTCTGTTTGAATAAACTGATTAAATTCAAGATTTTTATTCAGCACTCGAGCAAATTAATGGTACAACCATTTCAGCCTATTTTAATTGTTTGATTTCCCTGATTGCCATCAGTTCTTTCTCAAAACAACCATAAATAAAAAAATACAGCTGCTATAACCATTTAGAATGCATTGTAAAATATTTACTAAAGAGGACAGCATTTCAACGTGAAACACTCGATTTGTCACACATGTAACATGATGTGTTTATTAAATGATCACTCTGTGAGTAGAGTAATTTTAGTTTTCTTCTCACAAAAAGAGGCTGAAGTGCTCAACCCTGAAAATTCACAGCTGTTCTTGAATAGTTTTGCTGTAACTTCAGCAAGACTAGGCCAGAATGAAAAGAAACTAGGCCAGGATATGGATACACTCAGGTCACAGCCTAGTGTCAAAGTTTCCAGAATGATTCAAGTGGTAAGGGCCAAACCCTCTGCATACTCCAAACATTGCCATTGACAAAAGGGTATACGAGATGTGGAATTTAATGCTCTTTGTGGTTTGTTTGATTGGGGAGAGGAAGCATTTAATCAGGCGGGAGGGTGATGGGTGGGGACCCTGCCAGCTTCCCGCCTCTGCCCTGATTAAGTCCGAGGAAGGAAGCCTCGTGGACAGCTTTACTGCCCTGATGCCAATTGAGGCCCTAAAAATGCGGGCCTTCAGTGGGGCAATTAATGCTGACTTAAGGGCCTTATCCCACCAGCAGTGGATGGGGGATTTGCCATGCAGGAAGCTAGAAAAGCAAACCCTATTGTGGTTGCTTGCAGGCTTCTGGGGAGCAGGGAGATTCCTAATTTTAAAAATCAATGCCTGATCAAGGGACCTGGCATTGGGATGGGGAGACTCACTGAGAGTCACCCCCATGCTTTTCTGCCAAAGCCCCTTCACTGTGACCCTCCCTCACCCAGCAATTTCCTCCTCCTGCCATAATTCACCTGTGGCCTGGATCCGTTGGCGATCCTTGTCCTCGGTAGGGTGCATTACTGGCAGCAACCACCACCTCCTTGGCGGCGCTGCCGAGCAATGAAGATCTGCCAACCAATCTCAGTCTGGGCAAGGCCTGCAGCTGCCTTAATTGGCACTTAATGCGAGGGCCTTCCTGAAAAGACGTGGGGTTCTTGCCAGCTGATGGGTGAGACTCATCGCCTACATTAAATACCACCCAAGGGCTCCAAATATCATAATTGCTGTACCCTGCTCATCACTTGGACCTGCTTATGGTCAGGTATACTAGGCAACCCAAAAATTGTGTGGACCACATGGGAATCCAAGTTCTCAATAGTTGGGCATGAAATGCAGGGCAAGATCTTTTAAGATTTTAAGGCAGTTTTATTTGTCAGGTGGGCCACAGGGCTCACCTCAAATTTCCTTCTGATAAGGATTTGGTGCCCTTGGACCAATACTCCTCCAACTAGCCAATACCCAGTAAGCTATTTAATTCCTGCCAGTTTGTTCGTGGGGGACCTCAGAGTTTCCTTCGGTTTGATAAGTGAAGAGGGACCATATGGTCTTCCTCAGCTATAGTTACAGTGCTTTGTAATCATATGAGGATTAACATTATCAAGCTAAAATCATAACACTTGCACAATCTCCTAAAACCATTTCTTCAACCTACCTTCTTAACAATTCCTGTTAAAGGAGTCACCTCCTGACTCCCCACAGCCTGTCCACAAGGCACAAGTCAGGAATGTGATGGAATACTCCCCACTTGCCTGGATGAGTGCAGCTCTCACAACACTCAAGAAGCTTGACACGGCCCAGGACAAAGCAGTCCTCTTGATTGGCACCACATCCACAAACATTCACCCCCTCCACCACTGAAGCACAGGAGCAGTAGTATGTACCATCTACAAGATGCACTGCAGGAATTCATCAAGGCTCCTTCAACAGCATCTTCCAAACCCACAGCCACTACCATCTAGAAGGACAAGGTCAGCAGATAGATGGGAACACTACTACCTTGAAGTTCCCCTCGAAGTCACTCACCAACCTGGTTTGGAGATATATCGCCTTTCCTTCAGTGTCGCTGGGTCAAAATTTTGGAACTCCCTTCCTAGCAGCACTATGGGTGCACCTACAGCACTTGGACTGCAGCAGTTCAAGAAGGCAGCTCACCAACACCTTCTCAAATGCAATTCGGGATGGGCAATAAATGCTGGCCCAGCCAGCGAAGCCCACATCCCGTGAATGAATTTAAAAAAAGGAATTACCTTCTTATTTGGACTGTTTTCCTCGCTTTTAAATCTAAAGTAAACCTCTTCTCTGGCATAGCCTCGAAGTACATGGCTTGCTAATCACTGAGCTGCTTGCGAATTTCAAATCAAGAGGTGCTGCATCTGCAGAAAAGCTGGTCTCCTCTTTCTGAAGTGGAAGAGGTACCTCCACATCTTCAGTAGCTGAAATTTTTTTTATCCATTCACAGGATGTGGGCTTCGCTAGTTGAGCCAGCATTTATTGCCCACCCCTAGTTGCCCTTGAGAAGGTGGTGGTGAGCTGCCTTCTTGAACCACTGCAGTCCATGTGGGGTAGGTACAACCACAGTGCCGTTAGGAAGGGAGTTCCAGGATTTTGACCCAGTGACAGTGAAGGAATGGCGATATATTTCCAAGTCAGGATGGTGAGTCACTTGGAGGGGAACTTCCTGGTGATGGTATTCCCATCTATCTGTTGCCCTTGTCCTTCTGGATGGTAGTGGTCGTGGGTTTGGAAGGTGCTGTCGAAGATGCCTTGGTGAATTCCTGCAGTGTATCTTGTAGATGGTACACACTGCTGCCACTGTGCATCGGTGGTGGATGGAGTGAATGTTTGTGGATGTGATGTCAATCAAGTGAGCTGCTTTGTCCTGGATGGTGTCAAATGAAAGAGAAGGGCAAGATTTATCTCATGGTGTGAATGAAGAACAAATAAATAACTGGCTAATAGAAGCATCTTCAGTTTGTCAGACAGAATTTGTATAGTGAGATACGGCGGAAATGGATAAAAGAGCTTAAAGTGTAAAGAAATCTTGCACAACATCTCCACCAGCATTGCCAGTTGCCATGGTTATGATTCTCCCCAGCCCTTGATGGCAAACATATTTTCTTTGAGGGATTAGACAGTGTGTATGTGAACTCAGCCTCCTCCAATGGCAACCTCTTTTCCAGAGTTGTACACCACCTTTTCCTTTAAGAAAGCAGGGGTTTGTTAGTGCTATTTGTTGTAAGGTTGTTTGGTATCACACAAAGAGGTCTGGAGGCTTGTATGGTTAAACATAAACCAGGAACCCAAAACTATATACATATCCAAGGTACAGCCCTGTATGGGTGCTGTCTCCATGCTGGCCCCTTCCAGACTTTATTACACACACAGTCTACTATCATGTGACTCTCTACATCATATCATGGGTGGTATTGTTCTCCAGTCCCACATTAACCCTTGTTCTGCCGAACACTGTTATAATACAATATTCTTATGAAGTATTTAAAGAATGTGCTTGTCAAGGTTGAATGGTGTGTCAGATGTCAAGTGTGGGAAAGTGAGGATTGGAACAGCAGTGAGAGTAGAAAGCTGAATGATAGAAGAAGGAGGAGGTAGAATGAGGTGTAATGTAGTGATTGTAGCAGAGTGAATGGAAGTGGGGAAGGGGATTATTCTGAGTTTAGTGAGCCTGGAAGTGGTGGAAGTGTGAGCAGATTATCAGCACACTGTTCTTAACAACATAAGTGAAGTCACTGAGAATTTTTTAGTATTGCAACCATGTCCTTAAAGGTAAGTTATTGACATTGACCTCCTCTGTAATCTCTTCAAAATGGTAGCTGAGATTTTGTCCTGAGGGTTTTCTGTCCTCTCCAGAGTGCAGGGTCTCCCTCCTTGTGTCCACTGCATGAACCAAGGTCTCCAAAGTAGCATCACAGAATTTGGGAGCCTAAGTAGAAAGTTTAGCGGCCATTTCTCTGTTCACAAATGTGGCCCTGCTTCCTGTATCTGAAGTACACCTCCCCTTTGATGCAGGCTGTCTTTAAGTAGTTTCAGAGACACTTAATTTCCAACCCCTTCCCTGCCAACGGGCATGAAGTCAATGAATGGTGCAGGCTGCACCCCTGAATTATTTTAATTAGATCCCAGCATGTATTTAATGGCCCGCCTGTGCCTACAGAAACAGACGTGAGTAGTGTGCACCCTGCCTCTGGAGCAGTTGAATTCCTTGGTCATTGTGTGTGATGTTTATGTGAATACCTTTGTAGGATGAGTGAGAAGAGGACAAAATATAAGGACACAATAGTACTATGAGGTCTATTGCTTTATTGAGTGCATTTTTGAGACATTTGCCCTGAGACTTTGCAGATTTAGCTCCATTCGAGAATCAAATTCAATATCTAAATAAAAATGGCAATTTTATTCTTGCTACTTTACAAAGCTTTATCAGTTTAATATATTACAATATTTAGATACAAACTTAAATCCAATTCATCCAGCACCACTCTTTGGTTCTGAGGGAATAGTTTCCATAATTGATTCTCTACTGTTTTTCGTAGTTGGCCTTATTCATATTGTTAAAAAGGTCTTTGCCCCAAAAAAAGCTACTTCTGCATTGTTCAAAGAGAACAAATCCTACTAATCAAACAGCCAAATGGATTATCTAGTCTGTTAAAAAAAATCGATTTTAAATCCTTTTAAAGCCATGCTGTTTGGATCTAGTATTCCCCTATGCATTGCCATTTGTCCACCAGAGCAGCAAGACCTGTCCTTCTGCTGCAAATGAGAGTGCCTGCACATATGACAAATTCAGGTTCCCTCAGAAGCTGAACTGCAGATTTTAGCCATGAAATGACTTAAAGGAAATGCCAAATACTTTGCCACAAGAGAGGAGAATAGAGCTAGTCCATCCTTCCAAACAGATGTAACATTTATAAATTTCAAATTGAACATACTTTTATCCATATTAAGGCATTTTCTTATCGGTAATGTTAAAAGTTCTATCAATGATATCCAGTGGAAAGACCGTTGGGAAAGGATAGGAAGAATCTCTATGTATTTTAAGAAGTAAATGTAGTCTTCAATCTTTTAATTGTCATCTTACTTTCAAAACTTTATGCTTTGTTGCATTATTATATGTAAAATCATTCTAAGTTTCCAAACCTTTGGTAAAATTCCCATCACATACTAATTTTGAATTACACAGAGGCTTGAAAATGAACTGCATACTGGGATTAAGAGTTAACAATACAAATTTTCTAAAAATTATTTTGTATAATAATCTAACTGTAATAAGGTCTGTCACATATAGAGTTAATGTGGGATTGAGTACAGTGCCACATAATGATGTAAGAGAACACATGACCCGCACATAGGGGTCAGCCTAACATCGGCCAGAGCGGTGTGCACAAGCAAGCATGGAGACGGCTCCTAGCTTTAATCCTTTACTGTACATATGTACATAGTTCTTGCAGTTAACAAATACCTACAATTAACCTACCTAAGGCTACAAAGACTTCATTAAGATCTGCCAAACGATATGATGGCAGTGAATGAAAAAACCCAAAACCTCTCAAAAAATGCAGAGAAAAACTAAAATCCTACAAGACCGACGAAAAACCCCAAGAAGCATCCTGACCTGAAGAAAGCTCAAGAAGCAGACCCGCAGAGGAAAATCGCCAGGGAAAAGCTCTAATGAAGGGCTTGGAAGCTGAAGGCAGAAATTTTAAATTTCTCACTGCAGGAAGCAGTCAGCTGACCTAGCAGGGGTGAGCTAAAAAATTTAAATTTCAGGATAAAGCAAGTCCTGAGAAACTTTTAAATGGATCAGTGGTCAGAAGTTGCCATTTAAAAACTCTTGGAAAAACCAGATTCCCAAGTCTGTGTCGAACATATGGTATCCAAGCTCACTTCAAAAAGAAAATAAATAATGAATTCTGAAGTATCAGCTTTAAAGACCAGCAAAGGTCGAGATTCAACACTTTCCTGGCGCTAAAGCATAGTGATGAAACGGAGAGGCCTACAGCTAGTCAATCCAAGCAGCAATTGTTTAAAGATTTTTCAAGGCTGAGCGTGAACGCCATTACAGTGGGAGCCTGCCAAAGCTGGCAAGCACGGGAAAACTTTGTCTTCAAACAAATGGTGGCACCATCTTGATTTCAGCACTTCTTAAAGTTAAACTATATTTTAAAATATTTTTACCATGGATCAAAAATCCAACTTACCAGATCAGTTTGGACTTATCAAAGAGCCAAACCTAATAGAAAATGGGGCTTCCAGGAGAAGAGAATTTTTAAACTACTGGAATACGTCAGGTTTAAGTAGAAGTTGAGAAAAAGTTTAGATTAATATCTTTTTATACTGGTTTGGTGAACTTGCTGATGAAGTAATCCTAATGCAATGCATTAATGACTCCTCAACCAGCTTTGATGAAATATTAAAAGCCTTTGATGAATATTTTAATCTTCAAGTTGTGGAGCACACAGAGCATAAAAGGAGGCACAGAAAATCCCCAATAAAATGCCGGAAGAGAAAAGGACAATACTCGAGTAAAACACACGAGGGCACCAGGGAGGCAAGGAACTCTCCAGAAGCCTCAGAAATATATCTTTTTGGAAATCCCGGCACATTAACTGAACTGCAACAGCAGGTGACAGTGCGGAGTGAGCAGCTGACTGTGAATGAAGGAAAGATATCTGATGAAACCCAAAATAAAGAAACCCTGCAAAAGGAAAATGAAACGAGGTTGGAAAGTGTATCAGAATTGAATTGGAAGATTTGAAACTCAAGATTCAAGCTGAGTATATACCCATGGAAACGTATGAGACACTAAAGTTGTCCAAGAACTAAACTGTTTAAGACCTGAGCAAACACAATTTCGAGATGTCGCAGAGGCACAAGAAAGAGACTACAAAGCTGAAGAAAATGGTTGGACATTTGGAAGAAAACTAGGAAAAACATTACATTTCCAAGCAGATATATGAAGGGATGAAAATCAAGAACCTAGAATGGCAAGAGTAAGTAGAAGTTCTCACTAAACAGCATGAGGAGTCTCAAAAACAATTAGCAGAAGCACAATTACAGAATGCAAGCTTGAACAATAGCACAGAGGAGTTATACTCTGCCAAAGAAAAGCTGATCAGTGTAGAGAATCCACTTTCATGTACGAAAGGTACGTTTGGTAAGGAAACATAAGAACTAATGAGAGCACTGGAATGTCACCCACAGGAAGTAGAACACTTGAAAGAGGACCTGAAAGGCTTAAGTGATGAACTTATGTAAACAAATTCAACAAAAAATGTATCTCCAATTAAAATTTGATGAATTTCAAGCATCAGAAGTCTTAGTACGCATCATGCAAAATGCAGGGAACAAGAGAAGGAATTGCTGATGAATCAGAACAATTGCTTGAAAGCAGAATTAACAATCAAAAATGAGGAACTCCTTGAACTTGGGTCCAACCTGAACAACATGAAGGATGAGATGCTCAGCATGGAAGAGCAAATCCAGACTTTAAAAACAGAAAAGATGAATTCTATGGAACTGATTGATGATCTAAGAGTCTAAGGAGCAGTCAGGGACCATGGAAGAAAGATTCCAAAAATAACTGAGTTCCCAGCCGAAGGTGATAACTTGTCCAAGGGTTCCGCAGATAACTCTGAAACAAAAACAACTCAACTTACCAGAATTGTTGCTGAGCTGAATGAAAAGATTCATAAGCTTGAAAAACAATTGGAAAAGAAGAAAGTAATCCAAAATTTGGCTATAATTATGAAACAAATGGGAACGAATGTTTCATTGTTGAAAAGTGAACTTCCATATGCGTTGCGGTGAGCCACGCAATGAAAGAAGAGAAAAAAACACGATGGGGATGAACACGGCATTCGTCCACCCCAGAAAAAATGAGATAAATGAACAACTACCCATCACCACAACTCCGAATTGACAAAGAGCAGTTCAATACCAAGGAATGGAAAAAGAGGATATAAAGATACCCAGATACTTGAACAACCTCCAAATCAACAATGACAGAGCCTACCACTCCTCTAAGAGTAGTGTGAGCAAGATATGGGAGGGTTATAAGGCTTCCAGACTGCCTGAACCTATGAACTCAGAGACTTGAAGGTGGGATTTGGGGCAGTAATTATGATGTAAGTACATGGGGTAAACTAGATTAACCTGAAATACATTAGATAAAGACTCAGAGGAGGTGTAGTATAAGGCACATTTAGGGTTAACGTGGGACTGAGTACAGTACCGCTGCCCAGTGATGTAAGAGAACACATGACTTGCACTTAGGGGTCAGTCCAGTGTTGGACAGAGCTATGTGCACAAGCGAGCATGGAGACAGCTCCTAGCTTGAACCATAGAACCATAGAACACTACAGCACAGAAAAAAGGCCATTCGGCCCTTCTAGTCTGTGCCGAAATATTATTCCGCTAGTCCCAATGACCTGCACCTAGTCCATAACCCTCCAGACCTCTCCCATCCATGTATCTAATTTATTCTTAAAACTTAAGAGTGAGCCCGCATTTACCACGTCAGATGGTAGCTTGTTCCACACTCTCACCACTCTGAGTGAAGAACCCTTTATTGTATATATGTACATGGTTTTTGTAGTTAATAAATAAATGTGGTTAATCTACTTAAGACTACAAAGACTTCATTAAGATTTACCAAACAGCATCCAATACTCTACAACAGTAACCACTACAAACAACCTTAAATTTAATTATGTTTTGAGTAAAATAGCATGATTCAGCTAATACATTTAAAGTGCACATCATTGCAAAGTGGTTTCATGCATAGATTTACAGTGGTAGCATAATTCTGGAGTCAACTCCCAATCTGACACCTGGGGCAGAATATTCCCCCTGTCGATGGGGGGAAGTTGAAGAGCGGGCGTGCGGAGGCGCGCTGCCATTTTACGGGGAGGCGGGCCAATTAAGGCCCGTCCAGCATGATGTCCGCATGGAAGCGCTATGCACTCCCTGCGGGGGCGGGATTCCTTGAGACAAGATTGCGCTCTTTCACGCATGTGCATGAAAGAGCGCACTCATCTCCCTGAGGCTAAGTGCTGCTTCAGGGAGATCAGCTCTACAGTAAAATAAATGTTAAAAATAGAAAAAAAAATTTCCCTGACATATCCCCTCGTGTGACTCTGTCATATGAATTGGGACACGTCCATCACTTTCAAATACACTTTAATCGCATTTTTAAAAACTTACATGAAATCTCATCCCGCCCGTAGATGAGGTTTCATGCTTTTTCTAATGCCCACCAAGGCTCCTGGCCTGCCCACCAACCTTAAGGTTGGACGGGCCAGTCCATTAATTACTTCATTGACTCTGTCAATGGCCTCAATTGGCCATTGACAGGTCGGCGGGCGCACAGCTGATTTTTCTGTGCCCCTGCCCACCTGAAAATTTAAATGGGGCGCGGTGACGTTGGGAGTTCCGCCTGACGTCACCGCGCATCATTTAATGCGTCGGCAAGTGGGCCCCGCCCCCCCCCCACTCACTGACCGGGAAATCCTGGCCCTGAGCACATTAACGCTAAGTGGTATGAGACCCCGCCCACAAAACAGGCTCACAACAGTTTGAGTGCTCACAGGGTATGGTATAACACCTGGTGAAAAGTTGCATTGTAAAACTGCCTCATTGGGCACCTTATAAACTTTCTTTTAAGGTAAGGAAGTAGCAGACGCCCCTACCTGAGTCCTCTTAACATGCATCCAAGCACAAATCTAGTTTCTCTTTGTTGCTGATCTCAGTGCAAGCTGCACTCAGCAAAATGCCTTGCCTTTGCCAACTGTGCATTGTGTTTCACAGACACTGGTCTGAGGTTGGCAGCTGCAGTATAATCGCAGCTTTACAGGCGGCATGCTGAGCCCCCAAGAGTTATTTTGCTTCTGGATGGATAATCTGGTTCAGTTAGGGCTGGTTTGCTTTCTATCTTTGGTCAAACTTTGAAACTCTACAAACCTCCTACTTGTATATTTTTACTGTGCTGAGATGAGGATTAGTTTCATAATTCTTAATTTGTGCAAAGGGAGAGTGGAAAGCATCGCATTCTGGCTGGTTCTGTCTGGAACTACTTACTCCTGATCTTAATCATATCCATAGTTCTCTAAGTAAGAAAATAGTACAGTGATTTAAAAAATATGTAGAAAATAATGGATCTTCTGCGGCATTGCACAGGGGAAAATAAAGACCGGGTGCAGTTTTCAGGTCAAAGCAGGATTAGAGAGTGGGGCATAATTAGATGAAGGTGGGGAAGGAGAACGAGGTAGGGGGCTGATGAGAGGAGAAAGGAAACAAAAGTGTGAGGGGCAAGCAAGGAGCAGGGAAAGAAGAGGCTAAGTGAATGGGGAGCAAAGGTAGAGGGGAGGGGACTGAAGAAGAGAGATAGTGAAGCAAATAGAAGAATGGAGTGTAGTGGAGGGAAAATATGTCAGCTAGGGGTGGGTTGTGACCTGAATACTTCAGTGGAGGTGGGTGTTGGAACTGTGTATCTGGAAATTACATCATTGTGGGGAGGAGAAACTTGGGGTTTTAAAACTGTATGTGTAGAAGGATCAGGATCCTGAAAACTACATTGGGGAGGTGGGGTCAGATCAAGGGTCTAAAAACTATTGTCTTTGTGCTTGGGAAACTGTCTTAGGAGAAGTTGCATAAAATTTGTGCCAGTTGGTTGCCTGCCTGATAGGAAATCTAGCCACTGTTGTAGGATGGTAAATATTTTTATTTTTATGGGCTGCATCTTCCGGTCAGCGAGCCGGGGTGGGGGGGGTGGGGGGGCACTCGCCGACGCCTAAAATGACACGGGGTGACGTCGGGCGTGCATCCCGATGTCACCCTGCGTCGTTTAGATTTAGATTCGGCCGAACTGTCAAAGGCCTATTAAGGCCATTAAAAAATGTAATTAAACTGATTAATGGACCTGCCCGCCCAACCTTAAGGTTGGCGGGCAGACGAAGAGCCCAGGCGGCGTTCAGAAAAAACATGAAACCTCATCCACGAGCAGGATGAGGTTTCATGAGGTTATTAAAATTTGTATGTATTGTCTAAATAAAAGAAATTGACTTGTGACAGTGCCACATGAGGGGACATGTCAGAAATATTTTCTTCTGCCTTGGATGAAATTTTGAATCTTGAGCCAATCTCCCTCAGGGCAGCACTTTGCCTCAGGGAGAACTGTGCACTCTTCCGCACGCATGTGCGAAAGAATGCATTCCCGGCTCAGGGAATCCCCCCCACCAGCACAGGGAGCGCACAGTACTTCCGGGCAGAAGTCATGTTGAGCGGGCCTTAATTGGCCCGTCCACGTAAAATGGCGCAGGGCCCCCAAGTGGGGGCACCGATCGGAAACCCGCCCACTCCCGCACAATCCCCCCAACGGGAGGGAAAATGCTGCCCTATGATTTCCATGTGTTTGTTTTCATTTTCACGCATTGCTTGCTTTTATCAATTTAATTTTTGTAGCAATGGGTCCAGTGGAATTGCAGCATGAATGAACAGGAATGTGAACAGGAATGTTAACTGGAATGCCACACCTGTTGGTAGTTCAATTATTTTGCTACTTTGGGCTTAGATGTTGGAAAGGGTCCTAATTTGCCTTCCGCCCCCATCCCTCTCAGGCAGGGGTTACAATTCAGTCCAAGCCCTGGGGGTTGACTTGATTCTGCGTATTAACCAGGCCCAGACGCGATGGTGTGAATACAAATTAATGTAGCCAGTCTCCCTGGTAACTTATACCGATAAGGTACATACATTTGTTATTAACTTTTATTTTAGATATAAAAATACAATTTTTTGATGAATTTTATGCAAGTTAAGGAGAGTTAGGGAAATGAACTATTGAATATTCCCTAGTCAGACATAGTATACCAACAAGCCCCCTAGCCTTCTCCAAACTTAGGAAAAACCCTAATCAGTAAAACTTAATTTTTTAGGACTGGCATCCGAACAATCTGCTAAGTACTTTCTGCCTACAAGCCTATATAGTAAGAATATTGAAACTAAACTGCCACCCTCTGTCCTATCAAAGCTATTAGAAAAGTTCATTGACACTTCATCAGGCAGTTTTCTCGGAACCAAGATCAGTGAAACACTGCTGGAGACGTGTTGGTGTGAACGCTCCAATGAATACATCACTGCTTCTTCTGTAACACTGGAAGTGTTAGTCCTATGTTAGTGCATTTAGTACTATGTAAAATGGATTTTCAACAAAGTACCAAGCCAGAATGAATATTGACCATATTGTGAGTGTATTGTTGTCAAAGATACCTCCATGTCTTGACAGAATTATTGCTCAGCACCTGCAAGTTTCACATTAAGTAGGTAAAACAAAAATAAGAATAAATTAATATGTTTAATTGTATAACTAATTTTTGTACAGACTAAGTACTTGTTTTACAGGGGGTAAGTGGAATTTTTATAATACAAGAGAAAAAACTTGAGGATCCCTGAAAAAGAGGAAAGACAGAACTGCCGTGTCAGTTTCTTCACATCCCAACCCTTACATGCGGTCAGGAGGCTGTGAAGACAGATGTGGCAGAAGTGCTGAATGCCACATCCATAGGATGGTGGAGCAGTGCCACAAGAAATTCAAAGACTTGACCAGCATGGAAGGTAAGGCACTCACCATGCTTTTCTTTCTAGCCCACTGTGGACATCCCGCTCATCTTTGATCAGTGACCTTGCAGCAAAAATCCCTGAAAGGATGCAGACCAGTATTACCTTCAGTTGTTTCATGCACTCAACTGACTGCAACCCTCATTTTTCTCTCTTTTTGTTTTTACATGGAAAGATGGCAAACAACACCTAGGAGACGACAAAGAGTGGTGGTGGCCCTAAACCGCTGATATCCAAACCTCCATGGCAGGGGACGGTGAGGGTGCAGCCTGAAGGAAGTTCAGACCTGTGGTCTTGAGACTTTAGGTGACAGGCTGAAGGGTGCAATTAATCATGGCTTCCAGTCTCTTACTGAGGGCTTGTTGGATTTGATGGCTGCTAATGTGCCAGCTATCAGGCTGGTGACCAGGGCTGCAAACCAAGACCGCAATGAGCAGGAGGATGGTGCAGTCCAAATGCCTGCTCCTGCAACCTTTCTAGGTGGGCCCATGACCTGCCTTTCCTGTGCGTTGGCCTTCCAACAGCAAATACAGTGTCGCCTGTGGATAGCAAGCTGCACAAGACAGCTCAGGTGGGAAATGGTGTTCCACAGGAATCAGTGCTGGAGACACTGCTGCTCACAATTTACATAAATAATTTGGCCTCAAGAATCAAAAGTACAATTTCAAACTTTTGCAGAGGACACCAAATTGGAAAGTATAGTTAATACCGAGGAAGAAAGTAAAACAAAAAAGAAGGCTCTAAGAAATCGCAGAATAGACATGCCATTGGCCAATTAATTTCCATATCGACAAGTGTAAGGTGGTACATTTTGATAGAAAGGAATTTGGATGTAAGTGTCTAAAAGGAGTAGAAGTACAAAGGAATAGTACATGTAAATAAATTAGTAAAAGCTAGGACACAGGTTTTTGAGGCCATAGAAAAGCAAACAATGTGCTGGGGTGCATTTCCAGGTGGATAGAATTGAAAAACTAAGGCATTAGCCGGGACTTTACATGACCCAACTGGGAGAGAAAAGTGGGACTGGAAGCAGGTGGAGAAGACCCCCCCTGCTCTGACTCCCGTTCCCAGGAACAGGTTGTCTTATGAAGAAATGTTAGACAGACTGGGCTTGTTTCCACTGAAGTTTAGAAGAGTGAAGGATGACTTGATTGAAGCATATAAAATCCTGAATGGTATTGACAAGGTAGATGAGGAAAGGATGTTTCCTCATGTGGGTGAGTCCAGAACTAGGGGGTACTTTTTTAAAATGAGGGGTTTCCTTTTTAGGACAGAGATGAGGTGAAATTTTCCCTCTCAAAGTTGTGACTTTGGAATTCTCTGCCTCAGAAGGTGGTGGAGGCGGGGTCATTGAATATTTTTAAAGCAGAGGTAGATAGATTCTTGTTAGGCAAGGGAATCAAAGGTTATCGGGTTTAGATGGGAATGTGGAATTCAAAACAAACAGATCAGCCATGATCTTATTGAATGGCGGAGCAGGCTTCAGGAGCCGAATGTCCTATTTCTGCTGCTATTTCGTATGTTTTTATAACCTCATGCTGGCCAGCCTATTACTGGCCATCAGGTGGGGTGGCCAAGCACTCAGTGGCTGGAGGCGGGCATTAAAGTAACGGACACGTCGTCACTTGATGAAGGTAGCGCTGGCACCTTGTTTAAAGGGCCACCAGCACCCAAGCTCTAACATGAATGGCTTTTGCTGCAGCACACATCCCAGCAACCATCTTCCGAAGACTCAGGCCTACAAGATCCAGCTACCAGTGATCCCTTTAGCATCCTTAAAAGAAAACTGCAGGAGAAAGGTATATTTCAGCATGGCAAAAGCAAGACTCTAGGTGGCCCCACGGTTCAGTGACAACTTCCTTCATGTTCTCCAGACTACTCAGGAAAGGTGGGAGGTACTCTTCCCAGGGACAGAAGGTGACCTTCCCACCTTACCAAACAAGTCTGGATGGAGATTGCAGATGAGTTAGCAACCATGGGGACATCTGGAGACTATGGCTGCAGTGTCATAAGTGGATCAATGACCCCTCTACTTCGCAGGAGTGTGGGCCATACCTCGGGTTTCTCTAGGGAGTGACACATGGATAAACGTGAGGGTGCAATAGCTGGGGAGGGAGAGCCCTCCATGTCGGTGACAATGGACGGTAGCTGCATTATTTTATTGGAAAGGAATGGTTGCAGCTCTGTCCTCTGTCAAGGGTTGAGAGCCTGGCATTGTCAACCCTCACAAAATGGCTCCAGAGTGGCCCAATGCCACATACATATCAGTGGCCACAGATGCAGTAGCAAGCATACAAGGTGTTTCGGTGTTGTGTCTGCTCTAGTGTGGCTACTAATTTATTCTTCCATGCTCCCACAGGAAAGGAGGGCAAAGAACACCAGGAGAGGGCAGGACCAGCAGCAGCCACCACCATTCTGACTTCCATGGAGAAGGAGGCTCTAGAGCTGACAGGATATCATGGTAGCAGCTCCATTGTGGATGGTGAGGCCAGACTGCAGTTATCTCATCACTGAGCACAAAAGAAATCTCAGGTGAACATGAAGAATGGTGTTCATGTGTCCTCCAATGTGCAGATATCAATGTGAGATGCAGGCTGTTGTCTGTAGGAGTGAGAAGTATTGATCATTCTGTTCCTTCTTGCAGCCCATCCACAAGCACTGAGAGCTGCCGGGACATTTCTTCCACCTCAGAGGAGGAGGGGACCTTAGAGGGTGCAGCGTTACATCATTCTCTTGTACCCTCCACCACCGCAGATACTTTCACCTCGATGGGTATGTGTTTGCGCTTGGATTTGGGCTCACAACCTGTTATGTGCACCATGCCCATGCCTGATCAGTTGTTGGAGGCTGTGACATCCAAGTTCAGTGACACCTCAGAGGAGTGTGGGAGTCCAGGTCCAGGCTGATGACGTGCCTCTGGAGTCATCCATGAGGCGGCAGATGCTGGAAGGCCAGCACGAGCTGTGAAGAGATCTGGTGGAGCTTCCAGAGGGTATCCACATCCTGGCTTGGACTGTGAAGAGTCCATGCAGACCATGAGTGCTGCTCCTGTCTGCATTCATGGCCTCCTCTATTGAGAGGCTCCAGAGTGGCTCTATGCCACATAGATATCAGCAACTCCCATGTAGAGCCACATCCAACAAGCCAGTCAGTGGATGCACAAACCTGCATACCATCATCTTGCCCACGTGCTCTATGCAGCAAGAGAGGTTTCCACCAGGACTTCGTACTTCCCAGGCCAGCAGGAAGGTACAAGGGAAGAGGAGCAACTGCCTTCTGCTTGTGAGGGCTCCTCACAGGGTGCGCCTGATGTAGACAGCAGCTCCTCAGCCCCTCTGCCAGTCACACCAGCGCTGTGAAGATGGGGGAGGCTCCTATACCCATGCAGGAGCCCCTCAGCATGCTAGGGTGCTCCAGGGCTCAGGCAGCCAAAGGTCATGGAATAGCAATGTCAGCAGCCTGTCTCCACCTCAGCTGGAAGCGAAGAAAGAGCACCATGTGGAAGGACCCGTAAAAGAATTTTGAAAACACACCAGATGCACTTGGGCTTCACGGGTGCCTCGATTGTTAATGATTCTCTGGGTTGGATTTTACATTCACAAATCGGGCATGCTCTCCCTACACTGACACAAAATTCTGTGTAATGACGTCGGGTCGGCAACCCGACACCATCGTGCCAGTCTCAGATAATACGGAGGATGCGTGGGTGTTGGAATCAGAAGCCCACCCGCTATTCTTTTAAAAACTCATTTGAGACCAATCAGCTTGTTAACTAGGCAATTGACTGTAATTTTATGTGGCCCACTCCATTTTTCACTAGGCACACAGGAAAAACACTGGAAGTGACTCATGCCAGACATGAGGAGGCAGTGCAAGAGCGATAATAAATGCCTGCAAGTGGGACCATAGCTGCATTTAGCAGCAGAGTATGCTGGTGAAGGTGGCTGTGTTGCCAGTTTTTTCACTTCATCTATTCATTGCTTTGAGCCTGCTGTAAGAAATAAGGGGAGACTGGGAGTGCAGGGGCCTACAGACAGGGATACAGTGAAGTTTCAGGGCTCCAGTATAGGAACCGGAGCTCGCTGTTCCCCGTGGGTGCATCTTGGAGGAGGCTCCTCCTCCAGTGAGGATGAAAGGAGCAGAAAGAGACAGATGTGGGTAGCTATCCAGGGACATATATGCCCTGCATTCCAGGTAGGGAAGAGATCTGCTGATGTACAAGGACCTGCAGAGGAGAGACAGTAATAGCAGGTGGGCAGAGGGAGGAGCAAACATTATCCTGCCCACAGAATATGCAGGCAAAGGATTACCTCCCTTCAGATGTCAGAGAAGCAGTGCCTTTGCAGACTCTCCAGGGAGACAGTAACATCCCTCTTTGAAATGCTGGCTGGGGAGACTCGTTCCAATTGCATTGGTGGCCACCCTATGCCTGTTGCTCCGAAGCTAGCAGTGGCCTTGAGTTTTTTTGCACTGGGGTCTTTCCTGGCATCAGAGACCTTTACGGCATCTTGCAACCAGCAGCACATCATTACATAAAAATAGTGACAGGCGTTCAATGAGCAAATAAATTCATTTCATTCAACACAGAGAATGCTAGTCAGGCCGAGGGAGCCAGAGGCTTCCCACTATAACTGGATTTCCCAAAGTTCAAGGAGTCTTCGATTGTACACATGTGGCAGCCAAAGCTCCAGCAGGATAGCCAGCAGTATTTGTGAACAGAATAGATTTCCATTCCATTAATCTTCAGCTTGTGTGTAACCATCGCCAGAGGATTATTCAGGTGTGCGCCCGCTTTCCTGGGACTAGTCGTGACTCCTACATCCTTAGGTACTCCTGGGTGCCAGCGATGTTCTGCCCACCAGAACCATTTGATGGTTGGCTTCTTGGAGACCCCTGAAAAGATGGCTTATGACACAGGGTGAGAAATCCGCGGACAGAGGCTGAGATGCAGTGCAATGAGAGCCACACATCTGCCAAGGCCATCATTGAGCAGACCATTGATCTGTTTAAAATGAGATTTCAAAGCTTGGATCGTGAAGGTGGCTCTCTGCAATATTCTCCGGCTCACGTCTCACTAATCATCGTGCTCTACTGGGCCTTACACAACCTGGCCCTCCAAAGTGGGGAGGCCCTGGCAGAGGATGATCTAATGGAGAAAGTATTTGATGATGAGTTTCAGGATGAGTCTGAGGACATGGAGGAGGAGTCATTCCAGACAGCAGTGGAACCCAGTGTACGATAGACTTTGGATGGCAGATGTGGGATTCTCTTATAATGTGAAGATTTAACAAGGAATAAGAAATCCGCTATTCAATATCTTTGCCGTGCTCACCTCTTGGTATCTCCCATGTATAACACCAGGGCTGCCTCTGCATGTGCCAATGGTGAGGCATAAAATGAGGCTGTTTAGAGGAGACTATATGAACACAGATGCCCTTGATAGCAGTCAATCAATCCAAATCCAAAGCAGGACATGACACATAAGAAACTCAAATGAAGCGAAACAGCAAGTACACACAACACCATCCTTTAATACAGACTAGAAGCAGTATTGTTCCAAGCAAAAAATACTATACAATCATCCTTTTGAACCCATTGTGTGACTATTGTGTTTTGTTCATTTTTTTAACGGGTGCTCACCTCCCGCTGCCAATTGTGCTGAAGAGAGGTTGTTGACCCCTATGTCCCTTTGCTTGGGATGACTTCGGTGTACTTCCTCTGGTTGCCTGAGGCTGTGGGGGCCCTGGCACGGTGGGAGTATCCTGCACAGTGGCAGGAGTCTCATCTGTTGCTGCAGCACTCTGAGGCATTTGTGTCAATGGCAGAGGGGTAGAGGAGATGCTGACCCCATCAGAAACACCCTAAGAGGTGTCTTCCAATGGCTACAGCAGCTGCTCATCCGCCCTCCTGAGGTCCATTTGCCCATCCCTGCTTTCCTGAGACAAACCAATACCTGGCTGTGATTCCAGGTGCCTAGCTCCTCTTCTTGCCTTGGCTCTGGGCACCTGAGCTCAGGGACAAGGCGATGGAATGCAGGAATGCAAATTTAACTTCTGAGTGAGCTGCTTGGTTTGGCCCTCCTTGACAGCCGTCAGTCTCTCAATGCAGGAAGCCACGTATTCTGAAGAGAGGCTGAACACAGCATTTGTGGCCTGGATGGGCTCCTCCACTGTCTGCGTCCGTTCATGCAACCCTTCTGGAAGCTCTGCCACATCTCCACATACCTCGTGCTGTAGATCCAGCATCTGCCATCTGACTGATGACTCCAAAGGCTCATTATCAGCCTGGGGCTCAGCATCTAGGTCGCTTTCAGCACTTCTCTGACTTGTTTTTTATTCATTCATGGGATGTGAGCTTCACTGGCTGGGCCAGCATTTATTGCCCATCCCTGGTTGCCCTTGAGAAGGTGAGCTGCCTTCTTGAACCACTGCAGTTCATGTGGTGTAGGTACATCCACTGTGCTGTTAGGAAGGGAGTTCCAGGATTTTGACCCAGTGACAGTGAAGGAATGGCGATATATTTCCAAGTCAGGATGGTGAATGACTTGGAGGGGAACTTCCAGGAGGTGGTGTTCCCATCTATGTGCTGCCCTTGTCCTTCTAGGTGGTAGTGATCATGGATTTGGAAGGTGCCTAAGGAGCCTTGGCGAATTCCTGTAGTGTATCTTGTAGATGATACACACTGCTGCTACTGTGCGTCAGTGTTGGAGGGAGTGAATGTTTGTGGATGTGGTGCCAATCAAGCGGGCTGCTTTGTCCTGGACGGTGTCCACTTCTTCAGTGTTGTGGGAGCTGCACTCATCCAGGCAAGTGGGGAGTATTCCATCACACTTCTGACTTGTGCCTTGTTGATGGTGGACAGTCTTTGGGGAGTCAGGAGATGAGTTACTCGTCACATGATTCCTAGCTTCTGACCTGCTCTTGTAGCCACAGTATTTATATGGCTAGTCCAGTTCAGTTTCTGGTCAATGGTAACCCCCCCCAGGATGTTGATTGTGGGGGATTGAATGATGGTAATGCCATTGAACATCAAGGGACGATGGTTGGATTCTCTCTTCTTGGAGGTGGTCATTGCCTGACACTTGTGTGGCGTAAATGTTACTTGCCACTTGTCAACCCAAGTCTGAATATTGTCCAAGTCTCGCTGCATTTGGGCATGGACTACCTCAGTATCTGAGGAGTCGCGAATGGCGCTGTACATTGTGCAGTCATCAGCGAACATCCCCACTTCTGACCTTATGATGGAAGGAAGGTCATTGATGAAGCAGCTGAAGATGGCTGGGCGTAGGATTGCCAGAGGCCTGCACTATGTCAGTCTCCGACAGCTGGTCTTGCGATTGTGACGTGCTCACATGAGTGTGTGTCATCCTTTCTGGCAATTCGCATGTACCCGCTGAAGTGTGTGCATTTGCGCTGGTGCTACGTGCAGTGCAAGAGTGTTATGATGCACCCTCAGAGGCTCTGTCCTCCTTCTCAGAAGTTAAATTTGGGCCCTCAGAGCTGGTAGCTGCTGTTGCTGAGGTTTCACCTGTGGGGGAAACAAGAGTTACGGAGGTCACCATCATCATTTGAGCTAACTTAAGAGATCATGCTTCACACTCGCACACACATGCACATGCACATAAGCGCACACACACATACACCCCCAAATGCTACAAACCGCCAAACTCAAACCCATCAATGCTTCCTCCCCGCCCCACCTCCTTCAGCACAGTATTTCTAGGAGAGAGCTATAGGCCCTAGGAATCTCACCACTCTGGGTCCGTCCTACGGCCTCTCAATGGCCACGGCCAGTGGTCCTGCACCATTGATTGCTGGGCAACTCCAAAATCTCCTCTTCCAGGAGAGTCAAAATGGCTAGGTTTGGCGTTCCTCATCCAGTCCTTGGCTGCTCAAGGGCATTATGTGCCCTCTTCTCCTGCAAAGAAAAAGGGAAAATATCATGAATCTTCTGTGGAAAGATCATGCTTTTATTTATGTGCATTGTCCATTGTCAGCGGCCACTACTTCACAATAACCCTTGCAAACTAACAGGTCTTGCATTTCAGATTTCCCCGCCCCCAACATCCCTTGGTGCCATGCAGTGTAGTATGTGTGCTTCATTCTGCCTTCTACATGTGGTCCAGACACACAGCAATCTCACACTTGACAGAGGCCACACTCTCCTATACAGATCCATTTGCAGAATGGTTGTACGGTCACCTTTGCTGACCTCCAATCATAAGAGGTCATTCAGTCTTTGAATGACCCCAGGCTGCTGACCTCCTCTGCGACCTCCATCCAGGCTTCTTTGGTCTGGCAGGGAGGTTTCCTCTTACCATCCCTTGGCATGAGGATCTCCCACCAAGCATTCACAGGGGTTTATTATTGAACTGCGGGGCCATCCTTGGTCTGGGCTCCTCCTCCATTGGTCCTACCTCCATTATTCCTGGCAGATTAAAAATGTAAAACTGCTGGAAATCAGCAGGTTGACATTCAGCCTCTATGGAGAGTCAGGCAGAGTTAAAGGATGGAATAGTCTTTTTCTGAACACTTCTTATTAAGAAGGGGAAAGGGACAGGTGTGTTCAGATGAAGTTTCCTCCCTGGCAGAGATCCTGAATGAGATACTGCCAGCACAATAGTCACCAGAATGGAAAAACATGCTCTTACCTGGTGCTGCTCTAATACTTCAATGGATTTAATGGTCTTCATTCAATGCAGTTGTTCCAACACACATGGATATCTCCTGCAGCTGGCACCAACTCATGCCAGGGTGCCTTTAAATGACTGGCAGTGACCAACTTCCAGTTCACGGCCCCTGTCCCCTCTCCCACCCTAAAGGCCAATTGGATGCAGGGCTCCACCCCATCCCGCCCCCCACCCCACCACCACCACCACCACCCCCCTCCCCTCCCCTGCTTAGCTAGTTGGCTGCCTTCCTGCCAGGCAGCTGCCAGAAAATGCTTGATTTGCTGTGATGAAACGTCAGGGCAGGAGTGAGCGAACCACTTCCTTTGCCCTGCCGTATACCATAAAATCCAGCCTTCTGTGTGTGATTATTAATGTAATGAATGTCTGATTTGGCTTATGAAAGCTTCCATCCATTGTCGATGGCCCTTTGACAGTGACAAGAGCTGTCTGGGGGAGACCATGGCATGTTTGTTTATCTTTGCGCATGGCAGAAGCACTGGTTGTTAGTGGCCATTGGGGTCTGCACTCACAGCAGAGGTGAATGGCATTAGTGTGGTTGGAATCTGTATTTTTTTCCTGGTGTTTTTTTTTGCAAGCCTTACACCCACATCTCAACTTTCACCTACCAGCCAGCTATTCAATCTTGACAAGTATATCACCATATCACATTGCATAATACTCACTAACACATTTCTCTCTCATGGAGGTCAAGATTGTACACAATCAGAGCCAGCAGCACCACATTGGCAGGGGACAGGCATGGCCGCATCTCTTTACCCCAATGAAGATCGTGGTGCTCCACATCATCGGAGAGGCCGTGACTGAGGTCATGGCCAGTGGCAGGACTGAAACCATTAAAAATGGTTGTACGCTCAAACGTAATCCTCCTCCTCACACCCCACTTCTACTCGTCCCATGATCCCTACTGACTTAGATGGTCCAAGCACGTACCTCTTGCTTTCCCCCCAGCCCCTCATCACAGCCCTACCCTTGTGCCTTTTTCCTTTCAGATGTTCAAGACTTCCAACCTGGCCAGGCAGTGGTGCAGGAGCAAGAGGTGAAAGGGGAAGAACAGGCTGATGAAGAAGAGACACCATCATTCGCTCTCAGACATGCATCCACCCCGTCAGACGCTGGCATTGCGTGTACTTTAGAGGGTAGCTTAGGTCTTCGCATGGTGAAACACCAGGTGAAAAGGACCGTTGACTGTGATCGGCCCCTGACTGTGATTTCACACTGGCTGGCCAGTCAATGACCAGCCAGCGTGAAACGTGCACTGAAAAGCTCAGTGCTGCAGGGGTAGGGATGGGAAGAGGACGGGCGATGAAGTCAACGCAAATGTGGGCCAGCACTGACAGCTCCCTGAAGGCCGAGGGCTGCTTCAGGGGGCTAATGACCTGAAACAGCAAAACTAAAGGTTTCAAAATCTGCAAAAAGTGTCTATGCATCATAATCAGTCACCTGAAAATTTAGCTTCTGAAAATGCTGTCCACAGAAATTTATGTACATTTTATTTCATCATGGAAATCTCACGCTGCCTGTGGATGAGGTTTGTTGAAAACTGCGAAGACCGTCTGGCCGATTCGCCCGTCCACCAGCCATAAGGTCGGATGGGCTATGTAAAATGACAGACAATTGCACCGTTAATGGGCTTAATTGCCTTCTTAATTGTCAGCGGGAGTGCTTCCGACTTTGCACACGCACGCCGACCGAAATATAGCGTGAACGCAGGATGATGTCGGGATGCTCGCCTGACGTCATTTCACATCCAATTAGGTCGGGCGCACGCCCGCCCAATCAGCATAAAATTCTGCCCATGGTCGTACAGTGGACTGGCAGAGAATAAAGTCATCATCATTGCTGTCGGGTATTGCACTTTGACCTACATGATGCTCTGGATAAGGTCACACACCAGCCAGACATTTGCATTGCCCACAAAGTGACATGCTTGCAGTCAATGGCCTCCTGCAATCTTGGCGGAGCCTCATACTATTCAGCTTGCTTTTCTCTGGGAACAAAGAATGCGATGATTTCCCCTTCCTTTGCATACAAATGGGGACAGCAAACGGAGTGATGTTGGAGTAGTTGCCTGGTCCAGCCTGGAAGGAGCCTGACACACACACGTTCAGGATTACGGTCACCATTACAGTCACTGGCAATGCTTTCCTTGCCCTGCTCTGAGGCTGCAGTTCTGCCTGCAACAGGTGGGAGAATTCAATGAGCAACTCCTTGGTGAAGCAGAGGCATCACAGATTTGTTCCTCACTTAGGCTAATGTTGGAGAATTGCTTCCTGAAGACCTTGGGTGCAGGTGGCATCCTACTGGGAGCCCTTCTCCTCCTCCTTCCTCTTTGAGCAGCTTGACCTCTATGTTGTTTCTGCTTATCCCCTCTGTCATGCTGCTGGCAGAGGGAATGGAAAAGCAGAATGTTTGAAGTGAGAACCAACGCCTTCACCATGTCCCATACCACTGCCTCCCTGTAGACATCAACTTCAATTGGCAGTACAAACCTCCAAATACTTCTACTAACTCTGTAATAGCCAGTAAAAATCAATAAGCAACTAACCTGAAAGTAGTTGATGATCCCTTTAAATAGCCCTGGTGCTGAACACATGTTCAGCTGTGCAAGACTCAGTTGCTGGAGCTTTGAACTTGAAAAAGGCACTGCTAGAGTCAAATCAGTATTACAAGCTGACTGATGTCACAATCTGCTTACTCTGCATACTTCTGGCATTGTTTGGGCACTGGGAGCCTAAAATGACACCCAACAAGGCCCAAACCAGAAGGCTGCACACACAGCACTTTGGGCCCAAAAATGTATGCATTATGCAAAAGAACTTTTCGGCTTTTGCATCTATGCAGCTTCAGTAAGCTATTAATGCAGAGGACAACAACAGCATCAGCATTTCTTCAGGTATTGTCTCCACTGATTTCAGTGAAGTGAAAACTTTTTTTGATAATTTATCTTATTAAAATTTATAATTTTATCCAGCACTTCCCAGTTTTTCAATGTAGAAGCATATTAGAAAAATCGAACTGTGCAATGATATATTTTTAGAAGGGCATGAATCAAAATATTAGAAAAGGTAAAGTTAGAAAAAAAGTTGTCAAAAAATTGCTTTAAAAAAGTAGTTTTTCTCGTACTAACTGGGATCAATGCTCATGAATTTGGTTTGAGAGTCATGACAGTGTGCTCAAGTAAGGTTTCTGGCCCTGATTAAACTACTGCACGTTTTTTCAAATCCTGTATTTAAAAAGCTCACTCTTGTGAAACGTGCTCTAGCAAATGATTTTGAAATTCCAAATTAGGAGACCCATCTTGTTGACGGCTTCAAAAATCAATGTCATAGATTCTGTAACAGTTACACTTTCCAGTTCCTGCTGTTCAATACCACATTTCTGTGTTGGTACTCAGGAGAAAAAGCTGAGCACAAAGAATTCATGCCTTGATATTGGCTATTATCCAACAGAACGATGTTTCAACTACATTTGAAAAAAAATCAATAACATCTGTGGCATAATGGTTAATTAAAGAAGCTCTTCAGCACGGCTTTAGATGAGAGGCTGAGCCACAAATACAGGCAGCTGAAGTCTGATTACAAAAGACAGAGACTGAGAACGACCGAGAGAGCGTGAATGGTTTTTTTTAGCAATGAGACAGAGGAGCCAAAAGCTGAAACATGCACAACAGGAAATAAGAGTGCTCTACAGTTAATTTTGTCTGAGTTCAGTAATCGAATACAAGTTGCTATGTGTGATGAGTGGTTAGTAGACTCATTTTGCTGGTATGATTGTCACAAAGTGTGAAATTATTGCTGTTTTAATTGAATGTGGATCGTCGTTACCTTGTACACAGGTGCTGTACGCACAAGTTCTCCTGGAGGCCTGTAATGTGGTGGAGGGTGAGGCATGAATTGGTCCCTGAAAATTGTACTTTAATTGATGGCTGAATTTCCAGGACCTGGGTTGGGTTTGGTTTTTGTTTAATATCATTTTGATCACAGTTGAAATGTATAGTTTATTATAGTGTTAATAAACAAACTCTCAAAATTGATTATTAAGTGTAGTGAGAACTGACTGATTTATAAAGTGGATTAAATATATGGATCTTGAAATTATGATTTTATACAACCAAAGGTTTAAATGTAATTAATGATGCAATTAATTGTATTTGATGTTCCATGGTATTTTTTATTGACAATATGAAGGAACTTCCATTTATATAGCTTCTTATTGCATCTTTAGGATGTCTCAAATTAATTTATTTGATTAATTAATTAATCAGTAATTAACTTTTGAAGTGCAGTTCGTGTTATTTTGTAGGTAAATGCTGCAGTTAATTAGCACACAGCATCCTATCACCAGCATGATGATGAAAATACATACCATGCCAGACACCAATACAGAAATCTTGTGTGACGTAGGTAATGAATTGAAAGGAACTACTCTGGGAATTCAGTAAGCATTAGTGAGCAAGAATAGGTGAATATGTCAATGAATGCCAAATGAAGAGCTAACCAGAGGGCCGTCTCATGCCCAGCTCAGCTGGAGAGGGCCAAGATGCGAACCTCTTAAATGCAGCATTTAAAAAAAAGATGACTTCTGTACACCAACAATTGCTGAAGGCATTGGACTGCTTGACAAGGAGCCTCCAAAACATATGATGATAGAATGATGCAGCACATCAGAAGGACATTCACCCCATTGTGCATGTGCTGGCTCTAAGAAAGAGATATTCAATTAGTCCCATTCCCCTGCCCTTTCCCCATTGGTCTGCCATGTTTTCACCAGATCATAATAACTTTCTGCTTACAGAACATTTTCCTTATTCGCACCTCAGATCTTTTTGCCCAATTATTTTAAATTTGTAATTCTCTGGTTACCAGTCCTTCTGCCAATGGAAACAGTTTCTCTTTATTTGCATATCAAAGCATTTCATGATTTTGAGCACCTTTATTAAATCTCCCCTTAACCATCTCTGCTCTGTGGAGAGCAACGCCACTTTACCCAGCCTGTCCACATAACTGAAGTCCCACATTCCAGGTACTATTATAGTAAATCTCTGTACCCTCTCTCCAGTACTTTGACATCCTTCTAAATTTGGTGCCCAGAACTCGGCGCAATGCTCCAAATGGAGCCTAATCAGTGAATTATAAAGGTTCAGCATAACCTCCCTGCTTTTGTACTCTATGGCTCTATTTTTAAAGCCTAAATCTCATATGCTTTTTAAACAGACATCTCAACCTGACCTGCCATCTTCAAAGCTTGCTGTACATAAACCCCTGGTCCTCCTGTTCTTGCATCCCATTTAAAATTATATCATTTAGTTCATTCTGGCTCTTTTCATTCTTCCCACCAAAATGCATCGATTCACATTTCTATGCATTCAATTACACCTGCCATATGTCTTCCTATTTTACCAGTCCATCTATGTCCTCCTGAGGCCTGTTATAATCTTCCTCACTGTTTACTTCATTTCTGAATTTCATGTCATTTCTAAACTTTGAAATTATGCTCTGAAGAGATAAGACCAGTCCATTAATATATTACAAAGACCAGGTGTCTTAATGCTAACTCCTGGAGACACTCTGCTTATTTCCCTCCAGATTGAAAAACAACTGTTCACTAAGAAGAAGCCCTGAGTGTATCAAGAGCACAAAATGTACTTTGGATAGGGACTCATCAAGGACGGATCAGTAACACCACTACATACTGAATTGACCAAGTCGTGAAGAACATATCTGCCGGGCCTCTGGCAGGTGGTGAAAGAACCAGCAAGAGGGAAAAACTTACTTGATCTTATTCTTATCAATCTACAGCTTCTTGAAGTACTTGGACCTGCACTCATCCAGACAAGTGGAGAGTATTCCACCACACTTAAGACTTGTACCTTGTAGATGATGGATATGCTTTGTGGAACTCAGGAAGTGAGTTCCTCACTGCAAAATTCCCAGCCTCTGACCTGCTCTTGTAGCCACAGTATTTATATGGCTGGTCCAGTTAAGTTTCTGGTCAATGGTAACCCCCAGGATGTTGATAGTGGAGGATTCAGCAATTGTATTGCAGATGCATGTCAAGGGGAGATAGGTTAGATTCTCTCTTGATGGATATGGTCATTGCCTGGCACTTGCATTGCATGTATGTTACTTGCTAGTTATCAGCCAAAGCCTGAATGTTGTCCAGGTCTTGCTGCATATGGACAGGGACTGTTTCAATATCTGAGGAGTTGCAAATGGCACTGAACACTGTGTTGCTCTTCAACAACCACAACCATTTTCCTTTTGCTAGGTATGACTCAAGCCAGTGGAGAGTTTTCTCCCTGACTCCCATTGACTTCAGTTTTGCTGGGACTCCTTGTGTGGGGGACCTTATGGAGCCTGCAGGAGCAGGAAACGTGGCGTATGGGGTGACTTAATTAGGATGCAAAATATCGATTCCCCAACAGTGGAGATAAAGACAGCAGTGTGTTTGTGGTGTGTTGAGCCTCACACTGGCATGTGGTGGGTTCATGCTTGTAATGCATTTGCATTCCATGAATACGCATTAGCATAGAACTTTTTCCAATTACGTCCTACCTTCAAGATAAAGTCAGTGGCGCACGACACCCGGTACACATTCGTTTAAAGGTGGCATGCATCAGTTGACTTTGTGCAATTGTGACTGAAGTCAGCGGTTTTCCTTGTTTAACTGTATGGCATTAGGGAGGGGAGCAGGAGAATGGCAGCTTTCACGGAGGCTCAGGTCCAGCAAGAGTGAGTCAGTGTTGAGGGTTGGGGTCATGGAGAAGTGGAAGGCAGATCCAGGGGAGGACAGATGGTAGGATCAGGGGCACAAAGGAGTGAAGTGGGAAGGTCCTCCATTGTGGATGTGGTGGGGAGAGGATGGTGGGAACAGTCAGTCAAGGTAAGAAAATGAGGGGCCTAAAGGACAGTGTCAGTACTGTCCACATGTGGGTCCATCTCAGGGTGTTGGCTGGCAGAGTCCTTACGGGACTTTGAGTTCACCTACAACACTTCAATTATCCCTGCTGAGAGTGATCTCGGACAATGTCCTTTACAATGCATAAAAGGGAGGGCCGGCTGAGCCATGTCCAACAGAGTGGCAAGTACAACATTGGACACTAAAATGAATATTCAATAGCGCGTGAACAAAAAAAAAACTGCATTGTTTCTTCCACAATCAAAGAAATGTCCCTAACTCCCTATAGCCATCAATGCGTGCCAATCATGAGGCCTGCCAGTGCATTTAGCTCTCTGACTAAGCCTGTCTCAACAAATAACAACGATGCACAAAATGCGATGAATAAAGTGAAACCAACATTTGATAATGTGAAATATTTACAACTGAAATTTAATTTTGAAAAACACCTTTGTACTCACAAGAAATATTATGTTAATAGCAATGGAGTTGGGCAGGAAAGCTTTAGTGGTGAGGCAGAGCCTCCCTGTTTCACCAATGGTTCTGCTTTTTCCATTGGGAATGGCATGCTGCTGACAAAATACCGCCCACCCCCCCGCCCCCCCAATGCCAAACTGGATCAAATGTTGCCTTGACGTCAATGGCTGTCACTCTCACCTCACCTCTTGAATTCAGCTGTTTTGCTCATGTTTAGGTCAAGTAAGTAATGAGATTAGGAGCAGAGTGGCCCTGGTAGAACCCAAACTGAGCTTCGGTGAGCAACTTATTACTGGCCAGAATTTTCCATTTGGCGTGTAGGCGCGCGCCTGACACGCTGGAACTTAAAATGACATGCAATGACGTCGGGCGTGCATTCCGATGTCACCAGACACCAATGCGCTATTTCGCAAGGCAGGCATGCGATGAGGATGGAGGTGCACCCGCCATTAATTAATGGGACAGTTAAGGCCTTTGAGGCGCCAATTGCCTGTGATTTTACACAGCCCATGTAATTTTCAGGGCATTGCACGAGCACACATCAGGCAGGGGGGTAGGCCTCATTTTCAAAAACCTCATTCTTGGGTGGGATAAGAGGGGTGAGTGGGGCTAATGCGAGTTGTTTGTACTTTAGCTTATAAGTTGCTACTACTTGCTTGTGTGAACAGGACAACTTCATTTCACTTCAGAGCTGCTTTGACAGAAATAGGCTTCAGTTCAGAACTCTGGAGGAGTCATAACACTTGGGGCCTTCCAAGTATCAGGCAGCCTTCCCTTACCCTGGGAATGGGGATTGTGGTCTCCGCTGGAGGCACCTCCTCTCAGGAGGAAGAGAGGGCCAGAAGGGGGACGAGGCTAGGTGTCCTTTTTAAGCCTCCAGGGGAGTGACCTGTGGGAGGACAGGCACAAAGGGGGCAGGGCCAACAGGAAGCACAAGGGGAAGCAGAAGATACCACTATCCTGCTGCCAGAATTTACAGATGGCGATGCAGCTACCTCAATGTGTCTGATGTGCAATGCTGAAGGAGGCTCCGCCTTTCGAGGGAGACAGTGACCTCCATCTGTCAGATGATCAGCCCTGAGATCAGCTCCAACAGTATGGGTGGACACCCCATACCAGTGGTGCTGAAGGTCACAGTGGCCCTCAACTTCTCTGCGTCTGGCTCTTTCCAGGGGTCAGTGGGTGATCTTTCTGGAGTCTCCCAATCAGCTGTCTACAGTTGTGTCAAGCTGGTGACATGCTCTGTTCAGACGTGCATTGACTTTCATTCACTACTGCACGGACAAGGCCAGTCAGGCAGAGCAAACCAGAGGCTTTGCAATGATTGCTGGCTTCCCCTGTGTCCAGGGTGCAATCGACTGCACACATGTGGCCATCAAGGCGCCAGCAGGTGAGCCCGGTGCCTTCGTCAACAGGAAGGGCTTCCACTCCATGAACGTGCAGCTAGTGTGTGACCATAGGATGCAGATTCTGTAAGTATGTGCAAGGTACCCAAGCAGCTCCCACAATGCCTACATCCTCAGACACTCCCAGGTGTCGGCGCTCTTCAGTGCTCCGGCTCGGCTGGATGGATGGCTGCTGGGCAACAAGGTCTATCCCCTCAGAAGGTGGCTCATGATGCCTCTCCGCCATCCAAGAACAGAGGCTGAGCAGCGGTACAATAGGAGCCATACCTCCACAAGGGCTGTGGTAGAGAGAGCTATAAGTCTTCTCAAGATGCGCTTCCGAGGCCTGGACCGTTCAGGGGGAGCACTGCAATACCCCCCAGATCATGTGTCACTGATAGTGGTTGCATGCTGCGCTCTCCACAATCTGGCGCTGGAAAGGGGCGACGCAGTGGAGGAAGAAGATGTTGACGCAGCTACTCTGGCAACAGAAGATGAGTCCAGTAGTGAGTCTGAGGACGAGCATGGTCAGGAGAATGCTGAGGGGTTAGACGCTCACCTGGGCAACCTCCAGGGAGGCAGTGACACCCGGGAGGCTTTGATGCAATGCTCCTTCAGCTAGCCTACCAAAGAAGAACTACATCCCAGGGCTGCAGGCTCCATACTCGATACCTGACAGGAACATTTGCTTGGTGAACAACATTGCACTATGCGCCATTTCAATAAAGTTCAATGACAAACAAGTCACACATAACATCATGGGTTACCCTGCATCTGCAGAACAAATGAAGCACCTGCCACAGGTCCAGTCTGGCAGGTATGTCCTTCAGAACTTGGGTAGCTTCGTAGTAATGGTGCTACCAAGCCACTCTTGGTGATGGGAATTGAAGTATCCCACTCAGAGCACATTCTATGCCCTTGCTACCAATACTTCTTCCAAGTGGTGTTCAACATGAAGGAGTACTGGTTTATCAGCTGAGGAATGTCAGTAGGTAGTAATCAGCAGGACGTTTCCTTGCCCATGTTTGATATGATGCCATTAGATACCATGGAGTTCAGAGTTAATGTTGGGGACACCCAAGGCAACTCCCTCCCAACTGTATACCAGTGTGCCACCACCTCTGCTTGGTCTGTCCTGCCAGTTGGAAGGGACGTACCCAAGAATGGTGATGAAGGAGTCTGGGACATTGGCTGTAAGGTATGATTGGGTGAGTATGACTACGTCAGGCTGTTGCTTGACTAGTCTGTGGGACAGGTCTCCCAATTTTGGTACAAGCCCCCTGATATTAGCAAGGATGACTTTGCAAGGTTAACTGGGCAGGGTGTGTCATTGTTTATGATGCCTTGGGTGGTGCATCTATTTTTATTCCTCTTTGACATTTCTGTAGTAGTTTGGTACAACTGAGTGGCTTGCTAGGCCAATTCAAAGGCATTTAAGAGTCAACCACATTGTTGAGGGCCTGGAGTCACATGTAGGCCACATTGGCTAAGGACGGCAAATTTCCTTTGCTAAAGAATATGAATGAACCAGATGGGTTTTTACAAGGACCCAATAATTTCATAGTCAGCAATTCCAGGTTGATTAATTAATTCAATTTAAATTCCACCAGCTGCCATGAAGGGATTTGAACTCATGTCCCCGTATTAGGCTGGGTCTCCAAATTAATAATCCAGTGACATTACCACTATACCATTGCATGCAGGATGGACAGTTGAATTGCTACATGATTGCCATCAAAGACTTTAGGAAAAATGCCATTGGGCAGCTATGTCATGCTGCTGTTGCTATTGGAAAAGTGTAAACACTGATCATGCTGCCTCATGCTTGATACAAATGGGAATGATACATTGTTAGCATGTTAGCTTTATAAGGAGGCAGTGGGTAAAAAGCTAAGGGATGAGGTGACTTCAGCAATCACTGCCATTCATATGTTTGTGGACTTATGACAGATTTCACATATTTACAACTGGTTCCATGGTGATCCAGAGCCTGAGGAACCAGTTCATTGCCAGGTAAACATTATGGAACGTACAATTATGGTTGGTGGATGAAAATGGATGCAGGCAGACTGGATACGGTATCTGTTGGTCAATCAGGCATGCCTTCTTTCATTTTGTACCCCTTTAACTAAAATACTTCATTTTAGAAATGCCACAAATACAACCCATTGTTAATTTTAACTTGATTTGCCAACCTCTGTTTAACTGACATAGATGCCTGTTACTCCTTCACTTCCTTGACAGTTTGTATTCCAAGAGCTTCTTTCTCATGTACCCTCTTTCTTCAATTCTTTCTATTCTGTACTCATGGAAATATCTCAATTGTGGTCCACTTTCCAGTAAATATTTGGTTATTTTAGATGGACTTAATAGGCTCATTCTCATTTTGTCCTTTTTGCATCTGAATTTCTACTCCAAAAGGGCATATCAAGCTCTCATCCACAATAGGTGGATATGAATTAGCATATATATAAGAAAGGTCACTGAAAAAGAATCATACCCGTTTTTGGTCATCATTATAATTGGACAAATTATTGTTTATTGTGCTCCTAGCACAGAGTTTTGTCCATTGGGAATGTAAATCAGGAATTCAGCCATACACCTCATTTGGCAGACTACAATTTTCCATCCATTAAATTTAACATAGAGAAAAAAATGACCAACTTATCATGACTCCCTAATTTCCCAAAATGCATTCCCAGTGCATAATGCTTTAAAGAAAGAAAAAGACACAGCTGCATTTATATAACTGTTTTCATGATCACCAGAAGTTTCACTTTACAGCCAATGACTTATTTTTTGAAGTGTAGTCACTGTTGAGATGTATGAAACAGTGTAACCCCTGCTGTCGACCAGAAAGGTGTGAGGAACAGTTATGCATGCGCATTCAGCCTGCAGTACGGCTGCTAGTGCAAGTGCAGATTCTCCCACCATGATGATGGGTGCATGCCATTTTGGCCAGTTTAACACTGCAAGAAGTCGGGTTTAACACTGCCACTTTAAACACTAAACAATATTTTTCTTTTGGTTTATTGGAATAAGTTGAACAAGTTAGCAGGGCTTTGTACAGGGACTTCCCACACAGACTGGCTAGCTCAATCGACAGATAATGGGACTCTTAATCCCAGGGTTTTGAGCCCACATTGGGTGATTATTTTTTTATTAAAAGTTTTATTCAGAATACTTTTTTTATTTTTACCAAATGGTGGAAAAAATCCTACCTGTCACTTCCAGGCATCTTGTATCATTTTACGCACTAACAGGCTTTGACACTGACACTGCATCTGCATGTGTGTAGGAAGTGCTCCCCCTAGTGTTGCAGTTTAAATAAGTGCAGCCCCGAGGAAATGCTGCAGCCAATTTGCACACAGTAAATTCGCACAAACAGCAATGTGATAATGACCAGACAATCTTTTATTGTGATGTTGCTGAGGGAAAAATATTAGCCATGACACTGGGGATAACTCTCCTGCTCTTCTTTGAAATAGCTCCACTGGATCTTTTACATCCACCTGAGAGGACAGATAGGGCCTCAGTTTAATGTCTCATCTGAAAGACAGCACCTCCAACAGTGCTGCACTCCCTCAATACTGCACTGCAATGTTAGCCTTAGGAGCATGAAAGCCTAAAATTTGCCTCAATATTTAAATGACTCCTTTTCAGCAAGAACACTATATGGATCTGGGCCAGATGATGCAGTCTCCAGTGCCTCATTAGCTTCTGCACTTATTTTAGCCTTCATAAATAGAAAATGTATCTAGTTCATTACTGTCATGTAAGCGACAGATGTGATGATACCGGCTTGACAGTGATTGAGCTAAACTGCACGTGTCTGTGTTGGTGATCTGATTTATGTACAACATGAAGCATTTGCATTTAGTATACAGCAAGACAATGATTAAGAGATACAATTGAAGTCCTTGTGCCAGGAGCTGTGAATAGAGGACTGCAGTTGTATTGAATTAAAGACAAAGAATGAGGGAACCATTGTGAAAGAGACCTGCAGAAAAGGGATTCACTATGCATTGCCAATAGTACAGCCTGTTTTCTACTGTATAATTCATTTAACCTATCTACATTAAAGTAATTAAATATGAAAAAATGTACAGATCTTTACACTCTAAATTAGATAGAAATTATATCTAACCAAGGCGGGGATATTTTCTTTAGGAATTTTAGTCAGATAGGAACATTTGCATTCAACAAACATGGGAGATATAATTATTAAAGAAATATGTGCATAATTTATATTACTGCAGTACTTCATATTAGTTGAATAAATACCATTGAGGATTGTTGTGTTGTTAAGATGCGTTTCAGACTTGAGCTGTATTTGGTGGATATGAGCCTCAAATCGGTTTAGTAGCTCTAACTTTATGAATAACCATTAGTAATCATTACCTGTAGGACAGTGTACTGTCAGCTCTGGGCTTCTACTAACAGTCTATATTTTGAATAAAGTTTAATCTTGGTATTAACAGCTGTCTAGACTGCAGTGTCAAATCTAATCAAGAACATACTGAACACAGTATAAATTTCAGACATTTCTCCATGCTATATCTGACTGCTCCACCATCTGGTCAGTGTTATTGTTCAGAACATAGAGGGGTAGATTCACCAAGCAAATTCTGATTAGAAATACTTTTAAAACAAAGCTGTCTTGTTTCAGAAATAGCTTACCAGCACACAATTAATTCAATTGAAGTTACCACAAGAATGTTAATACTCAACAGTCCATATCAGTAAAATACATTATTGGGCGGAATTTTGCGGCCCCGCCATGGCAGGGACGCGACCATAAAATGCGGCGAGCCATTCATAAGTCCATTGACTCCAGAGGGCTCGGAAAATCCTGCCAGCGGTAAAATTCCGCCTAATTGTGTTCTCTCCTAAGTTGAAAACGAAATTAAATCAAACTTTCTTTTTGTGAAAAGATATACAATCAGGGACTGAAAATTCTTGGAATAAGTTATTCCAATATAAAACTGCCAGGATGGCATCAGTCGCCTATTTTACACCCCGCACTATTCCAGTTTCTATCTACTTCAATGGTAAAATCAGACATTGTAAATTGGGCACTCAGTTTAATCTTGTAAATTTCCTGTTGGGCAGGTTAAGTTAAAATTACACTTCCCAAGCGTAGTGTATTCTGTTGGAAGAAGTGCATTGGAACAGGTGCCAATGACCTCCACTGCTAATCCCACAAGTGTTTGAAGTTACATAGTTTGGGACAAAATCAATAGTCACTTAGACAAGTTCAGGATAATTAAGGAAAGCCAGCATGGATTCATTAAGGGAAAATCATGTTTAGCTTACTTGCTGGTTTTGAGGAGGCAACAGAGAAGGTTGATGTGTATATGGATTTTCAAAAGGCATTTGATACAGTGCCACACAACAGACTTGTGAGCAAAACTCTAGCTCATGGAATAAAAGGAAAGTAGGCACTTGGATAAGAAATTGGCTGAGCGACAGGAAACAGACAGTAGTGGTTAATGGATGTTTTTCAAATTGGAGGAAAGTTTGTAGTGGAGCTTCCCAGGGGTCAGGGTTGGGACCCTTACTGTTCCTGATATATATCTATGACCTAGACTGTGGTGTTCCGGGCATGATTTCAAAATTTGCAGATGATACGAAGATTGGAAGTGTTGTCAGCTGTAATGAGGATAGTCTTGTACTTCAAAAGGACATAGACAAGTAGATGGTATGGGCAGGCAAATGGCAGATGAACTTCAGTGCAGAGAAGTATGAGGTAATTCATTTTGGCAGGAAGAATATGGAGAGAAAGTATAAAATAAAGGAAGAAACGCTAAAGGAAGTGCAGGAACAGAAAGACCTTGATGTATATGTACATAAGTCATTGAAGATGGCAGGGCATGTTGAAAGAGCTGCCAATAAAGCATTTACTATCTTAGGCTTTATGAATAGGTGCATTGAGTACAAGAGTAAGAAGGTCATGTTGAACTTGTATAAGACACTAGTTAGGCGTCATCTGGAGTACTGCGTCCAGTTCTGAGCACCATTCTTGAGAAAAGATGTGAAGGCATTGGAGAGACTATGAGGAAATGCACAAGAATGATTCCAGGGATGAAAAACTAGCTATGAGAATAGATTGGAGAGGTTGGGACTGTTTTCCTTGGAGAAAAGAAGGCTGAGAGGAGACCTGATAGAGGTATTCAAGATCCTGAGGAGTATGGGCAGGGTAAATAGTGAGAAACTGTTCCCACTCAAGAGAACATCATTAATTAAAGGGCACAGGTTCAAAATAATTGGCAAAAAGAGTAAAAATGACATGAAGAAATTTTTTTTCACCTAAAGAGTGAAATGGAGTCTGGAATGAACTTCCTAAGAGGATGGTGGAGGTAGGTTTGATTGAGGTATTTAAAAAGGGAACTGGATTGCTACCTGAAAGGAAAGAATATGCAAGGTTAAGGGGATAAAGTTGGGCAGTGGGATTAGGTAGAATACTCTTTCAGAGAGCCAGTGCAGATTTGATGGGCCAAATGGCCTCCTCCTGCACTGTAAAGATTCTGTGATTCTGTAACTTAATTTGAAGAATAACAGCAGGTACTTGCATGACTATGGACACATCTTAGGTGCTCACCGGAGCGCATGGGTGCAGGGTTGGTAGTGGGTTTGTTGGAGGGTGGGCACAGGGTAGGAAATGCAGACTGGCCAGCTACATAATCAGCAGCTGGAACAATTGGTCAAGATTATTTTTAAAAACCTGCTTCATCAGCTCCCATCATTAGAAGATTGACAAAAAATGATTGTGTTGATTTGTTTAAAATGGTTCAGGTTGGAATGCACGGATGGCTTCCATTTCCGCAGCTTCATTCTGGCGCCCAGGTCGCTTGGTGGTACAGAAGCTGGAGAGGGAAACTATACCCGCCCCCAACCACCCATGTCCCTTCCCCCCAGCTCCAAGGATGTTATACAAATTTCTAGCCAGCAGGATTCTGAGCAGAGACTTGGGATTCTTTGAATTCCTGGCTTCCACCAGAATTCTTGTCTCCCTTGGACTTCCTGTGACTGACTTACACTATGGGACCTCCTTTATGGCCAAGGAGTTTTGGCTCAATATTGTTATAGCAAACTAAGTTGTGTATTAGATGTTCATAATCAACATCTTACTTTGTACTATCAGCATTGCCTGATCGACACTATTACATCAACTAGAATTTTAAAATCTTGTCCTTTCTCTTTAGTTGCTGCAAAGAATATATCTGACTTTGATATGCTGCACAGGACAAACACCAAAAGGCTCAATTCTTCCTCATCCAAAAATAGTTTTAAGATTAAGAGTAAAACATTTGTAGCCCTTCTTTGTCACCACGTTCTCCTTGTTCTGTTGACTGTGGTTTTGTAGAATTCTTTTATGTAGATTTGTGATCCACAAAGTTCAGTTGCAGGTAAACATTGTTTGGGCTTTAGGAACATAACCACTATATATTTATTTAAACCCTTACGCTCTTATGTTTCACAGTTTCATGGTTTATAAAATAAAATATGCCGAATGACAGATTCGGCATTAGACAGGCTGCATTCTGAAGCAGAATAACAAGCCTAGAGGACCATGGGAAGGTTGGCATCTTGATGCTGTGGCCTCGCGCTGTCAGCAGTGCCTAAGCATGAAGACTGAGCATGCATTGTCTGCGCATTCAGTATGTATGCTGAAGCTTTGCCCAGTGTTCACAGTATGGTGACACTTATTCAACTGTTAAATGGTACTTGGCAAAGCATTATGTTACTTTCTGTTGGCTGCATATTTAAAAATTGCTGAGTGCAGCCAACACTAACTGCATGGTACATTGACTGTACACATTAGCAGGGGGCTAAAATTGTAATTTGCAAGCACCAGTTAAAACTAGCCTGCACTGCTGAAAGCTAGTCACTTTAAAGGGAAGGTGTGCACTGTATCTAGAGCAGGTGCTGGCAGTCATGCAGGAAGTTAATCTGACCTGGTAAACAGTCAAAAATAGCACAAAATGGCAAAGCGCAGCTCCATGGTTATCAGATACTGCAGTGGAGGAGGTGGAAAGTAGGAGAGATGTCCTGTATCCTCCCTAAATGGGTCAGGAGACCCTCTAGACATATGCTCAGAAGTCACTCAGGAGTTCAATGCAAGAAGCGCAACACCGAGGATCTGGATGTAGTCCCATAAGAAGGTCAGTGACATCACACAAGTGATCAAGGCCAGTGAATGTATCTTCAAATGACATATCCTGTACTGCAAGTCTTAATACTGCTCAAATCAGAACACTCCCATCAAACTGCTACAACAATCTCTAAATCAAGATTCATAACTAACATTTATATGCTTCACCTCGTTCTCACACACTTAGCACTGCAGCAATCCTCACACCCACATTTCTGGGCTTGCTCACACTACCAGTTATTCAATCATGTCACATCAACCACGACACTCACTGACATACTTCCTTCTCTCTTGAACAAGGAGGTGCACCACTTGAGGCAGCATGAGCTAGCCAGAGGGGAACAGATGTACCTGCATATCCTAACCTCCATAGTGGAGACATTACTAGCCATTATTGGGATGTCCATTGCTGAGGCTGTGACCTGCAGTGGGGCTGAAACCATCGGAGATGTTGATAACCTCATATCTAATTCTCCTTCTCGCATCCCACATTCCCTTCATCCATCTAATTTACAAGCTGCAGATGGTGTAAGGAGGATTTCAGTCTGAACATACTACTCTTGCTTATGGTGTGCATTGTCAATATTTTGCTGAAAGAACTCATGGTTTTTCAAATCATTTGTTGGAAAAAACATATGCTTAATGGAACTGTCTGAGACCGAAGTCTATTTATTACTTTCTGCAGAGGCTTGGAGCTTGTATATGATGATAAGGTCTGAAATATTGTGATCATAAATTGATTCATCTGTGTGTTTATCGTCATTATCCTCTTCAAAAAATATTTTTTTTTCAAAATAGATCTTTAAATATGTTACTCTTCATACATCCATCATCCAAACCTGTTGCTTTTAAAACAAGTTGAACAATTTGTGAACCTCCTGTCTAAGTATGTTGTTCATTTTGTTTTTTCTGGCATAATCTCACTTTCCCTGTCTTGCTGTGTGTGTTGCATTTTCTCTGACTGCAACGCTCAGGAAGATCAGGTTCAAATCCCCTTTTTATTTTCATTGGGGCATTTTTTTCTCCCAGTAATTTGAAGTTGCTGACCACTGGAAGAAAGTTGTTGCAAAGTATAAAGCAGAGAAACAAATTTACAAATGGAAATTGAGAATTGAGAAAATAGCTCTCGCCTTTTAGTTAAAGAAAATGCAATGCCTATGTTCATTGGAGTTCTGGAAAATGCGTCAATACATTGTTAAAAATTAATATATTTTTGGTGTGGGGAGGGAGTCATGTTGCAAGGCCATCCTAGACATGATGTTTTGTGCTTTTAACATTTGTATCCTTTCTCAGGCATTCATTAATTTATAAACATTTTGTTGACTATACATTTAGGGCATGATTTTGAGCCACCACTGGTGCCAGGAACAGAGAGACAACAGGAGATAATAACAGCCCAGCCACCTGGCCGGCTGGTCCCCTGGCTCTCTCCCATCTCTGGGTATTTTTATGGGGGCAGGATGGGCGGGGGAGGTGGGAGTGCACAGCAGGACAGTAGCCAGAAGCCAACATGGTTCATTAAAGGCCTTTTGAGGCTAATTCAAGGAGGTTGACTGGGATATTCTGGAAAATTCTAGGTTCCTGTAGGCAGCAGGTGCTGGTTTAGGTGTCTAGAGATGGCCTCTCAGCCACAGGCCAGGTGACCAGTTCTCTAGGCAGGCAATGTGGTTTTTATGAAAGGGAAATCATGTTTGACAAACTTAACAAGCAGGGTGGATAAAGGGGAACAAGTAGATGTTGTATATTTGGATTTCCAAAAGGCATTCATGAAGGTACCACATAAAAGATTACTACATACGATAAGAGCTCCTGGTATTGGGGTAATTTATTAGCATGGATGGAGGCTTGGCTAACTAAACAGGAACCAGAGTCAGAATAACTGGGTCTTTTTTAGGTTGGCAAACTGTAACTAGTGGAGTGTCAGAGGGATCAGTGCTGATGCCTCAACTATTTATGATCTATATTAATGACTTGGATGAAGGGTCCGAGCGTATTGCAGCCAAATTTGCTGACGATACAAAGAAAAGTAGGAAAGCAAGATGTGAGGAGGAAGCAAAGTATCTGCAAAGTGATATAGATAGGTTAACCGACTGTGAAAAAAATTGGCAGATGGAGCATAATGTGGGAAAATGTGAGGTTGTGCACCTTAATGGGAAGAATAGAAAAACAAAATATTATTTAAATGGAGAGAAACTGAAGAATGCTATGGTACAGAGGAATCTGGGTGTTCTCATACATGAATCACAAACATTTAGTATACAGCAAATAATTAGGAAGGCAAATGGAATGTTGGTTTTCATTGTAAGGAGTATAAAAATAGGGAAGGCTTGCTAGACCTGTACAGGCATTGGTGAGATCACACCCTGAATACTGTGTACTGTTTTCGTCGCTTTATTTAAAGAGGGATATACTTGCATTGGAGGCAGTTCAGAGAAGGTTCACTAGGTTGATTCTGGGGGTGAAGGGATTGTTTTGTTGAGCAGTTTGGGTCTATACTTGTTGGAGATAAAAGGGATGAGAACCGAACTTAATGAAATATATCAGTTTCTCAGGGGGCCTGACAGGGTAGATTCTGAGAAGATGTTTCCCCTTATGGGTGAATCTAGAACTAGGGGGCACAGTTTCTAAGTCAAAAGTCTCCCATTTAAGATGGAGATGAGCAATTTCTTCACTCAGAGGATTGCCTGAATTTTAGCTGCCAGGACAGGAGCACAGAGTTGGAACAATTCCCAGTTCCACAAACCCGACCCAAGAGAAAGGGCCCCTGAAGGTCCGATTTTCAGTCCAGGGGATAGGTGAAAATGGGCGTTGTGGCGGGCAACCCCAGAACGAGTGCAGAGGCTGCTGAGTGTAGAGACGGGGTGGGTGGAAGGCCTGTTCAGTGCACAAACACAATGTGGAGGTTTTTTTAAAAATAAAACATAAAATAGTTCCCCCCCACACACATATTGCCCAGGCCCTAACCGTGACAACCTTTTAAACCTATGCCTCTCTCCCCACTCCCCATGGTCCCTCATACCCTCAATGCCACCTCATGCCCCTCTGCCCACCCTCCATGGCTGCTCATACCTTCCATGCCAATCTATGCCATTCTACCCACTCCCATGGTCCTTTATAGCCCCTATGCCAACTCATGCCAACCCATACCCCCTACCAACCACCCTTTTCCCTTACACCCTCCATGCCAACTCACCCATTATCTATCTTAGGCACCAATAAAGTTCTGTGTCTATTGCAGACATTTTTTTTTTAAATGCACTCTCATTTATAAAAACTCACTCACTACATTTAAAATCTTTCAACAACATAATCCCTTACAAAACAAACAGTTAATTCAAGTGCTTAATCTCTTATAAAAACAAGCATTGGAATTCATAGCCCTACTTCAAAGAATCTATAGCCAGTTGCAGCTGTCAATCAAACTGAAATGGCAGATACCCCACTGTGATAATGGAAGGTTGTGAAATCAGTCATGCAGCAGCAATCCTGTAAATGATAGCCCTCAGGCTTATGTCAACAGATGAAGTAAAATAATATGCAATGATTTTGCTTAACACAGTTTTTTCAAAGATTTAAAGGATAGGAGTTTTAAATTCCTTGAAAGCTTGATAATTACGAACATACAAATTAGGAGCAAGAGTAGGCCACATGCCAGTCAAGCTTGCTCCACCATTCAATAAGATCATGGTTGATCTGGTTGTAATCCCGACTGGACATTTCCACCAACCCCTGATAACCCTTCAACCACTTGCTTATCGAGAATCTCTCTACCTCTGCCTTAAAAATTTTCAAAGACTGTTTCCGCCGCCTTTTGAGGAAGAGAGTTCCAAAGAATCATGGCCCTCTGAGAGAAAAAAATTTCTGCTCATCTCTATCTAAAAAGCGTGACCCTTTTTTTTAAACAGTGATCCCTAGTTCTAGATTTTCCCACAAGTGGAAACATCCTTTCCACATCCATCTTACTAAAACCACTCAGGATCTTGTATGTTCCAATCAAGTCACCTCCTACTCTTCTATACTCCAGCGGATATAAACCTATCCTGCCCAACCTTCCCTCATAAGACAACTCTCCTATTCTAAGTCTTAGTCCAGTAAACTTTCTCTGAACTGCTTCCAATGCATTTACATCATTTCTTAAATAAGGAGACCAACACTGTACACAGTACTCCAGATGTGGTCTCACCAATACCCTGTACGCATGTCAAATTAAAGCACATGGGATTGGAGGTAGTGTATTGAGATGTATAGAAAACTGGTTGGCAGACAGGAAACAAAGAGTAGGAATAAATGGATCTTTTTCCAAATGGCAGGCAATGACTAGTGGGGTACTGCAGGGATCGGTGCTGAGACTCCAGCTATTCACAATATATATTAATGATTTAGATGAGGGAACTAAATGTAATATCTCCAAATTTGCAGATGACACAAAGTGAGTGGAAGGGTGAGCTGTGAGGAGGATGCAGAGATGCTTCAGTGTGATTTTGACAAGCTGAGTGAGTGGGCAAATGCATGGCAGATGCAGTATAATGCGGATAAATCTGAGGTTATCTACTTTGCTCGCAAAAACAGGAAGGCAGATGATTATCTGAATGATTATAAATTGAGAGAGGGGAATGTGCAATGAGACCTGGGTGTCCTCATACACCCGTCGCTGAAGGTAAGCATGCAGGTGCAGCAGGCAGTAAAGAAGGCAAATGGTATGTTGGCCTTCATAGCGAGAGGATTTGAGTTCAGGAGCAGGGATGTCTTGCTGCAATTATACAGGGCCTTGGTGAGACCTCACCTGGAATATTGTGTGTAGTTTTGGTCTCCTTATCTGAGGAAGGATGTTCTTGCTATAGAGGGAATGTATCGTAGGTTTATCAGACTGATTCCTGGGATGGCAGGACTGACATATGAGGAGTGATTGAGTCGGTTAGGATTATATTCGCTGGAGTTCAGAAGAATGAGGGGTAATCTCATGGAAACCTATAAAATTCTAACAGGACTAGACAGGGTAGATGCAGGGAGGATGTTGCTGATGGTGGGGGAGTCCAGAACCTGGGGTCACAGGGTTAGGATACGGGGTAGACCATTTAGGACTGAGATGAGGAGAAATTTCTTCACCCAGAGAGCGGTGAGCTTGTGGAATTCGCTACCACAGAAAGTAGTTGAGGCCAAAACATTGTATGTTTTCAAGAAGAAGTTAGATATAGCTCTAGGGGCGAAAGGGATCAAAGGATATGGGGAGAAAGCGGGAGCAGGCTATTGAGTTGGATGATCAGCCATGATCGTAATGAATGGTGGAGCAGGTTCGAAGGGCTGAATGACCTACTCCTGCTTCTATGCTTCTATAACTGAAGCATTCCCTGTCTACTTTTGTATTCAATTCCCCTCGCAATAAACGATAACATTCTATTAGCTTTCCTAATTACATGCTGTGCCTGCCTACTAATTTTTTGTGATTCATGCACTAGGACACCCAGATCCCTTTGAATCTCACAGCTCTGCAATCTCACATCATTTCGAAAATATGCTTCTTTTTTATTCCTCCTGCCAAAATGGACAATTTCACATTTTCCCACATTATACTCCATTTGCCAGATCTTTGCCCATCACTTAACCTATCTATATTCCTTTATAGCCTCCTTATATCCTCTTCACAACTTATTTTCCCACCTATCTTTGTATCATCAGCAAATTTAGCAACCATTCCATAAGTCCCTTCATCCAAGCCATTTATATAAATTGTGAAAAGTTCAGGCCCAGGCACTGATCCCTATGGCACACCACGTGTTACAGCTTGCCAACCAGAAAATGACCAATTTATGCCTACTCTGTTTCCTGTTAGATGGCCAATCTCTTATCCATGCCAATACGTTGCTCCCTACACCGTGAGGTTTTATTTTCTGCAAGTATTTGATTTGGCACCTTATCAATGCCTTCTGGAAATCTAAGTACAGTACATTCACTGGTTCCCCTTTATCCATAACACATGTTACTTCTTTAAAGCGCTCCAATAAATTGGTTAAACATGGTTTCCCTCTCACAAAACCATGTTGACTCTGCTTGATTACCTTGAATGTATCTAAGTGCCTTGCTATAACTTCCTTAATAATAGATTCTAACATTTTCCCTATGACAGATGTTAAGCTGTCTGGCCTGTTGTTTCCTGCTTTCTGTCTCCTTTTTTGAATAAAGGAGTTATATTCATTAATTTACAATCTAATGGAACCTTCCCCAAGTCTAGGGAATTTTGAAAATTAAAACCAATGCATCAACTATCTCACTAGCCACTTATTTTAAGTCCCTAGGATTAAATCGATCAGGACCCAGGGACTTGTCAGCCTGCAGTTCCAACAATTTGCTCAGCACCACTTCCCCGGTGATTGTAATTTTTTTGAGTTCCTCCCTCACTTCCATTTCCTGTGGAAAAATGTTCCCCCCGTTGCGGGGGAAAGAGCGGGAGTGGGCGCAAGTTGGTGGGCTCCTGATCGGAGGCCCCAGTCGGGGGCGTGCCACCATTTTACGTGGGCAGGCCAATTAAGGCCCGCCCAGTGTGACGTCCGCCAGGAAGCGCTATGCACGCCCTGTGCGTGTGGGGGGGATTCCCTCAGCCGGAAGTGCGCTCTTTCACCCATGTGCGCGAAAGAGCGCAAAGATCTCCCTGAGTCTGTAAGTGCTGCCCCAGGGAGATCAGTTCTGTTTTGAAACTTTTAATAAGGGAGTTTAAAAATGTTCCCTGCCGTGTCCCCTCATGTGACACTGTCACATGAGTTGGGACATGTCCATAACTTTTATTGCAACCTTTCATTAAAATTTAAAAACCCTCATGAAGCCTCATCCCGTCAGTGGATGAGGTTTCATGTTTTTTCACAAGGCCGCCTGGGCTCCCAGTCTGCCCGCCAACCTTAAGGTTGGACAGGCAGGTCCATTAATAAGCTGAATTGGTTTCTTAGTGGCCTTAATAGGCCATTGACAGGTCAGCGGGTGCGCAGCCGAGTCGGCTGCGTGCCTGCCGACCTGAAAATGATGCGGGGTGACGTCAGGAGTTCCACCCGACGTCACCCTGCATCATTTTATGCATCGGCGTGCAGGTCCCACGCCAACGGAAAAATCCTGCCCCTGATGTACAGTTATTTCTGGGATGTTACTTGTATCCTCTATAGTGAAGACCAATACAAAATATCTGTCCAACATATCTGCCATCTCATTATTTTTTTATTAATTCCATAGACTCACTTTTCATAGGACCAATGCTCACTTTGTTAGCTCTTTTCCTTTTTAAGTATCTAGAGATATTCTTACCATTTGTTTTTACATTTCTAGCTAGCTTTCTCTCGCTATTTTTTCCATCCTTAATCTTTTAGTCATTCTTTGCTGTTTTTTATATTCAGTCCAATGTTCTGACCTGCCACCCATCCTTGCATAATTACATGCTTTTTCTTTAAATTTGATACTATCTTTAACTTTTTTAACCATGGAAGGTGGCTCCTTCCCTTGGAATTTTTCTTTCTCGTTGGAATGTATCTATTCTGTTTATTCTGAAATATCTCTTTAAATTTCTGCCACTGCATCTCTATAGTCCTATCTCTTAACCTAATTTGCCAGTTCAGCTAGCCTAGCTCTGCTTTCATGCCCTCATAATTGTCCTTTTTAAATTTAACATACTAGTCTTAGTCCCACTCTTCTCTCCCTCAAACTGAATGTAAAATTCAATCATATTATGATCGCTGATATCTAGGGGTGCCTTCACTATGAGGTCATTAATTAATCCTATCTCGTTGCACAATACCATGTCCAATATAGCCTGCTCTCTCTAGTTGGCTCCAGAACGTGCTGTTCTAAGAAATTATCCTGAAAATATTCTATGAACTCCTCATCTAGGCTGCCTTTGCCAATCTGATTTTTCTAGTCTTTATGTACATTAAAACCTCCATGATTATCACCATACCTTTCTGACAAGCTCCCATTATTTCTTCCTTTATACTACGTCCTACTTTGTCTACAGTTAAGGGGCCTGTGCAACACTTCCACAAGTGAGTTTTTGCTATATCATTTCTCATTTTTGCCCAAACCGCTTCTACATTCTGGTTTCCTGAACTTGGGCCAATCGTCCCTATTGTGCTAATACCATCATTAATTAACAGAGCCACTTCTCCACCTTTTCCTAGCTGCCTGTCCTTCCTAAATGTAATGTACCCTTCAATATTCAGGTCCCAATCTATGTAATCTTAAAGCCATTTCTCTGTAATGGCTAGCAGATTGCCTATTTATTTCTACTTGCGCTATCAGTTCATCTGTTTTGTTTCAAATGCTATGTGTATTCAGATGCAGAGTCTTTAGTTTTGTCCTTTTATTATTTTTGTAACCTCTGGTCTTATCTACTGATTTATTCTTAGATTTGTACACTCTATCCCTTCCTGTCACGGTCTGTTTATCATTTCCCATCTTAAAACTCTTCTCTCTTGCTTTGTCTCTATTCTTTGATTTACCACATCTTCTCAAATTTAATCCCTTGCCCTGACTATTTAGTTTAAAACCCTCTCTATGTCCCTAGTTATGCGGCTTGCTGGAACACTGGTACAAGCATGTTTCAGGTGTAGATCGTCCCAATGGTACAGCCCTCACTTTCTCCAGTGCTGGTACCAGTGCCCCACGAACCAGAACCCACTTCTACCACACCAGATGTTCAGCCATGCATTTATTCCTCTGATCTTATTTGCCCTATGCCAATTTGCACGTGGCTCGGGTAATAATCCAGATATTATTACCTTTGAGGTTCTGCTTCTTAATTTGGTGCCTAGCTCCTCATACTGACTATGCAGAACCTCTTTCTTTGTCCTGCCTATGTTGTTGGTACCTGCATGGACCACAGTGACTGGATCCTCCCCTTCCCACTCCAAGTTCCTCTCCAGCCCTGAGCCAATGTTCTGAACCCTGGCAGTGAGCAGGCAACACAGCCTTCTGGCCTCTTACTCTTTGTTGCAGAGAACAGTGTCAATCCCCCTCACTATACTGTCCCCAAATACCACTACGTTCACTTTTTCTCTCCCCACTTTGAATGGCTTCCTGTACCATGGTGCCATGTCCAGCCAGCTGATCCACCCTGCAGCCCCCACGCTCATCCAAACAAACTGAAAGAACCTCAAATCTGTCGGACAATTTCAAAGGCTGTGGTTCCTGCATTCCTTCCCTCTGGGTACCCTTACCTGCCTTACCCACAGTAACACCTTCCTGACCCTGACTGCTGACCAAATCAGAAGGCCCTATTCTAAGTGGTGTGACTGTCTCCTGGTACAAAGCATCCATGTAACTTTCCTCCTCCCTGATGCATCACAGTGTCTGCAGCTCGGCCTCCAGCTCAATGACTCTGAGCCGAAGCTCCTTGAGCCACAAACACTTTTGCAGACATATTTGCCCAGGATTACAATGGCATCCAGGAGCTCCCACATACTGCAACCATGACACATCACCTGTCCTGCCATCTTTGACGTGTTTTAATTAACTACTTAATTATTCAATTAATTATTTTCCTTTTCTATATATCTTATTAACCTTACCACCAGTTCCTGAACTATTTTAAACTTTAGGGATAGGATAGACCTTAACCAATTACAAGGTACTCACCAAACAGCTAGCTTCTTCCTCAGTAGTAGAGTAAGAACCAATTCCTACAGGGTGAAAAAGTTAGAAAAAGCAAAAGATCACCTCTTTCCCCCAACTCTGTCACTCACCCAACTCCCAGCACCCTTGTTCAAAGTTGCATTCCAGTGCTAAATCACACTGAGAGGCCTGTATTTATATGCTCTGAAAATAAAGAGTTAGTTCAGCCCCAGGTACAGAAAAAAACAGTTTGAGCTATTTTCCTTAATTAACTAACTCCAACTGCTCTCCAGTAGAGAGTGTTTATACCCCTGCTTAAGCCTGGATGAACTTTAGAATTTAAACAGTAGATTTCAGTTAGATGTTAAATGTTAAATACAAACCAAATTAGATTTTTAGAAAGAGATAACGAATCCCTCCCTAACCCAACTCCCAGCAGTCTTGTTCAAAGTCGCACTCTAGTTGTTTTGATACTTCCCTTTGATAGCTCTCCTGACAGTTCCAATGAGTTTAAGCAATTTTTACGCACATTCATGTTCAATTTTAACAATCCCAAAGAGCACCTTACCTCTCCTAAAGGACACCTGACCTCCCTCAAAGGTTTTCCAGGACCATATCCAAGGAGTACTCTACCTCTTCCAAAGGATATCCCAACTCTCCAAAGAACTCCACAAAGTTTAGGCCTGCTTCTACCAGGTCCAATCTGTATATGTTGTGTTTTCCACTCCTGGCTGACATGACTGGAGGAGGCTGCTATTTTATATGGGCAGCTGCCTCTGTGAAATGCACTTATGCAAATCCCAACCTGCCCCCATTCCCAACCCCACGAAAATGGTAAGTGCCAAGTTCAAGGCAGGACTTCTGGATTTCAGCTTCCTCTGCAATTTTCTCATTGCAAAAATCCAGGCCATAATCTTTGGAATTTTCTACCCAAGAAAGTGTTAGACAGATTTTTGATCTACAAGGGAGTTTAGGGTTAAGGGGGGGCAGGTAAGAAAGTAGAGTTAAGGCCACAATCAGATCAGCCATGATCTTATTAAATGACGGAGTAGACTTGAGGTGCCAAATGGCCGACTTCTCATATTTCTTGAGTTCTTGTGTTCTGCTTGAGTGCAGGAGTAGCCACAGGCTGTATGGGCTCCTCCCCTCCCCTAACCACTGCGGTAGCCTAGCTGTAAAAGCCACTTAGTAATTTCAGATTTTAAAAAGTTGTAGAAGGTGCTTCCGTCTTGAAGCACGCACTCTCTGACTTACCATCTGTGCAGCTGATTCTTTCAAGGCCTCTGACTTGCCTTCAAGTTTTGAGAGCTAAGCCACCATTCTTAATTGGAGGCGTGTTCAAGACCCAGAAATAGTCCCAACCTCTGTCTCCAACCCGTGGGAGAAAATCCTCCCCTTAGCTTTAGTTACAATGTTATGTTCCACTGCACTTTCAGAGCAATTATTTGTTTAGTGTGTTGGGGGGATGAGGAGAGTGGTGGGGGGTGGGAGTGTTATTTGCGAGTTGGGGAGGTGTTGCGAGTTGGGGAGTTGGGACTGTGTCAGTTTATTTAAAACTGTTGGCCAGCTTCTGCTAATTTTCTACATTGCCATAAATGACTCTTGTTCCAGTGGTAAATGGACAAGGCACCAAATAGTGCTCCCCTCAGTAGCTCTCAATGAATCAAATTTAATTAACGGTTGGTATTCTAGCTGCATTGATGGACTGATGAACAGTAAAAGGAACAGATCTCTTCATGTAAAGGAAAAGATCATTTTGCCACACAGCATTAAAAATTCTGAAGAATCCCTTGATACTATTTTGTCAAGGCATCTTAAACCCATTCATAAAAACAGGATTCTAAGTAGGAAAATATATAACAAGACGGATAATAGGGAGGATTTTATCTACCAAGATGCTCAGAAGAAAGAATGCATTATTGAAGAAGACTAGCTAGGATAGTTAGAATGAGTTGAGTTTGCCACAAAAGATCAGGGGAATTGTTAAGATCAGGATAGTCACTGCAGAGCAAAAACATTAGGGCAGAAACAAATGAGTTGAACATGATGTCTGGGAAGCCTTGTGCATTCTGCTAGCTAAGATATATAAACCTATCTGTAATTTAAAGATATTAATCCGGCTTAGTCAAGAAATATGAGGAGCCTGGAATAAAATTATTTCCAATAAAAAAAATTCATGACACTTGCTCACTCCCTTGAAACCTGAGCAAATAGTTGTCAGTGTGTAAGGAATTAGAGTACTGCATTATTTTCCAAAAAATGTCAGTATTATCTGAGGTGTTTAACCTTTTTATGTGACCCCAAGAAGTGACTTCCCCTTAGTGCTACAGGAATCATTTCAATAAATGGCATTTAGGATGAGATACCAGTATCTCAACAATAGCTCTGATAGTCTTAGACATCTGATGAAATATCTCATCCTTGACAGTAAAAGATTTAGACATTCTTCTTAGCCAATTATTGTAGATGATTATTATTTCAACACTTATGTTAGTAATACATTATATCCCTTTGGTAACATAAATATGATTAACAGTAATATTTCATATTAAGTAGACCGAGGTTGCCATAGATCAGGAATTTAGTAATAGTGTTATAGCATAGCAGTAATATTGCATTGTCAGTGGAAACATAAGTGGATATCACTGCATTGAATGCGACATGACTGTGTCAGTCACTAAATGAATGTACTTGCATGTTACTCAAAAATATGTGTGCATTGGTAATGCAATATTACTGCTGTAAATATTATATTCGTGTAGCAAACAACTGATATTCACGTAGCAATCAATAGAGTGAAATCCCTTTACAAGAATGTGCAGTTTAGGGAACAAAACATTAAAATTAATTACAATGCAGCAGAGATGTAAGCCTGGTGGCATTATTGGTTCAGGGCACATGCTACAAAACTGTCATTACCAGTTGGGAAAAGTACTATTACCAAATAATTCAATGCCATATTTAGGGCTGAATTTAGTGTTTGCAGCAGTTGGTCCGTCCACTGATTGGAGAGCCAGTGGCTACCCCACCATGGCCATTCCCAGGCACCCTAACACAATTAAAAGCCAATCAGGAACCTAGCTGGATAGCATGGGGTTCCTAGGTCCTGCAGGGTGGAGATGCCACCTCATAACTGCCAGTCAATCAGAGGCTGGCAGCTCTTCAGTACTAGCAACACCACCAAGAGATACTGCAATAGGCCCTCGGAAGAAGGGCAATGGAACTCCAGAACTCAGGTAATCAAGGCAAGCTCGCTAGGGCCAGTTGGGCAGGGCCTGGTGACTGGGTGGACAGTGGGTCCATTTAAAGGGCAGGGGGATGTCTTTCTGCAGGGGTGGCCCTTGCTGCCGGCAGGTCCCTGCATTGCTCCATTGGGCATAGGTTACCCAAACAGTGGAGGCAACCCCCACTCCCCCAACCCTTACAGGCTGCAGGCAGGCCCACCGGGGTATACCTGGCAGCTTGCCCACATAACATGCCTCTCCTTGGCTGCTGATATAATACCAGCAGTGGTGGGCTGAGGCCTTTAAGTGGCCCTTAATTGATTACTTAAGAGCCTCAACTCTGGGCAAGAAGGCAGTCCTTGACCCTTCCCACTCTGGACTTAATTGGGGGATTTGGGAAGGCAAAAGGCTATCCACACAGCACCTTTCCATGCCATTTTATGGCCCTCTCTGCCTCCCAGCCGTCCTGGCGGGTGGGTGAGGGGTGGGGGGGAGGGGTGGAAACATTACATTCCACCCTTAAAGTGCACGTTGCAGCAATATGGAAATAGAAGTACTTGTATGAAAAGGCTGAAAGCCTGTCTCAGTGCTTTTCATGCCTTCTGCTCTTCTCCATTCTCATATAGTATGTTTATTTTGTGACTAATTGTGGCAAGTACAAGTCATAAGAATTTTTAGAATCAAGAAAACATCCAAGAAGCTTGTTCCATTTTTATAGAGCTTACCACCTCACATTCTTACAATCTCACTTCATTCTCCAGGAACATTTCATTATCTCTTGAACTCATTCATATTGTTCAATAAAATGGTCTTGCCTGGAAACTTAATTTATTCTATTACCTTTGTGTGCTTCCAAACTTTTCAGACTGGGAGATGACCTTCAGGTATCCAGCTGTCTTCTCGATGACATTAACTGGCAGATTTCTGATGAACTAACACACACAGGGAGATCACGGGTGGAATTTAACTGAGCCAGCTGGACTGGGTATAATGGCATGGTGGGGTGGGTGGGGATGCAGGAGAAATGGGTGGGAATACCCGCATCAGGAAAACTGTCCCCAATTAAGTTGGGGGCGGGAAGGACCCACCACGGGAATCCCACTTGCTGGCCACAGGATGCCAGGAGCCATTTGACACCGATTATCTCTGAGTCCACCCGAATTCAGTGGTGGCTCAGGAATTTAATGGGACACGCATGGCTCTCCTGTGCCCCCCGAAGCTGCCCAGCAAACCATGTCAGGCTTGCCTGCAGTCTTGTCAGGGAGCGTGGGGTCCCTTGTTGACAGGCACTCCCTGCCCGTGAGGGATCTGGCACCTGGAAGGTGGAGCTGCTGAAAGCCACTCTCTACCCTTGTCTCCAACCACCCTCCCTCCTTCCCTGGTGACTCTCTCCCCTCAACCCCCATCCCACCCCACTCACCAGTGTCCAGGGATCCAGCAACGATCCTCAGGCTGGGTCTGAGAGCATTACCAGCAGCAGCCACCGCTCTCAAGATTTTGAGACTGGGAGGCCACTTTCAGCCTCCAAGTGACTGGCATCTCTCAGGGGGACAGGATTTGCCTTCCCAGGACCTTAATTGTGTGGGAGCCTCGATGCTGGTCAGTTAAGTGCCTGAGTCCACTTAAATTGCATTGGGCCTCCCACATGGAAACGACATGGGGCTCCCAGCGGTTCTCCAACCCTTTGCGCAAGAACTAAATCCCGGCCCACAAGTAGGTTGTCATCAATTTGGTCTGGAAACCTGCTGGAATGACATGGGGGGTACAGTCAGAACACTTCGCACCACAACAGTGGCCCTACATCTAGCTTGCTGCAGAATCATGCTCTGCCTCTTGATCCCACAGCTCCCACACAAACATTGTGGATGTGCCGGTAAATGCCATCATGAATACAGCGTCAAGGCGCTTAAGCCCATTCCAACTGAGCAATTCCTGGATCTCTCGTACATTGTCCCAGATGCCATTCACTTCCATCCCATTGTGCTCTGTGAGTTAGTAAAATTCATACGCAACACCAACCTTCCCATTCACAAAGACCTGAAGAACCTACCAAGAAAGCGTTTACAATTGCGTCGGCCTTGCTGGGAAACATCAGCTAATATGCATGCAGCTAATATCAACCCATTATCCAGATAGACGGAATTGTGGGACGCATATAGCATTAAAAAAAACATCTCATCACTGACCCAACAATCTATCCTCAATCAAAGGCAGTAGACAGCACTCAATTGAATCCACACAGGCTCGGAGGATGCAGCCACCTGCTCCATAAGTGGAAGATGAAGGATTACCTGAAGTGCAATTGTGGCCGTGAGTTCCAGACCATGGAACACATCACATCAACCTGCCCGCTAAGATCTGTTGTGAGGGGCGCCTCATTTCTCCACTCAGCATCTCAGGAGTTCACTGAATGGATAGTGAAATTGAACATCCTATTAAAAGCTTTTTCCATCATACAAAAACACCTTTGGGTGAAATGTTCAAGCTAACTTCTCATCTTACTCTTAACTTCTAATTTTTAAAAGTTATCACCTAGTAATAAAGTTCTTTATATAGTAAATAACTTGCTTGGACCAAATTTGTGAATTCCCATCATAATCTTGAAACTGTTAATTAGTCTTTGGGAAAGTCTCGACTTTCCCAAAGCAAACATGCACAATTACCTTAACCTTTCATCATAAATTAAATTTCAGCAAATGGAATTATCCTGTTTCTTAGTCTTTCTAACCTCACTCATGGACAATAATATCTTCCCCACGATTAGGTGACCAGAACGACAATCAGTACTCACCATAAACATAAACTTCTTTAATTTCCGTTCCAATCTTCTTCAATACTCATGGAAGCAATTTCTTTGGAACAAATGCCATTTTTAAGCACCTAACCTTCTTTATGACCATCTCTCATTATCTGCATGCTTCCTATCTCCTCTTTTGTGGAAATTTGGGGCCAGATTTTGAGGTCCCAAAATGGCACCAAACGGAGGCTGGACAGCAAAAAAAATGGCCAACAACCGGGGCACTCGGAAATCCCACCTCTGTTTCTGCCCAACGCTAATTTTTGCAGCGGAAAAAATGGCATGGATGGAAACCAGACCCACACCTATTAATGACCCATTTAACATGGTCCAGACCCACACCTATTAATAACCCATTTTACATGGTCCAGACCCACACCTATTAATGACCTATTTAACATGGTCCAGACCCACACCTGTTAATAACCCATTTAACATGGTTGTGGGTTCATTAAGAGCCAGCCCCAGGTAAGTTTTGAGATTTTAATCAAGTCGGCTGGACTACAGGAGACCTCGGGAATCACGCCAGACAGATGCAGGCAGGGCCTTGGCATGGGGGCAGACACAGTTTGAAATGATTAGTGAAAATGGTCGTTAAAGTTTAAAGGATTTAGCCATTTTAGGTCCCATTTAACCATTTGAATACTTTGCCCAATTTCAAATATTCAACATGATAGATAATTGGTTTATTGAACAATCATCATGGTGGCAGATACCGAATTGTGTTGACGATACAAATAAAACAAGTAATCATAATTCATTACATAGTTATAGACAATCATTAAAAGAATAATAAAATAATAACGGATAAAATTATGATTATTTCAACATACAAATAATGACAAATCTTGCAAAATGCAGGTCTCCTTAATTTACAAAATAGAAATGAAAGGTCCACTGCACTCTGCATTTTGTATTAAAGTCCATAGATCATATATATCAGATAGAGTTCATTAAATTCTCAATCATTTACATACTATTTATGAGATTTGTAAAATAGGGGATTGGGCTGTCTCATAGTCTATATGTCTTATTTGTGGAATAGTGTCTTCTTAATTTCATTGCACATTTACTTTTGTGTGATTGTGGAAGAAATAGTGGCAATGACAGGTGGGACTCGAGTTTTTTAGTGAAGTCCAGGCAGAGCATTTTCCGCCTTTCAGTAAGGAAAGACATATTCAGTTGTTTGATTGTGTAATAGTATCTTTGATACACGTTACCTAGAATCAATTTCGGTGCTCGTTTCTGAACGCTTTCGAGCTTCTTCACATGCTCTTTTGTAAGTCCAGTGTTCCAAACCGATGCTGCATATTCAACAATAGTCTTATGTAACTATTGAATACAGTGAATAGGTCAGTTTGAGGTACATTGTTATGCTTGAGAAGATGTGGAATGCAAAGTCTTCCATTTGCTCTCTTGAGCATTTCACAAGCATGGGGTAGAGAGCTGTGAAAGTCTACTTGCTTCATTTATGAAAAAGGAATTGGGAAAGCTATGCATGTCTGCTGCAACCCAAATTAATTCTCATCTTAGTTTTGATAAACATCATGATAGTAAACTTGAGGGAAAAATGGGGTCCAAAAAAAAACTGGTATCATATGGAAAACAAGATTGTAATAAAGCATTGATAATGCTCCAAATGAAATGGTGGTAATGTGTCAGAGTTCTCAAGGAACTGAATATGCATGAAAAATCTTAAATAGGATTTTTTCAGATTTATACCAATGTTCATTTTAATATTTTAAAAGGAAAATTATTATTTCTTTTGTTATTGTACCATGAACATAATGATATTGCTCCCCTATTATCAGTATAGCATGCTGTTAAAAAAAGCTGTCCCCTAATGGAAGCACACAACAACTGAGAATTCCACTGATATATGATAGCAGTTAATTTTATGCTGCTGCTGCTCAAAGCGCACTGCCTATTGTGGAAAGTAGGGTGATCATACTGAAAAATAGGGGAGCTGAGATCATATTTGAAGTCAGTCACTCCCTGGGAAGTGTCAATCAGGGAGGAAAATGGGCCATTCACTATTAGGACTAATTTCAAAAATCAAAATAATAACAAAGGGAAGTAGTTTGTGCAGTGATTTGAGATGTCTGAAGGATCTAATAGAGTGGTATTTAAATACAATTTTCATATCTGTTGGTGAACATAAGAACATAAGATCTAGAAGCAGGAGTAGGCAATTCAGCCCTTCGAGCCTGTCCTGCCATTCAATACGATCATGGCTGATCTCATTTCGGCCTCAACTCCAATTTCCCACCCTCTCTCCATAGCCTTTCAACCCGTTACTAATTAAAAATCTGTCTATCTCCTGCTTAAATTTATTCAGCGTCCCGGCATCCACTACACTCTGAGGTAGTGAATTCCACAGATTCACAACCCTTTGAGAAAAGTAATTCCTCCTCATCTCTGATTTAAATCTACCACCCCTTAGCCTAAAACTATGGCCTCTTGTTCTAGAATGCCCCACAAGGGGAAACATCTGCTTCACATCTACTTTGTCTATCCCCTTTAGCATCTTTTATACCTCAATTAGATCTCCTCTCATCCTTCTAAACTCTAGCAAGTATGGGCCTAAACTGCTCAATCTCTCCTCATAAGACAAGCCCCGCATCTCTGGAATCAATCTAGTGAACCTCCTCTGAACCGCCTCCAATGCAACTACATCCTTCCTCAAGTAAGTGGACCAAAACTGTGCACAGTACTCCAGGTGCAGTCTCACCAATGCCTTGTACAGTTGCAACAACACTTCCCTATTTTTATACTCTATTCCTTTAGCAATAAATGCCAAAATTCCATTTGCCTTCCTTATTACCTGCTGTACCTGCATACTAGCTTTCAGCGATTCATGCACAAGGACACCCAGATCCCTCTGCACTGAAGCATTCTGAAGTTTCTCTCCAATTAAATAATAAGTCGCCTTTTTATTCTTCTGACCAAAATGGATAACCTCACACTTATCCACGTTAAACTCCATCTGCCAAATGGAGTTCCCCACTATTAACTCCCCAGTCTCATCCTCCAAGGGACCAACATTCACTTTAACTACTCTCTTTCCTTTTATATACTTGTAGAAGCTTTTGCTATCAGTTTTTACATTTTGCACTAGGTTTCTTTCATAATTTACCTTTGCTCTTTTTATTTTTTTTTAGTAACCCTTTGTTGATTTTTAAAAGTTTCCCAATCTTCCAGCCTGGAGCACTCAAAATATCTCTATGAAGAATTTTCCCATCTCGCATGGTGCGCCCAAATCGGCCTGCCTCCTTTCCCACCGATGTTGCACAGCAACATTGTGCTCTCCAGCAGCCTGGAAACTGAGGAAGGAATGCAAAACATGATTAGTCTAGCCTCTCGAATCCCACCCCAAACACGAAAAGCCAGTCCTTGGAAATTTCCCATCTCTCTGCACCCATCCTGGGAGAAACTCCTCCAAATGGCAAGATCTTCATTCCTTGGGGAAGGGTGCAGGATGGAGTCAGGCCTGCTGCCTCCAGGTGCAAATTGGAGGTGGCCACAGGGGCTGCCAAGTGCAGGCTGTTTAAAAAGCCTGCCTCAGTTCTCTGGGACTCTATCCCAGTTGTTTTCCCATATTTTAGGCCCTCTAGCACTCACCCATCACATTCCTTCACACCCCCACTTCTCCCTATGTCCCATCCTTGCCAGCCCATGGCCCCACACAACCCCAATGGCCCCTTATAAGCCCCCACTGCCAACTTAATGCCAACTCATGCCAACCTACCCACCACCCTTTGCCCTTACACTCTACATGCCAACTCACCCACTTTCGACTATGGACAGACTTCAGGAGCCATGTTGAGATGAAATAAAATAAAGTTCTGAATATCCATTACAGCCTTCACTATGTTAAAAAAAATTCCCATTCATGAAAGGTCATGCAGAACTTTTAAATCTTCTCAAGAACTTAAGCCCTTATAAAAACGAACCAACTTGTATTCATAACCCCACATCATAGACAGCTGACTCTTTAACATCCCTTTTGAGCTATCAAACTGTGAACTTAAGACCCCCTGCTGGGATAATTCTGGGTCATGGAAAGCAGCCAAGCATTAGTAATGACATAATGATAACCCTTAGAATAATGTCAACAAATGGCTATTGTAACTGCTAGACCAGATTTTTTTTAACCTCTCACTGACACAGGCAGTTTTTTTTTAATTTTTGAAGAGCTAGGGATTTAAATAACCACAGCTTGGCAGTTCTAAAGACCTCCTGTGCCATTCAAGAGTATTTCAGTATGCTCTAAAAATTTGTAACTCCAACACTGTGGGTTAAGGACCTTGGTACACTGAAAATGAGGTCTGTTTGAACTCAGCACTGAGTTCAAATGACCCTGCTGAGTTAAGGTTTCCTTCATGTATGAGTTATGCCCTATCCCCTTTTCCCTCCTGGTGAAAATGGGATCGGTTGGAAATGAGGGCAGGACTTCTGGACCCAGGCTCCTCCTGGGGGATTAGGGGGTGTGATGGGTGAGATGCTAGAGGGCTTATAAAATGAGCAAAAAACTCGGATGGAGTTCCAGAGAACTGAGGTGGGCCTTTTAAACAGCTGCTCAGTAATTGTTAGCCCCTGTGGCCACCTCCAACCTATGTCTGGAGGTGGCAGGCTTGACTCCATCCCACACCCATTTCCTTGGAACAAAGATCTCGCCATCTGGGGAAGTTTCTCCCGAGGTGGCTGTGGAGAACTGGGAAATTTCTAATGACCAGATTTTCATGCTGGAGGCCAGAATCGAGAAGCAGGATTAATCACGCTGTTGCAATCCTGCCTCTGTTGCTAGGCTGCTGGGAGCTGTCCCCAGAGCCTTAATTGGAAGGTCTACGGAGTTTCTATGACCTCGCAAAAATCTGGGCCTTGATATCTGATTTAGGAAACTTTCTCTTCTCTTTCTGAGTGAAAAAAAAATGAAGCAACTGTTTAATAATTCTGCAATTTCCTAGGATTCTACCTTTACACTATCATTTTTAAACATCCTGGCATTTTCAGCTTTTGTTTACCGTATATATTTGAAAAGCCTTGAGGGAAGGATAAAATTTTATAAGCAGCATTGAGCAGAAAATGTTCAAATTCAATTGTGCTTGTCCCTTTATCAGCCTTCTTTTCATTCCATAATTTTCCTCACAGGCATTTTATGGTGGGAGCTAAAATTAGTGAAGATTTAATAATATTTTTGTCAGCTTGTTACAATCAGTAGAAATTCTCTGAACATTGGAAAACTAGTGACTTAGCAATAATCTTTATCATATGTGTCTGAAAACCATAGATCATTAAATTTAACAGTTATTGTAGGGAAAATCTTTGAAATAATTATGAAAGATTTGATAGTTGAGGATTGGTACCATATCTTATTAAATGGAATAGCTGGACAGCATGCTGATTAGGGAAAGAAGCTGGTAGCTGTTTCATTTCCTGAAGCCAACCTGCCACATATCATCAGTGAACTATCCAAACTCACTGTCCAAATCAACCCTCCTTTCTGATGCTGTCAGAACCTTAATTAGCAGGCAATGGTCTTAACACAGCTCCTATCTGAGCTCCATGGTACTAATTACAGCAAATATTCCACAACATATACAGATCATTGGATTCATTTCATTGCCCTATCTCCAATATTACAAAGACTCTAAAGAGTAAGCAAATAACAACCGGCTTTTACAACTCCTTTTTATTGGTGTGTGGAACAGGATGAATGGGAAAGACAATGTAGTACTGCATGTTGGGGATGTTTAACAGAAAAGAAATGTGTTACATATCATGTCGCTAGAGCCACTGTGACTGGATAATTCAAATTCAGTCTTTACTTTGAGATTGGAGAATTTTTACAAGTGTTTTGAAAATCACACTCCATGATTCTGTCTACCTATTATTAGGGTCATTAGTAAATGGTGACTGAATATGTCAAATTCTGCTCCTTTATTAAATGACGTGGGATTTTCAGTGTTTTGGCAATCATGGGCAGAATCTTCTGCCTGTCAGGCAGGCCGGTTGGGAGGGGCGCGGGTAGGCGCAGAGCCGATCGCCGCCTGCCATTTTACGTGGGCTGGCCAATTAAAGCCCGCCCAGCGTGATGCGCACTCGGTAGCGCTCAGCGCGACCTGTGTGGGCGGGAGGAGGAGGAAGAGTCGGGGCCTGCACACTTTTGCACATGTGCGCGAAAGACACTGTCACATGAGCTGGGACATGTTTATGAAATGTGTAAGAAACATTTATTAGTTTAATAAAACCTTCATGAAACCTCATCCCGCCCGTGGAGGCCGCTTGGGCTCTTCGCCTGCCCGCCAACCTTAAGGTTGGATGGGCAGCCCTGTCAATTAGCTCAATTGGTTTATTAATGGCTTTAACAGGCCTTTGACAGTTCAGTGGGTGCACAGCCGCCTCCGGTGCGCGCCTGCCGAACAGAAGATTGGAATGACGCGCGATGACTTCGGGACGGTCATTTTTGGCATCAGTATGCGGGGCCCTCCCCCACACGCCAAAGAGAAAACTCTGCCCCCTGTTTTAATATTCCATTTTACTTTTCCTTAAAAACTGCAAATCAGTTGTATTGATCACATTCACCTTACACTCACAATCACTTCAGTAAAATTATGCAAATTTAATACATTGGAATGGCAAGTTAAAAGGCATATATTCTGTTTGCAAATATTTCAATTGGCTATTTAATTGAGAAACGTTTATGTAGAGCTGGAGTTCTGAACATTACACCAAAACATATACAACCCTTTTGTTTGATGTATTCTGCTAGATTAATTAATTATATTATAATTACCTCATATTTTGTCTTGCTAGTAGCCAATAGTATATTTACTTATGCAGTAAGTAAATAATTGCTAACATTAGCTCTGATTCTCTCTCCACAGATGCATCTAGATCTGCTGAACATTTTCTCGGGGGACAGGCCTCGGGGGCGGGGGGGGGAGCCTCGGGGGGCGGGCCTCAGGGGGCCTGGCCCCGATTGCCGACGCCTAAAATCACATGCGGTGACATCAGGCGTGCATCTCAATGTTGCCGCGCGTCATTTTGATCCTCAGTTCGGCGGGCGCGCAATGGAGTCGGCTGCACACCCAGCAAACTGTCAAAGGCCTGTTAAGGCCATTAATTAACAAATTAAACTGATTCTCAGGGCTGCCCATCCAACCTTAAGGTTAGCAGGCAGGCGAAGAGCCCAGGCGGCCTTCGCATTTTTCATGAAACCTCATCCACGGTCGGGATGGGGTTTCACAAAGTGTTTATTAATTAAATAAAATGTGTAATGTGTTCTGAAAATTCATAAACATGTCCCAGCTCATGTGACAATGTCACATGAGGGGACATGTCTGAATAATTTTATTTTTTATTTTTTGCGATGTTTCATTATTAAACTAATCTCCCTGAGGCAGCCCTGTGCGTCGGGGAGATTTCTGCGCTCTGTCGCGCGCATGCGCGAAAGAGCGCAGGCCCCGACTCTCCCTCCTTCCCCTGCCCGCACAGGTGGCACTAAGTGCTTCCGGGTGCACATCACGATGGGTGGGCACTAATTGACTCGCCCACGTAAAATGGCAGCACGCAGCCGATCGCAGGCGGTGATTGGTTACGCGCCCATCTGCGCCCGGTCCCAAACCGCCGCCCGACGGGGAGAAAATTCTCCCTTCTGTTTCAGATTTTCAGAATCCGCAGTATTTTGTCTGAGTGTAATTAAACTATGCAGACCAATGTAAAATATGCATCACCATTTTAAAAATTTATTCTTTTATAGGATGTGGGCCTCACTGGGAAGACCAGCGTTTTTGCCCATCCCGTTGCCCCTCAACTGGCTGGCTTGCTTTCGGCCATTTCAGAGGGCCTTTAGGGCCAACCACATTGCTGTGGGCCAGGAGTCACGTGTAGGCCAGGCCAGGTAAGAATAGCAGATTTCCTTCCTTAAAGGACATTAATGAACCAGATCAATTTTTGTGACAATTGATAGTTTCATAGTCACTATTATTGAGAGTAGCTTTCAATTCCAAATTTTATTAATTGGATTTTAAATTCCACTAGCTGCCATAGTGGGATTTGAGCCCATGGGCAGGTTTTTCAGGTCAGCGAGCAAGCGCAGCAGTGGGCCCCGGAGCGGCCAGGAAACGGCCCGCCACCCGGGATCGGCCCTGACCGCGATTTCACACCGGATGGCCAATTAACGGCCAGCCAGCGTGAAAGGCGCACTGAGAAGCTCAGCGCTGCTGGGGTGGGGGCGGGAGGAGGACGAGCACAAAAGTCTGTGCAGGTGCGGGGGAGCACTCACTGAAAGCTCCCTGAAGGCAGGGAGCTGCCTCAAGGAGCTGAAGAATTTTAAAACCAAAATGAAAGATTTTAAATATCATAAAAAAATGTCCCCGCATCGGACTCACTCACATGAACAGAAACATAGGGGAAGATTTTTCCCGTGTGGTGGGCTTGGCAGGGCAGTCAGGAAGCCGCCCGCAAACAGGGACAGACTGCAATTACATGCTGATGAGCCAATTAAAGCCCACCCAGTGTGAAACGTGTACGGCAGCGCTGCCTGTGTGGGGTGGAGGAAGGCGAGCGTGGAACTTTGCGCATGCATGCGGGTGTGCGCTGGAAAAGCTCCCTGAGGCACAGAGCTGCCTCAGGGAATTTAAAACATTAAAAATAAAGATTTTAAAAATGTTATAAAACATGAGAGGGGACATGTTATTCATGAAATGTTTTAATTTTTATTTAATTTTTAATAGCTGCTGGAAACCTCAATCTGCCCGTGGATGAGGTTTTCTAAAGAATGCAAAGGCTGCTTGGCCTTTTCACCTCCCCGCCAATTGTAAGGTTGACGGACAGTGAAAAATTTCTATCAATTCTATTGCGAGTGCGCGATGACGTCGGGATGCTCGTCCGACATCATCATGCGTTATTTTACGCTCGGTTGGGTCAGGTATGTGCCTGTCCAATGAGCTAAAAATTCTCACCATAATAAAAGTTATGTGAAAGCACTTTTATTTTTTTTAAAATTAATGTCGGAAACCTCATCGTGCCACGGATGAGGTTTCCTAAAAAATGCAAAGGCCATCTGGCCGTTTCGCCTGCCCGCCAACCATATAGTTGGATGGGCAACAAAAAATAGCACTTAGTTAATTGATTAATGGCCTTAATAGGCCTCTTAATTGTCGGCGGGTGCGCTGCCAATTCTTGCACGCGCCTGCCGACTGAAATAGCACACGGGTGCGCGATGACATCGGGACGCTCGCCCGACGTCATTGCGCGCTATTTCACACTCGGGCATGTCGGGCGCATGCTGAGTGGAAAATCCTGCCCCATGTCTCCATGGCCTGGGTTCTCTGGATTACTAATCCAGTGACATTGCCACTACACCACCTGTTGAAAGGACACTAAACATCAAAAGCATTTAACAACATCATTTAATGTGACAGGGGCCAGGATTTGACGTCCCCGTCGCGACGTGTCTCTCCCCGGCAGATGCATCGAGCCATTTAAATCTCCATTCAGTTCAGTGGGACCATAATATCCAGCTGTGTGGGAGGAGCCGTAAATTCCTGGCCAGAGTATTTTGTTATGGGCTAGATAATGTTGATTCTGAAAAAAAGGGCACTCATTCCTACATAACATTGTGGCTGAGCTGAAAAGCTCACTTGTTATTGCAATCACTTTCTCCGGATCTGCAGTGTACGTAAGCTGTACGAAAATCAAAAGCATAGCTAAAGAAGAGGATGTGACTATGTTGGTTTCTTCCCCTGTTAGGTTAGTCAGTTTCGCCTGGCAACTTGCTTAACTGTATCCCCTGCCCCAAGGTTTAGATTCCAAAGGCAAGCAATGCTGTTGGTGCCTGGAGCACCATGACTGGGCACTTCCTACTCCCCACAGCCATGTAATCTCCTCAGTGAGGCAACAAACCAGATTTTTAAAAACAGCATCGATTATCAGGTAGGAGTCTGGAAAATTCCTCTCCAGCGCGCACCCACACCCACACGCATGCGCGAAGTGTATTGGGCTGCATTGATATAACCATTCAGTAGATGTTGTTGGAAACCATTCAGTCTTTATGCAGATTCCTTGGTTAGACCACATCTAGGATACTGCATTCAGTTTTTGTCCGCTCAAATGGGAGGTGGGAGGGGTGTGATATATATACTTTAAGGGAGAACTAGGGGCAGAATAAATGCAGCCAGCATGAAATGAAATGTGCTTACAGATCAGATTATCACAAAAAATACAAAGTATGTCCAGATCACAAATAAATCTAGCACTACTATCTATAGGTGATAACAATATTGTGAAACAATCCAAAGTGATTAGGCCTGACTGTTTTGAGCACGCACAACAGCTTTTCTTGATAACAGTTTTAACTCATGAAGCTTCCTGTTAGGAACTTTAATGTTGCAAAATCAGTTATTTTTCAAGCCCATGAAAATGAATACAGAATTTTAAATTATTATTATACATTTCAAATACTTCTTCATTCATAAATGTCAAACTCTACATGACAAAGTTTTAGAAAACATTAAGATAAAAAGGGGATACTTTTCTCTTTTATGGAGATTGATGCATTTCGATTGACAAATTGTATTGGATGTACTGTTTATTCTTATCTGTACTGGTAATCACAGTAAGGTTTCGATGATGATGATCAAGTGCAAAGCCAAAGGTTGCCTTAAATTAGGAGAAGTAGATGACAATATATTTGAAAACTGCTTGTATACTTATCAACCAACCAAGGTTGCATGCTGCCACTCACATTATATCTCTTACACGTTTCACTTGAAAATCTCTATTTACCTGCTCTCAACATACAAGAGACACTGAGCAAAACACTAAATGCATCAAACCTACAGTGTTGTGGGTGTCTGAATGCATCTATGGCCTCTCTCACTCATCAGTGTAATTGTTGTGATGTTATTCCATTTTTTATTATCCCAGGCCTCAGCTTGAAGCTCTTCCAGACAAGCGTTCTTATCCTTGTTGCCATGGGGAATGAATTGGCAGAGAGGAGAAAAGCTCTGTTGTCCATCATTGTTCTGCTGTGGTTTAGGTAATGCAGGAGGCATCACATCTGAAGTGGATGGGCTTTTTCCCCTCAAAATCATTTCATAGTATTGACAATCTAACACAAAAGGAATCAATAGGCTGCAGCCAGAGAAGTAACCCTGGGGTTAAAATGTTCTCAAAAGAAAGTGACAGTATTATATATGTAGAAAATAGTGCTAATGATGAAGTATGCAACCATTATTAAAAACTTCTGTGCTTATGGAGCATACATTTTTAGTGAATTACTTGAAATGCCACAAACGTTATTCATTAAGGACAATGCTTTCTCATCAAAATATTATACTAATTTTGCAATTTCAGTAACATATAATTAAAATATCACAGTATTACTTTTAAATATGTTCTAGGACTGGCTTAGCTTTTAAAATGATTATAATATTTCCTTTATGTTACTAACTAAAAATTTTACAATATCCAAATGTTAATGAGTTAGGTGCAAACAAATCTCTGTTAATACTGTGCCCACAATAGGCGCTTCTTTTAAATATGTAGTATAACAGTGTATAACTCGATTAAATTAACTTTCATGTCAAATTATTTTGATTTTACTTGAAAATATAAGATGAGGGTTTATTATGAGAACTGGATTAGCTGTTTGCACCATTTATTTATATTGGCTCAATTTTTCTATCACCTTATTTGGCAGAGGATGTAGGAAGAATTAATAGTGGTATTTAGGATTTTCACAGATATGAAGCATTTGGATCCAGGAAAGTTCCCCAGTCAGGCAAAGCTTTGAGGACTAAGGGCATGTTTTAAGCTGATGGTGTCAAAAGAAGATAGCAAGTAATAATTTAGCAAGATGGTAATAGAATTGTGGAACAGATTGTGGAACAGAAAGTCATGGCAGGTTTAAAAAAAGTACTGGATGAGTTTCTATTACGAGAGGAAAAACAGTGTTACCAGTTCCAAAATCACAGTAGGGAAATCAATATATGGCTCGCAAAGGTTGGCTAGATAAACTATTGTTCTCCTCAAAGCATAAATATGTTTTTTTCTTTCCTCAAATGCAATAGCCATCCATTAAAGGGGCAGGTAGGGGATCTGGTCCTTAGCCAATACTTGAATTGGTCTCAAGGAGACATAAAAAAAGGACCCATGGTTGAGTCGCTCTCACCTTCATCCCTTCCTATACAGCAGGTCATTTTTGTATCCCTCACATATGGTGATCCAAGTCAAAATGAACATGGAGAACTAGCACAAGTCTATAACATACTAAAATATTACATCTGTGTGGGCTTTCTGTTAACAGGTGATCTAATATCCACAACACAATGTGTTGAAACATTAATTCATTATACCATGCTTCAGCCTCTATTTTTATTCATTTAAAAATATTTGGCTTATTTAGAATTTGTGGTAAGGTTTGAATTTCAAAGCAGTCTCTTATAAGTTGAGTGCACAGCACAGAAGTGCCACAACTTTTCATATTTTGTTCTTGAGAGTGACAGCGTAAGACAGGAAAAAGGTTCTGAATGCTGGCAGCATTAGAGTCAGGAGACTGGGCAAATAGATACATGAGCGAGGCCAGATGGAAGTGAATAGTATAAAAAGCAATAGAACATGTGCTACAACATTACCAAGCAATAAAAAGAGCAGAAATAAAGACCGGGATTTTCTGTGCCCACAGAAGTCAGGCACGTTCAGTGGTGTGAGCAGACAATATGGCGCAATCAGTCTCATGACAGCATGAAACCAGTTCACAATTGTCCACTCCACTCGATGATGAAGGGCCGTGTTCTCCACCATCAGACGTCAGGAACCTCATTGTAATACATCAACATATCATTATTAGGTCTGCCCGCCGGAATTGCCCCCCGCCCCGCCCCACTGTATCATCCACCCACATCAGCAGGAAAACACGCCAGTTTAGAGCACATCTTGACAAGTGTAACATGCAGAAGCCAAGACTTACCCGCCAGGGCCTTGCTCACATTGTGGACATCTGAGGAGCAGAAGATACTGGAGCCCAACACCAACGGCACACTGGAGGACCGTCCATGGCATGCTGGGTGGATTCTCATGGACATGGCTCTGCTGTGAAGCAGCTCACGGATGTTGGAAAGTCACCGTTGATGCTCACAATGGATGATGGTTGAGGGGGTGGGACAGGAAAGGCTAGGAGCGACTGGGAGAGGAAGAGGTGTCGGGGGAGTGAGGTCGTGAGGGGGGAAATGAAGGTGTCAGGTTGGGGTGAGGTTGGGAGCGGGTGAATGAAGATGTCGGGGGGAGGTTGGGAAGGGGATAGGCAAACCGGAGGATGAGGGGGTAACGGGGAGGAGACAGCAACTGAGGAGGCAGGTGTAAGGAGGGTGGAAGGTGCAAGGGAAGGAGTGTGGAGAGGGGGTGCTGTCCAGGTGTCCAGGGGTAGGAAGGGGTGCAGAGAGGGGAGGATGCCAGGGGTGGGGGGGAGGGGGGGGAAGAAGGGCTGCGAAGAGGGGAGAGAGTCCAGGGGAAGGAAGGAGTGCAGAGAGGGGAAGGAGTAAGGGTGGAGGAGGAAGTAAGAGTGGAGGTGGGAGTCAGAAAGGGAGTAGGAGTAAGGCTGGAGGAAGAAGTGAAGCTAAAGGAAGGAGTCTGGGATGGAGGGGTTAAGGATGGTTGAAGAGGTAAGGGTAGGGGAAGGAATCAGGAAGGGAGAGGGACTAAGTGATAGGGGAGTCCGTGGGGATGGGAGGACTGGGGGGGGGGAAGGGGTGCAGAGGGGGGAAGGGTGCGAAGGGAGGAAGGGGTGCGGGGGGGAGGAAGGGGTGCAGAGGAGGGATGTGCAGGTGAACGTGCACAGGGGGCTTGGATAAGTCCATGTCTGCCTCTTGGGGAGCGAACTGAGGGTAGGCGTGGTATGGAGGAAGGGTGAGAATGACGGAGGGCAGAGTGAGGCGGTAGGGTGAGAGGGTGAGGATTCGATGGTAGCGATAGAAGGGAGGGGGAGGGTGGCTGGTGGGGACCCGGAGGCGGGGGGTGGGAGGGAGGAGGTCAGGGAGGTGAATGTGGATGGGGTGGGATTTTTGGGAAGGAAGGGTACGTGCACATTCACCTGTACATCCCCAGGCTGGTAGGTAACGGAGGGGAGGTGAAATGTGATGCCAGGGAGTCAACTGTGATGGGGGAAAGGAAATGGGTGACTGGGGGAGGGTAAAGGATGGGGGTGCGAAAGTAAAACCAAATTAGCACCATGCTGACCAAATCGAAAGTGAAATGAGAGTCGTGGTGGGCGGGATCATGTGCTGCATGGGAGTGTGATCAGTGGGTGGGCGGAGAAGCAGGTCAGCTCAGATGGTCAACTGAAAGTGAACCCCAACAGGCAGCATTCAAAAGCTTAGGACATTGAGATGAGTATATACAGGAAGGATCTGCATGCGTGGGAGAGTGCTTGCACGAGGCTCCGAATGGCCCTGCCACACAGACACACATTTCTCCCTCCAGAATCACTGGGCTGGCTGCTCCCTCTGTGGTGATGGGTCTTCTGGGCTGCTTATTTCCACCTCTTCACTGGAGGAGGTGTCCTCTTGGTTGTAAATGAGGACATGGATGGAGCTGAGGGACTGGCTGGCTGAGGGTTTCAGCCCCTTTGCAGAGCTCCCTATGAACCAACATAGAGATAATTACTGCATGGCAGCAGAGTCAAAAGCAGGAGAGAGAGAGAGAGAGAGCACTCACGTTGAGGAAAGGATGATGTGGTGCAGGATCCTCAGGAGGGCACTCGCCACTGACCTCACCATCGCTGCAAGCATGGTCCATGTCCTCACCAGTCAGTGCGATGGCACACTCAAAATGAATGAGGGGCCTAATGTGGGCCACTCCACCCTGGACTGGAACCTCTCCCTGCTGTTGTGAACAGGTTTCTCCTGTATGGGAACAGATGGAGAGAGTATGAGCAGGACACATGGCAATACCTGGAATGTTTGTGTCGTGAGTGGAGCCATGGACAGGAATGAGGATGTGAGCTCCAGAGGATATGAGCCTGATGGAGATGTGAGGGTGTGTGTGTGAGAGTTAGTGGTGTTGTCCCTTGACGTGTGAGATCCCTGTTGGTATGTGATGGATTTGTGAGTGTGAGAGTTGAGAGTGATGAGAAGAGTAAGTTACCCTGGCCAAACAGATAAGACCATTCATCCTGGTAGTGGCACTGGGTGGCTTTTTTGCCTCTGTCCTCTTTTGCAGGATATTGGCACTGACCACCACTGCCACTGCCTCTCATGCTGGATTGATGATGCTGCTGCCTGCCCTGCGGCCAGAGAGGGAGTACAGGACATCATGGCGGGCCTCCACTGCATCTGAATGGCATTCCAGTGATATGTCGCTAAATCTGATGGCTGCAGTCTTTTTGCCTTTCATGGACAGGTTCCTTGCAGCAGTCGTGGGCTGGAAGCACTGAGATGTGTACTTATGGCTAGACTTTAAATATGGCACCCAGCGTGCTGAAGTGACGAGGTGATGGCATGGCAGGCAAATTAGAGCATGCCAGCCATGGAAACGGCGTGTTTCCCAGGATTGTATAAGTAATGCAGCGGGTTTGGGATGATATGGCGTAAAAAGCCACCATTGGGCTGGCGGGTAAAACATTGTTTTACCCGCCCGCTACCACACTTAGTGCAAATCTGGGATGATTCTGCCAAAAGACTTGCATTTATATGGCACCTTGCCCAACCTTAGGACTTCCCAAAACATTTTACAACCAATGAAGTACATTTGAAGTGTAGTCACTGTTGCTATATAGGAAATATGGCAGCCAATTTTGTTCACAGCAATGTGATACTGATCAGGTAATCTGTTTTAGTGGTGTTGGTTGAGGTATTAAATAATTGCCAGGCCACCAGGGACAATGCCCCTGCTCTTCTTTGAAATGGTGTCATTTGATCTTTTATGTCAACCTGAGAGGGCAGTTGGGGTTTAACATTTCATCCGAAAGATGACACCTCTGACAGTTCAGCATTCCCTCAGTACTCCACTAGTGATAGTGCTATCAACTGAGCCATGGCTGACACTGTAGTGCCAATATTTTCTTATCAAGGATATTAGGTCATCTCACAAACTGGGAAACTCTGACCCTGCAGCTGTCAGGCGAATGTGTAGCTACACAAGGCACAGCCATAAAAGGGTCTCAAAAACAATATCAGGTAGGGTGCCCTGACAGTAGGAACAAGGGAGATTTCCTATTTGGAAAATAGGCATCAAAATAACAGACAAGTGGGTGGAAGGAGGAGTAGGGCTCAGTCACAAGAACACAAGAAATTGGAGAAAGAATAGACCAAATGGCCTGTTGAGCCTGCTCCACCATTCAATACAATCATGGCTGACCTTGAGTTTCAACTCCACTTTCCTGCCCACTTTCCTTCTCTTGGTCCCCTGAGAGATCAAAAAATCTGTCTATCTCAGCCTTAGAAGTATTCAATGATGAAGCATCTACAACCCTCTGGGTAAAGAATTCCAAAAATTCACAACCTTTGAGTGAAGTAATTTCCCCTCATCTCAGTCCGAAATGATCCGCCCTTTATCCTAAGACTGTGCTCCTGCATTTTAGATTCACCAACCAGTGGAAATAATCTCTTAGCATCCACCCTATTAAGCCCCTTCAGAATCTTGTATGTTTCAATGAGATCATCTCTCATTTTTCTAAACTCCAGAGAATATAGACCCGATTTACTCAGCCTCACATCATAGGGCAATCCCTTCATTCCAGGGATCAACTTAGTGAACCTTTGCTGTACTGCCTCCAATGCAAATATATTCTTTCTTAAATGTGGAGACTAAAACTGCACACAGTATTCCAGATGTGGTCTCACCAAAACCCTGGACGATTGTAGCAGGACTTCTTTATTGCTAGATTCCAATCCCTTTGCAATAAAGACCAACATGCCATTTGCCAGTCAGCAGTATCTGAGCAGTAAATGTTAAGTTCCTTCAATAAAATGGTAAAATATGTCACTATATAGGAACAGCTGAAGATTATTTTACCATGTTATTTGGTATATATGTACAACAACATCCAAAGCTCGAAAAATGCAAGCAAAATTGTTCCAAAAAATGGGTCCTTATTTGAAATTGTTCTTAACTTATCAGAATTTTGTCTTTCAACTACAAACTTGAGCTGAAAGCTGGTAGATAGGGAAGCAGGATAAACAAATGATAGCTGCCAGTTAGACATCTCAGTTACACATAGGTTAGAACAACAAGTTGCAGTTCTAAATTAAATAGTGAGCTGTTTAAAAGGACATTTTTATGCAAGCTATTTTTAAAATAGTTAATACTGTACTAGTAAATCCTTGTTACATGTACAATAAATATGAAAACTAAATGCTGCAGTGAACACCAATTATTACATAAATGATATCACCAGAATACTTGATGCTGTAGGAGATATTTTACAAGTTTTCACCTCAATATTGAGCAGGAAATGATGGTTAAAAACTATTAGCATTTAGTTAGTTCATAAAAGTACGTAATGACGCGTACCATACTTGTACCACTCTATCAAACAGTAAGAAAAGAGTAAGTTCTGTTGAAGGATTTGTTTGCTTCAGGAATATTTTGTCCCTTACTTATGACACTCAATTTGAGTCATCCACAAACAGGTTCATGAGTGAGAAGTATATTTTTTACTCTAAAAATCTAACGTGACCTTTCACCCTTGCACCCTGCTGCCCATTAGTCATCCATTAGTAAAGTGGCTAATGGAAATAATTCATACAGTTGGATGGGTAGCACTAATGCATGGTAGAAGCCTGCATTCCTAAAAGAGCACAGAGATCAAAAACAGTACTGTGCAAAATCCTTAACCAATGTGCACACGGTTACATTTAAGAATTAATTTGTAAACTTTGAATCTAGTAATGAACTCTGTTCCACATTGCAGTGTAACATACATATGAGCCTAGAAACTATTAATGGTGATATCCTCAGCACATTCATATTAACATTCCTGTCAGCTAGTTTAACGGAAGCATTAACTTGTTTTGAATAACTGATAGGCTATTGTCATTACAACTATGTTAATATTCACACAACAAAAAACATATAACAAACATTCTGCTAAGCACATGTTGAATTTGTTTAAGGTTTTCTAACCTATGTGTAACTGAGAAGTCTAACTGGCAGCTATCATTTGTTTGTATTGTTTCCCTATCTACCAGCTTTCAGCTCAAGTTTGTAGCTGAAAGACAAAATTCTGTTAAGTTAAGAACAATTTCAAATAAGGACCTATTTTTTGGAACAATTCTGCTTGCCGAATAAACAACTGTTTTATTAATGTCACATTGACAAATAAATTGTGCACTGCAGCTTTCTTTTCGACATGATGATATCGGGTTTTTACTTTCTATGTCCTCATGAGCTCAAAAGAATGATTTTAATTCAGCCCAGTTTGTAGTAACAGGACATTATGTGAGTTAAAATTGTTGTGCATTACTTACCACCACGTTACTGTTCTGCTGCCATATTTACTCGGGTCTTACACTGGACAACTCAGGGAAATGTCTGAATTATTAATATCTGAAAATCAAGATTTTATCATGTATGTAGGACCACCCAATGTAATTTCAAGGGACAATTGGACAATGTGTTCAGCGTGCATACATTACATTGTTAAACTGAGCAGTAAAGAGGAAGAGACCTTACAAACACACTGGCTCCTATCTTCTAGCCTTGACTTCACTCCTGATGATTTTGGCTAGAAGATTATTCAAATGAGCTGGTCAGGAGGTAATAATGGCTTGAGCCTCACACCAAGCTCTTCTCTAAAGTTTTCTCCCTGCCCCACACTCCCACCTGCTCCAAACATGCTGCCAGTTAAAATCGATCGTATGGTCATTAACCATTAAAAAGTGATTGTTTTTAAGTCACAGTTAAAGAACAATTTTCAAAGTAAAACTGTATCTGAAGTTATTACAGGTATACTGGCAAAGTTTTGTTATTCAGTGCCTGATTAAGTTTGAAAGGTCTCCTAACTCATTTCACAGGAAAGCACTGATACTGTTGGCATATGCCATTGCTTCTGCTGATTAAGAACACATACAGAACAATAGAATTTTATTGGTAATATTCATCTAATGTTAATTAGGAAGCACAGTACAAGATTCACAATTAAACTTCATGGATCACACCCCTGTGAGAGAAATAATCAACTGTATCTCTCTAATGTCAGCTGTAATGGATGGCATGACAGGATGAAAATTTAAAAAGCACATGGCAAAAGAAATGCATTGCCTTCGTGATATGTACTGATCCTCTGATTAATTATTTGATGTAGATAAAATCTTCCATGAAAAGATCTTTGTTAACTTCTGTTGTGGCACTGATTTGTTCTAATGCTGCATTAAAAGTAAGTTGAATGACACTTTAAATACACTACTTCATCCTTATTTAGAATGATTTAAAAAAAAACTATTGCTCAGTTTAATCAGTGCCACCTAAATCACCCCATTATTAACCTCTTTTTTCAGGAATTGAGCTGCTGTTGACTGAGGAAATTTGTATCCAGCATCTGATCAATTCCACAGCACTGTATTTGCAAAACTTTCAATCAAAGGAATAATATCTCATTATCTTTGGCCTGCTGAGGAAATATATATTAGTCAAAACAGTATGCTGAAAGCCTATATTTGTGCACTAATTACAGGCTTTGTTTTGTCTCCCATGAGCATATTTTACAGACTAGTCAGTCTTACAAAAGGTACCACTGTTAATCCACTATTTGTCTTGTTCTCCATTGCAGCTGCTTAGGAGGTAGAGTGCAAACAGAACTGTATTTAAGGTCATTCCTTTTAAATCCACTGCATGGAGTTACAAGCAGGGAAGAAAGAAACTAAATTATTGCTGGGAATAACATTAAGAAAAGAATCTAGATAAGATAACCTCATTGTTCTTTTATTTATGAGTCTCGGGGAGACTGTGCTCTGCAGTGCATTAACCAGTCAATGATAACAAGATTGCATCAGGATTCCAGGATTAAATATTAGTTCTGAGGTCCCAGCAACAAAGTGAACTTAAATAGCCATAAAAGAGAAAACAGTTAAAGGAACCCATTGTTAATATTTTTCCATAATTTTATTAGCATTGCCAAACTACTTTTCCTGAAGAATGAAATAACTGTTCAAAATAAATGACTGTTTAAGTATTTCTGTATAACTTAACTTTAATATTAGGTTTTGCAGAATGATAATTTTATTGTTGTTCCATGCTGATAGTGTAGCCCCCTTAAAAATCCTAATTGATTTTCCCAGTATAAATTGCAATTACAATTAGCATATTGATTATCTTATGGATGAGATGTTAAAACTGAGGCCTCATTTGCCTGTCCAAGTGGATGCGAAAGATACTATTGCACTATTCAAAGCAGAGCAGAACTCTTGAGTTTCCTGGTAAGCATTTATTTCTCAACCAACGCCACTTCTACTTCAGTTCTCTGCCCAAAGTCAGGTCTAACCACCAGCGCCATGACCTGGCAGGTACGGCAAGTGGCAAATCCACCCCATGCAGCCGGAACGGGGATCGAACCCATGCTGTTGGCACAAATCTAATCCACACCAGCCATCCAGCCAACCAATCCCCCAAGGAGTCCTTTTACTGTGGCAACATACACTTTTACATGCATGTTGTAGTCTGGCACTGAATAGTGATAGTAGAGGCTCCAATTTATTTCCATCACATGGCTGATCAGATATCTCTCCCATTCTTACTGCCTGCCATTGGTGTGTTCTGGGAGGATTTGCAAGCTGATACTCAACCTGTTTGGCCACGTTATGAACCCACCTTCCTTGGCCATCAAGTCCTGGGGCAGCATTTTCCCCCCGTCGGGGGGGATGTGCAGGCGCGGGCGGGTAGATTTCCGATCAGCTCCAGTCGGGGGCACGCCACCATTTTACGTGGGCGGGCCAATGAAGGCCCGCCCAGCGTGATGTCCGCCAGGAAGTGCTGTGCCCGCCGAACTGAAAATCTAAATGATGTGCAGTGACGTTGGGACACATGCCCGACGTCACCGTGCGTCATTTTATGTGTCGGCAAGTGGGGCCCGCCCCCTGCTCGCCAATGGGAAAATGCTGCCCCTGTAGTGGAACTTGAATCCAGAGCTCTGGCTTAGAGGCAGGGTCGCTACACACTGCGCCACAAGACCTCCCACCCAACACCATTAAAATAGATCAGTTTATCTAAATTTCTTTTTGTTGTACCTTGCTGTGGAATATTGGAACAGAAGTAGGTCATTCAGCTCCTCAGACTTGCTTTGTCATTCAATTACACATGGTTGATCTGTACCTCAATTTCAGTTACCCGCCTTTATTCCATTCAACTTGCTGCCCCTACCAGATAAGAATCTGTCAACATCAGTCTTGAAAATTTCACTTGATGCAGCATCTATTGTATTTTAGTTTAGGAACTTCCAAATTTCATTGAACTTTGTGTGAAATGTTTCCTGATTTCACTCCTGAATGACTTAGCTCTAATTTTTAGGGGTGCCCTTTTGTGGATTCCCCCACCAGAGGAAATAATTTCTCTGCAGCTTTTTCACTCAAACCCTTTTATCATATTAAATACCTTGATTTGATCATCCTTCAACAACCTATACTCATAGAAATACAAACCAAGTTTATGTAAATTGTTCTCATAACTTAAAAGCAAAATACTGCGGATACTGGAAATCTGAAATAAAAACAGAAAATGCCAGAAAAATTTAGCAGGTCTGGCAGCATCTGTAGAGAGAGAAACAGAGTTAATGTTTCGAGTTTGTATGATTCCTCTTCTGAGCTCTGGAGAAGAGTCATATGGAATCGAAACATTAACTCTGTTTCTCTCTCCACAGTTGCTGCCAGACTTGCTAAGTTTTTCCAGCATTTTCTGTTTTTATGTTAGTTTCCATAACTTAACTCTTTAAACTCTGTTGTTAATCTGTCGTGCACCCCCACCAAAGCTAATACATCTTTGCTGAGGTACAGTGGCCAAAACTGGAGATGATCCCTAAATGGTGTCTGACCAAGGTTCTGCATAGCTGAAATGTAACTTCTTCCCCTTGGTATTTCAGCCTCCTTGAGATAAAGGCCAATAACCATTAGGCTTTTTAAATTACCCTTTGTACCAGTGCACTAGCTTTCAGTGATCTGTGTACATGGACGTTCTTTTGCTCCTCCAGAGTTCATAGTCTCAGGCCATTAAAAAAAATCTTGACTTGAATCCAAAGTATAAGATCTGACACTTCCCCACATCAAACTTCATCTGCCACAGTTTTGCCCATTCACTTACTCTATTTAAGTCCAATTGTAGCTTTGTGCTCCCAGTCTCCTAATTTAGTGTCACCTGCAAACTTGTATATGCAACTCTCTATTCCTTCATCCAAGATGCCGACATATATGTGTATAGGAAAAGATGAAGCCCAATACACATCCCTGGGGAGCATCCTACCAATCAGTATACATTCTCTTTATCCTTACAATTTGTATCCCACCTCCTTCAGTTTTTTTTTAATAATACCCATTGGGAGAAAACCTCCTCTCTGTGTTCAAAGTAGTAATTTTTTAAGCAACCATTATTGGTGAGTAACTTTGTGTGTTATTGCTTCTGCGTCTATCATATAATTTTCATCATCTCTTTAAATTACTTGTGTTAATTCGATCCCAAGCCAGATGGTGAAGTATGAAACTAGATGCCAATCCTTTTCTTAATAACAGGTTTATTTACAGAATGTAGCATTACTTATGCCTGCCTCCTATCACTCGTCCCAGCAGTCTCTATTTATAAGTGCTCTAGGTACTTAATTAAATAATGCCCTTCACCTGTGTAACTTGACAGTATAATTAACATACCGTTAACAACTTGTGTGTTTTAATAATTGTTGCCCAATTTAATGCATCAATCTGATGGTAAATGTATTTTTCCTTGTTATTTCCTAATTAATGATAATTAAAAGAAAATGTGCTAATGTGTATAAGGCATGAGCTTCTACTTATTGAAGCTGCTGTACTCAAGAGTCAATAGGGTCCCATGTTGTCTTCTCTGGGCAGCCACCACATACACTTTGGCTACTGCCTGCATTAGCATAGAAATCATTCTCACAATGAGAGTTAACATTTGCACTAAGTTCAGAAAACCCTTTACGCAATTGACCCAATTTCAGAACTGTTTACGCCCACTATGCCCAGAGCATTCAAGGCTGCTCAGAGGTTCGAGTAAGTTCAATCCCGTAAGATGCAGGATGGAAAGACACCAATGTAGCACTATTCCTTACATGATTTGGGTCCTCAAAGAAGTACTTAAATGATGAAATTTATTTACACCTCTGTACTTCTAATATAGGAATGATGCATTGGTTTGTATTTAATTTAATGTTAACAACACTTTAATTCAACATTATCCTTCTTTTAATATCCTGCTGAATTTGTTTGTCTATTTTTATTGCTGCATGATTGTTGCATGTTTGTATGTTTTTCACCTGGTTTCATAGACCATACATAAATTATTCAATGTTAATTGAATAATTAAAATAAATTAAAGTGATTTTACTGTGTACCTCACCTGATGCTTCTGAGTTGCAGAGGGATCTAGGTGTTCTAGCGCATGAGTCTCAAAAAGTTAGTATGCAGGTACAGCAAGTAATTATGAAGGCTAATGGAATGCTATCCTTTATTACGAGAGCAATTGAACATAAAAGTAAGGATGTTATGCTTCAGTTATACAGGGCATTGGTGAGACCACATCTTGAATACTGTTTGCAGTTTTGGTCTCCTTATTTAAGGAAGGATGTAAATGTGTTGGAGGCGGTTCAGAAAACATTGCATTGTGATGAAACTTCCTTGGATATTGACACAGATGTTTACAGATGTGACCCTCCCATGTCCTCCAATGTGCTCCTCCATGCCTGCATGTAAGTGTGATGCTCACACAATATGCTATGTAGACCAGGATCTCAGCAATCTGAGTCAGCAAACGTGGTTGTGGGGGCTTGGTAGTTACAGAATGCCCACTTCCCATATTCAGATCGCACTTTCACCCTTATGTGTTGTATCTCACCCAATGCAAACCGCCCTCAGAAGAAAAGGTGGATGACAGCTCCTACGAATATGTGTCTGGTTGGATATCAGTCAAAAGAAGGGATGTTATAATATTATGCATCAAAGCAGTTCCTCTATAGCATTTCTTGCCTTTGTATTTCTGCTCTCAAACTATGATATTGGAAAATTACAGATAGTTTACAAACTTTAGACAAAGCTATAGCTGCTACTGGCCCTCCTACAGCTCCATTTCCAGTAGGTTCAGCCACATGGCTGCACAGGATTTCCATTGTTTCTTCCTTATGAGCAGCCAGATAGTTATAGGCCATCCTCTATTGTGAGAGAGATGGAGGCATGAGTATTACAGTGATTATAGTGAACTGAGTATTACAGTGATGAATGAGCATAACAGAGATAAGAAATAGTAAAAGTAGGAAGCCACTTATGGGAGTAATTTATAGGCCCACTAACAGTATCCACACTGTAGGATGAGGTATACAGGAAAAAATAGTGTGGACTTGTGACAAAGGTAATCATGGGTGATTTTAATCTACATACAGATTGGATGAATCAGATTGGCAAGGGTAGCCTGGAAGATTAGTTCATAGAGTTTTTTTGGGATGATTTCTTAGAGCAGCATGTTCTACAGTCAACCAGAGAGCAGGCTATTCTAGATCTGATAATGTGCAATGAGACAGGGTGACCTCATAGTGAAGGAGCCCCTAGATAGCAGTTATTATAACTTGATTTCAGTTTGAGGGAGAGAAGAGTGGGTCTAAGACCAATGTTTTAAACTGAAAGAAGGGCAATTATGGGGGTATGAAGACAAAACTGGCTAAAGTGAACTGGGAAATTAGGTTAAGGTTAAGTGGTCAAAGAGTTAGCAGATGGAGTATGATATGGTGAAATGTGAACTTGTCTACTTTGGCAGGAAGAATAGAAAAGCAGTATATTATCTAAATGGAGGGAAATTGCAGAAATCTAAGGTGCAGTGGGATCTGGGTGTGCTGGTACATGAATCACAAAAGGTTAGTATGCAAGTACAGCAAGTGCTCAGGAAAGAAATTGGAATGTTGTAATTTATTGCAAGTGAAATGGATTATAATTTAGGAATGTTTTGCTGCACTTGTACAGAATCACAGAATTGTTACAATGCAGAAGGAGGCAATTTGGCCCATTGTGTCTGCACCGACTCTCCAAATGAGCATTATGACTCAGTGCCATTCTCCTGCCTTTTCCCTATAACCCTGCTCATTGTTTCTATTTAAATAATCATCCAAAGCCATCTTGAATGACTCAATTGAACTGCGTACAGTTTTGGCCCCCTTATTTAAGAAAGGACATCATTGCATTTGAAGCAGTTCAGAAAAGGTTCACTCAACTGATTTCTGGGATGAGAGTGTCATCTTATGAGGAAAGGTTGGAAAGGTTGGGCCTGCATCCATGGAAATTTAAAAGAATGAGAGGTGATCTTATTGAAATATATAAGATCCTGAGGGGTCTTGATAGGGTGGATGCTGAAAGGATGTTTCCCCTCTGTGGGAGAGACTAGGGGCAGAATTGTCCCAGATTTTGCACTGTGTGGGTAGCAGCAGGAAAAACGTTTTACCCGCTGGCCACAAAGGCAGCTTCTCACGCCGTACTGTCCCACTCCTGCTGCATTAATTATGCATTCCTGGGAAACATGCCATTTCGATGGCAGGTGGGCTCTCATTTGCCCGTCACGCCATCACCTCGCCGCTTCGTCATGCCAGTTTAAAGTGCATCTATGTGCACACCTCTCAGTGCTCCCAGCCCAGGACCACTGCACAGAAGACATGGCCCTGAAAGGCAAAAAGACTGCAGCACCAAGTTTAATAATGTATCCCTTGAGTGCCTTTTGGACACAGTGGAGGCCCACTGTGATGTCCTCTACCCTAGCTTTGGCCACAGGATGGGCAGCAACATTACCAACCGGGCTTGGCAGGCAGTGGCAGCGGTGCTCAGCACCAATGCCCTACGAAAGAGGACAGCCACCCACTGCCAAAAAAGAATGAATGATCTCCTCCGTTCCGTCAGGGTAAGTCATTCTTCTCATCACTCTCAACTCAAACACTCACAAACCCAACACATATCCATAGGAATCTCACTCCATCAGTTCAAGGGACTTCACCATTCACTCTCTCATACACATCTTCATTGTCCTCATCCGGTCCATGAGACCACTGACCACCCACACATGCCAGGCAAACTTATCATCTGAATTCCCAAATTTACAGCATCCACAGTATTTTGCTTTCATACTTAGCATCTGGCCTGGCAGGCGTCCTACTTACACTCTCTACATCTCTATTCGCGCAGGACAGGGAGAGGTGCAGACTGGTGGAGGGATGCCTGAAAGCAAGTCCTCACGGACTTTGAAAACACAGCCATCCAGCTGGCCAGCGATGACCTGGACCGTTCCTGTACTGATGGTGAGGTCGGCGCTGCTCTACCGAGTGAGGACCCAGCAGTGCAATATCCATCAGACAACCATGCTGTGAGTGATGTGTCCTGTTACACAGGCCACTGCCATGGACGATTATCTCTCCTTCCTTTTACAGGCATGGGAAACAGCTGACGGAGTCCAGAACCCAGGGCCTCCAATCAAGCCCCAAAGAAGCCTCTGAAGAGGAATCTGAAGGCATCTTAATTGAAGATCCGTCACAACGCTCACCCACATTCTCCACCAGCACAGAGACACACACCTTGATGAGACCTAGCTTCAGAGTAGCCTCGGGATCACAATCTGGTGAACATATCACACTTTCTGATCCACAGCAGGTGGCTGCAGGGACTTCCCAGGTCTCCGGTAGTCAGAGGGCTGCTGGAGGCCCGAAATATGCTGAGTCTGAGTCAGATGACGAGCCTCTGGACTCAGTCATACCTCAGTTGCTGGAGCTGCAAAGGCAAGCCTGGGAACATCAGGAAGGGATGCCTGCTGTACTCCTCAGATTGCAAGGCACGATGGAGGAGTCTGTCCACCTTCAGTCTGAGGTGATAACGCCAGCACGCCAATGCACCAAGGTCAACACTGGTAGGATGGGACCCACTATGGAGGCCTTGGTCCAGGACATAGCTCCTGCACTGCTGCGTGGGCTAAACTCCACCGCTACCACTATAGTTGGCCTCCAATAGTATGTACACAAGAGAGGTGCAGGATAGCAGGATCTCACTCCAGCTACCCATTCTCCTCAAGGAGTCAGTCAGGGGCCCTTGGGCACCCATAGAGAAGAGGACGAGCAGGTGCACACCCCGGGGCCATTCACCCAGGAGACCCCGGGAGTGTCCGGCCTATCCAAATTTCCTCTTCCTGTGACCCCAGCAACTCCAGCTCCATAGGCCGGGGAGGGTGCCACTGTCACACAACAGGAATTCGAATGCTGGCTGGGACCCTCCAGGTCTTGGCCCTTCAAAGGACGCCCACCAAGGTCATCACAGAGAGGGCGTAGCAGTCAGCAAGCTGCCTCCACCTCCACTGTGGATGTCTGGGAAGAACCAAGGTGTAGCATCGGGGTTAGGAAGGTTAAGAAGATGTAGTTGCACAGCTTGGGCACTGGTGTTAATCACTAGTACATAATGTTCACTATTGTAAATAAACTCCCAAGAATGTCTCCTTGCCTATGGCTTCTTGTCCTGATGAGCAGAGGTTGTGTCACTCAGGTGTGAAACCTTGGTTCCTGCACATGCTAAAGGCAAGTGTCTCAATCCAAGGCCTTTTCCCTGTTCTTTGTGCAGTTTTCAGACTAAAGTGATGGTGCGGTCTTAAACTTCCTGGATACATTACTGATACCTACAGCTCAATGGTGCTTGTTATTGCTGCCAAAATGTTGTGAGCAAGCGTCACAGAGTACTGTCATTCTCTCTGTGTGCTCTCAGCACCTTTAGGGTGGGGCTGGCCCCCATCTCATCAGTTGGGCATCTGAAGGAGTCAGGTGCTGAAGGCTGACAAAGGAACAGATGCATTTAAGTTTCATGGCTGTGTCTCCCTGATATGACCCTGCTTACGGAGCGGAAGCAAGCTGCCCTTGGCCAGACAGGAGTCAGATACTCACAGAGGCTTTGTGAAGATATGGAATGTCCTCACTGCATGTCATCATCATCCTCCTGGAATCGAGTGACTATTAAGGCCTCCACTGCGTCTCCATGACAGGAGCATTATCACAGAGGGTATGGGTGCTGCCATAACCCAGACTGGAGTCAAACATTCACAGATGCAATGTGAGGGACTATGGTGTCTCCTCACTGCATGTTGTCATCATCCTGCACAAACCTAGCAGCTATGAGGGCCTCCCGGGCGCCCCTGCCTCGTCTGGTAGCCTCATGTATAACTGTATTCCTCTCCACAGATGCTGTCAGACCTGCTGAGTTTTTCCAGCTATTTTTGTTTTTATTTCAGATGGCCTCATTGTTGACTTCGAGGACCTCCTCACCCTCATCCCCATCAACGTTCTCTGCATTGGAAGACACGTCCAGCTCCTACATCTCCTCCTCAGCCAGCTCCTCTCCCAGTTGCAGTGCCAAGTTGTAAAGGGCGCAGCAGACGACGACGATACGTGATACCCTCTGTGGACTATATTGCAGGGCTCCAGGCACTGGAGCATCATTTTCAGCATCCTGATGCTTTGCTCCATCAAGGTACGAGTTGCGGCATAAGCCTCCTTATACCTTTGCTCTGCTGCAGTCTGAGGGTGCCACAGGGGTGTCATCAGCCATGTCCTCTGCGGGTAGCCCTTGCCTCCAAGGAGCCATCCTTGCAGCTTCTGTTGACCCTGGAAGACGTCAGGGTCTGTGACTGACTGAGAATGTAGGAGTTGTTGACAATCCCTGGAAACCGAGCGCAGACCTGCAGGATGCATTTGTGGTGGTCGCACATCAGCTGCACAGTCAGTGAGTCTTTGCAGTTGACATAGTTGACTGCATGTTGCGATAGAGATCTGAGCGCCACATGATGCACCCTGCACATGTGGGAAAATTGAGATCTGGACAAATCTGATCGCTTTTGGCTTTCTGAAAGTCAGTTCAGACACAGCCACATTAACATGCTTGGAGTAGAGCCTCTAGTTTATCTACCCACTCAAGCAACGCAGAGGCATGAAAGTGCTCCGGAGCTTTTCACCCCTCGGGCATAGATGGCAAACTAATGAGTGTTTTAGTGGACTGCAGAACAGCTGAACAACTGGGCATCCTGACTTTCCTGATCTGGGGCGAAATACACAAAGTTGTGTGGCCTTCGCGAAGATGGAGTCCATGACCTCATGGATGCATTTGTGGGTGGAGGCTTGTGATATCCCACAGAGGTCACCTATGGAGCTCTGAAAGGAGCCACTGGCATAAAAATTGATCGCCATGAGCACTTTCACAGCCACTGGCAGTGGATGCCCTCCATGTCCCTGTGGCGCCAAATCCTGCAGTAGCTGGCAGATGTGACCAACCAGTTCCCTAGACATGTGCAGTCTTCAGCGACACTTGTTCCTGGTAATCTGCAGGAATGAAAGGTGGCATCTATAGACTCTGGGTCTAGCTAGACACCGACCAGCAATGGCTCACTGTGGCTCTTCAGGGGCATGTGAGGGAGCCCCAGCTTCCCCTTTTCCTTGAGGGTGCTGCTCTGAGCCAGGCGCCCCCATCGCTCTCTTTTCCTTCATCTCTGCTCCCTATAAGCCACAAAGCATGCATATAGCTCACCAGGCTCTATGCTCCTGATGTACTCCTCCTGCAAGATGAAAGAGAGAAATGTGTGGGTTAGCATGGGTATACTAAGAACCTCTCTTGGTTAACTCTGTAGGCCTCTTGATGCATCCCGGTGAGTGCTGGCCACCACTTGGATGGCCAGTTTAATGCGCTGCATGGATGCCTGAAACCCCACCCACCTCCGCTCCACTCACCTGACCAATTGGCGGCAGCTTTGCCCATTGGTCTGCATGCTGTACTCTCAGCTCAGATGCAGGCATTCTCCTAACCCGCACTGCAAGGCTGCGCCATTAATTTTAACCATCGGGAAGACTGGTCCAAACCCGGTTGATGACATTGCAAGGGGCTGTGAGCACCTCCAGCAGTGACTGCTCAATGGCCAGCTTTTGCAAGGAGATTGTACAACATGCCCAGTCGTCCACTTGTTCTGCAGTCCACTAAAACGCTCATTAGTTTGCCATCTATGCCCGGGGGGAGAAAAGCTCCAGGGCACTTTCATGCCTCTGCTTTGCTTGAGTGGGTAGATAAACTAGAGGCCAAACTCCAAGCATGTTAATGTGGCTGCGTCTGAACTGTCTCAGCTCTGGAGGAATGGTCATTTTATACAAGATTTCCCTAAAGCGTGACTGCTTCCTCCCCCACCCCCCCACCCCCCACCCCTCAAGTGCTTGTGCACTACTTTCAACCACAGGGCAGCTCTTGCACCCCCCCAACTCGACACAACCTTGAAGCCCAACAGATGACCCTCGCAAGCGCTGTACACTCACGTCCGAGTTCCCCTCGAATTGCAGCCTTATATATACTGTTGTGAAACATGTTGGTATGCAATCACACCGACATGCTTGGATGATCCATTATGGGGGGATGACTCTGGCGGGCTGGGCTTTTGATGAGATGCAGATGTATTATAATGAGGTTCCCGATGTCTGACGGCGGGAAACGCGGCCCACCATTGACGGGTGGATCGGACAATTACAAACTGATTTTCACGATGTCATGAAACAATTTTTGGCTTTCTCACCATATTGTCCGCTCACACTGCCCAATACACCCGGCACCAGCGGGCATGGAAAATTCCGCCCTAAAACTAAGGGACACAGTTTAAAAATAAAGAGTCTCCCATTTAAGACAAAGGTGAAGAGAAATTTTTCTCTCAGAGGTTCATGAGTCTGTGGAACTCCCTTCCCCAGAGGGTGGTAGAGGTGGGGTCACTGAAAAATTTTAAGGCAGATATAGATAGATTCTTAGTAACATAGGAAATAGGAGCATGAGCAGGCCATTCGACCTCTTGAGCCTGCTCCTAATTCGTATGTTCATAGTCAGGGCTGAGAAAATTCAATTGTTACAACAGTTTGAAGCAACAGGCCATGCAAAGGGTAAATAGCCAAAAAGAAGAGGTGTAATATGTTAGGAAAGTTTGCTCATGCATGGCAAACAGTGAGTGAGTGTGCGTTTTTTGTGTTCCAGGTGACATGGGATGGGAGATGGGATCAAAGGTTCAGTGCACAGCCCTAGGGTGCTGCAAAAGTATCGAATGAAGGTCTTCCAAACATATAAAGAAACTGCAAGGAAGGATTGGGGGTAGCAGGTAGCTTAGTTTGTTTTTACTGATAAGGCTAGTAAACTTATTTTTGTGCTGCAAAGGAACCCAGAGGATCAAGATAGATGGCACTCACTTCCATAGCCACCTACCTCCACAGAGTGTAGCCTACATTTTTAAATGGCCTACAAGACTCCAAACAGATCATCCCTCAGCTTTATATCTCGATAAGGAGCCAGCCTTCTCCCAAATTGCCTCCTTATTCCAGAGCTTACATTGTCCCTTTAAGCAATGCCAATTTTTATATGCTGCAGCGGTACCAGGCCTTGGCCTTGACTCCAGCTACATGCCTCCTTTCCACTTCAACAATGACTTGAGTTTTGAAACCTGAGTCCACCCCATCACTAGTTTTCCATCACCCACTCCTGCCTTTATGATGCACTGCATGCTGACTTTACAGAAATTCTCAATATTTAAATTTGCTGATCATTCAGTTTACAACAAGGTCATTTTCAGACCCTTACATTTTTTGGTTAGATATCCAGCAGGAGCATGAGCATCAGACATTACAGTGAATCGCTCTTAAATCTTTTGTCTTAAATCTTAAACATGAATCCCTTGGTCATTTAATTACCCCTGCCCTCCACCCTATCACAACCTTATGTTCTTTCCCTGTTCCCCATTCCCCACCCTTTTCCCTGGCTTTGCACTTGCTTAAAAGCTATTCATATGTAACATTTTCTTGCACTGCCATCAACATGAAACATAGAGGCAATCTTAACCTGACCTACTGTCAGGAAATTGCCGGGCTTGGTTACAATGACGGGGTGTGACACCCTGCACAACTGGATCCTCCGCTGATATCAGTGTAGAATAATATTGGGTAGGTTGATTTGCACCCGATTCCATCTGTTTCCTAATTGGTAGGTTAGGACAAAATTACCCCCTATTAACTCTGTTTGACTCTCTCTCCACAGACGCTGTTTAACCTGCTGAGTGTTTCTATTATTTTCTATTTTTATTTCAGATTTCCAGCATCCACAATATTTTGTTTTTGTTATTATATTGAGCTATATTTTTCCAGACCCCTTCAGTCCAGCACCAGTGAAGGCTTTCCTCCCCTCTGAGTGGGCAGCCTTTAGATGGTACAATGGTATCTGTAGCCCACCAAAAATATAGAAAGAAAGCGCATGAAGAAAAATTGGGTAGGTCCTCAACAGTGTAACACCAGCAAATTTAAAATTAGCTCTTGTGCATTTCTAGTGGTAAATCTGTCGATGAGGAAAGTCCTGCTCAAACCTACATTTGTACCATACTTGTTTCCAGAACGAAACTGAATTACTCCTCCTCATGCATTAATCTTTGATTCGGGATTTATTTGTCAACTATTTTTCACAGAAACCTGAAAGTGCATATTATTATCAAAACCATTTATTTGGCATAAATATGGTGCAATAACCTGGAATTTGTTATTCTGAATTTGTTCTGATCCTTAATTACACTTAATTACATGGCAAAGTTTAACCAACATCTATCTTTGAAGGTTGATGGAATGTACACATAAATTTGCTGAGATTTGGATATTCATTGTCTCTAAGATTACCTGCATGGAAAAAGAATGGTTTTCTTTTTAAGCAAGTTAGTTTTGCAATAGTTGGAAAAATATATTTTAAAGTAAAATATTTTCTGCATTTTAGAGGGTGTTTTTAAAAATAGCAACTGCCCAAACGTTTTAAGTTGGAGAAAAGAAAGATTTTTTTGAACTAAATAATAGAGTAAAAATCGGACCTTGTTGCATCCATGAGCAGAATTTTGCCCTTGTGGGCAGGTGTGGCGGGCAGGCGTGGCGGGCGTGGCGTGGCGGGCGGGTGTGGCGGGCAGGCGTGGCGGGCGGGCGTGGCGGGCAGGCGTGGCGGGCGTGGCGTGGCGTGGCGGGTGGGTGTGGCGGGCAGGCGTGGCGGGCGGATGTGGCGGGCGTGGCAGGCGGGTGTGGCGGGCAGGCGTGGCGGGCGGGCGTGGCAGGCGGGGGTGGCGGGTGGGGTGGTGGGCGAGTGTGGCGGGCTGGCATGGCGGGCGGGGGTGGTGGGTGAGTGTGGCGGGCGGGCGTGGTGGGCGGGGTGGTGGGAGGGTGTGGCGGGTGGGGGTGGTGGGTGGGCGTGGTGGACTGGCGTGGCAGGTGGGCGTGGCGGGCTGGCGTGGCGGGCGGGCGTGGCGGGCGGGTGTGGTGGGCGGGCCCAGGAGCAGTCGCAAAGCCGACCACTGCCCATGATCAGTCCCTGACCATGATTTCACGCTGGCGGGCCAATTACCAGCCAGCCAGCATGAAACATGCGCTGCAGTGTTTAGCGCTGCCAGGGTGGGAGCGGGAGGGGTGCAAGCGCTGAAGCTTGTGCATGCATGTGGGTGCGCACAATAATAGCTCCCTGAGGCACAGAGCTGCCTCAGGGAGCTGAAGACTTTTAGCTATAAAAATAAAGATAATTAAAATCATGAAAACATGTCCCCTCATGTGACTCTGTCAGGAGCAGGGACATGTTAAACATGAGTGTGAAAAGTTATTTTTTTAAATCACTGGTCGAAACCTCATCCCGCCCGTGGATGAGGCTTCGCCAAAAATGCAAAGACCGCTTGGCCTTTTCGCCTGCCCGTCAACTGAATGGTTGGACGGGTAGTGAAAAATTCTACTCAATTGATCGATTAAGGGCCTTAATAGGCCGCTTAATTGTCGGCGGGCACTCTGTCGACTCCTGCGTGTGTCTGCTGAGGGAAATATTGCGCAAGTGCACGATGACATCGGGACGCTCGCCTGATGTCATCACGCGTCATTTTACACTTGTTTGGGTTGGGTGCGCACCCACCCGATGAGAGAAAAATTCTGCCCCATGTTCCTGGTGTAAGCGGGAGAAATGGGGGCCAATTTTGGGGATCAATATCCCGTGTACAAAAGAAGGCATTTATCAAGCTTTAAGGCAGTGCACCTTTGCCTGAAACAGGCCTTAGGCCCCTTACATTTGTAAATGAGAGACCAAACACATGTTTCGCCTACTTACTGAAAGTGGAGGGTGGTGAACAGTGTAGGAGCCAGGTCTGCTCTTCTCAGGATTCTTCACTAACCATTGCAACCTGCGCAACAACCAACAACAAAAGCCCTTTTTTTATTCAAGTATCATTCCTGTGGAACCTGAAGGAAGAGTAGCCTTCACCCTCTTACAGTTGCTCTATTCTCTTTACCAGGGAGGCAAGTGGCCAGACATTCTTTTTCTGAAAATGGGCAATTTGCAACAAGTGCCAGTAGAATGTTCAAATAATGCTAATGAAACTAGTTTTGTGCTGGCCTCGAACCTCCATGCTCTTCCATGTGAGTTGCCCAATTCAGGCCTCAAACAGGCCTAAAGGGATTTCCACCCCATACTGTTGTAACATTGACTCTTTGTGACAAGACAGCTTATCAAACCAGGAACTTTCTTCCTGGATAAATTAAAACCAGTTTCACATAAAGAACTGATTATCTTCCCATCATGCAAATATTGACTGTGTTGGCTAATCAGTTGCTGAGTATAAACAGCTCTCTTTTACATTTGAGTCAAGAGCAGACAGCCTTGTGTACTCTGCAGTCTCGTGTAATCTCAGCCAACAATTGATAGTGCAGCAGATCAAAGCCTTAAAGGAGAGAGCCCAGGTAATTTCTGCATAAAAATGCACATTGAACAACTGATAGCAGCATAAAAAGAAGCCTTTAGATACTTTCACCATAGTTTAAACGGTAAATAGATTTTTGGTGAATGTGCGTGATACATAGGTTTGCTGAAGCTGTCCTGTATGAGCTGTTAATGGACAGCAGACCTTCACGCCAGCCTGCTTTCCTCCAATAATTGCATAAGTTCAGTGTGCTATTATGGGGACTTCAGCTTAATTTATCTGAAGGAAAGCTGAAATGTAACCAATATATAACAAAGAAAACAGCCAGCAAAGCAAATCAGCCATATATACATTGATCAAAAAGACCTGCTTGGCTTGAAACACTAAAGCACAAATGACAATTAGTGCATCCAGTTTATGTTTCAAACCCTTGGTTGTCCACGCTTCAGGCCAGCCTCAACAGGTCAGTGCTCTTATTCTCTATGGAAATCTGAACAAAGTAAACACAGGGCACTTTGGGTTGTGTTTCTTTGAACTCTGGACTGATGTAAACTTTAACAAAGCCAGGATGAGGCCATTTCAAATATCAATTACATTGTATAAGTTTGCGACTGCAGCAACAAAATAAACCCTTGATGTCGTATTGGAGCTCTCAAGCAGTGTTTGAATTTACAAAAACAAAGATAGAAGTATTACATGATTGCTTCAGAGATTGGCCTCCTTTCATCAAATGTTCTGCTGTTTTTATAGCATTTGACCAGTTTTTTTACAAACCTGAGTTTTATCAGTTGTGAAATAAAATTATTTTTGCACGCTAACTACAGCCCACACAATTCAGAAGTACAGCCTGGCACTGCTTTTTGTAAGTCCTCAGTGAATTTAATGACACAATTGTCATTATTTCAGAACAACGCATCAGAAGTGTGGTTAGCAGATCAATAATGCCTGGAATGTGGCTTTTTAACCTTCTGCTTACTGCTATTGGAACAACCACCTCATCATTTAAAGCAGCATTGTCTTTGGGGATTCCCTGCTTGCTTACAATTCACAACAGTTTCCTCAGATTAAAATCTGTTTGCATAGCTCCAATAATTCTGCTTTACAGAGGATTTAAATAGCAGCGAGCTTCTGGAAGAGGGAGGCTTGGATTCAAGACAGACTTATTCTTAAAAGAAGACTTTAGTAATTAAAGGGGAAATTATAACTCGCAAAGGCAGATTGGTTGGGGGAACAGAAAGCTCATCACTGAAACTGGAGACGAGGTGGAGCAGCATGTCATAGGAAAGATAGGCTTTAGATTTTCTGATATAAATAAAAACTCAGGCTGTGCAATTGGCTTCGAGGTGCCAAGTTTCCATCACTTCTGGTACGACCCACATGGCACACCCTGACTGATTGGGCATGAGTGCAGATGTTCCGTGTGAGGCCAGATGGATGCAGAGTGGGAGGATTGTGACATCAAACAGACTTTAACACTCATTTGATGCATGATTTTGGATTGCACAGGTGCAATTAACGCCTTCTCATAATAGCTCCGAGGGGAACCTCTACTAGCATTATTTAAAGGGCTGACCATCCAGCGTTCAAGTGCAGTGTTTTTGACTTACTTTTGATGGTGCTGAGTTAATGGAAGTACTGAGTTCTGGTATTGGAGGGGTTTTGAAAATTTTCTGGATTTTCACCGGAGTAGTGTTGGATCCTGACAGGGAGGTCAGAAGAATTCTTTGACTTGTCAGGAGAAAGTCTGCTTCAGTTATAGGGGCTATAGTTGAGCTGCAATATGACCTGGAGATGAAACACAGGCAACAGAGAGAGTGAACAGTGCACAGAGGAGGAGGACGAGGGCTCTCACAGAAACCCCTATCCACCAAGAGTCTTGAGGGAGCACTTCTACCTCCACCTCAGCGAGGAGCAGTGTCTGAGATGCCTGTGTTTCAACAAGGTGGTGGCCACTGTAAGAGGTGAACTGACATCTCTTACAACCTGACCTGCCACAGTACGAGGCGAGGACAGCACTGTCACTGCCTGTCAAGATCACCGTTTCTCCAAATTTCTAAGTCAGTTGATCCTTCCAGGTGGAGTAGTTGACACCAGCAACATCTTGCAGTTCACCATCCATTACTGCATCAGGGAGTTTGCAGAGGCCCTGTTTAGAAGGAGAGTGGACTTTATTGCCTTCTGATTGACCAGCGAGAGGCAGGGGAGAGCATGTGGATTTGCCAGGCTACTGGGATTCCCAGTGATGCTGGTACAATTGATATTGCACACATGGCCCTGTGGGCTCCACATGTCAACATCTGGTTGGAGTGGGACCATGCTAAGAATATTATTACAGTCAATGCCTGCTCTTCTGGCAGCAGCCACAATGCCTTAGTTGTGTGCTAGTCAGACGTACCTGCCACCATTTTGCCACCAAGAAGAACCAGAAGCTGTCTGCTGGGTGACATGGGATGACCACTCTGCATCTGGCTAATGACTCCCCTCCATCACCTGACAATGTGAGGTAAGCACAACTATGATAAGAGCCATGCAGCAACCAGGAACATCATGGATTAAACCACTGGCATCCTGAAGCAATGGTTCCACTACCTAGACTGCTCAGAGGGAGCCCTCCAGTACTCACCAGATTGTGGGCCCAAATTTGAGGTGATGTAATAAAACAGAAAATTCTGGAAACCCTCAGCAGGTCAGACCTCATCTGTGAAGAGAAACATAGTTAATGTTTCAGGTTGATGACTCTTCATCAGATTTCCAGTATCTACAGTATTTTGCTTTTATACTCGAGGTAGTGTGCCCCATCCTTCACAAACTCACTAGCATGAGGGAGCCCATGCCATGAGGCATTCAGAGGTTACATCAGGAAGAGGAAGAGGAAAAGCAGACAGGGAGGAGGCATCCACAACCCCTTCAATTGCTCCATACGGGCTGTCCATGGGCAAATAATCAGTCCTTGGTTCCCCTAAGATGTCACCCCCACATCACAATAGCTTCACAATTCCCCGTCATTCAATCTATCTGATACACACCATCACACCTTTCTCTTGGTCAAGTCCTAAAATAAAAGCCACCAACAATATAGCATTCCATAACAACTTTATCCAACAACACTTCCAATAGTGTGTACAAAATTGAATTATTCAGCCTAAAACATTCCCTTAGTGCATATCTCTATCTTAGTGGTCCTATGCACTGCTACCCCAATGGCTGCGGCATGGCTGGCGGAAGGTTGCTGACTTTCATTGGGGAGACTGCAGATAGTTTTCCAGGGCTACCTTGAGCAGCTCAGAGCCATGTGGGCCCAGCTAAAAACTGCACCACCTCAGCATGGGCAGCAGCAGTCTATGCTGGCTAGCAGGCAGGTGACAGCAAGGGAACTGACAGAATGACGGTGTTGGAAGCATGAATGCAGTCATCCCATGAAAGGACAGCTGGGGATGGGGTGTAATGTTGTGGCTCAGCAATATTAGTAATCTGTTAGAGCACAGATTGCTGCACTGCTGTGAGAGCATGCAAAAACCCTTTGAGCACTGGTATCTGCAGCCATGATAGCAGCAGTCTGAGCCTGCACGGCAGCAAGCATGGATCTCATGACCTCTCTCTGGGCTTCTACTGTAACAGGGAGACATTGAGCAGAATTTAATGCCCTCCCCCATGCCGGGGGGCATGTAATAAGGCGGGAGGATGACGAGTGGGGACCCTGCCACCTTCCTGCCTCCAACTCGATTAAGTTTGTGGTGGGAAGTCTCGTAGATGGCCTTCCCATCCCTTAGATGGACAATTAATTTCAACTTAAGGGCCTCATCCCACTGCCACTGGTATTAACCCAGTGGCGAGCAGGGGGCTTGACATGTGGGGAGCATGACAAGCAAATCCATGCAGGCTCCTGGGGGGGGAGGTTTTCATTCAAAGGCACTCTGTACCTGATAGAGGGATCCAGCACTGAGGGACCCCACTGAGAGCCACCCCCTTGCCCTTCCTGCTGAACACCTAACCTGCGAACCCTATTCCGCGACTCCCCCCTCGCAGCCATCACTCACCTTTGGCCTAGGATCACAGTGCCAAATCTAGGCCTCGAGTGGGTGGAGTACCGACTTTAGATACTCAGTTCCGTTTTATGTACTTGAAGAGACTCTTACTGCCTTTTTCAGATTTTTTTGCTCATTTACATTCATATGCTAATTTCTCCCTCTTTTTTTTAGTCACCTTTTTGCTGGTTTGTAACATTTTCCCAGTCTTCTGGCCTACCACTAATCTTCAGTACCTTATATGCTTTTTCTTTCTATTTGATACCATCCTTAACTTCCTTTGTTAGCCACAGATGGCTTATCCTTCCCATAGAATCTTTCTTTCTCAATGGAATATATCTTTGTTGAGAGTTATGAAATATCTCCTTAAATGTCTCCCACTGCTTTTTGACTGTCTTACCTTTTTGCCTATATTCTAAGTCCACTTTAGCCCACTCTGTCATCATACCTTTATAATTGCCTTTATTTACATTTAAGACAATAGTTTTGGACCCAAGTTTCTCACCCTCAAACTGAATATGAGACCATTAATTAAACCTGTCTCATACGCATTGACAGGTCTAAAATAGCCTGTTACCTAGTTGGCTGTACAATGTATTGTTCCAGGAAACTGTCCCAAATACATTTTATGAACTGATCCCAAGGCTACCTTTGCCAATTTGATTTGTCCGATCTATATGAAGATTAAAATTGCCCATGATTATTGCTGCCATAATATTAAAGAAGAACTTCAGGCCTTCTTATGATTAATAATTTATGCTGCATGATGACAAAATCTGTGACTTTGACCATGTTGCATTATGCATTATGCATGCTCACTCTCCCATTTGGTTCAACAATGTCCTTTAGGGAAAGAAATCTGCCATCCTTACCTGGTCTGTCCTACATGTGACTCCAGACCCACAGCAATGTGGTCGACTCTTAACTTCCTTCTGAAATGGCCTAGCAAGCCATTCAGTTCAAGGGCAATTAGGGATGGGCAACAAATACTGTCCTTGCCAGAGACACCCACATCCCAGGAACGAATAAATATAAAAAAAATCTCTGCAGCTTCTGATACAGTCAACTACACCACCCTTCTCTAACGCTAATGAAGTACTTGTGAAATGTAGTCACTGGTGGTATGTAGACACATACTGCAACAAATTTGCACAAAGCAAGGTCTCACAGACAACAGATTCACTAATAACTAGGCAGGTTCTTTTTGATGGCATTAGCTGATAGAGGAACACTGACAAGTACACCAGGATAGCTCCCCGTTCTGCTTTTAATATGGACATGAGATCTTTTATCTGAGCAGGAAGATAAGGCCACAGTTACACATCTCATCCAAAACAATGGTACTAATGATAATACAACACTCCTTCACTATTGCACTCAAGTGCCAACCTAGGTTATGTGCTCAATTCTGTAGTGGGGCTTGAAGCCATTAACTGCTAACTCTATGCTATCTACTGAGCCAAGCTAAACCATAGAATGAACAAAAAACAAAGAACAAAGGAAAGTACAGCACAGGAACAGGCCCTTCAGCCCTCCAAGCCTGCGCCAATCATATTGCCTGTCAAACTAAAACATTTTGCACTTCCAGGGTCCATATCCCTCTATTCCCATCCTATTCATGTATTTGTCAAGCTGCCTCTTAAACACCACAATCGTACCTGCTTCCACCACCTCCTCTGGCAGCAAATTCCAGACACTCACTACCCTCTGCGTAAAAAACTTGCCCCGCACATCTCCTCTAAAGTTTTCTCCTCTCACCTTAAATCTATGTCCCCTAGTAATTGGCTCTTCCATCCTGGGAAAAAGCTTCTGACTATCTACTCTGTCCATGCCACTCATAATTTTGTAAACTTCTATCAAGTCGCCCCTCAATCTCCATCGCTCTAGTGAGAACAATCCGAGTTTCTCCAACCTCTCCTCATAGCTAATAACCTCCAGACCAGGCAGCATCCTGGTAAACCTCCTCTGCACCCTCTCCAATACCTCCATATCCTTCTGCTAGTGTGGCAACCAGAATTGCACGCAATATTCCAAGTGTGGCCTAACCAAGTTTCTATACAGTGGCAGCATGACTTCCCAGCTTTTATACTCAATACCCTTGCCGATGAAGGCAAGCATGCCATATGCCTTCCTGACTACCTTATCCACCTGCGTTGCCACTTTCAGTGACCTGTGGACCTGTACACCCAGATCCCTCTGCCCGTCGATGCACTTAAGGGTTCTGCCATTTACTGTATAATTCCCACCCGTATTACACCTTCCAAAATGCATTACCTCGCATTTGTCTGGATTAAACTCCATCTGCCATTCCTCCGCCCAAGTCTCCAACCGATCTATATCCCGTTGTAAAAAACAAAAAACTGCGGATGCTGGAAATCCAAAACAAAAACAGAATTACCTGGAAAAACTCAGCAGGTCTGGCAGCATCAGCGGAGAACAGCAAAGTTGACGTTTCGAGTCCTCATGACCCTTCAACAGAACTAAGCAGAAATAGGAAAGGGGTGAAATATAAGCTGGTTTAAGGGGCGGGGGAGAAGTGGGGAGGGGGTTGTTGGGACAAGCAAGCAGTGATAGGAGGAGATAACCAAAAGATGTCAGAGACAAAAGAACAAAGAGGTGTTGAAGTTGGTGATATTATCTAAAAGAATGTGCTAATTAAGAATGGAGAGCAGGACAAGCAAGATAGCTCTAGTGGGGGTGGGGTGAAATAAACCATAGGTGGAATACATTTAAAAATAATGGAAATAGGTGGGAAAAGAAAAATCTATATAAATTATTGGAAAAAACAAAAGGGAGGGGGAAGAAACGGAAAGGGGTTGGGGATGGAGGAGGGAGTTCAAGATCTAAAGCTGTTGAACTCAATATTCAGTCCAGAAGGTTGTAAAGTGCCTAGTCGGAAGATGAGGTGCTGTTCCTCCAGTTTGCGTTGAGCTTCACTGGAACAATGCAGCAAGCCAAGGACATACATGTGGGCAAGAGAGCAGGGTGGAGTGTTAAAATGGCAAGCGACAGGGAGGTCTGGGTCATGCTTGCGGACAGGTCACCCAGTCTGCGTTTGGTCTCTCCAATGTAGAGGAAACCGCATTGGGAGCAATGAATGCAGTAGACTAATTTGGGGGAAATGCAAGTGAAATGCTGCTTCACTTGAAAGGAGTGTTTGGGCCCTTGGACGGTGAGAAGAGAGGAAGTGAAGGGGCAGGTGTTGCATATTTTGCGTTTGCATGGGGAGGTGCCGTAGGTGGGGGTTGAGGAGTAGGGGGTGATGGAGGAGTGGACCAGGGTGTCACGGAGGGAAAGATCCCTATGGACTACCACCAGGGGGGTGAAGGGAAGATGTGTTTGGTGGTGGCATCATGCTGGAGTTGGCGGAAATGGCAGAGGATGATCCTTTGAATGCGGAGGCTGGTGGGGTGATAAGTGAGGACAAGGGGGACCCTATCATGTTTCTGGGAGGGAGGAGAAGGCGTGAGGGCGGATGTGCGGGAGATGGGCCGGACACAGTTGAGGGCCCTGTCAACCACCGTGGGTGAAAAACCTCGGTTAAGGAAGAAGGAGGATATGTCAGAGGAGCTGTTTTTGAAGGTAGCACCATCAGAACAGATGCGACAGAGGCGAAGGAACTGAGAGAATGGGATGGAGTCCTTACAGGAAGCGGGGTGTGAGAAGCTGTAGTCAAGGTAGCTGTGGGAGTCGGTAGGCTTGTAATGGATATTGGTGGACAGTCTATCACCAGAAATTGAGACAGAGTGGTCAAGGAAGTGAAGGGAAGTGTCAGAGATGGACCATGTGAAAATGATAGAGGAGTGGAAATTGGAAGCAAAATGAATAAATTTTTCCAGGTCCCGACGAGAGCATGAAGCAGCACCGAAGTAATCATCGATGTACCGGAGAAAGAATTGCTTCGGTGCTGCTTCATGCTCTCATCGGGACCTGGAAAAAGAGTCGACTCTTTTCTTCTCCGCCGATGCTGCCAGACCTGCTGAGTTTTTCCAGGTATTTCTGTTTTTGTTTTATATCCCGTTGTATCCTTTGACAATACTTTTCACTATCTGCAACTCCTCCAACCTGAAATATGTGGTCAGAAGCTACTAGTCATTTCCATTTGCTTCAGTTCAAATGTGCATTCACTTTTCCCTACCCCATTCATCCAGTTTGGGTTTATCCATCCAAAATAACACTTAAGGTCCCACCTTATGATGGCCGCTGATTCTTCACAGAAGTCAGATTCTTTCTTTGGAAAATAACTTCTTGATACAGTTCTAAATTTGTATGTTCATATTTTGAACTTGTATCCATTTATTCTATTCTCACAACTCAGTTTAATGTAATTTTCTGGAGTTTCCTTTTCCATAACATTCACTATCATACATATCCCAATGATGTATCTGCTCAAGGCTGAAAATCTCAAATTACTTCAGTCTTTCCTCATTATTCACACCTCTGTCACTGGGGATCAGTCTTGTGACTCTTTTCTGCACTGCTTTTTGCTTGCATGCTTCTTTTGTGGCTCAGTGACTAGCCTGGGTACAGTACTCAAAGTATGATCATACCAGAATACTGTACAGACTGATCGTAACTTTATTTTGACTTGTATTTTGCTGCTTTGACTGTATAGTTCCACATTTAATTGGTATTGTTGACTGACCCCCTGTATTGATTGAGCATGTTGAGTATTAGTCTAATAGGATACCTAGATCTTTTACAACTTTATCGTAACTATTTCGTGGAATTAATTCTTCAATTCAATGTGCAAAACTTTACACTTAACTCTAGCGAATTACATCTGCCAATGTTGTGGCCACTTAGCATGTTAGCCTGGGTTTGCCTCTGGTTTGCAGGTGAATGAAGGAATGGGGCAAACACTGACTAATGTGAAGGTGATGCTAACGCAGTCCCAGGCCACTAATTTGCTACACAGGATGGATTTGCAGTTCTAATACCAGTCCTGATAAATATACCCTTGCTGGGAGAAAGGGAAATACAGTCCTGAGAAAGTCTTTAAAAAGCTGTAGCAACACTAACTGAATCTGTAGGACATCTTGGATAGAGGCTTTGACATCTTGGTAGAGTTCTATGGCATCAAAATACTTCTAAAGGCACTGGTGGCTTCAAGAATGACAGCTAACAATGCTGCAACAGATCACTTTAAACTAAATAGACGGGGGAAGGGCTCTGGAGAAAGGACATGTATACATACAAAGCAAAAGGATGTGGCAGCAGTGCAGGGCAGCTATTTAGGTAATGATAACCAGAGTGTGACAAGAAGGGACAGAGTGTACAAACAAAGAAAAACAGCAAATAGTGTCAAAGGGGGAAAAAACTGGTAAAAAGGCAAAATTAATGGCTCTTAAATGCACATAGTATTCAGGACAAAGTAAATTAATTGACGGCATAAATAGAGGTTAATGGGTATGATTTTGTAGCCCATTACAGAGACAAGGTTACAAGGAGATCAAAACTGGGAACTAAATAGTTAGAGGTGACATTTCGAAAGGACAGGCAGGAAGGAAAGGGTGGTTGGGTAGCTTTGTTAGTATGAGATGGAATAAGTATGAAAGTAAGAAATGATCTTGGATCAGAAAATGTAGAATCCATATAGGTGGAGGTAAGAAATAACAAGGGTTCTAAGAAGACTGGTAGGAGTAGTCTATAGGCCCCTTAACAGCAGCTATACTGTAGGACAGAGAATAAATCAGGAGATAATGAGGGCATGTGAAAAAGGTGGTACATTAATCGTGGGTGACTTTAATCTTCATGTAGATTGGGAAAATCAAATTGGCAGAGGTAGCCGCAAGCAAAAATTCATACAGTGTATTCAGGACAGTTTCCTAGAATAGTATGTTGTGAATCCAACCAGGGATCAGGCTATTTTGGATCTGGTAATGTGTAATGAGGCAGGTTTAATAAATGATATCAGAATATAAGATCTCCTCGGAAACAGTGACCATACCATGGTAGAATTTAGCATTCAGTTTGAGAGTGAGAAACTTGGGTTGGAAACAATGGTGCTAAACTTAAATAAGGGTAATTACAAAGGAATGAGGATAGAGTTAGCTGGAGTGGACTGGGAAAGGAGTTTAGCAGAAAAGACGGTTGATGAACAATGGCATACGTTTAAGAAAATATTTCATGACTCACAACAAAGATATATCTCAGCAGGTCTGGCAGCATCGGCGGAGAAGAAAAGAGTCGACGTTTCGAGTCCTCATGACCCTTCAACAGAACTGAGTATAGACTATACTCAGTTCTGTTGAAGGGTCATGAGGACTCGAAACGTCGACTCTTTTCTTCTCCGCCGATGCTGCCAGACCTGCTGAGTTTTTCCAGGTAATTCTGTTTTTGTTTTGGATTTCCAGCATCCGCAGTAGTTTTTTGTTTTTAAAGATATATCTCACTGAGGAAGAAGGGTTTTAGGAAGAGGATAAACCAACCATGGTTAACCAAAGAAATTAGGGATGGTATCAAATTGAAAGAGAAAACATATAATGTGGCAAAAATTAGTGGTAAGCCAGAGGATTAGGAATGTTTTAAAAACCAACAAAAAATGACCAAAAAAATAATAGAGGGAGAAAATAAACTTTGAGGATAAACTAGCAAGTAATATAAAAAAACAGACAGTAAGAGCTTCTTTAAATATATAAAAAAGGAAGAGAGAGAACAAAGTGAACATTGGCCCCTTAGAGAATGAGGCTGGGGAAATAATAATGGGGAACCAGGAAATGGCAGAGGAGTTGAATAAATACTTTGCATCAGTTTTCATGGTAGAAGACACTAATAGCATTCCAAAAGTACGAAATAATCAAGGGACAAAAGAGGGGGGTGGGGGGTTGTAAATAAATACAATAACTATCACTAGAGAAAAAATAGGAGGGAAACTGATTGGCTAAATGCCGATAAGTCCCCTGGACCTGATGGGTTGCATCCTAGGATATTAAAAGAAGTAGCTATACAGATAGTGGATGCACTGGTAGTAATCTTGCAAGAATCCTTAGATTGTGGAAAATTCCAGAAGATTGGAAAACTGCCAATGTAACACCCTTATTTAAAAAGGGAGGGAGCCAAAAACAGATAACTATAGGCCAGTTAGCTTAACATCCATCATTGGGAAAATGTTAGAGTCTATTATAAAGAATGTATAGCAGAGCGTTTAGAAATGCATCGTGTAATCAAGCAGAGTCAGCACAGCTTAATGAAGGGAAAATCATGCCTGACAAATTTATTAGAATTCTTTGAGGAGGTAACAAGCAGGATAGATAAAGGGGAACCATTAGATGTAACATATTTGGATTTCCAAAAGGTGTTCGATAAGGAACCGCACATAAGGTTACTTAACAAGATATGAGCCCATGGTGTTGGGGCTAGTATATTAGCATGGTTAGAGGATTGACTAACTAATAGAAGACAGTGAGTTGGGATAAGGGAGGCCATTTACAGGAATGGCAACCTGTAACTAGTGGAGTGCCACAGGGATCAGTGTTGGGGCCTCAATTATTTACGATATATATTAATGACTTAGCTGAGGGAAGTGAATGTACTATCGCCAAGTTATGACACAAAAATAGGTGGGAAGGTAAGTGGTGAGGGTGACACAAAGAGTCTACAAAGGAATATAGGCATGTTAAGTGAGTGGGAAAAATTTGGCAGATGGAATATAATGTGGGAAAATGTGAGGTTATGCACTTTGGCAGGAAGAATAGAGGAGCTGAATATTATTTAAATAGAGAAAGACTGCAGAAAGCTGCAACACAGAGGGATTTGGGAGTCCTCATGCATGAATCCCAAAAAGCTAACATACAAGTTCAGGAGGTAATAGGGAAGACAAATGGAATGTTGGCCTTTATTTCAAAGGGAATGGAGTATAAAAATAAGGAAGTCTTGCTAAAACTATACCAGAACATGCCTAGAATACTGTGAACAGTTTTGGTCCCCTTATCTCAGGCAGTCCAGAGAAGGTTGACTAGGTTGATCCCTGGTATGGAGGGATTTTCTTATGAGGACAGGTTGAGTAGGTTGGGCCTGTACTCATTGGAGTTTAGAAGAATGAGTGGTGACCTTATCGAAACACATAATATTCTTAGGGAGCTTGACAGGGTAGATGCTTAGAGGTTGTTTCCCCTTGCGGGAGAGCCTAGGACCAGAGGGCATAATCTCAGAGTAAGGGGCCACCCATTTAAGACAGAGACGAGGAGGAATTTCTTCCCTGAGGGTAGTGAATCTGTGGAATTCTTTACAGCAGAGGACTGTAGAGGCTAGGTTGTTAAGTATATTCAAGGCTGAGATAGGCAAATTTTTAATCAGTAAGGGAATCAAGGGTTATGGGGAAAAGGCAGGAAAGTGGAGTTGAGGATTATCAGACCAGCCATGATCTAATTGAATGACAGAGCAGACTCGATGGGCTGAATGGCCTACTTCTGCTCCTACATCTTATGATCTTATACTTTCATGGTGCTTTGAAAACCAGGTTGATACTGTTTGGTCTACACTGTCACTAGTCAGTACCTAACTTGAACCTGTGCCCACATCAGTGGGCTAGGAGTGGGCATAGGTGCCTTTGTCTCGTTGGAGAGTGGCATTGAGCCTATTGGCTTAAGCTCCCTCCAGACCTACACATGACAGAGCTTCAAACAAAGGACCAGTAATCCTTGCCACTGCAAGAGAAAGAGCTGCCTTTGGGATAGCTGCTTCCATGAGATGAGAGTTACCTTAAGTGTCACAAGCTCATCACACTAACGTGATTTAGCCGAACTCTGTCCCCTTTGCCTCTCCTCAGCACCTGGAAAGTTGATTGTTCCTTGGGAAACTGATTGTTCCCTGAGAGAAAAGGAGTGGAAAATTGGCCACTAAGAATTGTTGGTACTAATTACATTGCTATTTACCTTTGTTACAAAAGTGTAATTAATGGGTCACTTGCATCTATATGACCCAAATCAGTTCAGATCACAAATTTTAAACAGCCAATTTTATCATCATTGCATTTTGTGCAACATGTTAATCAGGTCACATACTACTTTAGATTATAATTTGATCTTATCGGGGGTACAGGTGACAAAGAATACACTTGTGTGTTTGGTGGGGTGGGGGTGGGTTGGTGGGTTAGTATCATTGCGGAATTGCCATTAATTGTATTTGTAAAATTGGTCTTATTTCCTCTGAAGGGTGATTAGCATTAATTATCCATTTTTTGATTAAAAATTAACCGAGGAAAGGAGATGCCTTTATAAGAGCATAGTTGGTTTAAAAGCAAGAATGTGTTGAAAAGCTGTAATTGCTCATGACCGCATATAAACAGCAATCACAGGAAGACCAATGGAAGCTGAAAACAGGCAACTTGTACAGTTATTGTGAGACACACATTTTGCAGGCGACTCGTTTACACTCTGTAACCTTTCCATCTCTTCCAGTTTGAAATTGCTACATGATAACAGCTAAAAGCAAGGAACATAGGGTAGTACTTTGGCAGTTGCTTTAAATAGACATACTTCATGCCCAGCTTTATGCAGTCACATTTTGATGTATTAATGTGTTACCGTATCATACTTAGTTTTTGTTTTGCAATTTTGACATAATTTTGGCTGCTTTATTTCTTTATTGCAAATTACCACCATGAATTACCTGTGGAATGGCTGAATGTATTTTGGAACTGAACTGCAGTCATAACACATTTCAATCAGTTATTTTCCATAGTATGCAGGTCATTTTGAAAAACAGTTTGCCTTAATAACAGACTCTTTGCTTTTCTGCACTAAGAGCAACTCTGAAAGAGGCAGAGCAATGAAGCAGAGATTTGGAGCACGGCAGAATGTTGGGATGCAAGTATGGTTCCCCTAATCCACATTGTTCCCAATCTTATGGTGAATGGTGTAGAAGAGAACAGTTGGAGGAAGAAGTACTCTTGGACCATGGTCACAAATCTCCTGATAACCTGTTCACAGCTGAATTGGAGAATTCTGCTTGTGCCCTCCGCAATATATGGTGCATTGATTGAAGAAACCAGAATGCAGAAAGTAAATGGAAAAATTTAGGAACATATAAAACAATTTCAATTAGCCAGAACCAAAAAAGGACAAACCACACACTGGAACACATGATCACATTCATAGGATCATAAGAATTAGGAACGGGAGTAGGCCATTCCGCCCATCAAGCCTGTTCTGCCATTCAATGAGATCATGGCTGATCTGATTGTGGCCTTAACTCTACTCTCCTGCCTGCTGCCCGATAAGCCTTTAGTCCCTTGTAGATAAAAAACCTGACTTGCTCAGCCTTGAATATTTCAATGACCCATACTCCATTGCTCTTTTTAGAAGAGAATTCCAAAGAATAATGACACCCCAAGAGAAAAAAAATTCTCATCACCATCTTAAATGGGAGACCCCTTATTTTTAAATTGTACCCCATATATTTAGATTCCCCATGGAGTGGAAACATCCTTTTAGCATCCACCCTGTCGAGCTCCCTCCGAATCATATATGTTTCAATAAGATCAAGTCTCGTTCTTCTAAACTCCAATGAGTATAGGCCTCAATCTTTCCTCAGAAGACAAACTTCATCTTCATCCCAGTCATCAGCCTAGTCAATCTTCTCAGAACTGCTTCCAAGGCAAGTGTATCCCTCCTTCAGTAAGGAGACTAAAAAGCTGCACAGTTGTAGCAAGGCTTCCCTACTTTTATACTCCATTCCCTTTACAATTGTTATGACCCATTCCCAGGTGAGGTCCCCAAAGTTGTTGATCCAAGTGAGACCCCTCAATTTGTCACCACCTGGCTGGGACACCCCCAAGTTGTTATAAATGGCGATTTGCAGGGATATGGCATGTGGCTGTTACTTCTGAGTCAAACTTCCAACATTTGCTCTCTCTTAGAACACCCACCAACAGACAGACACCGGGGCAGCTTTTCAGCTCACTTTTAACCCCTTCTTTGTATATTCCAAGTGGGAAGCAAATTCACAAATCTGTCTGGGTATTGCTCATAGGATTTCTTGATACGATGATATTCGCCTCCCATTGTCTCTACTAGAGGGAGCAATTAGTTTCTGGATGCCTTTAGAAGTACCTTGTTTGGCAGCGGGATGGGGTTCCATAACCTCTTAGGGAGCCAGTGGTTTGTGTGCATTTTTAAAATCTCAGGTCTTATTTTTAAAGTCCAATATTTCTGGGTGCAATTCGTTTTTTCCTTCATTATCATGACACAATAAAGGCCAACATTCCATTTGCCTTCCTAATTACTTGCTGTAACTGCATGCTAATGTTTTATAATTCCTGTAGAAGGAGACCCAGATCCCTCTGCTTTTCTGTTCTTCCTGTCAAAGTGGACAACCTCACTATACACCATCTGCCAAATTTTTACCCACTTACGTCAGCTATCTACATCCATTTGCAGACACTATAGGAAAGATTTTATGGAGCCCACAAGAGCAGGAAACGTGGCATGTAGGATGACTGAATTAGGCTGGTTGCAAACTTTTGATTGCCCAACGGCAGGTTGAGATGCAGAGATAAAGTCAGCAGCGTGTTTGCAGCATGTCAGACCTCACGCCGTTCTGTGATGGGTTAGTACTTGAATACATTTGCATGTCATGAATACTTATCAAGATGAAGTCAGCAGCACATAAGAATCTTGTGATGCCCAGTTCATGTTCATTTGAAGGTGGCATGCACCAGTTGGCTTTGTGCAGTTGTGCCTGAGGTCAGTGGATTTCCATGTTGAACTCTGTAGCACAAGGGAGGTGAGCAGGAGAATGGCAGCTTGATGGAGTCTAGAGATCGGAAAGGGTGAGACGGGATGAAGCGGGATGAAGGTGGGATTGAAAGGTTGGGGTTTGGGTGGTTGGAGAAGTGGAAGCGGATCCAAAGGCGAACAGAAGGTGGGGTTAGGGATATGGAGGAGTGAAGTGGGAAAGGGCTGGTGTCCTTGCTGTGGTGGGGGTTGGTGGAGACAGCCAGTCATGGTAAGAAAATGAGGGGCCTAAAGGATGGGGCCAGTATTGTCCAAATGTGGGAGCATCTCAGGGTGTTGTCTGGTAGAGTCCTTACAGGGCTTTCAGTTAGCCAACAACATTTCAATTATCCCTGCTGAGAGTGATCTCAGACAGACCTTTACAATGCATAGAAGGGAGGTCCAGCTAGTTCAGCCATGTGCCACAGAGTGGCAAGTAGAACACTGGACATGCACATTCAATAAAGAGTGAACAAGAAACACAACATTGTTTATTCCACAATTAAGGAAAATCCCCTAACTCCTCTGTGACCATTGGTGCAAGCCAACCACGAGGTGTGCCAATATATTTAGCCTTCTGACTAAGCTAGTTTCAACAAGTAAAAATGATGCACACATGAATAAAATAAGACCAATGTAATGTGAAATATTTACAAATGAAATTTAAATTAGAAAAACACCTGTGCCACCTTTGTGTTCTCAATAAGTCGTATGTTAATGGCATTGGAATTGGGCAGGGAAGTTGTGGCTGTGATGCAGTCTCCCTATTCGTCCAGGAGGCTCTTTTATAGCCCGTTCATACTTGCTGCATTGACAGCTGATGGGGGAATCACACATGTCTCCCATGGACTTGTGGCACTTTAAATTTTAATTGTAATCATGTGGGAAATGGGAGAAAGCAAGAGAACAGAGGTGGCACACACTTTTGGTTTCACCGTTGGAAACAGTGCACCGCTGATAAAATTCCACCTTTTGTATCCTCCTCACGACTTGCTTTCCTACCTTTCTTTGCATCATCAGCAAATGTGGGCAAAATATAGTCAGTCCCTTCAACCAAGTCTTTAAATATAAATCATAAATAAGCAAGGCCACAGCACTGATACCTGTGGCACTCCACCTGCCACAGTTTGCCAACCTAAAAATGCCTTGTGGCATACAGAGAACGAAGACAACAGAGAAGAGAGTGACAGAGGCATCTGGCGGGCAGAGGGAGGAGCAGCATCCTCAGGAAGAAGGGGCGGCTGGGGCTCCTGCGCATGCCACTGAAGAGCCACAGCGAGCTGTCACTGGTCGGTACCTAGCTAGATCCAGGGTCTATAGACACCACCTTTCATTCCTGCAGATGACCGAGAACCAGTGACTCTGAAGACTGCGCATGTCTAGGGAACTGGCTGGTCACATCTGCCAGCTGCTGCAGCATTTGACACCACAGGGACATGGAGGGAACCCATTGCCAGTGGCCGTGCAAGTGACCACGGCGATTAATTTTTACACCAATGACTCTTTTGAGGGCTCCACAGGTGACCTCTGTGGAATATCACAAGCCTCCACCCATAAATGCATCCATGAGGCCACAGATGCCATCTTCGCGATGGCACACAACTTAGTGCATTTCACCTAAAGCCAGGAAAGCCAAGATGCAAGAGCGATTGGATTTGTCCAGATCTCGGTTTCCCACATGTGCTCACGTAGCGCTCAGATCTCCATTGCAACAAGCAGTCAATTATGTCAACCACAAGGTCTTCTATTCGCTGTATGTGCAGCTGGTGTGTGACCACCATAAACGTGTTCTGCAGGTCTGCGCTTGGTTTCCGGGGAGTGTCCACGACTCTTACATTCTCAGTTGGTCACAGATCCCTGACATCTCCCAGGGTCCACAGAGGCTGCAGGGTTGGCTCCTTGGGGACAAGGGCTACCCGTAGAGGGTGTGGCTGGTGGCACCCATGCAGCGGCTTCAGACTGCTGCAGAGCGACGGTATAATGAAGCTCAAGCTGTAACTCATAACGTTTTTTTCTATATATTTATAGGATGTGGGCTTCACTGGCTGGGCCAGCATTTATCGCCCATCCCTACTTGCCCTTGTGAAGGTGGTGGTGAGCTGCCTTCTTGAACTGCTGCAGTCCATGTGGTGTGGGTACACCCACAGTGCTGTTAGGAAGGGAGTTCCAGGATTTTGACCCAGTGACAGTGAAGGAACGGGGATATATTTCCAAGTCAGGATGGTGAGTGACTTGGAGGGGAACTTCCAGGTGGTGGTGTTCCCATTTATCTGCTGCCCTTGTCCTTCTAGATGGTAGTGGTTGTGAGTTTGGAAGCTGCTGTCTCAGAAGCCTTGGTGAATCCCTGCACTGCATCTTGTAGATGGTACACACTGCTGTTACTGTGTGTTGGTGGTGCAGGTAGCCCTTGTCACCAAGGTGCCATCACTGCAGCCTCTGTTAACTTGGTGGAGCAAACCATTGGGATGCTGAAGATGAGGTTCCAGTGCCTGCACCGGTCTGGTGGAGCCTTGCAATAGAGGGTGTCACGCATTGTTGTCGCTGCTGCGCCCTTTACAACCTGGCACTGCAACGGGGAGAGGAACCAGCTGAGGAGGTGATGGAGGAGCTGGAGGTCTCTTCCAATGAGAAGGACGTCAATGGGGATAAGGGTGAGGATGTCCTCGAAGGCGACGATGATGGCAGTGAGGCTCTCGCACTGACCAGATGAGGCATGTGCGCTCAGGCGGCCCTCATAGCTGCTAGATCTATGGAGGATGATGATGACATGCAGTGAGGAGACCCATAGATCCTCACATTGCATCTATGAACGTTTGACTCCAATCTAGCTTATATCAACTCACATACCCTCTGTGATAAGGCTCCTGTCATGGAGACGGAGCAGAGGCCCTAATAGTCGCTCTATTGCAGGAGGATGATGATGACATGCAGTGAGGACACTCCATAGATCTTCTCATAGCCTCTGAGAATGTCTGACTCCTGTCTGGCTGAGGGCAGCTCACTTGTGCTCTGTGATCAGGGTCATATCATGGAGAAACAGCCACAAAACTTTAAAAGCACCTGATCCTTTGTTAACGTTCAGCACTTGACCCCTTCAGGAGCACAGCATCACTGGTCACAGATGCTGAAGAGATGGGAGCCAGCCCCACCTTAAAGGTGCTCAGAGAATGATGGAAATCTGTGATGCCTGCCCACTACATTCTGGCAGCAATGACAAGCACCATCAAGGTACAGGCATCAATAATGTGTCCAGGCAGCGTGAGGTCGGACCATTGCTTTGGTCTGAAGGCTGCACAAAGCATAGGGAAGAGGCCCTGGACTGAAGCACCTGCCTTTATCTTGTGCAGGAACCAAGGTTTCACATCTGAGTGACACAAACAATGCTCATCAGAACAAGGAGCCATGGGCAGGGAGACATTCTTGGGGGCTTATTTACAATAGTGAACAGTATGTACAAGTGATTATCACCCAGGCCCAGGCTGTGCAACTGCATCTTCTTACTGTTGTTTTGTTTGCACTTCAGCCCCACGCTCCTGACCTACGGGCACCCGGTGCGGAGGGGGGGGCCAGGAGGGAGGAGGACCTCCTTGTGAACCTGCTCCTGGGCCTTGGCCAAGTTAGCCATTAACAGATCGAGGCAGCGGGCGATTGAGGGGGTCGTCCGACCCGACTGTCTGCCACTCTTCCGCGGCTACGTTCGTGGCCGGGTGTCCCTGGAGAGGGAGCACGCGGTGTCTGCCGGCACTGTCGAGGCCTTCCATGCCCGGTGAGCACCACGGGGTCTGGGGTGTTTTATTGACCCTGTTAATCACATTTTGGTTTAATGTTTGCAAGTTTCCTTTAAATGTTGTCTTTGTTTTTGCAGTTTCCCTTTAAGGGGCTGCTTTTACTTTGTCCCTAATTTTGTTAATTTAGTTTACTTGGTTGACTCAAAAGAGTTACATCTTCTTAACCTTTCTAACCCTGCTGCTACATCTTGGTGCTCCCCAGACATCCATAGCGCAGCCTGCTGACTGTTACACCCTGTCTGTGATGACCTTGGTGGGCATCCTCTGGAGGGCCAAGACCTGGAGGGCCCTGGCCTGCTTTTGGAATCCTGTTGTGTGGCAGTGGCACCCTCCTCAGCCTGTGGAGCTGGAGCTGCTGGAGGCACAGGAAGAGGGGATTAGGATTGGCTGGACACTCCCGGAGTCACCTGGGTGGATGTCCCTAGGGTGTGCACCTACTGATCCTCCTCCCTATGGGTGCCGAAGGCCCCCTGGCTGACTCCTTGAGGAGAAGGGCAGCTGGAGTGAGATTGAGCTGCCGCACACCCCTCTTATGTACACACTGTTGGAGGCCAACTATGGCATCAGCGATGGAGTTCATCCCATACAGCAATGCAGGAGCAACGTCCTGGACCAAGGTCTCCATGGCAGTCACCATCCTACCACTGTTGACCTTGGTGCGTTGCAATGCCAGTGCTATCACCTCAGTATGAAGGCAGACGGACTCCTCCATCATGCCTTGCAATCTGAGGAGTGCAGTGGACATCCTTTCCTGATGTTCCCAAACTTGTCTTTGCAGTTCCAGCCACTGAGGTATGACCGAGTCCAGAGGCTTGTCATCGGACTCAGACTCAGCAACGTTCTAGCCTCCAGCAGTCCTCTGAGTGCCAGGGTCCTGGTAAGTCCCTGCTCCGCCTGCTGTGGATTAGATAGTGTGATGTGCTCACCAGATTGTGATCCCGGGGCTGCTCTAAAGCCATGTCCCACCGAGGTGTGTGTCTCCGCCCTGGTGGAGGGTGCGGGTGAGCGCTGTGACGTGCCTTCAATTAGGGTGCCTTCAGATTCCTTTTCAGAGGTTTCTTCGGGGCTTGATTGGAGGCCCTGGGTCATGGACTCTGTCGACTGTTTGACAGATGTGCCTGTGAAAGCAAGGAGAGATAATTAGTGCATGGCAGTGGCCTGTATAACAGGGCATATCACTCACAGCATGGTTTGTCTGATGGATGTTTCACTGCTGGATCCTCACTTGGTAGAGCATAGCCTCACCAGGACCGGTCCAGATCATCACCAGCCAGCTGGATGGCTCTGTTTTCAAAGCCTGTGAGGACCTTGATTTCAGGCATTCCTCCACTGCTCTGTGACCTCTCCTTCTCATTGTGTGCCAGCTTGGCGTGCATAAATAGAGATGGAGAGAGTGTTAGTAGGATGCCTGCCAGGCTGGTTGATAAGTATGCCTGGCCTGTGTGGATGACGAGTGGTCCCATGGATGGGATGAGGATAATGAAGGTGCATGTGAGAGAGTGAATGGTGATGCCCCTTGAACTGGCAGTGAGTGAGGGCCCTGTGGATGTGTGATGGGTGAGTTTGTGAGTGTGTGAGTTGAGAGTGATGATATGAGTGACATCCTGGCGGAATGGAAGAGATTGTTCGCCTTTTTTCAGTACTGGGTGGCTGGCCTCTTTTGCAGGCCATTGGCACTGATAACTGCTGCCACCACCTCCCAAGCCAGATTGGTGATGTTGCTACCCATCCTCTGGCCAGAGTGGGCATGGAGAACATCAAAGCGGGCCTCTGTGACATCCAAAAGGCGCTCGTGGAATGCAAGAGCTGCGGTCTTCTTGTCTTTTGGGGCCATGTCTTCAGTGCAGCAGTTGTGGGCTGGAAGCACGGAAAGGTATGTGCATGGCTGCACTTTAAAAATGGCACTCAGTGTGATGAAGTGACGAGGTGATAGTGTGGTGGGCAAATGAGAGCACGCCAGCCATCAAAATGGCGTGCTTCCCAGGAATGCATAATTAGTTTGCTGGGATTGGGATGATACAGTGTGAGAAGCCGCCATTGCGGCCGGTGCGCAAAGCGTAATTTTTCTCGCTGCTACCGCACTTGGCTTATTCCCATAGTTTATCCTGGTAATTTTCCTTGAACATTTCTCTTTACAGGTTTGAAAATGGGAAAAAAATTGGTTGTTTGACTGATATTCAAGCATCATCCAATTGGGTAATGAATCTTCTTCGTTTCCAGTTGGTGTAGGAAGGCAGTGCGTCACAAGGATGGATGTGTTGGCTGACTAATGGCTGGAGTGGGGGGGAAAGTCATGTGATGAAACCTCCAGGAATACATTTAATCACAGTTGGCAACCCTATGTGAAAGAAACTTTAAAAAGTTTGCAGGTGTTAATTTGGATCACCCAGAAGCTTTTTATATTTAATTCCTAAATGTCAGCAAAGATCTATTTGTCTTGTGAACTCTTTGCTGGCATTAAAACATAATTAGCATTTAGGTGCCAACGACTTGATCTCTTTTCATGTATGTAAACATATTCGCAGGTGCCTGCACATAGCTCTGCTGTGCCTGGTCAGAGACTGGTGCATTTGGGCCTTCCTGCTCTGCATTGCTCTAGATAGGTGCAGGTCTCAAAGCACAAACTGTAAGGATAGTCCATTATAAAGTTGTATTGTCAGAGTCAACCACTGCATGCTGGGAACATGCATAGGAAATTCTGGGGAGTGGGGGAGGGAAGTATTTTCCCGGAAATAAGGATGAAAGATCCCGCAGGGCCGTTGACCTATCTGCACAAAATCGTGGTGTGTACTCAATTCCACTCTGGAAACACATATTTGCAAAATCTGTCAAATGGAGTACCAGCCCCACAAATAGTGCACACTGACCATTTGTAAGTGTTCTGATTGAGTTAAAAGTAACACAGAATAGAGCTTGGAACTTTCACAACAAATTAGAGAATATCTGAGTTCCTTTTTCATTGTGATTACTTATTCAGTCAGATCTGCCCAGAATCTAGTTCATATAGGCCTGCACACAATTTGCTGGCTGACAACCAGCTTTTCAAACTAGATTGAAGTGGTAGTTGAGGATACACTTAGAAGTTGGCTACCCATATATTTGGCAGCCCACGCTTGCACTGGCAGCTTTTGCCAAGCAGGAATGGAGTGATTATTTCTTCTTATTCAATATTTAAACAAAATATATGTAAAGTAGGTTGAAATGTTAATATTTTTGCACATATACTTCAGAAATCAGATTTGGGCAGTATCATCCCTCAATCACCATCCCATCCACGATCCCCAGGGCAGCACCTGTTTCAGCATGTTACTGAGATAATCAATTCTTCTTAAAAAAATATTTTGAAAACAGCTATCTCTTGGCAACTTGTCTGACCATGAATAAGGAACAGCAAGGAGTTTATTTAATTATTGCTCTTGGAATTGGGATGTGCAAAACCTCAGCCACCTCAACAAAATGTGTGGGAAGGATGAGAATCAAGCAGGAACAGGGCAGCAAGTTTTCAAAAACAATTTTAATTGTGCTACCAACGTTCCTGCTGGATGGGTGGCTTCAAATTGCCCCATATTTCAGTTCTCCTGAAAATAACTACTAAGTAATTACATTAAAAGTTTCTCAGATATTTTCCTCTGCTTTTTGATTTGTTAGTTTCACTATGAGGCTGCTTTATTTCAAGAACAGCAACAGCCATTTGCTTCTGGCATAGAAAAATGTCCCAAGGCAGTCCAGAATTGTAGAGTCGCAGGAGGCCATTTGACCCATCAATTCCAGCTCCTTGTAGAGAAATCAAGTCAATCCCATTTCCCTGCTCTATGCCTGTAGCTCTGCAAGGTTATTTCCCACTAGTGCCCAACCAATTTCTTTTGAAATCATCATATTTTTCTGCTTCCACTGTTTTGTTATGTACTAGGGGTTTAGACTAAGTTTTGGGGATTGTCTAGTCTCCCAAAATGCTGCTCCAGTCCATTGTCTTTTTAACCAAAACTATTTATTTACGGCAAGTATTTAAACATTTGGACACCCATACGAGGTAAGAGCTTCTGATCGCTTCAAGCTCTCTCTTACTTCTCAATCATGTGATCTGACATCATTATTACATCAGCATCATGTATGCATCTGATGTTAACCCTTTACTCTACATCTCCCCCCCAAGTCTTTATTCTTATCATATTTACATCTTCCTACATCACCTGCTAAATCTCAGACTTCACAGGGTTAGTCTCTGAGGTCCCTTGAACAATCTCCCTGATCTTGTTCTGACCTCCTTTTGAGGTCCAGGTTATTAAGTATTCTACCATCTGTTGGTGTGAGTGTTCTTCTTCTGGGTAACTGTAATGCTTGCTGTAGGTCTTTCCTCTTCTGCAGGAACTGAGCAATAAGCCCAAGTTTCTATTAATATCTAAGGATATTAAGGCTCTGTGGTTTCTCCCTATGATACCCTGGCCTGTCTCAACCCTGTATGATCTTGATTGTGAAGTTTTTTCAATGATTGTGCCTTCCATCTGTTGGTCTTCAGACCCATACTCTCTTCCCAGACTTCAGCACTTGTAACTCATGTGCTCTATGCCTGTGATTAATGTTCCGAGCCTGATTGATTCTCTGTTCTTCCTCTCGCTGCTTTAACCTCTCGTAATCATTCGTGGTGAAGTTTGAATTTTTACATCAGAGATGGAAGCTGTGTTCTCAATCTCCTATCCATTAGTGACTGTGATGGTGAGAAACCATTCTGTAGTGGTGAGGATCGATAACTCAGAACAGCTAGATTAAAGTCTTTGTATTTCTTTAATAACACCTTAATGGTTCTTCTTCACCTTTCCATCTGCTTGAGGATAGTGAGGTGAACTGGTTACATGAACGAAGCCATGATTGTTTGCAAAATTTTGGAATTGCTCATTTGCGAGTTATGGCCCATTGTCAGATACTACAACGTCTGGAATGCCATGGGTTGAATAGATTCCCTTGAGGTATTGAATGACTACTTCTGCCATGATACTATGTAATTGGTTTACTTCAATGCTCTGTGAATAATAATCAATAAAGGTAAGGAAGGTTTCCCCCTTAAAGTCAAATAAGTCCATTCCCAGGTGCTCCCATGACTTTGATGGAAGGAAGAAGGTAATAACGGTTCTTTTTGTTCCTGGCTATTTACGCCACAAGTAATACAGTTCAAAATCATTTCTTCTATAGAGCAAGTAATACCTAGCCACCAGGCTGATTGTTGCACCCTTGCATGACATTGTAATTCCTAAAAGTCCTTGGTGAGGTCTTTTGGTGAAGAATATCAAGCTGGAGGACTCCCGGTATGACTTTTCTCTCACTAAATACTAGTAGGATGGCAAGGACAGTGAGGTGCTTGCGCTGTTCAAAATACTGGCACAGTGCTGGATTACTGGGGATATAGTCTGGCCATCCTTCCAGATAATATTCTCGGATTTGAAGATGTTCTTTTGGACTTGCTTTTTCTTCCTGCAACTTTCTTGCAGTGGCTGGTACGTGCTGAGTGATTAAGGATGTATATGCTTCAACCTTCTCAATGAAATTTAAATCCTCTTGTTTAGTTCCTTCTGATGGTATTCGTGACAGTGGGTCTGCTGTTGTTTGAGATTTTCCTTTCACATACTCTGTGATGGGGTTGTATAATCTGAACCTTTGGATTCTGGGCGGCATCCTCGTAATGTCTTTCACATTCAGAAGTGTGACGAGCGGTTCATGGTCTGTTTTGATTTTGAAATAACATCTCATAACATAGTCTGAAAATTTTTCACATGCCCATGTTACTGCCGAAGCTTCATTTTCTATCATGGCGTAACATTGTTCCATTTTTGTCAGTGACCTAGAGGCATAGTAGACTGGTCTACGCTTCCCGTCTTTTTGCATTTGAAATAGTGCTGCCCCCGGATCTGGAGATGATGCATCTGCTGCTACAATGGTTGGTAATTCTGGGTCATAGGGCAGAATCTTCGGGTTGGCGAGCGGGGGCGGGACTCACTCGCCGACGTCTAAAATGACACGGGGTGACATCGGGCGTGCGTCCCAACATCACCGTGCATCATTCAGACCTTGAGTTCAGCGGGCACGCACTGGAGTCGGCTGCACACCCGCCGAACTGTCAAAGGCCTATTAAGGCCATTTAAATAGTAATTAAACTAATTAACTGAACTGCCCATCCAACCTTGAGGTTAGCGGGCAGGTGAAGAGCCCAGGCAGCCTTCGCATTTATCATGAAACCTCATCCACGGGCAGGATGAGTTTTCATGAAGGTTTTTAAAGTTTAATAACAATTTATAATAAAATTCATTGACATGTCCCAGCTCATGAGACACTGTCACATAAAGGGACATGTCTTAAAAAATATTTTTTTCTTTATTTAAGTTTTCAGAAATAAAACTGATCTCCCTGAGGCAGCTCTTTGCCTCAGAGAGATTTCTGCGCTCTTTTGCGTGCATGTGCGAAAGAGTGCAGGCCCCGACTCAACCTACTCAACCGCCAGCACAGGGAGTGCACAGCGCTTCGAGGTGTGCGTCACACTGGATGGGCCTAATTGGCCCGCCCACGTAAAATGGCGGCGTGCAGCTGATCGGGGGGCGGTGATCGGCTACGCGCCCGCCTGTGCCCGGTCCCGTCCAACCTCCTCAACGGAGAGAAAATTGTCCCCATAATGTGCCAAAAGTAATTAAAAGTTAATCCTTTCAAAAGTATTTTTCTGGTCCCCAATCCAGCACTGCTGTTGACTTTTTCTCGAGGGCTTGTTGACCTCTGCTAAATTGAGTAAGAACTTGCGCACTTGGTTCACCATCGTTAGGAATATTTGAAGCTCATTTACATTCCTGGGCTGTGGAATTCTCTTATAACTTTTGTTTATTTTGTAGATCAACTATGATTCTGTGTGACCTAGAAACTTGATCATAGTTTTGGCAAACTCACATTTTTCACTCAGCGGTAGGCCGTAACACTATTTTGTTGGTATGATGACTGGCGAGATAACTCCTTGATGCTGCATCTTTTCTATTTCAGCCTTGACTTTGCCCAAGAGTGGGCGAGGGACTTTTCTTGGGGTAAAGAGGCAAATTAGTCTAGCGTCAGCTTGGAGGGTGATGTGGCACTCGGTCTTTCATTTTCCCAGCCCTGTAAACAATTTTGGGAATTCATTTCGGAATATAGTGCTGTATTTTTTATCAGCAACTTTATCCACCTTCCAGATTAATTTCAGTTTTAGGAAAGCATTTCTGTTTAGTAGAGAGTATTCTTGATTTTGAATGATATAGAGAGAATCAAGGATTTCTCAATCTTCATATTTCAGATTTACCATGAGCTGGCCTTTCACTTTTAGTGTAGTTCCCCCAGGATCTTGTGATTTAATAGACGAAAGTTGCATTGGAATCTGTTTCAACCATTTAACTTCATCTGATAAAATAGAAACCCCTGTTCCTGTGTCTAACTTAAACTCTATGGAGTGTCCATCCACTTTGAGATTAACACTCTAATACTTGTTTGCAGAGTCATTTATCTCCCTAAGAAGATTAATTTCTGTTATTGAGGTTCTTCTGCTTCTTGTACATGGCTCTGCTTTAAATTTTTCTCCCTCTTTTTACAAGTTGTCAGCGTTTTCAAGCAACTGTTTTAAGTGGTCTATTTTCCCACAGTTGTTGCACTCTGCCCTCCTGCTGGACATTCTGCTCATTTGTGCGACTTGTTCCTGCCACACTGGAATGGCTGTGGCATGCTTTTCCCTGTTTTGGAGAGCTTAGGCTTTGGTATTATTTCCATTTTATGGCCTACGAATTCAATGGTCTTACTCGATCTTCTCCACTGAACCTCTCCTTCCCTATGAACGAACACCCGATTCTGTTTTATAAGTTCAGTTTGTCTTGCAATCTGCACTGCTTTCACCAGTGTTAAATCTTCTCTTGTCTGTAAGAGATGTGATAATGCTTCATCTAACATCCCTACAACGATCCTGACGTGAATCAGTTCATCTTTTATAATTCCATAAGTGCAGTTCCCTGCCAGCCTATAGAGATAGTTGATAAACAAATCCATGCTTTTGCCGCACCTTTGTTTTCTTCTGTTAAATTTAACCATCTCAATTATTAAGTTCCAACAGGTGCTGAAATAAGTGTTGAAAACTTGCCTGACTTCTTCATAAGTGGTTGAAAGCTCATCAACTTCCTGCCTCACCATCATGTCATCAGTTATTGTTCCTACAGCATAAAGTAGGACACTGACCTGGTCTTTCTGGTCCTTTTTATGTAATCCAGAAGCAGTTCTGTACCTTATGAACCATTTTCTCCAGTTGCCCAACTTCTGGGCCTGCTGTGGGCCTTCTGCACTCTGAAATGGTTCTGGGAGTGGTAGGGTGGATACTGTGTTTCAGCTGAGCCCTGGAATTGCTCCTACATTTGATTCTGCTTCTCCACTGCTGCTTGCTGTTTTGGGCCTGTGCTCACAGCTGACTGGTCTCCTGGTCTGAGTCACAGCTTGCCTCTGCTGTTCCCATTATTCCGACATCTTGCTGAGTCTTGGAATTCTTTCTTTTGTCCTTCCTTTGGGGTTCCCTTTTCTTGCCAGTCCTGTAACTTCTTTCAGTCTTTGCTGAGTCTTTCACTCGCTGCCACCATGTTTTGTTGTGTGGTAGTGGTTTATACGAGGTTTCAAGATTGTCTAGTTTCCCAAAAGTATGCTGCTTGAGTCCATAGTCCATTTTAACGAGAATTATTTACTTACTGCAAGTATTTACACATTTGGATCTCTACACAAGTTAAAGCTTCTGCTCTCTTCAAGATCTCTCTTACTATTAAGTTGTGATCTGACATCATGTATGCTCCTAATGTTAACCCTTTACTCTACAACCCTGGTAACAGTCAGTTCCAGGTCATTACCACTGACTGCGTAAAAATGTTTTTCTTCACATCCCCTTGCATCTCTTGCTCAAAAGCTTAAATCAGTGTTCCTTAGTCCTTGTACCATAAGTTAATGGGAACAGCTTTTCTTTGTATACCTTATGCAAACTTGTCATAATCTTTTACACTTCTATCAAATCTCCCCTCAATCTCCTTGTTCCAAGAAAAACCATCCCAGCTTCTCCAACCTAACCTTGTAGCTCAAATCCCTCATTCTTGGACCCATTCTTTTAAACTCCTCTGCACCCTCTCAAGGAACCTCACATCCTTACTAAAGCATGATGACCAGAACTGGACACAAAACTCTAGTTGTGGCCTAACCAGAGCTTTATAAAAGTTCAGTGTAAATTCCCAGCCTCTGCGCTCAAAACAGAAGGAAAAAGAATAACAGGAGAGAAAATACAAACAAAACCAACAAAGAAAAAGGAAACAAAATGGGGACAGAGGTTACAATCTAAAATTGTTAAACTCAATTTTGATTCCAGAAGGTTGTAAAGTATTCAGTCAAAAGATGAGATTCTGTTCCTCGAACTTGCGTTAAGCTTCATTGGAACACTGCAAGGGGCCAAGGATTGAAAGGTCAGAGTGAGAGCAAGGTGATGAATTAAAATGACAGGTGACTGGAAGCACAGGGTCATGCTTGCAGACTGAATGAAGGTGTTCCACAAAGCACTCACCCAGTCTGTGTCTGGTCTCCCTGGAGGCCACATTGTGAGCAGCGAATACAGTTTATTAAATTGGAAGAGGTATGAGCAGATCGCTATTTCACCTGGAAGGTATGTTTGGAAGCTTGAACAGTGAGAAGGGAGGAGGCAAAAGGGCAGGTGTTGCACCTACTGCACACGCATCAAATGATGCCGTAGGAAGGGGAAGGGTTTTTTGGAGGTGACTGAGGAGTAGCTCAGAGAATGGTGGAGGGAACAGTCCCTTCAGAATGCTGAAAGATTTTTGATAGTGGCATCACGCTAGAGGTATTGGAAAAAGTGGAGGATCATCCATTGAATATGGAGACTGGTGGGTAGAAGGTGAGGACAAGAGGAGCCCTATTCTGGTCGGGAAGGGGTGAGAGCAAAAGTGCATCAGATGAAATACACACAGTCGAGGGCCCTATTAATCATGGTGGCTAGGAATACTCGGTGGCAAAAAGATGAAATATTGGAAGAGCTAGTATGAAAGGATGCATTGTCGAAATGGATATGACAGAGGCTGAGAAACTGGGAGAATGGAATAGAGTCCTTACAGGAATTAGGGTCTGTGGGAGTCAGTGAGCGGAATCGTTCCAGAATTACACTAAGTGCAGTAGTAGGCGTGAAAAAAGGTGTTTTACCCGTCGGCAGCAATGGCAGGTTTTCATGTCATATCATCCACCTGCTGCCTCATTAATTACGCAGCCACAGGAAACATGCCGTCTCACTGGCAAGCGGCCTCTGGATCACCCGCCACACCGTTACCTCACCATTACCTCACCGTTTCCTCACTCCGGGTGCCATATCTAAACTGCAACCACGCACACAATTCTCAATGCTTGCAACTCAGGACTGCTCCAGTGAAGACATGGCCCTGAAAGCCAAGAAGAGTCACTGGAATGCTTTTTGGAGGCCCGTCATGATGTCCTCCACCCCCGAAGGAGGTCCAGCAATCTCACACTCCGGCTTGGTGGTCAATGCCAACACTGCACAGAAGAGGTTGGCCATCCAGTGAAGAAAGACAATGAATTATCTCATCTGTGCTGCCAGGGTAAGGCAATCGTCTCATTACTCTAAATTCACACACTCACAAGCCCATCATATATTTATTGGCATTATACTCACTGCCAGCTCGAGGGACATCACCACTCACTTACACACACCCTCACATCTCCATCTGGCCTCATTTCCTCTGGAGACTGCCTCCTCAGCCCTCACCTTCTTGAGGCCACTTGCACAGATCAACATGTGCCTCCACACACACCCCAGTACAGCCCTCGCCCTGCAGCCATTGAAAGTCACCCCCACCTTATGGCTGGTCTGATAGGTAAAGACCTGCCCGTGAGTTCCTCAAAAGTGATGTGGTGCTGCCTACAAAGCCTGGTGCTGATGACCGTGAGTGCTGCCCGAAGCAAGGTAGGTAAACAAACCTAAAAGTCCTGAGCAAAGTGCAACTTACCAGGTGCACGTCACTTATGTGGAGATGAGGTGAAATTTCTTCACTCTAAGGGTTGTGAATCTTTGGAATTTTTTAATGTAAATGGTTGCGGATGCTCAGTCATTGAGCAACATTTTCCCCCCATCGGGGGGGATGTGCGAGAGCAGGCGCGGGCGGGCGGGTTCCTGATCGGCACCCTCGGTTGGGGGTGCGCCGCTATTTTATATGGGTAGGCCACTTAAGGCCCGCCCAGTGTGACATGCACCAGGGAGCGCATAGCGCTCCCTGTGCGGGCGGTGGGGTGGGGGGGGGGAAATTCCCTGAGCCGGGAGTGCACTCTTTAGCGCATGCGCAAGAAAGAGTGTACAGATCTCCCTGAGGCAAAGTGCTGCCTCAGGGAGATCGGCTCAGGCTTGAAACTTTGCATAAAGATGAGGAAAAGGTTTCGCTGCCATGTCCCCTCATGTGACACTGCCACATGAGTTGGGACATGTTCATAACTTTTATTTTAACACATACTGAAATTTTAAAATCCCTTATGAAACCTCATCCCGCCCATGGATGAGGTTTCATGCTTTATCCAATGCCCGCCAGGACTCCCGGCCTGCCCGCCAACCTTAAGGTTGGACAGGCAGGTCCATTAATGGTTTCAATTAGTTTTTTAATGGCCTCAATAGACCGTTGACAGGTTGGCGGGCATGCAGCCAAGTCGGCTGCGCGCCCGCTGACCTGAGAATGTAAATGACACGGAGTGACATCGGGAAGTACGCCCGACGTCACCCCGCATCATTTTACGCATCGGCGAGCGGGCCCCGCCCCCGCTCGCCGACCAGAAGATTCTGCCCATTAAGTATGTTCAAGATGGATATTGATAGGTTTTTGTATGCTAAGGGAATCAAGAAATAAGGGGATCATGCAGGAAGATGGAGCTTAGGTAGAAGATGAGCGAATATCTTATTGATTGGCAGAGCAGACTCAAAGGGCCAAATGGCTTCCTCCTCTTTCTTATGTTCTTATGAATCTACCATTTGTGATAGAGCTTGTAAATATTAGACCCTGAAATATATGAGCAAGTTCCACGAAACTTTGGCAGCAGTAATGAGATACAGCTTCTACAGCAGAAATTATATGACCCTGAAAAAAGCTATTGTTGGTGTGATTTTATTTATGAATACGTACAAAGGAAGCAAATGATTATTTTCCATGAAGCATTTTTCTCTCATTTGCATTCCCTTTTAAATATGAATCTGAATGTGTCATGTAATAAAATGATACAGAAGCCTCAGAGACTTGCTTTTTATTCAAGCTTGTCATCCCTACATCCAGGCACAAAAGTCTTCAAATGATCTTTGATTACTTCTTTATTAAATTCATCAGTGGATTAAGATAAATTTAATAACCTCCTATATCTTTCCTTTTTTGATTGGAGTATTTGATTAGGAATTTGTACTTCTGATTTTGTCTTCAGGATCTTCAACTCTCATTGTAATACTGCTCTTTTCCTCAGTTTATAGACTAGCCAGCACATAGACACTAATTAGAATGTCTTTACAACTTATAATTATGTACTGTATATGGCTGAATTTCATTTCACTTTTCATTCATTCAGTGTTCTTCCTGCAACCCAGGGGTTTTACATTATCATCAACAGCTTAAGTAGAGATCAGGGAATGTGAAAGCTATTAGAGGTTGGATGAAATGTAACATTGTAGTAATTTCATCTCTGAGAACTAGAGATGCAAAAAAAAAAAATCCAAAATCGGATAGGTGTCTAGGATTAGACAGCATTACTGGCATTATTGATATTAGACAAAATTTATTCAACACATAATCTAATTTATCACAGCTCCTAAGTAAATAAGACACATGTAGTAAACCTACTATTGAACTTAATGTTGCTTTCCAACAGCAGTTGTATTCATAGCTATTATTTCTTTTCAAATTCTGCGAGGAAATTAAGTAAAGCCTCTTGTCTGTTATACTGTACACTACGCATGACCTAACATTTCATGGTACACTATGGTGAGGAGTTTGCTGTTAGTTCCAGCTCAGTGGTTAGATGAGACAATCCCTGAGCAACCCCTCTAAAAGTTCAGCTTCTCAGAATTTTCCACTGTGCCATGTAAATGTTCCCCACAAAGTTTATTTCTCAACATAAAAGATAGTAATCATAGATTCATAGTATAGAACAGCACAGAAAGAGATTATTCGACCCATCAAGTCTGAACCAGCTCTTTCGAAGAGCAATCCAGTTACTTCCACTCCCCTGCTCTTTCTCCATATCTCTAAAATGTTCTCTCCTTCAAGTATTTATTCAATTATCTTTGGAAGGCTACTATTGAATCTCTGTCAATCAGTGCAAGGGCCCAAAGTGCAATGAGTTTGATCAGTCTTAAACAAGTCCTACCAATGCCAAATAACATCAAGCAACCAATAATTTGGTACAGGTTGAGTGGTATGGGAGTTTAAATAACTCACTGGTGCAGTAGGAGATGCTAATCTAAGATCAGGAATAAAAATCATGGTATAGTGGATGGAGCCTACTCTGCAAGTGGCCTGACAGATAATTGATGTAGATATCAGCTATAGAGGTGACATTAGAACCATGCAACTCATGCAATTGCAGGGTCCAGAGCAAGCCAGGGCCTCGAGTGGTTCCAGTCCCCAAAACAGGCCACCACCAGCAGCATTGACCAGTCCAGGCTGGCTGGTACTCAGCTGAACATATTCTGTTTCTGTGCAGGTAGTCGGTATGGATCTTCCCCATCCAGGGCCAGTGCAACCATCAGGCAGTTGCCTAGGGCGGCACAATTTGGGGGATGTGGCAAAATACTGCTGGCTTTTTAATAAAATTGACACTGAAAGCCAGCTGGAAACCCACAAAGCTGCCTGAAGGTTGGAAGCAGCAATTGCCACTTGAAGCAACCATCAGTGAAACTGACAGCTCATTTTTTTCTAAAAGCTAGCCAACCATGAAGCAGACTGAAGGGAAGCAGCAGTTCCCGCTCTCAGCATCTGTCAGTTTCTGACTGACTGCAGAGCAGTGATTGGAGCAATCGCAAGCATGGGAAAGACAGAGCTGCTCCACCAATCACAGCATCTGTCTCTCCCATGCTCACTACTCCAGCTCCTCCAATCTCAGCTTCTGTCTCTCCCACGCTTGCTGCTCCTCTAGAGAAAGAGGGCGGAATCATCCCGGTTTTGCACTAAGTGTGGTAGCAGGTGGGAAAAAGGATGTTTTACCCGCTGGCCACAATAGTGGCTTTTCGCACCATTTTGTTCCCTTTCTGGCATATTCCGCTTCATTAATACACACCAGGTCGGTGGTGGGGCAGCATCTGATTCGCCCGTCCTGCCATCACGTCAGGTCTTCACTAAACCAGGTGCCATATTTAAAGGCAGCCCCTGCACAGAGCTAGCACTCTTCAAGGGATAGGAAGCTGCTGGGAACTGATGGCTGCCAAAGGGAGGAAACACACTGCCCCCAAACTTAGTGACTGCTTCCTCGGGTGCCTACTGGGTGCAGGGAAGGCCCGCTGCAAAGTCCTCTACCCAGCGCTCTAGGCAAAGACCAGCAAGCATGATCACCAATCCAGCATGGGAGGCGGTGGCAGCGGTGGTCAGCGCCAATGCCCTGCAAAAAAGGACAGCCACCCAGCGCAGAAAGAGGATGAATGATCTCCACTGTCCAACCAGGGTAAGTCACTCTCCTCATCACTCCCAACTCACACACTCACAAGCCCATCACACATCTACAGGGATCTCACCATTCACTCTCTCACCGTCATCTGCCCTGTGGATCGTGTCCTCATCCCGTCCTTGGCACCACTCACCACCCAAACATGCCAGGCATCCTTATTATCTGGCCTGGCAAGAGTCCTGCTTACACTCTTTCCACGTATTCATGCAGGACATGCTGGCACACAACAAAAGGGAGAGGTCGCAAACTGGTGGAGGAATGCCTGACTTCAGGGTCCTAACAGGCTTTGAAAATGGAGTCATCCAGCTGGCCGGCAAGGATCTGGACCGTTCCTGCGCTGACGGTGAGGTTGGCGGTGTCAATCAAGTAAGGATCCAGCAGTGCAACATCCATCAGACAACCATGCTGTGAATCAGTTCCCCTGTTCCACAGTCCTCTGCCATGCACTAATTATTTCTCCTTGCTTTCACAGGCACATCTGGGAAGCAACCGAGGGGGGCCACGACCCTTGACTCAAGCCCCCAAGACACCTCGGAAGAAGAATCTGATGACACCCTAATTGAAGTCCCATCACAGCGCTCACCCACACCCTCCACCAATGCAGAGGCACACGTCTTGGTGGGACTTCATTCTAGAGTAGCCTCAGGGTCACAATCTGGTGAGCACATTGCACTGTCTGATTCACAGCAGACAAAAACAGCAGGGGCTTCCCAGGCCCCTGGCACTCGGAGGACTGCTGGAGGACAGAAATCTGCTGGGTGCGAGTCAGATGACGACCTCTGGACTTGGTCAATACCTCATTGCAGGAGCTGCAAAGTCAAGCTCGCGAATATCAGGAAGGGATGTCCGCTGCACTCCTCAGACTGCAAGGCATGATGGAAGAGTCCATCCTCCTTCAGTCTGAGGCGATAGCGCCAGCATGCCAATGCACCGAGGTCAACACTGGTAGTATTGCTGCCATGGAGCCCTTGGTCCAAGACATTGGTACTGCACTGCTGTGTGGGCTGAATTCCATCGTTGATGCCATAGTTGACCTCCAACAGTGTGTTCACGAGAGGGGTGTGGGGCAGCTCGATCTCACTCCTGCTTCCCCTTCTCCTCAATGAGTCAGACAAGGACCCTCAGGCACCCATAGGATGAGCAGGTGCACATCCCGGGGCCATGCGCTCAGGTGACTGGGAGTGTCCGGCCCATCTGAATCCCTTCTTGCTGTGACCCCAGTAGATCCAGCTCCACAGGCCAAGGAGGGTGCCACTGCTATACAGCAGGTCCGCGAAATCAAACTAGGGCCCTACAGGTTCAGCCCTCCAGAGGACGCCCATCAGGGTCATCACAGACAGGGTGTATCAGTCAGCAAACTGCCTCCACCTCACCTGTGGATGTTGGGGGAGCACCAAGACAGAACGGTTAGGAAGGTTAACAAAATGTAGTTTCACTGCATGGGCACTGGTGTTAATCACTTGTACATAACGTTGACTATTGTAAATGAACTCCCAACAATGTCACCCAGTCTATGGCTCATTGTTATGATGAGCAGTGTTCCTGTCAGTCTGAAGTTGTTGCACAAGATAAAGGCAGGTGTCTCGGTCCAGAGCCTCACCCCTGTGCTTTGTGCAACCTTCCCAGCACATTGATGGCGCGACTTCACAGTCACTGAAGGCATCATCATGCCTGCACCTCGATGGGTCTTTTTATTGCTGCCAGAATGTCCTGAGTTTCATCATTCTCTCCGTGTGCACTCAGCACCTTTTGAGGTGTGGCTGGCCCCCAATCTCACAGCATCTGTGTCCAGTAGCAGTGTGGTCATCATGGGTTCAGTTCACAAAGGGTGCCATAGAATCAAGAGAAGTTAAAGTTTCCCCACTGCATCGGCATGATATGACCCTGTTCACAGAGCGCAAACAATCTGCCAACAGTCAGACAGGAGTCAGCCACTAGGTTCGTGGATGATGATGAAGACATGCAGTGAGGACACTCCATAGATCCTCACATTGCATCTGTGAACGTTTCACTCCTGTCTGGCTGACGACAGCACACTTACCCTCTGTGATAAGTCTCCTGTCATAGAGATACAGCGGATTCTCATAGTCCATAGGAGATGCAGTGGGGAAACTTTAACTTCTCTTGATTCTATGGCATCCTTTGTGAACTGAACCCATCATGACCACACTGCTACCGGACACAGATGCTGTGAGATTGGGGGCCAGCCACACCTCAAATTCACATAAGCCATGAGGACCTATGGAGTGACTTACTGCATGTCGTCATCATCATCCACGAACCTAATGGCTGTGAGAGCCTGCCGAGCGCCCTGCCTCGTCTGGACAACACGATGGTCTCGTCACCGTCATCCTCGCCTTTGAGGGCCTCCTCACCCTCACCCCCGTTGATGTCCTCCTCATCAGAGGAGATGTGCAGCTTCTCCATCACCTCCTCAGCCAGGTCCTCCCCCTGTAGCAGGTGACGACGATGCGTGACACCCCCTGTGGACTGTATTGCAGGGCTCCGCCACACCGGTCCAGGCACGGGAACCTGATCTTCAACATCCCAATGGTTTGGTCCACCGAGTTGCAGCATAAGACTTGTTGTACCTTCTCTCTGCTGCAGTCTGAGGCCGCCGCACGGGTGTTATCAGCCACGTCTTCTGCGAGTAGCCCTTGTCCCCAAGGAGCCATCCCACGGCCTTTGTGGACCCTGGAAGACATCAGGGATCTGAGGCCTACCTCCCAGGGAATCATGCACAGACCTGCAGGATGCATTTGGTGTGGTCACAGAACAGCTGAACATTCAGCTAGTGGAAGCCCTTGCGGTTGATGTAGTTGACTGCTTGGTGCCACGGAGATTGAAGCGCAATGTGAGTGCAGTTGATGACACTCTGCACCTGTGCAGATCTGCACGACCCCAGCAGTGTTGTTTCCTGGTTTGCCTGATCCCAGGCGGAATGCATAAAGTTCTGTGCCTTTGCGAATATGGTGCCTGTGACCTCCTGGATGCACTTGCGGGTGGAGGCTTGTGAGATCCTGCAGAGGTCACCTGTGGAGCCCTGAAAGGAGTCACTGGTGTAGAAACTGAGGGCTGCAGTCACTTTCACTGCCACTGGCAGTGGATGCCCTCCAAGTGCCCGTGGTGCCAAATCCTGCAGCACAGGGCAAATGTGATCGACCAATTCCCTGGACATGCACAGGGTTTGGCGACACTAGTTCTTGGTCATCCGCAGAAATGACAAGCGCCGTCTGTAGACCCTCGGTCTAGCTAGGTGCCTAGGTGGCTTGCTCTGGCTCTTTAGCGGCATGTGCAGGAGCTCCAGCTGCTCCTTCTTTGTGAGGGTGCTGCTCCTTCCTCGGTGCAGCCAGGTGCCTCCATTGTTCTCTTTTCCTTCGTCTCCACTCTCTAAGCCATGAGGCATACAGCTAGTCACCAGGCTCCATGCTCCTGATGTACTCCTCCTGCAGGATGAGAGAAACACGTGGGTTAGCATGGGTGCACTAAGCACCTCTCTTGGTTTATTCTGAAGGCCCCTTAATGCATCCTGGGGAGTACTGGCCACCACTTGGATGTCCAGAGTTTAGTGTGCTGCGTGACTGCCCGAGACCCTACCCACCTCCGCTCCACTCCACCTGGCCGATTGACAACAGCTTCACCCACTGGACTGCATGCTGCGCTCTCAGCTCAGGCGCAGGCATTCTCTTAACTCGCACTACAAATCTGCTCTGTTAGATTGAACTTTGGGGTGACTGGTCCAAACCGTAATGAAGATATTGCAAGGAGCTTTGTGCACTTCCACCAGTGACTGCTCCATGGCCAGCTTTCTCAAGGATGTTGTACAACTTGCCCAGTCATCCAATTGTTCTGCAGCCCCCTAAAATGCTCATTAGTTTGCAGTCTGTGTCTGAGGGGTGCAAAGTTCAGGAGCATTTGGTGGCACTTTCATGCCTCTGCGTTGCTTGAGGCCCGACTCTAAGCCTGTCAATGGAGCTGCGCTTGAACTGTCTCAGCTGTGGAAGAATGGTCACTTTATACAAGGTTTCCCTAATGTGTGGCCACTTCCCTCCACCACCCCCCTTCATGTGCATGTACACTACCGTCAGACCATGCTGCCTTGCGCCCAGCACCCCCTTGCCCCAACTGCAGTGCAGCCCTTGCCCTGGCACCACAATGTCAGCCAGTCAGGAAACACGAGTTGCCTGTGCCCTCACCTGAATGTGCGACGCTTCTTCCTTGAAGTCGAATGGGTGACCCTCGTGAGTGCTGCGCAACGTTAGTGTGCACTCACCTCTGAGTTCCCCTCAAAGTGCAGCTCGCCAGGTGCACTTCTTCTAAATGCTGCTGTGAAAAATGTCGACAGGCAATCACGCTGACGTGCCTGATGATCCAGCGTGGGAGGATGATTCCGGCGAGCAGGCAAGACGATGAGATGCAAATGCATTGAAATTAGGTTCCTGACGATGGGCGGTGGGAAAGGCGGCTCGCCATTGACAGGTGGAGCGGATGATCTCAAACTGGTTTCACAACGGCATTAAACTGATTTTTGGCCTTCTTGCCATACTGTCCATTGACACTCACCATGATGCCTGACGCCAACGGGGGTGGAAAATTCTGGCCAGAATCTATGATTGGAGGAACATCAAGAACAGCAGAGAAGGAACCTGTGGTTGGAGAAGGTGGTACAGTTATTCTGGCTGGTCCTGATGCTGTCATTTGGGAAACTTTCAGCTGTACTGTCACTGTCACTTTTCAACATCCTCTGGGTGGCTGAGGAGAAGAAGCAGAAAACAAAAGAAGAGTAGGGTGTCTCTGCTAGTAACAAGACTGGATCAGGCCTGGTGGAGCCGATACTCAGCTTTAGTTTATGGCTTTTAGTTTATGATGTGCTGTTGGAACCAGTGAGAAAATTGTTTAGGGCCTCAGTCACTGAGCCTCTCACCAGGACAGACCTGGCATGGCCTACTTGGGATCCCAATGCTACCCAAGCACCCAGAGATGGACGATGCTGTGCTCCCGGCCCGCTTGGATCTGAGCTCCCCTGGGCTGGACCACTTCCCTGGCTATGCGGACCCTCGTAGTGGTGCCATCGAGGAGGAGTCGCAACCACACAGTGACATGGGATGTGGCAGCAATGAGGAGGTGAGTCAAGTCAAGGTGAAGAAATCCAGGTAAGGGGGTAGGGTGGAGTAGGAGGAGGGGATGTGTGAATGGGTCCAGGTGTACAGATTATATCTGTCTAGTTTAATCTGCAGAGAGGGTGCAAGGCTAAAAGTCTGCCTTGTTAGGAACAATGTATAACTTTAAGTATAATTTATATTTATATTTGTGTGTTAAGAAAGGTAGAACATGGTTTTAGTTTCATTTAGATTTTCTTTGTGAGCTTGGTGCCGGGAAGTCTAGAGGGCCTCCTACCAAAAAGGTCAGGTTTTCTGAATTTGTTTGTATACATACATTTTTAATGAAGTTTTACAGCCCTTGAAGTGAAGAGATGGGTTAAAAAGGAGTTAGATGTTTAGTGATTTTGGAAAAAAAAGCAAAGTAGAAAAATCTGTGCTGTTGCCTAGCGACAGGTGGCCAATGACACACACAGACACAGAGAAAGACAAAAAAGAAGTTCAGAGTGTGTATTTCAGAGAGTGAAGGCAGGAGTTCTAAGTTCTCTAATAAGAAATACTGCAAGTTTAGGGAACTAAGTTTAGGGAACTAGTGTTTGCTCTGCAGCTGAAGTAATAATGAGTTTAGAGTATGGTTTTGGGTGTCTCAGAGAAATATATCAGCTGGAGAAAAAGCATCTAGTGAATGATCAGAAATCGGCTGGAAGAAAACTGTTTTCAGCTGGGCCAGCCCAAGCAAGAAGCCTTGATGTTAAGATAGTGGTAAATTATCACTGGGTTTTGTGTCTGTAAGGGTATTGCTAAGATAAAAGGAATGGTGTGAGTTTGAATAATTTTCTTACACTTGTATTGAGATCTTTCCAACCTTTTTGTCTGGTGTAATATATATTTTTCCCTGTTTAATAACTGTTTTATTTCTTATGTTAAAAGTTCATCAGTAAATTCCTGTGAATTTGTTCAGTAACTTTTCTCCACGGTTTCTTAAAAAAAAACAAAGTTAGGATCTATCAAGCCAGGTTTCACTCTGGGATCTGACCCATCCAGTATTAACATCAGCTGGGATTGTAACAGCCTAGGGCACCTAAAATCTTACGCCGGCTCTGTCCCCATCATCAATGAAAGCAGGGGAGGAGTTAGGGTCGAGCGCCCTGCAATAGAATCACATGCAGACACAGTGCTCAGACCAAAGCTATGAGCTGTGAGAGAAACACAGCTCCTGACTTAGTGGGGTAAGGTTAGAAAAGTGTTCCATTCCCCAGTACTGATATCACTCACTTTAATGAGCACAAAAAAAATTTAAAAGTTTTCTCTGACTTATAGTCAACAAATTTGGTATCATGGTTCAGCATTCTATTGAGTTTGCCGATTGCTCGTTTGCATTTGTTGAACACTTTGGGATAGATTTTAACTTTCAGGAAATGGAGCAGCAAAGCGTTCCAACCAAGAGAGGAGATACCCCATCCATTTCAAGGCCCCATTTAAATAGAACTGAAAAGCTGCACACCCTAAACTGCTGACATATTACAGCTCACCAGATCTGGTCTGGCCAAGTCAGTAACAAGATACTCAAGAGGCCAGAATTGGAGAAGTGTAGATATCTCAGTGAATTGTGGCATTAGAGGAAATTGCACAGGATCGGTGTGGACATGGACTGATTTGAAAGCAGGACGAGAATTTTAAAATTAATGCATTTCTTAACCAGGTGGCAATGGAGTTCAGCGAACACAGGGGTGATGGTTGAATGGGATGTGACGGGGGTTAGTACACAGGCAACAGAGTTTCATATGACCCCAAGTTAATAGAGGATAGCACATTGGAAGCCGACCAGGAATGCATTGGAATTGTCAAGGCTCGTAGAGCAGAATTTTCCCCACGTCAGGGGGGAAGTTTAGGAAGGGTGCGTGGAGGCGCACCTCCATTTTACGTGGGCGGGTCAATTAAGGCCTGCCCACCGTGACATCCGCATAGAAGCGCTATGCGTTCCCTGTGTGGGTCGGGGGGAATCCCTAAACTGAGAGTGTGCTCTTTCGCATATGCGCACGAAAGAGCGCACTCATCTCCCTGAGGCTAAGTGCTGCCTCAGGGAGATCGGCACCAAATTTAAAAATGTTAACAGTAGAAAAATAAATTCCCCTGACATGTCCCCTCATGTGACACTGTCACATGGGTTGGGACATGTCCATCACTTTCATTGACGCTTTTATTAAAAATTTAAAAACCTACATGAAACCTCATCCCGCCCGTGAATGAGGTTTCATGCTTTTTCCAATGCCTGCCAGGGCTCCTGGCCTGCCCGCCAACCTTAAGGTTGGACAGGCCGGTCCATTAAATAGTTTAATGACTTTGTCAATGGCCTCAATTGGCCATTGACAGGTCAGTGAGCACACAGCTGATTCTGCTGAGCCTCCGCCCACCTGAAAATTGAAATGAGGCGGGGTGATGTCGAGAGTTCCGCCCAACATCATCCCGCGTCATTTTATGTGTCGGCGAGCGGGCCCCGCCCCCTGCTCGCTAACCGGGAAATCCTGGCCATAATCAAGAGGTAACAAAGACATAAATGAGATTTTCAGTAGCAGATGATCTGAGGCAGGGACAAGACTAAGTGGTGTTATGGAGGTGTTATGGTGTTAGTGATAACACGGATATGTGGCTGGAAGCTCATCTTGGGGTTAAATATGACACCAAGCTTGCAAATCTGGCTATTCCTCAATTGCCAGGGAGATGGATGGAGTCGGTGGCCAGGGAATGAAGTTTGTGGTGGGGAGAGAAGGTAATGGATCATTGAAGTGGCTAGCAGTAACAAACAGAAATAATCTCAGAGATGTAGGCATCAGAAATGAAGTTATTAAAACAATTCCTGGTGCACCAACATTATGGGACTTTAATGTTATTTTAAGCCAGTAAGGTTATCTGTTAAATGCACTAAATTTGGTTATCCCCTTTTCTTGCGATATTTACCTTATATTTAGTACATGGAATTAATTACAGCTGTCTTGGTTTAATATATTGTCTGCCACATCATATTGTGCTCCTGTCATAAAAAAAAACAGCAAATCCTTAGACTCACTGTGAGCAATTCCATTGGAGATCAAATAAATATCTGCTAACTATAAATTGCTTTCCGCCTATATGGTTCAAGCTTAAGCTAGTAACGAAATACCTGATAATTATGCTGATTTAGTAAATCAAGATATAATGTATACCGAAACCAAGGAAGTTGCATTGTATAAAACTCAACCTGTTACATGTAGTATCAGATAAAAAGATTTAAAATACAAAAACAAAAATTTCTGCAACAATTTCACAATGGAGAATGTAAACTGGAAGACAAGCTCATCACTACTCGTAAGCGATGACTGTTACCAAATATTCCTCAGCGTCTACGATACTTATTGTCATACATTTCATATTAAATTAATGAATACTTCTGAACAATTACATGCAGTATGTTCCATGGCAACCATAATGATTAGATCTTGGTTAGAGCAGACATAAATGGATATAATTAGGGAATTAATCCTTTTTTTCAATGTAATGAAGGCCATCCAGTACATATCCATTAATTTGTGGAAGATTTTCTGAAGCACAGGTATTGAAATTGTTCTTTTGATTTTTATATTATGTAATGCAATGAATGAATTATCCTTTATTATGTAATTTTCAATAATTTATTCATTCAGTAAATATTGCTTGGCCCTAAATTAAAGTGGTGGCAGGGGCAATTAATAGGTTGGTGCTGTGCTTTTTTGGATAACCTACCTCATAAATTGAACAGCAACTTGGCAATATTCCAAGGCTGTATAAATATGTCAGCAAGCAGTTAGATGGACAAAAGCTACTCATAATGCATTCACTTGTTATTTATTCTTATTGTAGCCAGTAGTACAGAAACTACAGAGGCGGCTTAATACAATTGACATATTAAAAATTAATGATTATCTGGTAAAACAATTCAAAGTCACCAGATCTAGTCAGTTTGTTAGGTAAGTTATCCAAAATAAGACAGCACCAGACCCTGATATATATATAGTCCATTTATCATTTATGTTTGGACAAATAAAACAAAAAACATAGTTGTCAACGTACAGATGAGCAGCAGTGTACACAGAGTCATAGAGGTCTACAGCACAGAAAAAGGCCCTTCGGCCCATCGAGTCTGCACCAGTCAAACAAGTACCTAACTATTCTAATCCCATTTTCCAGCACTAGGCCCATAGCCTTGTATGCCATGGCATCGCAAGTGCACATCCAAATACTTCTTAAATGTTATGAGGGTTTCTGCCTCTACCACCCTTTCAGGCAGTGAGTTCCAGATTCCCACCACCCTCTTGGTGAAAAATCCCCTCTAAACGTCCTGCCCCTTTACTTAAATCCATGCCCCCTGGTTATTGATCCCTCCACCAAGGGGAAAAGTTCCTTCCTGTCTACTCTATCTATGCCCCTCATAATTTTAAACACCTCAATCACGTCCCCCCTCAATCTCCTCTGCTCCAGGGAAAATAAACCCAGTCTATCCAATCTCTCCTCATAACTAAAACTCTCCAGCCCAGACAACATCCTGGTAAATCTCCTCTGCACTCCCTCTAGTGCAATCACGTTCTTCCTATAATGCGAATTCCAGAACTGCACGCAATACTCTAGTTGTGACCTAACCAGCATTTTATACAGTTCCAGTATAACCTCCCTGCTCTTATATTCTATGCCTATGTACACCATCAGATCCAACGGCACCCATGAGAGGGCCTATGATTTTAAAATATGCGCCCATTATTATTTTTAATGGTTGAATTAACGTTATGTGCATACATAGTTACCCCTTGCTGCCAACAGCCACTATTCACCATCTGATTAAAAACTGCAGAAGTGGTCTTTGTCTCCTGCAGAAAATACAGTTGTTTGGAAGTTAGTTTATTTCTAAAAGTGCTTTTCACTTACATTTTTAAGATGTATACTGTTACATCTCTTGTAGCATTGTGATGTGAGCCAGTAGTTACATGCTATGAGGGGATAGTGCTAAACTGTGGGAGCGAAGTAGGGTTGTACATTTTACTGAAAATTTTGGAAAAAAGTTTTGTAAGGGATGTAAAAGGCAGTGAAGTAAATTGTTTTTGACTAAATCCTGGAAAATAAGGATGTGTTTCTTTTCTTACTCTCGGTAGACAGATCAGTATGCAAATTTAACTCTTTCACATACCATAATTACATCAGTAAATAAATCTCTACACATCTCCCAAAAGGAACGTACCACTTTGCCTGGGACACCATTCTGTCCATTATTTCAATGGTGCTTTTAAATTAGAAAGCCAACACATAGAAAGCTTAAGAAAAGATTAATGTAATTGCATCTTTCATTCTTCACCAAATTTTTCTGCAATATTATTTTTTTGTCAGATTAGTTTTGCTCGTATTTGTGTTCATTCCCCTTGGAGAAGTTAATCAGCTCTCCCAATTGCCCTTTCCATTGAAGTCTCACCTGGTGGGAATAGTCAAATTATCATTGTATAACATTATATAAAATCCATATTGGTATATAACTTCTATAATTCATGGCATTATTAGTAAGCATGTGGAAATACATGAGTCAAACAAGAAGATTCAGCACAGATCTGTGAAGAGCAAATCATGTTTAAAATGATTTTGTGAAGCGATTAACTGCACTGATAGAGGAAATGCAATATATATAATGTCATGGCTACCAAGAGGATAAAAAGTTGATACCAGGGATGATATTAGTTGTGAGGAAAAATTAAAGAAACTGGTGATCTTGACACTAGAATAGAGGAGGGGTTACATAGAAGTATTCATGATAATGAAAGGTTAAGAAGATAAACAACTGATGACTCATACAAGATAAAAGCAAAAAACTGCAGATGCTGGAAATCCAAAACAAAAATAAAAATACCTGAAAAAACTCAGCAGGTCTGGCAGCATCTGCGGAGAGGAACATAGTTAACGTTTCAAGTCCGTATGACTCTTCAACAGAACTAAGTAAAAATAGAAAAGAGGTGAAATATAAGTTGGTTTAAGCGGGGTGGGGAGGGGGGGGGTGGGTGGGGGGTAGAATTGGATAGAGGGCCAGTGATAGGTGGAGATAGCCAAAAGATGTCATAGACAAAAGGACAAAGAAGTGTTGAAGGTGGTGATATTATCTAAGGAATGTGCTAATTAAGGGTAGAAAGCAGGACAAGCAAGGTACAGATAGCCCTAGTGGGGGTGGGAGTGGGGTGAAGGGAAGGGATCGAAATAGGCTAAAAGGTAGAGATAAAACAATGGATGGAAATACATTTAAAAATAATAATAATAATCCGCTTTGCAGAACACCTTCGGTCTGTCCACAAACATGACCCAGACCTCCCTGTCGCTTGCCATTTCAACACTCCACCCTGCTCTCTTGCCCACATGTCCGTCCTTGGCCTGCTGCATTGTTCCAGTGAAGCTCAACGCAAACTGGAGGAACAGCACCTCATCTATCAACTAGGCACTTTACAGCCTTCCGGACTGAATAATGAGTTCAACAATTTTAGATCATGAACTCTCTCCTCCATCCCCACCCCCTTTCCGATCCCCCTTTTTTTTCCCCAATAATTTATATAGATTTTTCTTTTCCCACCTGTTTCCATTATTTTTAAATGTATTTCCATCCATTGTTTTATCTCTACCTTTTAGCCTATTTTGATCCCTTCCCTTCACCCCACCCCACCCCACCCCCACTAGGGCTATCTGTACCTTGCTCGTCCTGCTTTCTACCCTTAATTAGCACATTCCTTAGATAATATCACCACCTTCAACACTTCTTTGTCCTTTTGTCTGTGACATCTTTTGGCTATCTCCACCTATCACTGGCCCTCTATCCAGTTCTAGCCCCCTCCCACCCCTTAAACCAACTTATATTTCACCTCTTTTCTATTTTTACTTAGTTCTGTTGAAGAGTCATACGGACTCGAAACGTTAACTATGTTCCTCTCTGCAGATGCTGCCAGGCCTGCTGAATTTTTCCAGGTATTTTTATTTTTGTTTTGATGACTCATACAAGTTGTCCAGCTCAATGAATGTTTCTTCAAATGCCCTAACTTACCAACTGCACCAGTAATGTCACACACTGCTCAATGTACCACACCCCCATCACTCACCTACCAACGTTCTCAACTTATACCTAAGATTCATAGCTTCACCTCACCCTCATACACGTGATGCTACTGCAAGCCTCACACCCACATTTCACAGCTTGCACAAACTGTCAGCTATTCAACCATGATAACCACATCACCCAAACATATTGCACCACACTCACTGACAAATTTTCCTCTCTTGTGCTAGAGAATGTGGTAGACAGCAAGAACAACAGGAGGGGGACAGGTGTGCTTGCATATTCTAACTCCCATGGAGGAGCTGGTGCTGGCCATTATGGTAAGAGCCACTATTGAGGCTGTGGCCACCAGCAGACCTGAAGCCAATGAAGGTGAAGGTATTCACATACCTATTATACTTGCATTGGATGCAGTACAGTGAAGATTTACTAGATTGGTCCTTGGGCTGAGAGGGTTGTCCTATGATGAGAGGGAGAGTAAATTGGGTCTATATTCCCTGGAGTTTAGAAGAATGAGAGGTGATCTCAATGAAACATATAATATTCTGAAAGGGTTTAATAAGGTAGACACTGAGGGCTGGATTTTCGCTATGAAGTGGAAATTTCCCGATTTGGCAGGCCCACCTCGGTAGAAAGTGCCCCATCAGACCCAATTTCCTCTACATGAGGAGAGGGTGCGGGATAGAGTCAGGCTCACCAACCCCAGGAGCAAATCAGAGGCGTCCACAGGGACAGCCGAATGTCAAGGTGGGCTGTTTAAAAGGCCCGCCTCGGTTCTCTGGGACTTTATCCCAGTTGTTTTGTTAAATTTTAGGCCCTCTAGCCCTCACCCCTCACAACCTACCTCCCCATCCACTCCCCATACCACCCCCAATTGCCCCTCATACCCTCCATGCCAACTCATGCTCCCACTCACACCCATGGCCTCTTATAGCTGTCATGCCAAGTTAATATAATTCAATGCCAATTCATGCCCCTACCCATCCCCATGGCCCCTAATAGTTCCAATTAAAGGCAAGCCAGCATGAAAAGCGCGCTGAGAGCCTCAGTGCTGCCGGGGTGGGGGTGTGAGGAGTGCGAGCGCTGAAGTCTGGGCTGTTTCGTAAGCACAGAGCTGCCTCAGGGAGCTGAAGAATTTTAAAATGAAAAATAATGAATTTTTACAGTAAATGTAAATCTCTTGAAGGGCAGGGAAGATCTATAGAACTGTCATAATGTGAATTTATTTAAATCCACCTTTAAAAATAATAAAAACAGGCTGCTTGTGTTAGTGAGAGTTAGGGCAGAAGTTTTCGTCCCACAGGCGGGCGCGCATCATAATATAACGATATAAACATGTCCCCACAGGTGACTTAGTCGTATGAAGAGGGACATGTTAAAAATGATGTTAAAAAATTTTTATTTTTATTTTTTATTTACTGTTGGAAACCTCATCCTGCCTGTGGATGAGGTTTTGTAAAAAATACAAAGGTTGCTTGGCCTATTCGCCCGCCCACCAACCAAATGGTTGAGCAGGCAGTGAAAAGTACAAATTAATTACATGTTTAAGGGCCTTAATAGGCCTCTTAATTGTCAGCGGTCGCGCACGAGAGTCGAAAGATCGCGAGAGTGCATGATGACGTCAGGATGCTCGCCCGATGTCATCGCGCATTATTTTACTCCCGATCGGGTCAGGTGCACGTCCGCCCACAGGACAAAAAATTCTGCCCCAACTCTCACCAACACAAGCAGCCTGTTTTTATTATTTTTAAAGGTGGATTTAAATAAATTCACATCATGACAGTTCTATAGGTCCTACCTGCCCTTCAAGAGATTTACATTTACTCAAAAAATTCATGACTCCCACACTGCAAGTTAAGACCCTTGCTACACTGAAATGAGGTCTGTTTGAACTCAGCACTGAGTTCAAATGGCCCTCCTAAGTTGGGGTTTCCCTCATGTGTGAGTCACACCTTTCCCCCTTTCCCCTACTAATGAAAACAGGATCTGTTGGAAACGGGGCGGGAGTTCCACATCTGGGTCCCACCCACCATTTTTAAAGGTCTCTGAAATCTTCACAACTCCACAAACTCTGAACCTGAGAGGTTGTTTCCACTTACTGGGGAATCTAGAACATGGGCGATTGAGGATAAGGGGTTAATTATTCAGTACTGAGATGAGGAGAAATTTCTTCACTCAAAGGGCTGTGAATCTTTGAAATTCTCTACCCGCGAGCTTTGTGGATGCTCTATCATTGACTATATTTAGGGCAGGGATGGACAAATGTTTAATCTTTCAGGGAATCAAGGAATATGGGGAGATGGAAAGAAAGCGGAACTGAGCCCAAGATCAATCATAATCATATTGAATGGTAGAGCAGGCTCGATGGGCCGTATGGTCTACTCCTGCTCCTATCCCTTGTGTTCTTGTATACATGAACCTCTTTTTGTCATCCCACTTTTCCTTCATCCCACAACCTCTTCAGAGAGAGAAACACGCACTTCATACTTTCTCCCCTTGCCTTACTACAACTCCTTTTCCTTTCGCATACCAAGAACTGAAACCTGCCCAGGCAGTGGAGGAAGATAAACATACCATTACTCGATTTCACGGTCATGGCCAGATACTGGCATTGCACATAATTTTAGAGGATAGTATAAAAGCTAGATTTGCATGTGGTGAGACATGGGACACGTACACTGCAGTTAGGGCACAGGGAAAGGATGGCGTCGCTACCAGTGGGCAAGGTTGCACACTAGATCTGCTGCAGAGAACTCAGATGATGGCACCGATGGGCCAGGCTACATAAGATGGCCAGTGGTTGTATGTACTTGTTATTGTTTGGCACACTGGGAACCCTGATGCAATACATGTCCTCATTGTCAAGGCATGTGGACACTTGTTGACCCAACCATGATGCAATATCTGATGACAGATGTATAACCTTTCACTACAGCACACAAATAAGCCACTTAATGTCTGGATGTTGCAGTGGAATCTCAGACAGATGCCATGTAAACTCAGTTTGCTGCCACACAGCTCAGACTACTGCCAATGCTCACAACAGTCCAGCAATCTGTCCTCCAACAGATTGCCAGTACTGCTGAGATGCTGCCTTGGGAGAGTGGCAATGCCTCCATGGAGCACAAATGTGCTCTCCTCTCTCAAGATGACAACATTTTCCCTCCCACCACTGCCATTCCACCAGTGCCCATGCTGTTACCTGTCAGCCAGCTAGCCTGGACTATTACCAAGAAGGCGCAGTCCAAAGTCAGGTCCTCCAGGACCACAGCTGTTCAGGGTCATCTATAGTCTCCTCCACTGAAGAGTCAGCAGCCTTCCACCAGCCATGCTGCAGTCACTGGGGTAAAGCTAGGAGCACTACGCCAGGCAAAGGCATCTGCAAATCAGGCACAAAGGTGATGCACAAGGATGATTAGTTGACTTTTGCATGCAATATGGCATAGTTTGATTTATAAATTTGGTTTGGAATGTCTATTTTGCGATGATTTTTATTTTTGCATTGTGGACAAGTGGACACTGTGATGGTCAGAGACAGAGGGAAGGGAAAGTGTGGGACTGTTGGCGAATAGGGAATTAGGGTTGAGTTTACTAATATCGCAGTTGAATAATTCTATCACAGAAGGCGCAGCCAGAAAGGGGATGTATTTGTTACCTCCTCTCTTCCTCTTTCTCCTGTTTTTCTTTCTCCAACATATAGCTGGTGGCAAGGGCTGTGTCCTCATGATGGTGAGGTTGCGTAGCATGCAGCAGATCACCACATATCTGACACCCACTCTGTTGAATACTGCAGGGTTCCTCCAGTATGGTCCAAGCAGTGGAAGTGACTGGCACCCAATTGTCTTCCAGTAGCCAACCTCCAATTTAATGTGGTAACTCAAGTACTGATAATAGAGCAGACAGGCACAGAATAAGTACATCATAACTGCTACATGATGGAGGGCATTCACCCACATGAAATGCTGAACTTGGCCATGCACCAATTCAAGGATTGGAAGCTTTTGCAGTTGCGGCACATCTCGCATTTGGAAGTGTGTGTACTTGATGGCACTTGCACCATGGGAATCCTGCTATCCTGGCAAAACCACATGCATGCTCCTCCTGTTTCTCTCTGGTCAAGAGAACACATGAACTCCAATCTACCGACATAAAGAGCATCAGTGACCTCCCTTATACAGCAGTGGATGGCACACAGGGAGTTTCTAATGATGTTGTCAGCTCCAGCCCAAAAGGATCCTGAAGTGAGAAATTCAAGGCTGCGGTCACCTTTACAGCCACTGTCTTTGCCCTGCTATGAGGTTGCAGGTTTGCCAACAAGAGGTGGCAGATTTCTGTGAGCTTTTCCTTTGTAAGATGGAGTTGATGTACACAATGGCAGAATTTTCCGGTCATGTCAGCAACGGGTTTCATGGCGGGCAGGAGCAGAAAATTTGGAGACAGACCAAAAGACGGAATCCTGCCAGCAGGAAATCAATTTCCCCTCACCACTTTCATGGCGACATGCATCACCATGTCATGAATACTCATTAATAACGCTATTTGCCGGAATCACATTCCATCTCCCAATTACATGCCACACCAGGTATAAGTGGTGTGCAGCTGTCTACCCTCATTTCACTTGTGACTTCGAGGTGAGTGCAACATTCAAAGCCTACCTGCAGCAGCACTGCTCCAGTTTCTCAGCAATGCCAGTGTAATGCCACACTGGTGGGGGTGAAATGTTGGTCTACTCATAATGGGTGTCTCAGGTGCAGGGTTGTTCTGTTCATGGTGGGTGTCTCTGTACTCCAGAAGGACAGCACTCTGTGTGCTCCAGGGCTCAGGCAGGGCTGCACTCTGAAACAGAGACCAGCATTGTGCCCAGGGGGTGGTGGGGTGGGGGGGCGGTGTTGGAGGTGGAGGAGACATGGGGAGTGAATGATGACAGGCAGAGGGGAGACTGAGGGTGGGGAAGTTGGAGTCTGATATGGAAGACTAGAACACAGACTGAGAAGGGGGTGGATGGGAATCGAACTGCATGAACGGGAGGGGATGCATGCAGGCTCTGGAATAAGAGTGGGAGGGTTGTGTTAGTGTGGCACAAGAGGGATGCATTGCACAGAGACTCATGGAGGTGAGGTGTGGTGGGGGGAAGTGAGACTGTGTCATGAAGGAATGGGAGAGCTCATTGAAAGACAGTCATAGCCCCTGGTCTGGGACCAAGGGGTTGGAGTGAGAGATTAAAGGCAGTCCTGGAGTTTTGTGTATCTCATAGTCAGGGTGAGAGATTAAAAGCAGTCCTGGGGAGCAGTCCTGGGGCTTTGTGAGTCATGTTACAGGGCCATGTATGACATGCATGTCATAGTCCCGCTCCAGGGAGGGGCAAGGCCTGTGTGCTCAGTTGGGATAAGGCACAGCTTGGTGTGCAAGGTGTGTTCATTGTCTTACAGTCAGTGGCGATGGGCTTGTCTGGCTTGGTACTGGGCTGCAGATGGGATTGTCATGGTTAGGGGAGGCACCTGCAGCTTGTAAATGAAGAGAAGGTAATAAAGAGGGAGCACTCAAAATTCTCCTAGGGGACTTCTCCTCTGTATGTCACTGTGCACACAGCCTCGAGATGGGGAGAGGCGAGGTCCACATTGGGCATGGGGACATCAACAGTGATGGGTTCAGTTGGGGGGGTTGGAATGTCCACAACAATTACAATGGGATCCAGGGTTATTGGGGGAGGCTGGAGAATAACCAGAGGGAGATCTACCTGCTCACCATGAGGTTCCAGCAAGATTGGAGGGACACGGACACTGACCAGGGGAGGGTCAAAGCTGGTCTCAAAATAGCAACACCATCATCTTGAAATCCCGAAGCTATTGCGCAGTTTAAAATCGAAACTGGAAAAGAGTCTGCACTGGAGGGGTCTGAGACATTGTGGGAGGTGCCCCGGGCAGGACTCAGGGGCCCTTTCAGGGGGCACCCTCAAACTGCTTAGAGTCACAACATTGAAATAGAGACAGAGCTGAGAGAAAAGAGGAAGACTTTCTTGAGAAGGTGCAATTGGAGCCACCGCCTTTTAGTGCGCTTTAATGAGAGACGGCAGGAGCCACTGGCTTCACAATACAGTTGTTTCATTTGAGCTTTTACAGAGAGGTATGTGAGAATGGAAAATGCAAGCAACAGTTAAGGAAGCACAGATGCTGCATATCAGCCAGATCATCAATGAAAGTCTCTCAGTGCATTGTGGAGTTTCACTTGGAGCTGGTGTACTTGATCACCGCCTTTGTGCCCTCCGACATGGTGTGCTTGGCCAGTTCCCCGGGCAGCAGCAGGCGCATGGTGATCTGGATCTCTTGGGAGCTGATGGTGCAGTGCTTCTTGTAATGGGCCAGGCGGGAAGCCTCGCCCGTGATACACTCGAAAATATCGTTGATGAACGAGTTCATGATGCTCATGGCCTTGGAGGAGATGCCGGTGTCCGGGTGAACCTGCTTCATCACTTTGTAGATGTAGATGGGGTAACAGTCTTTCCTGGATCTCTTCCTCTTCTTGCCGTCTTTCAGTGGTGCCCTCTTCTGGGCTTTCTTCGCACCCTTACTGGAAATTGGTGCTTTCTTCTCATCAGCAATGGTTACAGTAATGCTTTCTCCAATTGGCATTGATAACGAGCCAAAGGGCATCCAGTCATTGTTGAAGTGCAAGTTGAGCTTGATCAGCATACTAGATCAGAGATTGCAGGAGTGCCTTTGTTAAGGTGACACATTTCATTAATGTGTCCAAACCTCTTCCAACCTCTGTGGGATTGAGATGTCAAGTATCAGGATTGGCACCTTAGTCACTTTGATCTGAGAGTTTGCGCCTCAGCTGCAAGGCTGTATCAACGAAAAGCTAGTAGCACAGACGCAGCTCTAGAGCATGACAGTGGCTTTCTGTTTGCGAGTGGAAGGTCTGTTATATTTGTCCAATGTTCATTAATCTGTGGCATCTATCAGTCCACAGAGAGAAGGAGGATTGAATAAAGGAGCCTGTGCCCAATGCTGCCTTCTTGATGGCAGTGATCTGATTGAGGGAGAGGAGAAGGGCCCGGTGCCGCCTAGCACAGTTTCAAGAGGAGACCGAGCTTAAGGTTCATGGTCCAGGGGAGCCCCAGCAACACCCAGATGATGAAGAGATTAGACCCATCCCACGGAGGCAGGTCGCATGACCAAGGGTCTACCGAAGAAGACTTTCCTATCTGGATATGAGTGAAGGACAATGTCGCACACGTCTTCACTCGTCAAGAGATGTGGTGGGTCATATCTGCCATATTCTGTGGGAGGATCTAACGCCCCATGGACTGGGAGGACATTCCCTGGCAGTGCCCCTAGAGGTCACTGCCATGCTCAATTTTTTTTCCTGTGAATCATTCCAGGCATTTCACTTTCCTCAGCACATAAATGTATCAAGGAGGTGACTGATGCCATCCACAGTAAGGCTCAGCATTATGTGAAGTTCACACTCGATGAAGCTAGCCAGGCTGCTAGATTTCTGGGGTTTGCAGCTATTTCAGCCTTCCCTAGAGTACAGGGTGCAGTCGATTGCACACGTGTCACTCTGAGAGCTCCATGGCAGTACAATGATATCCATGCCTCAACAAGAGCAACAATAGAATAAACCATTAGACTGCTGAAAATGAGGTTCCGCTGCATGATGTGCACAGGTGGAGCACTGCAGTATGTGCCAGAGAGAGTCTCAGGATCATATGACCTGCGCCCTAGACAACCTCGCACAGCAAAGCGATGAGGAATTTGCAGACAGAGAGATGGAGGAGCTGAAGTCTCCCCAGGCGAGGAAGAAAGAGAAGAAGCTGATGTTCATGAGGGAATGGAGGATGCGGCTCCAGATGCAGATGCCAGAGCAATGGAGCGATGCACCAGACAGGCCAGTCATACCCTCATTGCAACCAGATTCCAGCCAGAATGAGGCCCCTGCGAGACCTTTTGATCTGCTCCTCAATAAAAGTCGCAGTTAAGTGCCAGCAGAACCAGAACAGTCCTTCCAGACCAACCTGCGTTCCTGTGGCCTTTGGCATCTAGAAGGAAAATTGCTGTAGGCCCTTGGCACGAGCAAGCCCATGTGCATGCTTTCATGGAAGCCACATACACTTGTGATTTTGGGAGGAAGTCAAAGATGACTAAGTGACACTCACCCCAAATGCTGGCAAGGCCTTGCTAAGAACTCTACACATCCACCTGCAATATATTGAATGCCTCAGCTACAAATGCTATTCAAACAATAGCTTCTGATAGATGCAAGTGAGCATTACCTGCTAGCTTGTCAACTAGGTTCCAAACACCAGACCTTACAAAGGTTGCCCAAGATAAAAACCTGCAAATGTCAAGATAGTCAGAGATGCCATTACTTCCAAGGCCATGTAATAAACGGTGTCTCCAGAGGCCCACATCACCCAGTATTGATTGCCCATGAAGTGCCATGCCCTTAAATGCACCCATCAGTTGTTACAAGTCCCAACATAATGACCATTCAACATACATGAATAATGTCTAAGCTTTTCATCTTGCGCTCATCGGGACACTCGCAAGAATACCAATATAAGGTGAAAACAACAATTTATGCTGTATGTGAAGAGAGTGCTGATTGGGTGGCAAGTGGCATTGCCATGGGGAATACACCACTGATGGTGACTGACAGTTAACTGCCAAGCATTGTTTGAAATTCAAACAATGTCTTAATGGGCTCCATCCTGCACTCAAATTCACCTTTGAAATGGAGCAGTCAAATGAACTCCCCTTCCTTGGCATACTAGTTGAGAAATCTGCCATGGGATTCTCTACCATGGTCTACTGCGAGCCAACCTTCATTGGTCAATAGACACGTTGGGATTCTTACAGTTCCTAATTGTTACATGCAGCTGAGGATTTAAATATAGCAAACGTATCATCCACATATCGGAAATATGCAATGGGTAGGAGGTTAGGTGTTATTCCATTGAAGACATGTTTCTCATGGAACCCAACAAAGATGTTTGCTAGAGCTGGGCCCGAGGGTATCCCATGGCAACACCATCTATTTGGGCATTCATGGTGTCATTAAAATTGAACTCAACTGCGTGAGTTGCCGAGTTCATAAGTTCAATGTATACTGATTTCACGCAATGGTGGCAGGTCTAGATCACCATGATATAGCGCTGCAGCACAAATATCTATGACTTCCTTAAGTGGAACATTGGTGAATAGGTTGGCAATGTCAAATGAGCACATGGACACAGCATTGTTATCGATATGCAAATCCTGTTATGGCCTTTGCAAATGTGAAGGGAAACCGTGTATGTAGAAAACTTGGTCAAAACTGGTTGTAATAATTTGCCCAACCATTTGGCCAATTCATGTTGTGTAGAGCCGGTCATAGATAAGATGGAGTGTAAAGCGACATCCCTTTTGTGTGTCTTGGGTAGCCCACACATACGTGAACGTAGCAAACCGTGAGGACGAACCCTGTCATATATATCACGTGGTAGCTCATCGCTCTTACACAAGTCCAGCAAGCGTTTTTTTAGCTTATTTTCAAGCAAGGCTGTCCGGTCATGCTGAGTGGCAGGTTCAATGGATATGAATTTTGACCTGTCATTAAGAATGGCGTGCATTTTGTTGATATAATCATGCTTGTTAAGGATCACTATTCCCGTCCCTTTGTCAGGTTTACTGATGTGTATGTCTGGATTGGTCTTAAGGCCTTGCAATACTGTAAGGCATTCATGTTGCATGCGAAAATTGCAATGTGGTGTATTTGCATGTACATATGTTAATACATAGGGCCCTATTCTTTGCAGACAGAAAGAACATGTACATACATTGTGCCTGTTTCAACTAAACAAAATAAGTGACAGCCATTCGCTGACTCATTCCTCAGGGAAATGCCTTGACCAATTAGGGTCAAGCTGCCTGGTTTAAGTTTCAAACAATGCTTGGCAGTTAACTGTTAATCACCATCAATGGCATATTCTCCATGGCAACACCACTTTCCATTCTTCACATACAGTATAAATTGTTGGTTTCCCCTTTCCCCCTTATATTGGTATTCTTGTAAGTGTCCTGATGAGTGCAAGACAAAAAGCTTAGACATGTCTCTTTCCTCTGCAATACTCAAGTTCTCTACTACCAAACTACTACACATGAATAAAGTCCTCCAAAACATATTTACACATAAGATATATTAATATAATGAAGAGACACCCATGTCACCTTTGTGCCATTACGGTTTTTTTATCTTACATGTCCTAATGCTACGCCTTGGTGCAATCCTAATATCTGTAGCTGAGGTGGAGGCAGCCTGCTGATTACTGTGCCCCGTTGTATGAGATGACTTTAGTGATGTCCTCAGGTGGTCTGAGGCCTAGACGGCTTCCACACAGTTGGTGGAGGTGATGGGGTCACTGGCAGAGAAGAGGAGGGGTGGCAGCGCACCCTTGGAGCACCCTGAGATGATGCCCTTGGAACGGCTTGCTGGCGCTCCTCCTCCCTGTTGGTGCACGATGGCACCTCCCTGACTCCAGGAGAAGGGGCACCTGGAGGGAAGTTGAGATGCCTTGTCCCTGTCTCACCTAGCCACCACCAATCGGAACCCATGACTGGTGCGATAGAATGCAGGTCCGAGCGCATGCCTGGCAGCCACTGAGTGTTCTGCTGGGCCTGGCTCTCCATGGCAGTCTTCACCATTTCCATGAGGAAGTCAAGCTCTCGCATGTCAGAGCCATGACAGTACTCAGAATTTGAACGGATGACCTCAAGCATTTCTGCCAGATGTTCCCCTGCCTGCCTCTGCATCTCCATCAGGTTTCTTACGGTCGATTACTGAGTTCCAGCATGGGCCTGGTCTCCAGCACTCCTCCGACTGGCAGGGACCTCAGCTATCATATCTTCTATCAGCTGCAGGAAGTCTGTGATGTGCTCACCTGATTGTGACCGCAAGCCTATTCTTGAATGTGTACCCACCGAGGTGAATGCCTGCGCTAGTGGAGGATGCAGGGGAATGACATGACGGTGCATCCTCTGAGTGTTCTGTCTCATCATCCTGACAGGCGGAGCTGGAAAGAAGGCTGCCTCTTTCTTTTGGTCTTGCTGTGAGGACCTACAGTGGAGGACACAAAGAATTAACTCATGGTTATGCACAGTTCCTTTTCTCATCAATGTTTCAGACATTACCTCTGCATGTTCTGTTGTCAGCAACAGACTGGAAGCATCCTTACTGGAATGCTTTGAAATGCTGGTCTCTTCATCTGTACACAATCATCCCCCTTCTTCCCAAGCCAATTCTAAAGTCTTCTCTTCTGTCGGGGTCAAGAGTCTGAGATTGAGGACACCACCACCTGTCTAGAGCTCTCCCTGAAGTTGTGAGCTCTTTCTTCCCTGCAGACAGAGGAATTGGGTATCATCTCAATGGATGCATAGCCACTTTATGAACATGCATGTCTATGATAGCTCTTGTGTCCTCCTTAGTAAGTGTTCCACACACACACAGTCTTGCAACAGGTACAACTTTCAGAGCGTAAAGTGGCTCCCAAACATTAATTCCACATGTTCCACCTGATGCTGGGGCCTGCAACCCAAACTGCAGTCTGGAATATCTCTCCTCTTGGATATTTCGGTTGCTTGTTGCCCTTTTAAATACCACTTTTCAGTGACTACACAGTGCCACTTACCCTTGTGGAGTGCAGGGGATCATTCATCTTTTTCCTGCACTGGACTCAGCTTCTGCTGTGGACCTCAAAGCCGCTAACCTTCACTGCGGCCTCCATCTAGGCCGCCTTGGTTGATGGGAGAGCCTCCTGCCGCCATCCCTGGGACCTCCTGCCATCCCCAGATGGAGGAGAACCTGCGGGGAGGCATTGCTAAACTGTGGGCCACTCATTCTCTGCACTCTGACATTTGCCCACTTTTGTATGGGGTGACAGCAGGTGATCGAGATCAACAGGGGAAGAGGTGTTGGCAGCAGCGCCAGTTCTTAAACCTCCTCTCAGACAGCAAGAATGACGCTCCAGGCTTGTAGGGAATTAATGCCTGTCCAGGTACCCTCTAAATATGGTACCCAGATCTTTGACCCCATGAGGTAATGGTGGGAGCACCAACTTCCTGCCCGGCCCTGCCACATGATTAGCCGGGCTCCTTGCACATGAATAGCTAATTGACTGGTCACCGCATGATTGCTCCGGGCCAGCTGTCCTGCCTATGACTGGAAGTGTTCTGCACTTGCGATCCCACCATCGACACCCTCAGTGCTACAGAAAGATTCCGCCCAAGATGTTTCAAGAGAGGTGTGGAAAAGAGCCAGGTCAGGATGAAATAAAGGTAGATAATGTAAAAGCTTATTTTATCAAAGGCAGAAGACATGTATTGAAAGCTCTATAAGTTGCGAGACGATGGATAATGTCAGGGTTGACTTGAAATCCATGGGCTGAATTTTATGGGGGTGGGGAGGGGGTGTATTGCTCACCCCCCCTCCTCCCCCCCCCAGGAGGAAAGTCAGTGCTGCACCGACAGACACTCAACAAGGCTGCCCCGCGGCAATAACATGCTGCAGGTGACCTTAAGCAGGTGAGGGTCGGACTTCAACCCCTCAGTGGGAGGAAGCCCCGCCCTAGAGAACTGGCAGCCAATCTGATTGGCTGGCATCTCTAGCAGCCCCAGTAGCACCAGAGTTCAGTAGTGGGCACTTCTGGAACTGCAAGGAAGCCCATGGAGAAGAGATCCTGGAGGTGCGGGACTAAGGTAAGTTGCGGCTTTTAGTGCGGGAAGGAACTGGGAAGCTTTGGAAGTGGGGTGAGTGGGGGTGGCGGGGCAGGTTTTGAAGACCAGGGTGGGAGGAACAAAGGTGGGGGGGTTAATATCTTGGGGGATGATTGCCCTCGATGCACACAGGGCACCCCAAAAAGATGAACCCCCCACTTCCTTTTCGCCTTTTCCACAAAGTTATTTAAAAAGTGGCTTTCTGAATCACACTTGCCTGCCCACACTAACTGTTTTATGGCATGGGCAGTGTATTGTTCGGGTCAATCGGCTTTTTAATAAGCTGAATTGTCCGTTAATTATTTCTTAAAAATTGCATGTGGGCTGCCGATTTTGGTGCCTGCCTACCCTATTGTGGGTACCAGGTCAGGGTGGGTAGTAGCCCAATACCAAAAACATGCCTGGCATAGGGCCATAAAATCCAGCCCTCCAGTTTTAAAAAACGAACTTGATGCTCCACTGAATAATTTATATTAAGAAAGACTTTTACTAGACGATCCTGTCAGTATAACATCCTGCCCATTATTGTGAGATAGGTGTAAAAGCTGTTGATCAAGGAACCTTGATGCTGCAGTCAGAGCGAGTAGTGACCTAGTCAGTCACTGAAGAGACTACAACCAATGTGAGGTAACCACGTATGGGTGATTGTATACCTTCTTGTGCCATATTTTGATCATTCATTGTAAATGCTTAGTAGTTCGTAGTAGAGCAGAGCTTTGCATTGCATGATTTTGATTTTTGATGTCTGGGTAACCTAATAAATCCTAAAATCTCACTCAGATGTTTGAGTGTGTTCCATTATTCCCGGAATTCTCTGGTTCAAGCAAAAGGGAATAGACTCAAGTCTTACACTCCCTCCCATTCTGCAAGCCAAAAGGTGTGATAACTAAAGCACCATAACTGGGAGCAAGTTGTCTAACCAGAATTCTGGAAGTCAGAACCAAGGCCTTAACCACATGCAGCACCACTCCATGTCGACTTCACCAACATTAACAACTCTGCAAACCACCAGACACTTCTAAAGACTCAAACAGAGCCAGCAGAAATTAATAAGCAACTAACTCAATAGTGGTTGATGATTCCTTTAAATAGTGCAGGCGATTGTGGGGGAGTGGGCGTTCCTTCCCACTGCTGAATGCATGTTCAGTTGTGCAAAGTTAAGAGAGGTCATTAGCTGACATTATGAGGTTGAAAATAGCAGTGTGGGTGTCAAATCAATGCTATACTCTGATGTCATAGCCTGCCTTCTCTGCATACTTCTGGTGCATGCTCCTAATCCCCATGTTACTGACCTCCCCAAAATGGTGTTTGCAATGAACCAGGGAACCATACCACCTGTAGCACCAAAATTACGGGTGCGACTGAGCCGTATTTTATGGTTTTTACATTTCGACTGTTACGATATGTGTTATTAACATGAGCTGCTCTTATTGTCAGCTATGTTATTCCTCATCACAGTTTATTCAAAAATAACAAACATCAAATTTCTTGGAGGGTGCAAGCCCATCTCTAGATGACCTAGAAAGTAATCCTTACATTTCAATGCTCAAATCTCCTTCACAAACTTATCCTTCTTTCCCTGTGAAGAACCTGTTTCTGTGTACTTAATTTTTTTCATTGCAATATAAGGGGTGGTTATATAAGGCATCTCTCTCTCTCTTCAGGTACCATGCCCTATGAGAGTGTTGGTGATCATGGACTTCCAAGTTAATCTTGCTCTGCAGGCATGGATCATTTTTGTGGTACATTCATTGAGTTTCTGAGACTCTTTAGAAAGATAATTTTTTGTCTTGTTAGGACCCCACCCACAGGTGAGGTTCCCCAAAGTTGTTGATCCAGGTGAGACCCCTCAATTTGTTACCGTCTGGCTATGACACCCCCAAATTGTTATGCCCCAGGTGAGGAGGGATGAACTGGCTCCCTGTCTTTTTTCAGCATCCCCTCTGTTGGTTGCAACAAAATTTAATCTAAAAAGAATCACTTTTGCGGATTCCTTTTTCCTAGACCCAATCATTCTGGTTTTCAAGGAGCCAATTTGATCAGACTTTCTTGAGTTAAAGGTAAGAGTAAGTTTATTAACTACCAAAGGCAAGAAAGGATAAAATATATGCATATACGATCACAAAAGCTAAAGTAAGAATTTAGCTTGAAGTAAGTGAAAATATTAAGGATTACAGAACAGTCCTTGACTTGCGAGGAGTAGGTGATTGAGCGTTGTGGACATTGCGATTCAAGATTCGAGTAGAATTGACTCCGGTAGATGAATAGTTGGTTTTGAGGTTCCGGTAGTATTGAATTCGGTGGAGAGGGAGAGAGATCGGGATACCTTCAAAATGGCAATTTGCATGGCTGTTACTTCTGAGTCAAACTTCCAGCACTTGCTTTCTCAGAACACCCACCGACAGACACCGGGGCAGCTTTTCAGCTCACTTTTAAACCCTTCTTTGTATATTCCAAGTGGGAAGCAAATTCACAAATCTGTCTGGGCATTGTCACAGGATCTCTTGATGAAATGATACTCATCTCCCATTATGTCCCATTGTCTCTACTGAAGGGAGCAATTAGTTTCTGGATGTCTTTAGAAGTATCTTGTCTGGAAACAGGTTGGAGTTCCATTACCTCTTAGGGGGTCACCCTGCAGCATTCCAGCCAGTGGCTTGTATGCATTTTTAAAAACTCAGGTCTTATTTTTAAAGTCCAAGATTTCTGGATTCAATTTGTTTTTTCCTTCATCATCATGACAGTCTACCTCAATCTCTTTTATCACTAATCATTCCCATCAGCATCAGACTTTTGAAATCATGATTTCTTATTACATGCCCAAGGAATTCCAGCCGTCTCTTCCTGACCTTGGTCGGCAGTTTGGTTTCAGATTTAACTAGCACCTTTTCTTAATTTTTGCCTCAAAACCACAACTCTGCAGCCTCCATTCTTCTCTGCATTGCTTCACTGATTGTCCAACACTCACTTCCATATGTCAAAATTGGTGTGATGTAGATCCCAGGATTCTCAGCTTTGTTTTCATGGCTAATTTTAAATTGATCATAATCTTTTTTATTTTTTGAAATGGACCTTTGGCTATTCCAATCCTTCATCTTATTTCTTTGTTGCGCTCTACGTCTGATGTTAACATACCTCCTAGGTAACAAAATTTATCTACCTGCTTGACCTTTTTATTCTTCACTGTAATCTTACATGCTGGCATAACTTTCCTTTTGGACACTACTGGATATTTTGTTTTCTTACAAATTATGCTTAGCTCTTATAAGGTATATCTGCAGCTCAAGCTACAACCAACTCATGCCTCAATGCACACTCAGCACATCCACTTGTTTTCATTTAATAGCCATAGGCAAGGCCTTTAGATTTCTTGTCTCACAGAAGAGTGGGGTCCAAATTGTGAAGTGATCCCAAAAAACAGGTAAGAATCCTGTAATCCAAAGAAATCAATGAGTTATGTAATTTACTTTGTCTCAATGGCCAATTCATGGGCATATCTTCAGGCTATTGTTTGATTTGTTAGCATTTTGGTTGGGGCCTAAGGGGCAATGTGACTTTTCTGGTTTGCATATATGATACAGGCAGCAAGAGGTGGGCTCTGATGCAGAAAGAAAAACAGGGCAATATATTTATTCCATAAATAAATTCAAATGAACTAAGTTAAAAGAGACCTTAGGGCTGTTGGTAGGCTGGTTGCTGAATATGCCAAATCACTACAGAACAACAGTCAGAAAAGCTAGCAGAATTCTGAACAGTATAGTCAAATCATGACAGTGCAAGGTAGAGCATATAACGCTCAAACTGTAAAGTGCTTTGGATGACTATTTTTTATCACCAAGACAGAAGAGGGACATTTAAGCAATGTGGCAAAGAAAAGCCACAAGATGGAGTGTGAGCATCATGAACAATATCCAGGCTTGGGCTAATAAGTGGCAAGTAACATTTGTGCCACACAAGTGTCAGACAATGATCATCTCCAACAAGAGAGAATCTAAACATCTCCTCTTGACATTCAATGCATTGCCATTTCTGAATCCCTCACCATCAACATCCTGGTTGTTACAATTGACCAGCCATATAAATACTGCGGCTATAGAATCAGGCCAGATGCTGGGCAATCTTTGATGAGTAACTCACCTCCTGACTCCCCAAAGCCTGTTATCGTGATGGAATACTTTCCTTTTGCCTGGATGAGTGTAGCTCCAACAACACTCAAGAAGCTCAACATCATCCAAAGCAAAGCAGCCCATTTGATCAGCTCACCATCCACCACCTTAAACATTCACTCCCTCTACCATTGGCACACAATGGCAGTAGTTTGTACTGTGATATCTTTGCAGGAGAAAATAGGCTGTGTGCCTCATGGAGTTCAAGTGACCAACTGAACTGGTTTGTTCTGGTTTGGTTTATATACATACATATGCAAATGCCCACAAGAGGGTGCTATTATACTCTTCTCTCTACAAAAAAGTTACACAATGTTCAAGTTCCATACAACTTATACACATTCCTTGTTTTTCATTTATTTACAAATCCAACTTAACCACTGGTTTCATATTCTTAGGAGGATTCCTCTTCTCTGAGCACAAACTTTCAAAACTTGGGGAAGGACCTTGACCTATATTGGCCTGAGTCTGAGCAGAAGTTTTCTCCAACAAAGACTGATTTTGCCTTTGTCCTTCTATTGAACTTGCCAATTCACAAGACATATCTGTCTGACTCTGACATAGATCTGAATTGGTCTCAGGCACAACTTGTGTTGGAGTAACTATTGGTACTTGTACCCCAACTATCCAAGTCATTAGACTCAATTGATTCTTCCCAACTCCTTTCTTCTTCATGAGTCTTCCTGCCATTTCATCCACTTATGATGATGATCTTTCACCTTAACTCTCTGGTTCAACTTTGAATTTCTTTCTCTCATTCTACTCCTAGCATGACTCTCTTTCAGCTTTTCTTCCACTGACTGTGCTAAATGTGGCTCAGCAATGAAAATCTCATTCTAGGATTTCTTCTAAGAACAATTCAGCTGGTGTTCTGCCAGTAGTAGTGTGTGGTGTGTTACGATAAATAAACACAACATTCGCCAGTTTGTGATTCAATAACATCTGGGGCAGAATTTTCTGCCTGTCGGGCGGGTGGGCCCGACCCAATCTCCAGCGGGTGGGGAGCTGATCCCCACCGGAGAAGCGGGCCCCGCCGCTATTTTAAGTGGGCAGGCCAATTAAGGTCCGCCCAGCGTGACCTCCGCCGGGAAGCGCTATGCGCTTCCTGTGCGGGCGGAGGGGGGATTCCCCAAATGCGAGAGTGTGTTCTTATGCGCATGCGCACGAAAGAGCGCACATCTCCCTGAGGCTAAGTGCTGCCTCAGGGAGATCGCTGACAGCTGTATACACTTTAAAAATAGAAAAATAATAAAATCCTTAACATGTCCCCCTCATGTGACAATGTCACTTGAGATGGGACATGTTAATAAATTTCACTGAAACTTTAATAAACTTTTTTAAACCCCACATGAAACCTCATCCCGCCGGTGAATGAGGTTTCATGTTTTTTCAGAAGCCCGCTGGGACTCCTGGCCTGCCCACCAACCTTAAGGTTGGACGGGCAGGTTCTTTAATTGTTTTAATTATCCTGTCAATGGCCTCAATTGGCCATTGACAGGTTGGCAGGCGCACAGCTGATTTTGCTGTGCCCCCGCCTTCCTGAAAATTTAAATGGGGCGGGGTGACGTCGGGGGTTCCCGCCCCCTGCTCGCCAACGGCAAAATCCAGACCCTGATGTTTCTTCCAATTTGTATCTAGCATTTGTTTAACAAGTGCATGGTGGAACTCTAGAGTTCTACCATTCATTCTCATGAATTTTACAAACTCCTCTGAACAAAACTGAGGTCTGTTGTTGGACACAATTTCTTCTGGGACCCATAGGCAACAAACAAACTACTTTAAATATCAAGAGTTTTGCTAGTTGTTGTTCAATTCATCAGAACCCCGTCAACCCATTTTGAATGACTCTATCACAATCAGTAGTTGTTGCCCTTAAAACTCTGCAAAAAGCTATGTGCAGCGCCTCTGCCACACTCTCGCTGGCCATTTCCTTGGTTGCAAAGGTACCAATGGTGGCTCCTTTTCTACTGCTTGACACACACTACACTGTTTCAGTGTGTTTTCTCTGTCCTAATCTAACCCTGAGCAACAAAGATAGCTCCTCATTAGACTCTTTGTCAAACTCATCCCTAACTGTTGATCATGAAGATCACATAGTAACTGCGACCTGTACCTTTCAGGAATTAAAACACCACTTCCCCGCATGGTACAACCTTTGTCAACTGATAACCCGTTCTTATTCATAAACATGGCCTAATTTCTAAATCCTGTATCTGTGTTAGCCATTCATTTGCGATATAGTCCTATACCCTTGCCAATGCAGGGCCCCCACGAGTTGTTCTAGCTATGTCATCTGCTGTGACTGATAATTCACCTACATGTGAAAAGAAAATACAGCTTTCCTGTTGGGCTGAACCTCAGATGGGGATGGTAATCAAGACAACGCATCGGCATTACAATGACCTTCCGATTGTCTAAATTTAATGTGGTATGGACAAGCAGACAAAATGAAAGCCCATAGCTCTGCATTTGGGCTGCAGGATACTGGTGACTTTGGATTCAATATAGCCATCAATAGCTTATGATCAGATTCGATCATGAAACTATGACCATACAAGTACTTATGAAATCTCTTCACTCCAAAAATCAAAGACAATGCTTCACGTTTTATCTGAGCATAATTTTTCTCAGTGGTACTAAGAGTACATGAGGCAAATGCAATTGGTCTCTCCTCACCACCGTTCAACACATGAGAGATCACAGCACCTGCTCCAGAAGGAGAAGCATCACATGCTGGCTTAATCTTTTTGCATAGATCATAATGTGCTAGCATGGCACCATCTACCAATTGACTTCTACTCAACTTAAATGCTTTGTCACACTCCTTTGTCCAGTTTCACAGAACACCTTTCCTCAACAGTTAATTCAATGGATGCAATAGGTTGCCATATTTGGTATGAATTTACCGTAGTAATTCACAAGACCCAAAAACAATCTGAGATCAGACATATTCTGAAGGTGTGGCACATTTCTCATTGCTTGAACCTTACCCTTGGTAGGATGTAACCCATCTTTGTCTACTCTGTGACCCAAGTACTGCAGAGAGTTTTGAAGCATTTCACATTTGTGTGTCTTTGTCCAAACTCCATGGGCAGAATCATCCCTGATTTGCATGGAGTGCGGTAGCGGGCGGGTAAAATGACGCATCGTCCCAAACCCGCCGCATTAATTGTGCATTCCTGGGATACACACTGTTTCCATGGCGGGCGAGCTCTCATTTGCCCACCAGGTCCATCACCTCGCCAGGCGCCTTTTTTTAAAGTGCAGCCGCACGCACACCTCTCAGTGCTTCCAGCCCACGACTGCTGCAAAGAAGACATGGCCCCGAAAGGCAAAAAGACAGTAGCCTCCAGGTTCAATGATGCGTCCCTCGAGTGCCTTTTGGATGCAGTGGAGGCTCGCCGTGATGTCCTCTAGCCCCACCATGGAGTCTTTGGTCCAGGACATTGCTCCTGCACTGCTGCACAGGCAGAACTCCATCGCTGATGCCATAGTTGGCCTTCAGCAGTGTGTACGCAAGAGGGGTGTGGCGAAGCTCGATCTCACTCCAGCTACCCCTTCTCCTCAAGGAGTCAGCCAGGGGCCCTTGGACACCCATAGGGAGGATGATCAGCAGGTGCACACCACAGGGCCATCCACCCAGGTGTCTCCAGAAGTGTCCTGCCCACCCGAATCCCCTCTTCCTGTGACCCCAGCAGCTCCAGCTTCATAGCTCGAGGAGGGTGTCACTGCCACACAGCAGGTCCCTGAAAGTAGGCCGGGGCCCTCCAGGTCTCGGCCCTCCAGAAGACGCCTGTCAAGATCATCACAGGGCGTAGCAGTCAGCAGGCTTCCTGCACCTCCACAGCGCATGTCTGGGGAGCACCAAGATGTACCGGCAGGGCTAGGAAGGTTAAGAAGATGTAACTCTTTTGGAGTCAACTAAATAAACTAAAATAACAAAATGAAGGACAAAATAAACATAGCCCCTAACCTAGGGTAACTGAAAAACCAAAGACAAAGTTTAAAGGAAACTTACAAACATCAAATTAAAATGTGATTAAGGGGGCCGATAAATCACCCCAGTCCCCGCGGTGCCCACCGGGCACGGAAAGTCTCAATGGTACAGGCAGGCACCGCGTGCTCCCTCTCCAGGGACATCTAGCCACGAATGTAGCCGCAGAAGAGGGGCAAACAATCGGGTCGGACAACCCCCTCAGTCACCCGCTGCCTCAACCTGTTAATGGCCGACTTGGCCAGGCACAGGAACAGGTTCACGAGGAGGTCCTCCTCCCTCCCGGCCCCCCTCTGTACTGGCTGCTCATAGATCTGGAGCGTGGGGCTGAAGTACAAACAAAACATCAATAAAAGGTTCTTTAAATAACTGAAAAGGGAGTGCAGCCTACAACACCCTATATAAACGTGGTCCACGGACTCCACAAGACCGCAAAAAGCACAGGTCTCTTGGGAGACTGTGAACCGACATATCTTGCGGTTGTACAGGACTGCTGCATGCAACACCCTCCACCCCAGGTCCCCGGTGGAAAGCGGGAGGACACCTCCATAGAGGACCCCCCAATGGGGACCTCCACCGCCAGATGGCAACAAAGCACGCCAGGGCATGTCCGGGTGGCAGGCGAGGGCAAGGAAGTGAAGGGTGTGCAACAGCAGCCCGTACAGGAAACCCCTCTGTGCCGTGCTAAAGGGCACGGAGGGGCATTTCCGCGAGGCGACTCAGGTTGCAGGGCACCGGCTCCTGAGGGAGGGTTTGGGGCTTGGGGCCAATGTGGAATTCTGTCCGAACAGGGATACGCTCAGGTGGAAGACCACCACGCACCTAGGACACCGGCCTAGTATGACTTCGGGTCGGAGCACAACCATCCTAAGGTCTTGAATGGTATTGGCCGTGAGCCAGACGTCCACGGATGCACGACGTGCCAACTCCTGCGGAAGCATCCAGTCCACTCCTCCACCACCCAGCACGTCCCCGATCCTGGTCACCCCGGCAGCCACAGCCCTCCTCTCTGCCAGCCACTGAAAAGGACGGAGGGACGGATTCCTGAACAGTGGCTCTCTGACGATAGCTACTACTCCTGACAGGGGAGAGCTGCGTCGCGAGGCGACCATGTTCCAGACTTTGATCAGGTCCTGGTAAAAGACGGGCAACGCCTGCAAGGAGCCACGAAGGCCCCTCAGGTCTATGAACAGGAGCTGCACGTCATAATTCAAGCCATGCACCTGGTGGAAGAAATACGTCACCAGGAAGAAGATGTAACTCTTTTGGAGTTAAACAATTAAACTAAATTAACAAAATAAGGGATAAAACAAGCACAGCCCCTAAGTCAGGTCAGCTGTAAAACTAAGGACAAAGTTTAGAGGAAACTTACAAACATTAAACCAAAATGTGATTAAAGGGGTCGATAAAACATCCCAGTCCCCGCGGTGCACACCGAGCACGGAAGGCCTCGAGAGTGCCGGCAGACACCGCATGCTCCCTCTCCAGTGACACCCAGCCGTGAACGTAGCCGCGGAAGAGGGACAAACAATCGGGCGGGATGACCCCCTCGATCGCCCGCTGCCTGGACTTGTTAATGGCCAACTTGGCCAGGCCCAGGAGCAGGTTCACGAGAAGGTCCTCCTCCTTTCCGGCCCCCCTCCGCACCGGGTGTCCATAGATCAGGAGCGTGGGACTGAAGTGCAAACAAAACATTAATATAAGGTTTTTTAAATAACTGAAAAGGGAGTGCAGCCTACCACACCCTATATAAGCATGGTCCACGGACTCCACAAGACCACAAAAAGGGCAGCTGTCCTGGGAGTCCGTGAACCTACACATTCTCTGGTTATAGGGGACTGCTGCGTGCAACACCCTCCAACCCAGGTCCCCGATAGAAAGCGGGAGGACACCTCCGTAGAGGGCCTCCCAACGGGGGCCTCCACCGCTGGACCGCAACAAGGCACGCCAGGGCGTGTCCAGGCGGCGGACGAGGGCGAGAAAATGGAAGGTGTGCAGCAGCAGTCTGTACAGAAAGCTCCTCCGTGCCGTGCCAAATGGCACGGAGGGCATGTCCCCGAGGCGGCTCATATTGCGGGGCACCGGCACCCGAGGGAGGGTTCGGGGCTTGGGGCCAATGTGGAATTCCGTCCGAACAGGGGAAAGTTTAGGCGGAAGACCACCGCGCACCTGGGCCACCTCGAGACCTAAAATGACATCGGGTCCGAGCACGACCATCCTTAGGTCTTGGATGGCATCGGCTGCGACCTGGACACTAAATGACACGCGACGCGCCAACTCCTGTGGGAGCATCCAGCCCAGTCCTCCGCCACCCAGCACGCCCCCGATCCTGGTCACCCCGGCAGCCACAGCCCTCCTCTCTGCCAGCCACTGAAAAGGACGGAGGGGCGGATTCCTGAGCAGTGGCTCTCTGACGATAGCCGCTACTCCTGACAGGGGAGAGCTGCGTCGCGTGGCGACCACGTTCCAGACTTTGATCAGGTCCTGGTAAAAGACGGGCAACACCTGTAAGGAGCCACCGAGGCCCATCTGCTCTATAAACAGGAGCTGCACGTCATAATTCAGGCCGTGCACCTGGCGGAAGAAATATGTCGCCAGGAAGAAGATGTATCTCTTGTAGAGTTAAAACAATTAACTAAATTAACAATAACAGGGGAGAAATCAAGCACAGCCCCTAAGTCAGGTCAGCTGTAAAATCAAGGAAAAACTTTAAAGGAACCTTACAAACATCAAACCAAGATGTGATTAAAGGGGTCAACAAAACACCCCAGTCCCCGCGGTGCCCACCGGGCACGGAAGGCCTCGATGGTGCCGGCAGACACCGCGTGCTCCCTTTCCAGGGACACCCGGCCATGAACGTAGCCGCGGAAGAGGGACAAACAATTGGGCGGGATGACCCCCTCGATCGCCCGCTGCCTGGACCTGTTAATGGCCAACCTGGCCAGGCCCAGGAGCAGGTTCACGAGGAGGTCCTCCTCCTTCCCGACCCCCTTCCGCACCGGGTGTCCGTAGATCAGGAGCGTGGGACTGAAGTGCAAACAAAGCAGCAACAGAAGGTTTTTTAAATAACTAAAAAGGGAGTGCAGCCTATGACATCCTATATAAACATGGTCCACGGACTCCACAAGACCGCAAAAAGAGCAGGTATCTTGGGAGTCCGTGAACCTACACATTCTACGGTTGTAGGGGACTGCTGCATGCAACACCCTCCAACCCAGGTCCCCGATAGAAAGAGGGAGGACACCTCTGTAGAGGGCCTCCCACCGGGGGCCTCTGCCGCCGGACGGCAACAAGGCACGCCAGGGCATGTCTGGGCGGCGGACGAGGGCGAGAAAATGGAAGGTGTGCAGCAGCAGTCCATACAGAAAACTCCTCCGCGCCGTGCCAAATGGCACGGAGGGCATGTCCCCGAGGCGGCTCATACTATTGCGGGGCACCGGCACCCGAGGGAGGGTTCGGGGCTTGGGGCCAATGTGGAATTCCGTCCGAACAGGGGAACGTTCAGCCGGAAGATCACCGCGCACCTGGGCCACCTCGAGACCTAAAATGACATCGGGTCCGAGCACGACCGTCCTTAGGTCTTGGATGGCATCGGCTGCGACCTGGACACTCACTGACGCGCGGCACGCCAACTCCTGCGGGAGCATCCAGCCCAGTCCTCCGCCACCCAGCACGTCCCTGATCCTGGTCACCCCGGCAGCCACAGCCCTCCTCTCCGCCAGCCACTGAAAGGGACGGAGGGGCGGATTCCTGAGCAGCGGCTCCCTGACGATAGCCGCTACTCCTGACGGGGGAGAGCTGCGTCGCGAGGCGACCACGTTCCAGACTTTGATCAGGTCCTGGTAAAGGACGGCAACACCTGGAAGGAGCCACTGAGGCCCATCTGCTCTATAAACAGGAGCTGCACGTCATAATTCAGGCCGTGCACCTGGCGGAAGAAATATGTCACCAGGAAGAAGATGTAGAATCTTTTGAGTCAAAACAATAAACTAAATGAGCAAAAAAACAAGGGAGAAATCAAGCACAGCCCCTAAGTCAGGTCAGCTGTAAAATCAGGGAAAAAAACTTTTAAAGGAACCTTACAAACATCAAACTAAGATGTGATTAAAGGGGTCAACAAAACACCCCAGACCCCGCGGTGCCCACCGAGCACGGAAGGCCTCGATGGTGCCGGCAGACACCGCGTGCTCCCTTTCCAGGGACATCCGGCCGCGAACGTAGCCGCGGAAGAGGGACAAACAATCGGGCGGGACTCCCCCGTCGATCGCCCGCTGCCTGGACCTGAGGAAGAAGATGTAACTCTTTTGAGTCAAAACAATAAACTAAATGAGCAAAAAGAACAAGGGAGAAAACAAGCACAGCCCCTAAGTCAGGTCAGCTGTAAAATCAAGGAAAAACTGTAAAGGAACCTTACAAACATCAAACTAAGATGTGATTAAAGGGGTCAACAAAACACCCCAGACCCCGCGGTGCCCACCGAGCACGGAAGGAGGAAGAAGATGTAGTTGTACTGCCTGGGCATGGGTGTTAATCACTTATACATACTATTCACTATCTTAAACGTTCAATCCCTCCACCATCGGCTCACAATGGCAGCAGTGTGTACCATCTACTTCATACATTGCAGCAACTTACCAAGCTTTCTTCGATAGCACCTTTCAAACCTGCGATCTCTACCACATAGAAGAATAAGGCAGTGGACGCAAGGGAACACCACCACCTGCAAGTTCCCCTCTTAGTCACACAGTCATCTTGACTTGGAACTATATCATTGTTCCTTCACTGTCACCGGATCAAGATCCTGGAACTCCCTCTCTAACAGCACTGTAGATGTACCTGCACCACATGGATTGCAGCAGTTCAAGTAGGCAGGCTCACCATCAACTTCTGAAGGGCAATTAGAAATGGGAAATAAATGCTGACCTTGCCAGAAATGCTCACACTCCATGAATGAATTTTTTTAAAAACTGAGGACTTAGTTATGAAGAAAGATTTGAGAAATGTTGGCTCTTCAGTTTTGACAGGAAATAGCCAAGAGGTAATCTAATGGAGCAAAGTAAAGGTAAATCTGGAACATTACTTCAAGTTGTTGTGAATATCTAGTTCATGGTTCATGTTTAGAATATAATTTTTAGCTTTAGAATATCATTTGAAGTTTTAATTGTAGAAAATGGAGAATACAATGTAAACAAACTGGGAGGTTATGACTCTTAAAAGAACAGAAGAGAGAAACCATAAAAGAGAGACTGAAAATGGAAACAGAAAAGGGAAACATAGAAAGCAGACTGACCCTATGTCCAGCATTTCCTGGTCGGCGAGCGGGTGGGCGGGGCCGCTCACTGACGCGTAAAATGACGTCAGGTGGAACTCCTGATGTGACCCTGCCTCATTTCAATTTTCAGGCTGGCGGGGGCGCCACTGAATCAGCTGTGCGCCCACCAACCTGTCAACGGCCTATTGAGGCCATTGACAAAGTAATTAACGTATTTAGTGGGCCTGCCCGTCTAACCTTAAGGTTGGCGGGCATTGGAAAAAGCATGAAACCTCATCCACGGGTGGGATGAGGTTTCATGTAGGTTTTTAAAAATTTAATAAAAGTGTAACTAAAAGTGATGGACATGTCCCAAATCATGTGACAATGTCACATGAGGGGACATGTCAGGGAAATTTTTTTTTCTCTGTTTTTAACATTTTTTATTGTGGACCTGATCTCCCTGAGGCAGCACTTAGCCTCAGGGAGATCTGTGTGCTCTTTTGTGTGCATGCGCGAAAGAGCGCACTCTTGGCTCACGGAGTCCCCCCCGGCCTGCACAGGGATAGCGCTTCCTTGTGGATGTCACGCTGGACGGGCCTTAATCGGCCCACCCACGTAAAATGGCGGTGTGCCCCCAGTCGGGGGCGCTGATCGGAGGCGTGCCTCCACTCGCCCGCTTCTGAACTTCCCCCCAGACGGGGGGAAAATTCTCCCCTCTATGTTTCTAAGAAAACAAAAACGTGACCCTGAGATTTGGAAACCAAAACTGCTGGGTGGACTGAACTGGTTGAGGCTATATAAAGGAATGCAGAGCCATCCAAGATGTAGTTGCAGCTTGGAACTGGTGTGTGCAGTTTGCAGCTCACTGAGAGAAGATAGCCAAAGTAAATGACAGTTAGATAGACCTGCACTGTGAGGAGTTAAAAACTAACTTCATCATTCATCATGTGGAATGCAGGTAAGGCTTAATCTCAGGTGAATCTTGTGAGGGAACAGAAGCTGAAAGATTACCTGTGTTGAAACTGGTGGAAGAATCTGCAATGCTCCTCGCAGAGTCTTGTGGCAAAGAAACCAGCAGATTAGCTTGGAAGGGTTGGAAAAGTAGCTAAAACAAGAGACTGAGGCATCCACAGTTAAGACATGGTAAATGAAAGTATTGCCTCTGAAAATAGCTGGAGCTGAGGAGAATTAAAGTAGTCTCCAGAGGAGTGTGGCATACTTATGGATGGTCCCTACAGAAGTAAAAAAAACCTTAAGATTTATGTGTCTTAGAAGAGAAGTAAGAAGTAAACTTGAGTCCAAAACACATGTTGTTATAAACCATATTGTTAAGTTAATAGTACTTGTTTTGTTAAAGTCTTCTACATACAAAAAGTTTGTGTTTTGTTTTCTAAAAAAAATGAAATCTTGTGGCATGGTTCTATTGGTTAAAACAAGCAGTTTGGATTTCTCTAATTACCTAACCAAATCATCACAAATTGTGGGGAGGATGAAGGGATGCAGATTTACAAAGTTTTTCTTCATAGAAAGAGTGCTCCAAATATTGAATTAATTTTTGGGTGTGGAAAATCCATGGAATTATTTAAGGAACAGTTCATCTTGTGATGGCAGAAATAGAGTCAATAACAGTGCAGCAAATACGCATAATCATTTAAAGCATGTTGACCAGCATTTTGTGATTCTTCCACCAGAAGCCAGTCTGATTGACAGGCTTGACTGCCTTTTGGGCAAGGAGGTAGTAAAGGTTGCAGCAAGGATCAGGTAAGTTTTGTGGTGGTTGGGATGATCACAGGGTCAAAGGAGGACCACAGGGTGGGCAGGGATGATCACAAGGAATCAAGGACACTGGAGGAGAGATGGTGGGTCGGGGGAGAGTCAATGATTGTGTGGGAGATCAGGTATCAGTGATTAGGTGGTGGGGGGGTGTAATCGAGGGAGATCATTGATGGAGAGTTGTTGGGGCATATTGTGGAGGTGTTTACAGGTAGGCTTGTTGAATGTGAAGGGAACACTTCTGCTCCTTGAGGTCCACATGCTGTGCCAAAAGGCACTTAACTGATGGATCCAACCCTCCTCGCATCTTTTTACCTGGCGCATTTCCTAAGGCCTGGGAAAACCAGCGAATATGAGTTACAAGTAGAAACACTGCAAAAATGGAAGCACACAACCTCCATAAAAGGTTTCAATTACCTGAGGGCAGATGGGTGAAGAACACAAGAATTAGCAGCAAGAGTAGGTCTTTCAGCCCCTCAAGCCTGCTCCACCATTTGACAAAATCATGGCTGATTTGATTGTGGCCGCTTTACCGTCCATATCTCCATAACCCTTAACTCTCTTGTCGATCAAAAGTCTATCTAACCCAGCCTTGACTCTATTCAATAACCAATCCACTGCTCACTGGGGGAGAGAATTCCACAGACCCAGAGTTTTCCTCATATTAGGGTGGAATTTTCTGTGCCCACTGGCAGGGGCGTGTTTGGCGGCTTGAACGGATAATTTGGCGAGAAAGCTAAAAATCGTCCACTCTGCCCATCATTGGCGGACAGCATTTCCCGCCATCAGATGTCGGGAACTTCTGCAGAGCATGCCTTGACAAGTGTGACGTGCAGAGGTCGGGACTTACTGTCAGGGCCTTTCTCACATTGCGGACATCCGAGGAGCAGAGAATGCTGAAGCATGACACCAATGGAACCCTGGAGGCATGCTGGGTGGGTTCTTATGGACATGGCTCCGCCATGAAACAGCTCACGGAAGGTGGAAAGTCACTGTTGAGGGTCTGTTCACAACGGATGATCGTCAAGGGGTGGAGAGGAAAGTCCAGCTGTGTTTGGGAGAGGAAGATGTACCAGGGGATGGGAGAGGAAGGTCTAGGATCGACTGAGAGAGGAAGGTGTGTTGGGGGGGGAGGGGAGGGTGGTGGTGGTGGTGAGGTGGGGGGGGTATAATGAAGGCGTTGGGGGGCAAGGTTGGAAGGGGGGAAATTAAGGTGTTGGGGGGTTGAGGTTCAGATGGGGGGAACAAAGGTGCCAGGGTGGTGAGGTTTGGTGGGGGCGAACAAAAGTTGTTGGGGGGTGAAAGGAGGGGGTAGGGGGTATGGGGGGAGGAGAGGGTAATGGGGGAGAAGACATCAACTGTGGAGGTAGGTGTAAGGGAAGGAGTTCAGAGGGGGGAAGGAGTCCGGAGAGGGGAAGGCATAAAAGTGGAGGAAGGAGTAAGAGTGGAGGAAGAAGTAAGGGTGAAGGATGGAGTTAGGAAGGAGTAAGGCTGGAGCAAGAAGTAAAGGTGGAGGAATAAGTCAGGAAGGGGGAAGGATTAAGCAGGGGGAGTCCAGTGGGAGGGGGCATGGTGGATGGAATTCCAAAGTGGGCGGGGATTCTGGCTGAAGGGGAAGGAGTTCCAAGGTGGGAAGGAGTTCCAAGAGGGGTAGGAGTCCAGAGGGGAGGAATGTCCAAGTGAACGTGCAAGGAACGGCTCTGATGAGTCCATGACAGCCTCTTGGGGAGTGAACTGAGGCTGGGCGTGGTAAGAGGGAATGGTGAGAATGACCGAGGGCAGAGTGAAGCGGTAGGGCGGGAGTGTTAGAGTGCAACAGTATTGATAGAAGGGACAGCAAGGGTGGGTGGGGACTCGGAGGCAGACATGGACCTTGGGCATGTGAAGGAGGAGGGGAGGTTGATGTGGATAGGGGTAGGATTTTCGGGAAGGAAGGGAACGTGCACATTCTCCTGGACATTCCCGAATGAAAAGGGTTGTGGCTGGTAGGTCACGGTGATGAGGTGGAAGGTGATGGGTGGTCAACAGTGATAGGGAAAGGGAAATGGGTGACGGGAGAAGGGAAAGGATGGAGAGGTGCAAGAAAAACTGTAGCACTACCATGCTGGCAAAATCGAAAGTGAAGTGAAAGTCATGGTGGGCGGGAACAGGTGCTGCATGAGAGTGTGATCAGTGGGTGGGTGGAGATGCAGGTCAGCTCAGATGGTCAACTGAAAGTGAACCCCAGCAGGCAGCATTGAAAATGCTCAGGTCATTCAGATGAGTGTGATTCAGGAAGGATCCACGTGACTGGGAGAGGGCATGCATGACGTTCCGAAAGGCCCTGCCACACATACACTTCTCCCCACAGATTCACTTGTGGGCCGGCTGTGTGCAGCTGAACTGCTAGGGGGGCTATAGTGGGAGGACTCAAGAAGCCTGTCATTGAAGCTGAAAGACACCATTACACATTATTCAGTGAAAGTGAATATATTTTCAGATTGTAAAGTGACAAAATGTGTGCACCCACGCAGCCAACTATGATCAAAATTTCTTAACTTTTGAATGCCTTGGACTTCTAGGTGTTGCCCTGACATCCACAGGAGGGGTGGAGACAGCCTGTGCAATGGTTGGCCCTGTTGCCTCTGATTACTTCGGCGTGGGTCGTCTGGAGAAGCGATGTCTTGGGGGGCCCGACTTGCTTTGGCTGTCCTCCTGTAGGCCATCTGCTCCCTCTGCGGTGACAGAGGATGAGGTTGAGGGGGTCACAGACAAAGGGGACTCAGAGGGAGAGGGCAGCCTCTGAGATTCCTGAGTGGATAGCACAGGGTTGTTCAGCTGCTGCTACTCCTCTCTTTGGGCACCCGAGAACCCCAGCCTGACTCCTTAAGGGGAAAGAGCACCTGGACCGATGTTGAGGTGCCCGTTTCCCTCTCACGTTGCCACTGCAGGAACTCACCCATGGCTACCGTGATAGAGTGGAGGTCTGCGCACATCTCCATATTCTGCTGGACCAGGGTCTCCATGGCGCCCATTATCATCCCCATGAAGACCTCCATACACACATATGTGGGCACCGTTTCATCAGAGAGCAGGTGGATGCGCTCCTCTGACTCGTGTGCCACTCTGTTGAGGGCTTCCAACAGCTCTGCGCAATATTCTCCCGCCTCCTGCTGACTCTCCAGGATGAGTTGGAAGGCCAAATCCAGAAGCTCGTCACCTCACTTGGACCTCATAGATGCCTCCTCCCCAGCAGTCCTCCGAGTGCCAGGGAGCTCAGCTGAACCTGCCTCCTCCTGCTGTGTACTTGTGTCCATGCAGTGATCACCAGATTGTGAACCCAAGCCTGCTCTAGATCTAGGTCCCATCAAGGTGTGTGTCCCTGCGCTGTTGGAGGGTGTGGGTAAGTGTGGTGATGGGTCTTTCAGGCTGCTTATTTCCAGGTGTTCAATGGAGGAGGTGTCCTCTTGGCTGGAGGTGGGGGCATGGATAGAGCTGAGGGATTGGCTGGCTGAGGGTATTGGTCCCTTGGTAGAGCTCCCTGTGAGCCGAAGTGGAGATAATTAGTGTATATCAGCAGAGTCAAAAGCAGGAGAGAGAGCACCTACAGTTGCACTGAGGGAGGGATGATGTGGTGCAGGATCGTCTGGTGGGTGTTCACCGCTGACCTCACCGTTGCCACAAGCATGGTCCACACCTTCACCAGTCAGCCCAATGGCACACTCCTCAAAGTGAGTGAGGGGCCTAACGTTGGCCACTCCATCCCCTGTCTAGGACCTCTCCCTGCTGTTGTGAGCCAGCTTCTCCTGCATGAAAACAGATGGAGAGAGTGTGAGCAGGACACATGGTATCTCATGAATGTTTGTGCGGTGAGTGGAGCCATGGATGGGATGAGGACCCAAGCTCCAGAGGATATGAGCCTGATGGAGATGTGAGGGTGTGTGTGAGAGTTAGTGGTGTTGTCCCATGAGGTGCGAGATCCCTGTGGATGTGTGATGGGTTTGTGAGTGTGTGAGTAGAGAGTAATGAGAAGAGTGACTTACCCTGGCAGAACAGAAGAGATCATTCATCCTCTTGCGGCACTGGGTGGCTGTCCTCTTTTGCAGGGCATTGGTGTTGACCATTGTTGCCCCTGCCTTTCATGCTGGATTGGTGACCTCGTTTGCTGGTCTTGGCCCAGATTGGGGGTAGAGGACATCATGGCGGGTCTCCACTGAGTCCAAAAGGTGCTGGTAGGACACATCATTAAACCAGGGGGCTGCAATCTTCTTGCCTTTCGGGGCCATGTCTTCTTTACAGCAGTCGTGTGCTGGAAGTACTGAGAGGTGTGCACACGGTTGTACTTTAAATATGGCACCCAGCATGTTGCAGCAGCGAGATCATGGTGTGGCTGGTGAATGAGAGCCCGCCCGCCATCAAAACTGGGTGTTTCCCGGGAATGCATAATTAATGAGGTGGGATTGGGATGATACAGCATGAAAAGCCGCCATTGTGGCTGGCAGGTAAAAAGTCCTTTCTCCCACCTGCTACCGCACTTAGTGCAAATCTGGGACGATCCTGCCCTTCGTCTTAAATGGGAAATCACTACTTTTTAACTGTGTCCCCTAGTTCTAGATTCTCCCATAAGGGGAAACATCCTGTCAGCATCAATCCTGTCAAGCCCCCTCAGGATCTTATGTTTCAGTAAGATCAGCTCTCATTCTTCTAAACTCAAATGGGTATAGGCCCAACTTGCTTAACCTTTCCTTTTAAGATAACCCCTCATCCCAGGACTCAATCGAGTGAACCTTCTCTGAACTGCTTCTAATATCCTTTCTTATGTAAGGAGACCAAAATTGTACATAGTACTTCAGGTGTGGTGTAACTAAGACCCTGTCCAGTTGCAGCAACACTTTCCCACTTTTATACTGGATTCCCTTTGCAATAAACACCAACATTCCATTTGCCTTCCTAATTACTCATTGCATTGCACACCAACTTTTTATGATTCATATATTAGGACACCCAGGTCCCTCTGTACAGCAGAGTTTTGCAGTCTCTTTCCATTCAAATAATATACCACTTTTCTATTCTTCCTGCCAAAGTAGACAAGCCTCCCACCTCTTGCCCTGTCTCCATTGAAATTGGAAGTGGGGGGGGTTTGATGTAGGTTAAATTCGTTTTCAGATTTTTAACATTTTGACCTCCCACCAAAACCAAAATCACCTATTTTTGAGAGTTAGAATTACCCCTGCAGATTGTGAACCAGGAAGTGTAAGTGTAAGAAAGCAAAATTGGGAGTAAGAAAGATAGCATTAATAGGGGGCAATAAGAGGCAGAAAGAGAAAGTTTAAAAATATTTAAATGTTTAATTTTTTGAAATCTCCAACAATAATTAAAATCTGAGGGAATGCGATTATACACTTTAAAAGTTAATTTCTAGTACGGGGAGATTGTTTGGCAGTAATCAAGACTTAATTGGCTGGATTTTCAAAGGGCCATGGGGTTGGGACCCAGTGCAGGCAGGAATTCAGAATCACCTACCTAGAGGTTGTCTTCAGATCCTGACGCCTCTCGGACAGTTTCGAATTTTGAAAGGACCGCAGGGGGAATGGAGCGGGAGATGTGGTCACTGCCAATTATCAACCTCTTAAACTCCTAAAGGAGCTTGTTAAAGTGACTGTCAATTTAGGATTATGATTTTTAAATGTTTTTCCAACAAGCTTTGTGCACGATTATGCACAGTTGCTGGGTTGGCTGCGGGGCCCAGGTAAATTGGTTTGTGGTAGTTTTTAAATCTACTCTGTGCAGCCAACTAGTGGCAACATGAGTCTGGCTCCTACCCTGCTCTAATCGACAAGGCAGCAGCAGCTCCCAGCCTGAATGCCACCTGCCTTTGTCACAGGTGCCACTTTTACGACTGCAGCCGATGTTATTCGCTGAGCAAGTCAAATCCCAGAGAGAAACTTGTCTTGCTGATCATAACCTTTTTTTTTGCATTTTGAAAACAAGTTAAAACTACTGATCCCAGAAGCATAGAATCCCAGTAACACTTTTAGGATTTTAAAATTAAAAGATTTATTAACAACAAGAAAAAAACACATAAGCACACAAGATTAAATTACACAGTTAAAACAGTCTTACAAAACATTCCTGAAAAAACCCCATTTGGTCAGAACACAAGACTAAACTACTTGGCAACAGCTCCCTTATAGATTTTTAAATATCAAAATCCAGTAATATTATCGAAGGCAAAAACTGCTACTACTTTAATGAAGTTTACCACACAACCTCACAGTGTCTTCCACTCTGCTGTGGAAATCCAAGAAAGTTCAGAAACAGACTGCTTTCTGAAAACAAAGACCTTTCTGGCTTGAAACTGGATGGCTGCTTCAAATTCACAACTTTTCTCAGCACAGAGTTGGTCTCAGAACATCTCCCCCACACAGCCACCTCAACTCAACTAAACACCTTTCCCTATATATCTTTTTTCCCTTTCACCTTAGACTCCATTGCCCTAAGCACCTCCTTGAACTCAACTTTTCCAAAATATGAAAATCTTTCATGTCTTCCTATTGCCTCCACTTTCGGGACAAATAAAATTTAATAACCTTCCCTTGTTTACTTATGAAACCTTTGTAAGTTTTAAAAGTCCCTTGTCACTTCTAAACTACCTTTTGAAAGTTAACAGCTGAAAAGTCAAATCCCTACCTTTCACCTAATACAAATTTTAAAACCCAACCTATTTACTTACAAATCCACTCCACCAGAGCCTCTTATTACAAATGCATGCATCTAGCTCTTTAACTTTCATCTTTCAGTTCCTACAGACAAACTGTCTTTACTAACCTTCCTCGAGTTTAATTAATCATAGACACACACACAGCCTTCTTTACAGAATACCACCATATTCCCAAAAATATTGAAAAAGATAACGTCCATTTTCACGGCCACACAGGCTGCTCCTGCTTCTTTGGGGTGCTTGGTGCCTCTAATTTGGCTCTGTGCTTGCCTCCTGGCCATTCAAGCCATTTGCATTTATAAGTTGCATCGCTAGAGCTTGGGCATAGGGTCGGGACCTGGTATTCATCCAGGTGCCGGGTTCCCGACCCCACCTTGAAAATCCAGCCTAATCACACTGCCAAAAATTCATTTAGACTGTAATGGACAAACACTAACTTTTTCTGGTGTAATTATTGGGTGTCTGTCATGTAAGTACCCCAAATTTACAGTGTTCCATGTGAAGTCACTTGGCAAGATGATGTTCTAGTGAAGTTTCCGGAGGAGCAACGTAACATGGACAGCACAGTTCTGACTTCTGTGTTTGGCTGCACAAGTGTGGTTGCTGGAAGTTGCCGTCCAATTCACACTTTAATAATGGTCAGCACTGATAGTACAAAATCCCTGCCGTTCTGAGTGATACTCCCACTTTTAACCTCAATTCAGAGGGAAATTGTTGAGATTGCACAGTAAAAGTATGAAACAAAAATGTAGTTGTGATACAGTAAATAGCTGAATGTTACTGAGCAAAATAAAATATACTTATAAACGCAAACTACTGGAAATGCTAGATATCTGATATAAATACAGAAAATGCTGGAAACACTCAGCAGATCTGGCAGCACTGTGCAGATGTGCAGAGCAAACAGTGTTGACATTTTCAGGTCGTTTACCTTTCATTGAAAATATATTAATCTCAGACAAGGTAAAATATTCACAGTTGTTTTGGTGTGTTTTAACTGCAACTGCGAAATCGAATTAATGACATCAGTCCCTGGAAGCTGGCACTGACTAATTTGAATAACAGAGCCTCACTGGGATTCAAATTCCATGGGAGTTGGAGGTAGGTGACAAGGGCAAATGCAGATCTCATCTTCCTTGGGGATTCTACCAATAGTGTGTACGAAAATATACCTCAACTAGCCCATTGGGTAGAGCATCCTCACTAATAGTCCAATCAGATAAGATCAAAGTGACTTTTAATTTAGAAAGGGGGCGGGGGGTGCTGAGCTCTGAAATGATCTCTTTCAAAACGTTGACAAAAGAGAACCTGATTGAAAGTGGTCAAACTGAGGCTAAATAAAAGGGGATGCTTTTTTCTATCGAAAGCCTATTTGGACAAGTAGTGAGATTTAACAGTTGAAGTATGAAGAAAGAAAGCTTGCAGTTCATGTGAAGTAGCTAACCTCTCCCTCTTGCATATGTTAGGCTGGAAAGAAAAGTGGCTGAGAAGATCACATTCCTAGATAAATTCAAATCCAAAGGAAGACAGGGTGATCCTTGATCTCACTGTCTCTGCTCCATCATTGGTGGCCATTCATTTTGCATCTGAGCTTATAACTCTAGAATTCCCTCCTTCTACCTCTCTCTCTTCCTTTAAGTTGCTCCTTAAAACCTACCTCTTTGACCAAGCTTTTGATCACTTGTCCTTTTATGTGGCCCATTGTCAAATTTTGATAACACTCCTGTGAAACATTCTGGAACGTTTTAATGATGTTAAAGGTGTTACATAAAAGCAATAAAACAGAAAATGCTGGATATACTCAGCAGGTCAGGCAGCATCTATGAAGAGAAAAACAGAGTTAACGTTTCAGGTCTGTGACCTTTTTATTTCAGATTTCCAGCATCTGCAGTTCTTCACTTTTGTCTACATAAATGCAAGTTTTAATGTTATTGCTTTGCTTTCTAAACAAAACCAGAAACGAGAGAGGTGAGCTGGGCAAAATCAGAACCGCAAGTTCATAGAAAGAACTAGCACTGGTCAAAAAAGGAGGGATATGTAGTGTAAGTATTTTCCACTGAACCCATCCTGAATCTTATGAAAAGAGGTAAGGGGAGATGGAAGTCAAGTAATTACCATACTAGGGAGTATGAAAGCCATGGTTCTATTGGAGCAAGTTGGGTGCATGTGTTGATAATGTGTACTTTATGGGCAGGATTTTGCACTTGGCGGGGGTGCTCGGCGGGGGCAGGTGGGCCTTTCGGGAAGCCGACCGCCGCCACGATTGGCTCCAATCCGCGATTTCACACGGGTGGGCCAATTAAGGCCCGCCCAGTGTGGAACGTGAGTGGCAGCGCTACATATACGGGCGGGGGGAGGAGGGAGAGCGGGGCCTAGCGCGCGGTTCGCGCATGCGCGAGAAAGAGCGCTTCAGTCTCCCTGAAGCACGGAGCTGCCTCAGGGAGATTGAAGCGCTGTTTAAAAAAAAAATGAAGAGAATAAAAATTTAATAAAACATGTCCCCTCATGTGACATGAACTGGAACATGTTTTTAATTCAAAAATAAAGTTTTAATTTAATGTTTATTTGCCTTAGGAAACCTCATCCTGCTCGTGGACGAGGTTTCCTAAAAATGTAAAGGCCACTTGGCCTTTTCGCCTGCCCGCTAACTGTAAGGTTGGACGGGCAGTGTAAATTTGAATTTAATTCGATTGTTAAGGGCCTTACTAGGCCTTTTAATTCTTGGCCAGCGGGCGTGCATCCGACTCTGGCGCACACCTGCTGAATGAAATATCGCGAGACTGCGCGATGACGTTGGGACACACTCCCGATGTCATCGCGCATCATTTTATGCTCGGGCATGCCGGGCGCATGCCTGCACACCCAGCGTAATATTCTGCCCTATATTTCAGTGGTAGTACACTAATCATTGTTGCTGGTTACTTCAGTAGCATGTGAATGTACAAAAACAAACCAGCTATGTTTGTGCATGATTGATCAGGGTGTACACAGTGAAGGTTCATGCTGAGAGAGATATTACCCAACATAGAGAATTGCTTACACTTCAGTAAGAGTGTAATTTAGTCTAGAAGTAATCATGTACAATTTTGATTGCGGGCACAGAACCCCCACACAGTTACGATTCAATGAGAAGCATCAACAATGCAAAATATAACACAGGTTAAGGGATGACTGGCCATGGTACTGGTTTGCAGAGTGTGATCGCCATAACCAAATGAACGCACACTAATATTTCAAGCGATCCTGTTTATAGTACTTTGCTTTCCTAAAAGTTGAATTAGGCTAAAACGTGTTTGATTCTGAAACATAAATCTAGGCCAGGATCTTCAAACCGGGATTGGGAATCCAAAGTCTGGATCATTTTTGTCTCCCGACTCTGTATAAGTGATGTGATGCAATTTTGAAATGCAAAGGGTCTAATTAGGTCAGGGTGAGTTTGGTGCCCAATTAGTGGGCACCAAAAGAGAGATAAGGGAAAATATAAGTCACGTAATTACCATACCAGGGAGTATGAAAGCTATGGTTCTATTGGAGCAAGTTGGCTGCATGTGCTGATAACACATACTGTATGGGCAGGATTTTGCTCTTGGCGGGGGGAGGGGCAGCCGGGAAGCCAACCGCTGCCCGCAATTGGCTCCGCACCGCAATTTCATGCAGGCGGGCCAATTAAGTCATGGAGATCACTCTTGCCCAATGCACACTGTAGCTATACATCCTTTTGTGAAACCATGCTTTATATAAAAAAAAACGATTTTTGAATTTACTGGCTAGGAACCCCTAATTCTTTTTTTTTAAATGACTAAAGCCACATTCCAGTGACTTTGGATCACAGTCAAAGATAGCTGCATATTTAATTCACTGTACCTTCTGCATTCCAAAATCATTGAAATAGAAGCAGCCTGTCTGCAAAGCTTCACCAGGAACAATCGCCTTGAAGGAGATGAATGGGAGCCATCTCCTATCCTATTACTAAAGCCGCAGACAAATATTTTAAAAAGAACTCAACCCAGCGCTGCTGTCATCAGAAGAACAGATAAATTGTCCATCTATATCTTTAATCCACCTCGATACTGAAAAGCAGCAGAATCACCCGATTTCAACCTGAAACCAGCCGAGTCACCAACTGTCAAGAGCCGTATACCCCTTTCATTTTACTGGACTCTAAATTACTCAATCTATCCATACATACAAACATACGAATTAGGAGCAGGAGTAGGCCACTCAACCCCTCGAGCCTACGCCGTCATTCAATAAGATCATGGCTGATCTGATTGTAACCTCAATCCCTATTCCTGCCTACCCCCGATAACCTTTCGCCCCCTGGTTAATCAAGAATCTATCTAGCTCTGCCTTAAAAATATTCAAAGATTCAGCTTCCACCGCCTTTTGAGGAAGAGTTCCAAAGACTCATGACCCTCTGAGAGAAAAAAATTCTCCTCATCTCTGTCTTAAATGAGCAACCCCTTATTTTTAAACAATGGCTCCTAGTTCTGGATTCTCCTTTGAGGAAACATCCTCTCCACATCCATCCTGTCAAGACCCCTCAGGATCTTAAAGGTTTCAGTCAAGTCATCTCTTACTCTTCCAAACTCCAGCGGATACAAGCCTAACCTGTCCAACCTTTCCTCATAAGACAACCCACCCATTCCTGATATTAATCTAGTAAACTATCACATATTTACATCTTTCCTTAAATAAGGAGTACTGTAGAACTGAAGCATAACCTCCCTACTTTTGTAATTAATTCCTCCCACAATAAATGATAACATTCTATTAGCTTTCCTAATTACTTGCTGCACCTGCATTTTCTGATTCATGCACTAGGACACCCAGATCCTTCTGACTCTCAGAGCTCTGCAATCTCTCACCGTTTAAATAATAAGCTTCTTTTTTATTCTTCCTGCTGAAATGGAAAATTTCACATTTGTCCACACTATACTTCATTTGCCAGATCTTTGCCCATTCAATTAACCTATCTCTGTCACTTTGTAGCCTCCTTATGTCATCTTCACAATTTACTTTCTTATCTATCTTTGTGTCATCAGCAAATTTAGAAACCATTCCTTCGGTCCCTTCATCCAAATCATTTATAGAAATTGTAAAAAGTTGAGGCCCTAGCACTGATCCCTGTGACACACCACTCGTCACATCCTGCCAACCAGAAAACGATCCATTTATGCCAACTCTCTGCATCCTGTTAGCTAGCCAATCTTCTATCCATGCTCCCTAAACCATGAGCTTTTATTTTCCGTAATAATCTTTGTTGTGGCACTTTATCAAATGCCTTCTGGAAACAGTACATCCGCTGGTTCCCCTTTATCCATAGCACATGTGACTCCTTCAAAAAACGCCAATAAGTTGGTAAACATGATTTCCCTTTCACAAAGCCATGTTGACTCTGACTGATTGCCTTAAATTTTTCTATAATATCTTTAACAATAGCTTCTAATTTTCCCTATGACACATCTTAGGCTAACTGGCCTGTAATTTCCTGCTTTATATCTCCCTCCCTTTTTGAATAAAGGCGTTACATTTGTTGTTTTCTTATCTAATGGAACCTTCCCCGAATCTAGGGAATTTTAGAAAATTAAAACCAATGCATCAACTATCTCACTAGCCACTTACTTCAAGACCTTAGGGTGAAGTCCATCCGGACCTGGGGATTTGTTAGCCCGCAGCCCCAATAATTTGCTCAATACCATTTACCCGGTGATTATAATTTTTCCAAGTTCCTCCCTCCCTTCCATTTCCCGATTTACAGCAATTTCTGGGATGTTACTTGTGTTCTCGGTAGTGAAGACCGAAGCGAAATGCCTGTTTACTTCATCTGTCATCCCCCTACTTTCCATTATCAATTCCCCAAATGCACTTTCTATAGGACCAATGCTCACTTTGTTAACTCTTTTCTTATTTAAATATCATCCTCACTTTGTAATCTATTTGTGCACATATGAACTTCGAATGAGTATATATGTGTGTGTGAAAGCCAGTGTATTTTATTATTTTACTTATGCCAGATTAAGTAAAAATTACCCTCTTTTCTTTTTAAAAGAACTCAAGAAAAACCTGTCTGATCATGTCTTTTATGGCCACAGCATATAAACAGTTAAACACTCACGGAATTAGCAAGTATATATATTTAAAAGAAATCTGTTGTAGTCAATCGAAGGGCAGGAAAAAGGGGAGTCATTCAACCTCTCCTCACCTGATCATAACAAACTGCTGTCATCTTTTGGGTTGGTTCTGTTGAGAGACCCCGCACAGTGGGCTGAGTCCTCATCACCAACTTCTTGTTTTTCCCACAGGGCCAGTCTCACATGCGGTGCAGATTGTCTCAGCACAGTCATTTTTTAAAATATTCTTTTACAGGATGTGGGTGTTGCTGGCTAGGCCACCATTTGTTGCTTATCTTTAATTGCCCTTGAGAAGATGGTGGTGAAGACAGTCTTGAATCGCTGCAGTGGTGTAGGCACACCCACAGTGTTGTTCAGGAGGGAGTTCCAGGATTTTGACCCAGCGACAGTGAAAGAACGGTGATGTATTTCCAAATCAGGATGGTGAGTGGCTTGGAGGGGAACTTGCAAGTGGTATTGTTCCCATGCATCTGCTGCCCTTGTCCTTCTAGGCTGCAGATTTGGAAGGCACTGTCGAAGGAGCCTTGGTAAGTTGCTGCAGTACATCTTGTAGGTGGTACACCCTGTGGCCACTGTGGTAGAGGGAGTGAAAGTTGAAGGTGGTGGATGGGGTCAATCAAATGGGCTGCTTTGTCCTGGTGGTATCAAGCTTCTAGGGCCTCCTTGGTGGGAAGAGATTTTCCAGAAGCAGCATCGTCTCATCATTCCTCCTTATCCTTCACCAGTGCATTTTATACTCACCTCAGTTGGACCTCAATGATGGCAATATTCTGCCCTTTGTATTGTTGTGTTGTAGAGCACATAGCAAATGACTGCATTGTGAGACACTCTGGCTGGCTCATACTGGAGGGCACCACCTGATTGATCAAGGCAATGGAAGTGCATCTTCAAGTTGTCAATGGTCTGTTCAATGCAAGTACGTGTTAGTAGATGGCTTTAGTTGTAGTATCTCTTTCCATCCTTGGGCTGGATTTTAGAGCCCCTTGGGGGGGGCATTAACAAGTGGGAGGAGACATAAGATTGGGCGCCATGCGATGGGCACCATTCTCGGCACGTACCTGCCCCCACCACAATTTTACCTGTGGTGGGGAAGGCATCGGGAAGCTCATCTCTCCATGGACCAATTAAAGCCCTTAAGTAGCCAATTAATGGCAACTTAAGGGTCTCCTGCTGCAGCTGCTGGAATTTTACCCCCAGCAGCAGAAGACCTGCACTAAGGCCTGGTAAGTTTCACTGGGTGGGCTGGTGGCTGATCAAGTGGGGATACCTCCTTTATGAGCCCCCTGTGCCCATAGGGACCCTGCAAGGTCTTCCACATTTCCCCTCCATCTTTGCCCTGTCCATCCCCACCCCTTTGCTGTCTCAATGGGGCTTGCCAGCCTGACCCTGGCCAGATCACAGGCTTACCTTAAGGTTTGGCTCCATCGCAGCTTGCTTCTCTATGGGAATCATACAGTCCCAGCAATGACCGCTGCTCCTGGTAGTTCTGTTGGGACCAGAGGGCTGCCAGCCATTTCGTTGGGGTAGAAGGCCCACCTCAAGTCAATTAATGGCCTTAAAGCCATAAAAATTTTCTTTTTATTCGTTCATGGGATGTGGGTGCTGCTTGCTAGGCCAGCATTTATTGCCCATCCCTAATTGCCGTAGAGAAGGTGGTGGTGAGCTGCCTTCCTGAACTGCTGCAGTTCATGTGGGGTAGGTACACCTACAGTGCTGTTAGGTAGGAAGTTCCAGGATTTTGACCCAGTGACAGTGCATTGCCCAGCACTTATGTGGCGTGACTGTTACTTGCCACCTATCAGCCCAAGCCTGGATATTGTCCAGGCCTTGCTGCATTTGGACATGAACTGCTTCAGTATCTGAGGGGTGAGCCGGCCAAGTGGGGGCAGGTTCGACCTTGCCACTTATGCCACAGTTGGGTACCCTTTGCAAAATCTGGCCTAGGGATTGGATTTTCAATCATCTCTGGGATGAGTTTAGGTGTGGACATGATTTTAGACTGCAAGTAGAAAATAAACACTAGGAGCTGGATTTTCATTCACCCATGAGGGTGAACTCTATCCAGACATGGCACGACTGATTGTAGTCCTGGTGTAATGGATTTGAAGCGGAACATTCACACAAGTACATCACATATTAACACTGGGATACAATCTGCTACAACTCATACATGTAGATAAAAGCAAAAAACTGCGGATGCTGGAAATCCAAAACAAAAACAAAAATAAAAATACCTGGAAAAACTCAGCAGAAGTTCTGTTGAAGAGTCATATGGACTCGAAACGTTAACTGTATTCCTCTCCACAGATGCTGTCAGACCTGCTGAGTTTTTCCAGGTATTTTTATTTTTGTTTTTGTACAGCTCATACATGTAATAGTTTAGGGGCCAATCACTATGGAGGCATAGCTGGTGCTAAAAGATCAAACATAGACTGTGATTGGCTATGTGACAATTTACAAAATATGGTGAGAGTTTATTATATTTTCAGGTAATTTTTTTTTAAAACCTTGTAGGTCAATGTTATTTGAAAAAAAGACTTGCATTTATATAGCATCTTTCACGACCATCAAATGTCTCAAAGCACTTGACAGCCAATGAAGTACCTTTGACGTGCAGTCACTGTTGTAATGTAGGCAGCCCAGCAGCCACAAACCTTCCACAAACAGCAATGTGATAATGACCAGGTTAAATGTTTTTATGATGTTGATTGGCCAGCCTTGCTCTTCTTCAAAATAGTGCCATGGGATCTTTTATGTCCACCTTAGAGAGCAGATGCTGCTTCAGTCTAATTCAAAAGACAGCATTCTCTGAGTACTGCACTGGAACATCAACTTTGAATTTTATGCTCAAATCCTGAAGTAGGATTTAAACCAAGAGCCTTCTAACTGAGAGGTGAGAATGCTGTAAACTGAACCACAGCTAACACTAGATATTACAAGGTATCTTGTAAGTTTCTACATGTTTTCTTTTATTTACCAATGCTTACTTCTCTCTTATCTGAACCTGAACCTGTTATCAACAGAACTGTATAGTGGGTACTTAGTAGTCAATTTCCAAGTTAGACGTTTGTAATGCATATGGATGCTATAATTGGCTGCATAATTCAAACCACTGAGTAGACAAAATTGCTAAGAGTTAACATTGGCTATTAAGGGAATCAGAATTAACCCAGCACCCTAATATAATGTTATCTGAACTCTCTTAGCTTGTACCTGGCTTGTAAAATATTTGTTTTCCTCATTTAGGCAACCTGCCCGATGTGCGACTGGCTTCTTAAATGTGAGTAATGGCTGGATGCGATCAAAGTTTACAACATGCAGACACAGAACTGCCGAAGGGTCATGAGGACTCGAAACGTTAACTGATTTCTTCTCCACCGATGCTGCCAGACCTGCTGAGTTTTTCCAGGTAATTCTGTTTTTGTTTTGGATTTCCAGCATCCGCAGTAGCTTTTAGCTTTTTGTTTTTATGCAGACACAGTAAACCAGCTTGGAGTGGTGATAAGGCCACACAAGTGTGACAATCAAAAAGGAAGGACAAAGCAAGAGCTCCTGTCATGAACAGCAGCTCTATTACCACAGCAACTACCAGGAGTACCAACCACTGAGAATTTTCAGAAGCAGGTAGGAAGGCAAAGTGAAAGAAACATGAAAAGACACAAACTCCAGAGGAAGAAAAAAATTGAAAAATAAAGAAAGGCAAAAAAAAAAATTAATAGGTTAAAATAAGTAGAAATGCCAGAATGAAGAGAAATTTGTAAATATATTACATTTTTCAAAACTCATAGATAAATATTCAAACAATCAAAAGTGTCTTATTTCCAAAACAATATTGGTTCTTTTACAGTATGTAAATAATAAGGGGAAATATAGCGGGGTGGTGGGGGGGAAATGAGCAATGCAACCAACGAAACTATTTCACTAATATTGACAGGTTATATTCATTTTCCCTCAGGTGAATATAACGGACTGATTAATGAATTCATTAACTGATTTATTTAATAAAATTATGGTTAACTGAAACCTTTCCCAATGGATACTTATTGTTTTCTACTTCGATTGTACCAATAATGTTTGCACCTTTCCTTATGTTTTATGCCTGTGGTCTATCGATTTTCCACCAAAGGTTCTGAAGGTTACAATTAATTCTGCTTGGGAATAGTGGGGGAGAAATTCATTCGCGTCGCTAACGCAGACTTACAGCAATTTCTCCGGGGCAGACCTGCGCCGTTCGTAAATGTTCCTCCTTGATACCATTGAAGAAACGGTGCTACACGAACAAAGCTCTCCCGTATGTTCTTTGGTTATGAAAAATACATGTAGTAAAAGTCAAATACACGCATTTTAAATATACATGTATTTGGTAAACATTTATTTGTAACGCGGTGCTTTGGTTGCAGGTATTGCTATAATTTGCAGCTGAGGTTATAAAGCAAATCCTGGTTTATTACAACCTGTTGTATATCTCACTTGCAATATCTTGTATAGAGATTTTGAGAGTCTGGAGTAAATGATTGTTTAGTATTAACGATGTTGTGTTCTTTATTACAATTGCAGTATAGAATAAGAATTGCACCTCATCTACTGAAATTAGAAATAATTCACCAGATGTGTTCAGTGCCCAGAATGTGCAAACCACACGGGAACCGCATGGACTTAAAAATCAAAGGGCTCTATTCAATCCAGATCTATAAGGAAGGGTAAGTTCTTGCTAAGAGAATATCGTATCTGAAAATTTTATTTTACTTACAAGGAATCAGGTGTTTTACCAATTTGATCATTTTTACCCTACCTAGTGTTAACAGTAGGAGCATGTGTGAATAAAAATGTAGATTGGTGTTACATAAGAAATTTTATAGCATATCACAAGTACTTTTAAGAGACAGCTTTTCTTCTGGCACTCACTTACAAATTATCAGTCAAATCATCATAGATAAAACTTACAGTAATTAGATAATTATGTTGTATTGATAATATTGTCCACATGATAGTGAAAGGACTGACTAGTTTACTGCTGAATTTCTATGCCACGAGTCATTTCAATATTGGCAGGAAATTTGTGAAGGGATCAGATAGTTTTCCATTCACTGCTGCATTGAGCAAGTGATGGATGCTCTATTTCAGCACAAGGAAACCTATTAACTCGCAGTGAATAATCACTTTGCATTACCTCTCAATGAGTATTAACCCTTAATACATTGAAAACCTAAAGGTATGATGTGCCTCCTTCATATGATTGCATATTCATTGAATGACATTGTGGCAGAATAGGAAGATTTTTGTATTTTACACCATCAATGTTGAAATAGCTTGGGTCAAAAGATTTCTTCTCTTACCATATTCTGAAATGGAAGCTAGATGGCAAATCTTCAACTGGCTGGGTGTCTAAGCTGTAGCCAAAGACCAATTGTGACCACTGAGCCTTGAAAATTTGGCCTCTAATTGTTAACTGCATTATAAAATTTTTTGGTTGATTCTGTTTGAATTTTTGGAGGTTTGTAAACAGTATTGATGCCTTATCGTGGATAAATCCATCAAAAGTAATATTTGTTGGTGCCATAAGATATATGCACTTAATGAGAACATGCCTGTGAACATTGACTTAAATGGCAATGAAAATCGGGATTTGTAAATTTGTATAAAGGCTGACTGATCCTACATTGCCTGTTTTATACTATTTCAAAAGTTAAAATTACCTCCATTAAGTATTGGGGAATTCTCTGACACTCATTAGTTCTACAGGAAATCCAAACTCTGTGGGTGAACTAAGATTCATATCTCTCATTTACAACATTGCATTTGGAGGTTTACCAGCAGGTAAACCTCATCCAAAAGTCTTGTTGTTGATCAAACTCCAGAAGAAATACATTTTAAAATGGCTTTTTAACAACTTATGGACTGATGACCCCAATACTTAAAAATAATGGCATGCTGGTACCATATGTTTTCTGTATATGAATTTGAATAACTTTTAAATAAATCTAACCAAGTGCACTATAAATTAGTCTGTCAGTACATCATTCTTCACATTTGGAAAATAAATAAGAATGTAGTGAATATCCCACATCATCTCTAAGGTACTATAAACCCTATCAAAGGGATGATTGTTAATTTTGGATGTACCATCCCATACGTGTTGGTCTGGATTTTATGCAGCCCATTGTTGCGGGAACCATGGCAACCAGGCCCACTTAATCGAGGGAGAGGCCCCGTGTCAGTATCCTGGTGGCAGGAAAACCTCCCCCAATTAAATTGGAGGATGGAAGGGACTGATGTGGGACTCCTAGCCGCCAGTGGTGGGATGTCAACTGGCTCATTAATGAGCCTAATTGACACCCATTATCCCTGAGCCCACCACAACTTAGTAGTGGTTCAGGGACTAAACGGGAGCCAAATTGGTCTCCTGTACTCTCAGAAGGCCACTCAGCAAAACCTATTGGTAATGCCAACTGTGTCCCGGGGAGTGGGGAAGGCGGTGGGAGGCGGGGAGGGATGGGAGGCGGTTGGGGGGGGGGGGGGGGGGGGAGGTGGGTGGGCAGGGGGAGGTTGACCTCACGATCAGGCACTTAGTACCTGAATGAGGGACCTGGCATTGGGCAGAGGGTGGGACCAGTGAAAACCACCTGCCTGTCCTTTCCTCTGACCCCTCTCCTGACCCGCCTGTAACCGTCATCGTGTGACTCCCCATCCTGCCTTCACTCTGCGTGGCCTGGGGTCCTTCTGTGATACTGGGCCCAAAGTAGATGCAGTGCTGCTAGCAGCCACCAGTCCCACTGGTGCTGGCAGCATAACAGGCTACCAGCCTCTGATTATGTGGCAGCTCTCAACAGGTGGGACTTCTACTGCCAGGGGCCTAAATTGTGGGGAAGGCCCAACAGCAGCCACTTAAGTGTCTTGATTCTGCCGGGCCAACCCCACTAAACTGATAGGGGTTCTCCAACAGTTCTCCGACCAGTGAGTGAGAGTCCCATCTGTTCGACAAAATCCCAGCCATTATATGACAGCACAGGTTTTCACTGCTATTGGTGTGATGTAATTGTAAAGTATTTTAATGAGCTGCTCCCTCATGTAGCAGTCTTGCCACACTTCCCATACACAGTGTGAACCCCTTATGAATGAGAAGTTGTAGCCCTATGATGCTCTATCTCTCCAGAGATCTCATACCATTTGGACATACACAATCCTCAATCATGCATACCCACTGCCCTTTATTCCTCTCCAATGCACTCTAGAAGATGCTATTACCAACATACCGCATTCAAGCTATGCTCAGATTCTCAATAGGTAGATTTATTCACATATATAAATGTAAGACATATACAGAATAACACACGCTCATATACCATACTATCAATAAAAGGACTGCTATTTTAAAATTATATCCTGCCCTAAAAAGCAGTAAATGTAGAGTCGCCTTACCAATAGTTTGTAACATTCTTCAGCATTCACTTTCAGTTCTGCTTCTCCCAGATTTATCTTGATTTCCATGCTTTCATAGTTCAGTCTTTCTCGCTCCCTAACTAGAAATTGCAAGGTTCCATTTGCCTTTGAAATGTGTGGACTTAATAGGGAGTATCAGATGATATAAAACAATGCTTAGATAAATTATACTATTTCCAGTGCGAATGATCCACTGGAGGGAGTTGTTTGCATCTCCTGAATGATGTTATACTGGTTTGATTGTTATTTTAATACTATTTGGAAACCAAAGGTGGATGCAGCTTCTAGAAACCAGACACACTGGAACTGGATAGTAGTTTTAAACCTTCTTTAGCCTGAGTTTTACATTTATACAGAACATTATTAATTTATATTTATACACAAAGCTAGTTTTGCCTAAATCAAGCTATATACATAATAGCTCCATAGAATTTGTCACATGGAACATTTAAGGATAAATTTCGGATCACCTGAGACACAGTCTATTTATAGAACCTGGTTCCTTGGTGTAAACTCAAGATAAAAGTCTTGGGGATAAAAGCCAAACCAAAACAGATGTCACAAAAATGAACAGATTATCTGAGCACATAGGCAAGTTTCAACCAATGACTTTATCAGTGGAACTGACGATTGTGAACAAAGGAAACACTATAAACTTGGTCATAAAACTTGGAGTTTATGTGTTCAGGATTTTAAATTTTTAGCCTTGTAAATTTTAAAAGGAACCATTATCTGTTAGATTTATTAAATTTACCACTAATTCAAGGTTTATTTTAACTTCTGTTGACGGATTTTTTTGATTAAATTGGATTGACACGCTTATGATGGGGCCTCATTTCAAGGCCTATGTCTTGGGGGACTTTAGTCTTACATCCTGGCTTATGTGCCTCTAGCCTTTGCAGCTCTTGTGATCTCATTGCGTACAAATCTGTCCGCAGCTCTGAAAGGCCGTGTTTTACAGTCAGCAGATGACTTTATCTAGAAATAAGCCCACCTTAATGCCTGCAGCTAGATCAGATCAAGGGTGAAGAAATAAGAATTGATTTTGTTAAGACAGAGCACTGGAGCACTTCTAAGTGGGTTGTACATAGAGAAGGGCAGATATTCTTTTCTTGTTGACAAATTGAACTGTACATATGGACAAGGGGGAACTGTTGATTGCTGTTGAAAATGCGCTGTTCATTTTCTAAAATTCATTTCTAAAGTCCCTTTTTGTTCTTTCTTCACATTACCATCTGCTGTTTTGTTACTGACCTTTACCAATCTTGCTCATCTGTTATCTAATGGCGTGAAGAGGCCTTCTTCACACCATGGAAAGCTTTAGATTTAAGATCCCTCCTTCATTAGAGAGAAGCTGAACAACCCTAGGATCTGGGTGTTAATGAATGTGAAGAAAGATCTTTTTATGTGCTTCACACATTATATTCTTGACTCCTTGAGGTGCTACAATAAATTGCTATGCTTCATTTACAACCAGCAACAGTACTACAAAATGAGAATCTTGCAGTAAATTACTCTGCAGTTCACACTGGGTCAGACTGCCAGGCTAATGAGACCAGATTGTCTAATTTCAAACCTCCTGAGCTGCGACATTCTCACATTAATGCTTACTGTTGTAAATTACAAGTCAAGCAAAGGTATATTGTGTAAAATCAGCTAGTTCCATGACCATTCAGGAGTACAGGGACAGAGTTACCTTTGTTGCTTCCTCCTCTACCTAAATGGAAGTTGGGAAAGAGGAAACGCTTCCAGCATTTGCTTCCACGGCATTTAGATGAAAATAAATATGCAAAGTTCCTCTCCTGGATCAGACTTCAGAATGAAACCTGGAGAATTATATAGAAAGAAATCTCACAACGGCTTAAAGGGAAACTCCAGGAACTTTTTCCAAATCGTCAATTTTCTCTCAGCCATGCTTCTCCAGACCTGGCGTTTGGAGACAGGTTGACCTCAGTTCCATGCTCTGAGCCCCCATCCAGTAGTTATTTTTCACATGTAGGATCAACTTTAATTGTGCTTCGGGTGGCCACCTGGCCAATGGAGCGGCCGGGTTCATTTTGAAGCCAGGGCTTCATGAGAATGCTGCCCACAAGCTGCATGCCCTACACTATCCTGCTGCAGTTTGCTGACTCTGGGCTGGACAATATCAGGAAACCTGGCTGCCGACATAGCCAGCAGATAGGCTAGTCGAGAAGGGAGGAGGGGCACCATCGTAAAGGACAGAAGTCGCGGTAGGCAGCAGCTCACATTATTGTTGTGGAGCTTGATAAAGCAGCCCTGTTCCTCCGGGACCCACAAAAATAATTTTAGGCTTACCTTTTGGGATTGCTTCTCCTTAACTGTCAGGTTTTATTGAGTAGAGCATTCATGGCATGCACTCTGATACCCTGAAAACTGCATCAAGATGCTATTTGCATCACAGAATGCTGATCTGAATAGATGAGGCATGATCCAGGCTGGCCCCTGGGCCTGAGTTAAAATGGCAATTACTTTCTACACTTAGGAGTTTCATGGCAGGACGTTGAAGTAATCAGCCATTTTATTTTAGGAGAGGGGAGATTTGTATGAACTTAGTAATCATTACAAAATGGCTGCTTTACTCCACAGAGAAAATTATTTCTTGTGAGGATGGAAATACATTGCTTCTATATTTCGAACATTAATGGATTACTTTACATTCAGAATATTCAAGTGCTTTTTGTAAGCTCTTCTGTGCTTTTCATTTGTTTTCCTGGAGATTTTTTAATATATATTTTAAGTTATTTACCTTTGAACAATGCACTGTCAAGGCTTTGGAATGTTAGTTTCTCTGGTATCAGGATGTTTTTTGCTTTCACTTCGAAGACAACTTATTGGATAGTGTCCAATTATAACCTCGATGAAGGCGGACTTGTCTGTGTGCTGTGATTTGTATGCTGTAGCTCTGCACTTATATTGTAGGAGAGCTTTATCAAACCAGCTGTGATTTCAAGGACCTATTAGTGGAGCCAATGCACCATGGTTTTGTTGATCTAAACAGTTACATCTTAGAAAGACTAGGGGCTGAATTTTCAGCTTGGTGGGTGGGAGCGATTAGCGGGCCCGGAAGCAGCCAGGAAACAGGCCCCCAACCGCAATTGGCCTATGACCGCGATTTCACACTGGCTGGCCAATTAAGGCCCTCCCAACGTGAAACATGACTTCTCAATGGCCGGGAAGGGCCGGGTGGGGACAGGGGCCTGTCAACCACTAAGTCCAATGGCAACTCAGCAGCCAGTTTAAAAACGGCATAGGCAGCCCCTTGAAGGCTGCTGGTGAAGAAGCATACTGTCTGCATTGGTACTTACGGCCTCGGCAGAGCTGGAGACGCCAGGCGGGAGGACAGATCGGATGGGCACTTGGCCTCCGCCGGCTTTTTGGATGAATGCTTCACGGTCCTCTTGGGACAGGTGGCTGCCATGAGGGACACCCTCATACCAAGGGACAGAAGGAGGAAGCCATCATGCCAGATGAAGAAAGCCTGGGAGGAGGTGGCAACCCAGGTCAGCAGCCATAACATTGTGCGGCGCACATGGGTCCAGTGCCACAAGAGGTTCAATGACCTGCTGCGTTCAGGAAGGGTGAGCACCATGTTGGCATGGATCAGTGTGGTGAAGTGTTAAGGGCTGGCCGTCCTCCCATGGAGCTCAGGGATGTTAGAGTCTGAGTGTCAACTGTCAATGACGCCAGAGCTGGCCAAGGGGGAGAACCCTGGCTGATTGGATTGAATGCCTTGTGGCTCAAGGGCCATGACTCAGAATTGCCCTGCAAGTGTTCCTCAGCTGGAGTTGGCCAGGCTGCAATGGTGCTGCAGGTAGAGAGTGGACCAATCAATGCTCATCCGTCCTTTCAGGAGAAGACAAGTTGTAAGCAATTGGAGAGGTCATGGACAGGCAGAGGCCCACCCAACCTGCTGCTGCTGACCAGGTTCGAGCAGGACGCCCTGGAGCTGGAGAGCTAGCATGCTCCCCGTGCAACCGGTCATGGAGAGGTGGGGGTGCCAGACAAAGGTAAGGGCACAGTGCAGGGATGAGAGTTTTGGCTTGTGCATCCATTCTAGTGTAGTCTCTTAATTGCCTCAAACCTGAGTCCCCATTGATCATTGAAAGATGATGGCACCATGATGCAGATCTCCATTGTCTCACCAGTGACTGGCATGCACAGTGACAGAGTGATGTCTTTAACTAATGACATGTCCGCGTTCTCCCTTAGATTCGCCAGCATGCACTCATTCTCAGGACCCATAAGAGCCACCCCTGGTGCCAGAGGACTACCGGGCTTCATTTGCACCTGCGTCACACCAGCACTCTGAACCAGGCACCAGCGCAGAAACCAGCACCTCAGTGGGCATTAGATTGGTGGTTAGAATGTTGGTGCACATTGGTGAGGGCACTTCACACTCGCTTGATGTGCAGGCAGAGACAAAGAGAGCCCAGGGTGCAGGCAGTCGGAGAGCTGCTGGGGACCAGGACGATGCTGGGTCGCAGGCAGATGATGAGCCTCTGGAGTCGTCCATTAGATGCTGGATATCCAGTGGGATGTGCAGAAGGATCTGGCGGAGATCCATGAGGGTATGCGTGCCATGGTCTCTGTTGTGGCGGAGACAATGGGGAGCATAAGCACTGCATTGACCCTCATGGCCGAGCGCACTGCCTCCTCCATTGAGAGAGTGATGACTCTCATGGAGAGGCAGCTCCAGGGACTGAATCAGGGGTTCCTGGGTTTGCGATCGGACCTGCAAACCCTCACACAGGCACTGACCTCAGGTGATCAGTGCCAGTGCGGGAGATGGATGAGTCACCCAGTATCCCAGCTCAGTTTGGAACCTGCCTGTTGAATGTGCAGGTTACGTCGCTGCTCTTTAACAGGGCAAACCAATTAAGAGCCATGTCCAGGCTCTCCAACCATTAGGAATGGCAGGTGGATGACTTTTCCAATCTGTCAAAGGAAGGATTTCTAATTAAAGGGACTGCTGCATATTTCGGAAAGGCTCATCAGCACATGGATTTTTCAGGCTGCAGGACGCACAGAAATGGGGAGGAGATGTGGAAAGGCAGCCTTCAGAGTCTCTCACTCTTACCTGGAGGTCCTACTAATGGAGGTGAAAGGCTGCAGTGAAGTGAGCTCTAACAAGGGTGTGAGGAAGAGGACAACCTCTTCAACTGAGCGGACATGGATGGGAGTGACCAAAGAAGTCAGTTCAGGAGTGTGGCCCCTCCAACCTGAAGACAGTGCACCAAGAGGATCCAGGACTCAGGAGGGCATGGCAGGTGAGGGGCATAACACGCAGATGCCAAGCCCCACACTCTGACTTGCACAGCATTCTCCTACACAGCACACCTCTGGTGAACACACCTTGCAGCTCCACTCATTCCTCTCTCTCCAGGCACCTCACATCCCCATCTCATCATCCAATACTCACTCTCCCTTAGCCCATTTCCCTCTTGCACCTATGCCTCATAGTCATCCTCCAAAAACGGTGTCCTTCTCTCCTCTGCTCACAAGCCATTGTGAACACTCACACCTCTCTGCTTTCCCTCCTAAAAGGAAAAGAGAGCACAGAACTTGGTAAGTGGCAGAGACGTAGGGTAGGGGGAGGAGTAGTTGATCCAGTGACAGGCACTTTGTTGGCCATTGGCATGCCCACTGGTCCTCTAGGAGGAGGTCTTGTTTCCGGGAGCACCAGGTGTCAGCAGAGATCTGCCTAGCAAGCCTGAGCCTCCTGAGGGACAGGTGCTCAAACATGTCAAAAGAGCCGGTCCTCTGCCTGTAGACACAGTAGTGGGGGTCTTGCCTCTTTCTAGCTGGATCTCATTGTCTATCCCCTCTGTCCTATGGAAGGACAGGCAGCCGAGGAGAAGGTAGCTGGTGCTGCTGCTGCTGGAGCAGTTGACAGTGGTGAGCTCCTGCCCTTAACCTCCAGCAGAGTATAAGTACTGTGGTGAAGACCGACAGCAGGGAAGTGCAGCTGAAGGTGAATGAAGTAACAGACAGGTTAAGTATCTTCCAAGAAGTTGGCAACCACATGTCAAGAAATGAAAGCACTCTCTGGAGAAGGAATTATTTTAAAAGCAGCCATGACCTGACCATGGTTGGAGCTCTTTCGTGTTACTGAGCAAAGCCTTCCCAGCTCATCAGAATCACTGAGAAAATTATCCCTGCTGTGCTTTCATCTCCTCCGACCTGTTGGACTGCTGACTTTGCATGGAATTCCTACAGTGTTGGGAAAGAGGGAATACATGTGCAAAATCACTGTTATTTTTCTAAGTAATTCAATTGGCTTCCCACTTTTACCACAGAGTTCCCCACTGGACTGCCAAATGGGAAAGCTATAAAGTGGTGGGATTACATTGGGAACCAGACCCAACATCATTTCCTGCATTTCTCCCACCTCCCCTGCCTGTGATCCCACCTCCACTGGCCTGAGAAGATTCCACCCTGTATGTTTGCAATCTAATCCAGTGGCTCAAAACATTATGACATTTAGTATAAGGCATTTCTCCAGACTGTTCTGAGAAAATTAAATCAGATAAGAATCATTGATGCATGAATTTGAATCTTTGTCTTTTTGACCTACTAATTTAACAAAGTCTTATGGATTAACCATTTACATTTACTTTATTATCTTATATAAATCTATAAGATCACCTCTCAGAAGCCTCAGCAGTCTGAAATATCCAAGTGTCTCCTGTCTTCATAACTTAAACCCCCTGATTATAGGGACCACCATTATGGCTCTTCTTGGAAATGCCTCCAGTGCTTGAAAGGCATCAGCGGGGCACTGGTGAAATGCTAGGGTTGAGAGTATGAATGCTATATTCCTGAGAGAAGAGAGCGTTTGTGCTCAGTAGAACCATTGTCACTCCCCTAGGTGATGCCACTGCAATCCTAGTAATCTGGTGGAGGACAAATTGCTGGACACTGCTACCACGTCCTAGAAGCCCCTTTGCACATTATAATCCACAGCCATGATGGCAGCTGTTTGAGATCGCATGGTGACAAGCTGAGCTTACAATCAAGAACTCAAGTGTTGGGTGGCTGCTGCAACATTCCCTATCAGATGCTGCATCATGGTTGGGTTCACAAGTGTGTAAATGGAGTTTGTCACCACTTCCAAACTGGAAAGGGTACACCCCAAGCTTTGTGCAAAGCCTTTGCCAAGTTGCAACTAATTCCTCCATGGTCTTTGACATTGACTGCACGCTTTCGGGAAGGGTTCCCAATGCACCAAGTATTTTGTTATGCATGCTCACTAATGTTCTTCTGCAGGTTTCCCCATTGAAGTCCTCACCTGGGTCCTCTGCAGTGGAACCTGAGTGCGAACTTGCCCTCCAGTGAGCTGGCAACTGTGCTCTCCTTGCCCCCTGGCTATAGGCCAATCAACCCCAGTGTCTCACCTGCCTCTAATTTATCCTCTAAGGCACACGCAGGGCCAGTGTCTGGGAGGATGACCGCTAGTATGAAAAAAGTGAGGTGCAGCATTTTCATCAACATCCTCTTCTTTGTGTATTTCCACTGTCTGACCAGGTTGCATCTCTTGGGAACCTGAAAGAGAAAAGGGGAAGGTTGTGGTAAGGGGAGGGGGACAAAGTAAGAGGTGCATGCTGCAACCACCTGCAGCTTGTAAATCAGACAAGCGTGTCGGATAAGGGGGGCATGGCATCTGGAAAGGAGGATTTGATATGATGATACTGTCATCTTCACTGGTTTCAGTCCTGCTGCTTGCCATGGCTGCAGCAATGGGCATCCCAATTACAGTAAGTCCACCTCCTCCATGGGGTTTAGGACATGCAGACACACCTGTCTCCCTTGGTTAGCTCCTGCCGCCTCTGTTTGTGTGCCATCTTGTCCTGCAAGAGAGAGGGAAGTGTGCCAATGAATGTGTTGCAATTTGTTTGGTTGATGTGCTGTCATGGTTAAATCATAGAATCATAGAATGGGTACAACACAGAAAGAAGCCATTCGGCCCATTGCATCCATACTGGTTATCTGCAAGCACAACTGATCAAGTTCCACTCCTCCACCTTTTCCAATAGCTCTGCAATTTTTTTCTCTTCAAATAATTATCCAATTCTCGTTTGAAGACCTCAATTGAAGCTGCCTCCACCTCACTCTCAGGCAGTGTATTCCAGATCCTAATCATTTGCTGCGTAAAAACATTGTTCTTCATATCACCGTTTCTTCTTTTGCCGATCACCTTAAATCGGTATCATATGGCTCTCAATCCTTCTGCACAATGGGAACAGTTTCTCCTTATCTACTCTGTCCAGTCCACTCATAATTTTGAAAACCTCTATCAGATTCCCTCTTAATCGTCGCTTCACCGAGGAGAACAGCAACAACTCTTCCAACCTATCTATGTAAATGAAGTTTCTCATCCCTGGAACCATTCTCGTGAATCTTTTATGCACCCTCTCTAATGCCTTCACATCCTCCCTCAAGTGTTGTGTCCTGGAACTGGACGCAATACTCCAGTTGCAGCCAAACCAATGCTTTATCTCGGTTTATCAAAAAGTCCTTGCGTTTGCACCCTATGCCCCTATTTATAAAGTCCAGGATGTCATATGCTTCATTAAATGCTTTCTCAACCTGCCTGCCACCTTCAATGTTTTATACACATATGCCCCCAGGTTTCTTCACTCCTGCATCCTTTTTAGGATTGCACCCTTTAATTGATATTGCCTCTCCTCATTCTTCCTATGGAAATGAATTACTTCACCCTTTTCTGCATTTAATGAATTTTAGCTTTAATGTTTAAGTTTGATTTGTATTTCTGTATCTGTGTGTTAAGAAAAGGTCAAGTTGAGTTTTAATTTCACTTTAAAAGGTGCCTGTATTTCTGATGAGAGTTTACGACTGAAAGATAATTTAAGCAAACACAAGAGTAGAAAAACTGGGCTGCTGCCGAGCAACAAGGGTCCAGAGAGGCAGGTCCCTCCCACAGACACACAAACAGAAGAAACAGCAGTTTGATTTGGAAGCTGTTTGAGTCCAGTTGGTTTTGAAGACAGCTGCCAGGTGGAAGTAGCCTAGAAGGGGCAGATAGCCAGTCCCAAGCCAAAGTTGGTTGACAGTAACTGCCAGGGAGAGACTGGAGCAAAGGGGACAGATAGCCAATCCCAAGCTAAAGAAGAAAGTCCCCAAGAATCCAGAGGGGTGGAACAGGAGAAAGCCTCAAGTATACCTTAAGGTCAAAGGAAGGACAGGAACCTGGAAAAGGCCCTCTTAAGTGAAGTTAGGAGTGAGAGGCAGAGAAAGGTTCCAAGCTTCAAGCTTAAAGCTCCAAGCTGCAGGAAGCAGAGTCAAAGCGATATAAAGGCTTGTGAGAAGTCAGAAGGTCCAAAGAGGCAACTGAAGATCGTAACTCTTTTCTGTGGGCATGTGAAACAGTGGTGTATGTTGACAGCTGAGTCAGTGAGAGAGAGTGCGTGGAAGACAGCTTGAATACATGTGGTGACCCAGGGGAGAGGAACATCGGAAGGAGAGTTTGAAACCCTGGGGGTGAACCCATGTGGAAGGTGTCTGAGAGAAAGTGTCATTTTGGCAGAAGATTCCACGGCAAGTTCTTGGAAAGCGGAGATTGGAAACCCTCATGTCAAAGATGGAGTTCAGTGAAATTGGTTGGCTCATGGTGTAACAAGCGTCTGTGAGGAGTTAAGGAGAGATCCATAGCATCTGTCTGGGTTAGCATTGGTGACTTGGTTTCAGAGTGTGGTGTGTCTGACCACAGGTTGCCTATTGGTTTACATGGACTGTTCTTATTGTAAACATTAGAGTATATGAGAGCTTTTGTAACTTGTGTTATTCTTACAAATCTGTATATATCTGTAAAAGTATAGTTGTGGGTGAAGGAGTATTGCAATATAATTCATCTTTTCTTATTTAATATATGTTTTATGCTTTTGTTAAAAGTTCATTAGCTGACTCCTGTGACTCTGTTCAGTAGCTACTCTCCATGTACTTAAACAAACAAATAAAAGTTAGGATCTATTAAGCTGGGTTCCACCCTCGGATCAGGCTTGTACAGTGGTAACCTCAGCTGGGGGTCATAACAGTTACCTGATCAGAAAACTCAAGCAAGTTTTTTCTTTATTCGTTCATGGGATGGGGGCATCGCTGGCTAGGCCAGCATTTACTGCCCATCCCTAATTGCCCTTGAGAACTGAGTGGCAGGGGGCATTTGGGAGTCAGCCACATTGCTGTCAGCCTGGAGTCACATGTAGGCCAGAGCAGGTAAGGACTGCAGATTTCCTTCTTTAAAGGACATTAGTGAACCAGATGGGTTTTTAATGACAATCAACAATGGTTTCATGGTCATCATTAGACTTATTCCAGATTTGTTTTTATTGAATTCAGATTTCGCCATCTGCCATGGTGGGATTTGAACCCTAGTCCCCAGACCATTACCCTGGGTCTCTGGATTACTAGTCCAGTGACAATACCACTACGTACCGTCTCATGAATTCTCCTTTAATAAATCTGTGCTGGCTTTCTTTAATTAGTCCGCATTTGTCCAAGTAACTGTTAATGTTGTCTCGAATTATAGTTTCTAAAAGCTTTCCCACCACCAGGATTAAATTGTCTGGCCTGTAGTTGTTGGTCTTATCCTTACAGGTATTTTTGAATAAGGCTGTAGCATTTGCAATTCTCCAGTACTCTGGTATCACCCCAGTATCTAAGGAGAATTGGAAGGTTATGGCCAGTGCCTCTGCAATTTCCTCCCTTACGTCCCTCAGTATCCTTGGATGCATCTCATCTGGTGCTGGTGTCTTAACAACTTTAAGTATAGCCAGCCTATCTAATCCCGCCTCTTTATCAATTTTATCCAGTGTTTCATCTCTCCTCTTTCACCATGACTTGGGCAGCATCTTTTACCTTGGCAAAGACAGCTGTAAAATATTAATTTAATATTAAATAATATTATTGACTCCACGCATAAATCCCTTTTTACGTCCATAATCACCTCCATTCCTCCTTTTGAAACCCTTTGACTGTTTTGTCCTGTTTTGTGTTTGTGTGTGAATGCCTGGGTGTTGGGATATCTGTTTTGTAAGAAAGGGGAAAATCGTTACACCTCCAAATTACAAATTGTATGTTAATCAATTTCGAACTTGTTTAAAGAAAGAAGCTTGTTTTATAATAAACCAATTATTTTGTGTTTATTGAAAGAAGCCTGGCTAAAGCCTTTTTATGTTGGGTATAGCAGTATCAAAGGTAAACAATTCAGAGCTGAAGAAGGGTCATACAGACTCAAAACATTAACTCTGTTTCTCTCTCTACAGGTGCTGTCAGATCTGCTGAGTTTTTACACCATTTTCAGTTTTTATTATATAGCAAGCTTTTCTATCCTGGGAACAGCAGTTCTTCTTTAACTCAAATAAGCAAAGTAACTTTTCTCTCACCATGTGTCCCCGCTGGACATCCAGCTGTTGACCTATGGTTTCTTGAAAAAAAAAGGCATATTCTCAGCCCAAAATTAAATTTGTAGACTTTTAAAAACAACTCAGGAAGGAGAGTGTCCAAAATTCAATGTCCTTCCAATTTTCCAAGAAGCGGGTTCCTCACACTTGACTCTGGCTGCATTTCCCAAGTATTCAAAAAGGAGCACTGGCTGGAGAGTGAGATGCACTCAGGGGACTCTTGCACTACCTACCTAGTCCTTCTTGACTGCCTGCCAGTCACCCATTCTTGCTCTGCCAGCACTCCCTTAAGATGTAGGGTAATCACATCAATAAACCTGTTATCCATGAAAATCTCACCTCATGGATGTGCCACAGTGATGCCAGATGTGGCTCTGAAACCAAGAGCTGTGGCTCTTGATGACAAGCTCTGAAACCTGGAGCTCAAGCTACTGCAGCTGATGACACTCCCTGGAGATGTGGTTATCGAGGACACAAGAAGCATTCTGGAGTTCCAACATGGAACAGGATCTTCACTCCATAGGTCTCCACGGGAAAAACTGGCATCATATGCAAAATATAATATATAGTGTGAGGCTTACAGCAGTTGTGAGAGTGAGTTGAAGTTATGAATGTTAGGTATGAGTCCTGATTGATAGAGTTTCATGGTAGGTGAGGGATGGGGGGCTGCAATATAAACAGAAAATGCTGGAAAGTTCAGCAGGTCTGGCAGCAGCTGTGGAGGGAGAAACAGAGTTAATGTTTCGAGTCCAATATGACTCTTCTTCAGAGTGATTGGGTGTGGTGATTTGAGCAGTGACTGAGGTTGGTGGTGCAGTTAGTAGGATATGATATTTGAAAATCTATTCACAGACCTTGGGCTGCATCTTCCGATCAGCGAACGGGGGGGCGGGGCCCACTCGCCAACGCGTAAAATGACGCGGGGTGATGTCGGGTGTGTGTCCCAAAGTCACCCCACATCATTTAGATTTTCGGTTTGGTGGGCGCACAGCCGATTCGGCCACGTGCCTGCCGAACTGTCAAAGGCCTATTAAGGCCATTAAAAAAGTAGTTAACATGATTAACGGACCTGCCCATCCAACCTTAAGGTTGGCGGGCAGGCAAAGAGCCCAGGCGGCCTTCAGAAAAAAGATGAAACCTCATCCACGGGCGGGATGAAGTTTCATGAGGGATTTAAAATTTGTATAAAATGTTTAAATGAAAGAAATTGACATGCCCCAGCTCATGTGACAGTGTCATATGAGGGAACATGTCAGGAATATTTTTTCCTGTCTTATATGAAAGTTTGAATCTTGAGCCGATCTCCCTGAGGCAGCACTTTGCTTCAGGGAGATCTGTGTGCTCTTTCACTCCCGCTCAGGGAATCCTCCCCCCTCCCCCTCCCCTGCCTGCACAGGGAGCGCACAGCACTTCCAGGCAGATGTCACGCTGGGTGGGCCTTAATTGGCCCACGCACGTAAAATGGCGCCGCGCCCCCAATTGGGGACGCCGATCGGGAACCCGCCCGCTCGCGCCCCCTCTAGCACAACCCCCACCGATGGGGGAAAAATGCTGACCCTTGACTGAGGTCATTGAATGTCTTCCACCACTGCATCCAGGTCCTTGGGGCTTGAGTCCTTGTGTTAAATGCCACAGCTACCTGCTCCCACTGCCTTTTGACTCTGTGTTTAGAGGGCTTCCTCTGCCCCTGCAGATATAGGACATCTCTCCTCCTTTCCACCAAAACCTCTAGTCAGCGTCCAACAATCTTTGATCCCACTAACTCTATGTGGTACAATTCCTCACTCTTTCAAAGGTCAGATTCTCTTCAACCATAACTCCCAGCACCTGCTCCAGCCAGAATGCACCTGCCCTTGAAGCAATGTAGGCTACCATTAAATAGTGCTAGCCACTCATGATATTGGCTCCCTGCTGATGTGTCCAGCCAATTAACAATATGGTTAGCCTTAGCTGGATGTAAAGATTATTAAAATGAAACACAAAAGCAACACAAAGTTGGCATGCTGCCTTCCTTGCAACCAATGGGCATGGGTTAATCATGCATTGCCATCCCCATGCCCATTTTCAGGGGCTATCCAATTTAGCCGCCATATCTGCCACCTTAAATAAGGTGACATGTACCATAGCTTTGGCCTTATAGTGCGGCACTGATCTGCACCAAAGGGTGCAATCGTCCAGTCCCACTGGTGGCAGGTGTCATGGTGGGCGGTTAGAGGGGGGGACAATTCGATGCGAGGGGCAGAAATCAGTTTCATGCCAGCATTAAATCACAGCAGAATCATCCAATGGTGTCCATCATGGTGGAACACAAATCTCACTGGAGGCTGGCGTGAACCTGATTTCCATCCAGATAATGGGATGCAAAGTAAGGCCCGGCCGGAACCGCCCCCCATGCCTGATTTACCATTACACCAGTGGGAAAACTCGCTGGCCCAGAACACATCTGGATAAGTGTGATGTGCAGAAGTCGGGACTTACCGTTAAGTCCTTGCTCAGATTGCAGCCATCCAAGGAGAAGTAGATGCTGGAGCCCCGCAGCTACCAGACCCTGAAGGAACACGTGCATCACATGCTGGGTGGATCCTCATGGACATGGCTCCGCCGCGAAGCAGCTCTCAGAAGGTGGGAGGTCTCCGTTGATACTTCGGGTCTGCTTCGGAAGATCATGGTCTTGGCCATGGGCTGCTACGGATGATCGATGAAGTGGGAGGAGAGGAAGGTCCAGCTGTGAGCGGGAGAGGAAGGTACACCAGGAGGTGGTGAGGTTGGGAGAGGGGGGAACGAAGGTGTCAGGGGGGTGAGGCTGGGAGGGGGGAGATGAAGGTGTCGGGGGATGAGGTTGGGATGGGGGAACGAAGGTGTCTCGGACTGGATGGTGGGGACTCGGAGACAGACATAGATCCTGGGGATCAGAAAGAGAAGGTCGGGGAGGTCAATGTGGATGGGGATGGGATTCTCAGGAAGGTAGGAAACGTGCACATTCAGCTGGATATCCTGGAATGACAAGGGTTCAGGTTGGTAGGTGACAGTGGGGAGATGGGTGTTGTTGCCAGGGAGGTCCACAGTGATGGGGGAAAGGACATGGGTGACTGCTGGAGGGGAACGGACAGGGGGCACCAATCCAGCCTGGGAGGTGATGGCAGTGGTGGACAGTGCCACTGGAGCACAGAGGAGGTCAGCCATCCAGTGCAGGAAGAGGATGAATGATCTCATCCGTTTCGCCAGGGTAAGTCAACCACTCATCACTCTCAACTCTCACACTCACAAACCCATCACATCCACAGGGATCTCACACCTCAAGGGACAACATCAGTAACTCACACACACCCTCACATCTCTATTAGGCTCATATCCTCTCGCGTCCTCATTCCGTCCAAGGCTCCGCTCACCACACAAACATTCCACACAGTGCCATGTGTCCTGCTCACAATCTCTCCATCTGCTTTCATGCCGGAGAAGCTGGTTCACAACAGGAGGGAGAGGTCCAAGTCCAGGGGTAGAGTGGTCGACATTAGGGGTATGTCACTCTTTAGGGGTATGTCATCTCACTGACTGGTGAGGGCATGAACTGTACCTACGGCGACGGTGAGGATGGCAGCGAACACCCACGTGAGGATCCTGCATCACATCATCCCTCTCTCCACGCAACTGTGAGTGCTCTTTCCTGCTTTTGACTCTGCTGACATGCACTAATTATCTCTACTTTGCTTCACAGGGAGCTCTGCCAAGCAACCATGCCCTCAGCCAGCCAGTCCCTCAGCTCCATACATGTTCTCACCTCCAGCCAGAAGGACAACTCCTCCATTGAAGAGCTGGAAATAAGCAGCCTGGAAGACCCGTCACCGCGCTTACCCACACCCTCCACCAGCACGGAGACATTCACCTCATTGGGACCTGGATCTAGAGCAGGCTCGGGTTCATAATCTAATGGTTACTGCACTGACACAAATCCGCAGTTGAAGGAGGCAGGTTCTGCCAAGCTCTCCGGCACTCGGTGGACTGCTGGGGAAGAGACATCTGTGAGGTCCGAGTCAGATGACGAGCCTCTGGATTTGGCCTTCCAACTCATCCTGGAGAGTCAGCAGAAGGAGGGGGAACATTACACAGGGCTGTTGGAAGCCCTCAACAGAGTGGCACGCGATTTGGAGGAGTGTGTCTGCCTGCTCTCTGATGAAGTGGTGCCCACATGTGCGCATATGGAGGTCTCCATGGGAAGGATGGCAGAAGCCATGGAGATCTTGGTCCAGCAGAATGCGGCGATGCACGCAGATCTGCATTCCATCATGGAAGCCATAGGTGAGTTCCTGCAGTGGCAAGGTGAGAGGGAAATGGGGCATCTCGACGTCCCTCCAGGTGCTCCATCCCCTCAAGGAGTCAGGACGGGGTCCTCAGGCACCTTAAGTGAGGAGGACTGGCAGCTGGACAACCCTGGAACATCCACTCAGGAATTTCAGAGGATGTTCGCACCCTCCGAGTCCCCTTTACCTGGATCCCTTCATCTTGTCCTCTGTCACCGCAGAGGGTGCAGCTGGCCCACAGGGGGACAGCCGAAGCAGGCCGGTGCCCTCAAGGCCTTGGATCTCCAGAGGACACACGCCAAAGTCATCAATGGCAATAGGGCCAACCATTGCACAGGCTGTCTCCAGCACTGCTGCAGACGTCAGGGCAGCACCCAGGAGTGGTAGGCCTAGAAAAGTTAAGAAATTCTGATCATAAGCGTTTGCATGGGTGAACTAATTTTGCCACTTTATAATCTGAAAATATATTCACATTCACTGAATAATGTGTAATGTTGGCTTTCAGCTTCATTGACAGGCCTTGCAAGTCCTCCCACTGCATCTCTCCCTGCCCGCACCACCCCCCCAACCACCACTAGCAGTTCAGCTGCACACAGCTGGCCCATAAGTGATTCTGGAGAGAGAAATGTGTGTGTGGCAGGGCCTTTCGGAGCCTTGTGCGAGCACTCTCCCATGCATGCGTAGCCTTTATCCATCACACTCATCTTACTGTCCTGAGCATTTTCAGTGCTGCCTACAGGGGTTCTCTTTCAGTTGTCCATCTGAGCTGACCTGCATCTCCGCCCACCCACTGATTGTATCCCCATGCAGCACCTGTGCCCATCCAACATGAGGGTCCGCTCACTTTCACTTTCGAGAATCATGGTCATGGTCAAGTATCTCAAGGCCAGAGCGGGGGTAGAAGACTTCGTGGTGGCCTTCCACTGCATCCAGCCAGTGCCCCAGGGAGGCATCAATAAATTTGGGGGCTGCCGTCTTCTTTGCCTTCGGGGCCATCTGTTGCCCAGAGCATTCCTGGTCTGTAGACATGAAGTAGGCTGCGCTCTGCTGCGCTTTACATATGGCACCCAGAGCAAGGAAGAGCTGAGGTCACAGCATTGGTGGGCAAACCCGAGCCCGCCTGCCAGCAATCTGGCATGTTTCCTATGGATGCATTATTAATGAGGCAGGACGCGCCAGGAAGGGGATCATATGGTGAGAAAATCTACATTGCAGCCAGCGGGTAAAACGTCGTTTTTCATGCCCGCTACCACGCAGTGCAAATCTGGGATGATTCCGTCCAAAATCTTCACCAGCACAGTGATAGCAGTGAAATGCAGCAGGGCCAAGAGAGGGATGATCGCAAAACGGATGTGGAAGTGGAAATTCCATTCAAAACACTTCCATTTCTCATCCGTTGTCCCTCTCCTCCCCAAGTCAGTAATCTACATGTGGGCTCATCTTAAGATGGGCAAGTGGCAAGTGTGGAGGAGTCTTTGGCAGGTCCTCCATTCCAAAACCCAGAGGTTGTTGGCCAAGAGCATTGCAGCAATCGGAACAGGGATCTAAGTAGCTTGCCTCTACCTCTGCTGAAGCAACAGGTGGGGTATGTAGGAGGGGTAGGGAAGGGAAGAACAAATGTTAGTAGTTGCACAAGTATATGTACATGGGTGTATGAGAAAACAGAATGCTCTTGGGTTTTTGCTGTTTAGTTAATATTATTCTTTAGCTCCACTTTCCCTGCCTCTTTCATCATCCTCCCCCTCTTCATTTTCCTTTTCATCCTCCTCTTCCTTCACAGAATTGTGTAAAGGGTAGCTGAGCTTGTCCTCCTGCAGGTCTAAATGCTGCTGTGTACAGTGTTGTGTATAGCACATCATATCATTCTGGACACTCTGGTTGGTGTGTTGGGAAGGGTGCCCTAGATCAGCCTGGGACAGCTGACATACATCTTCAACATGTCAATGACTTGTTTGATTACACATCCTGTGGTCATATGACATTCATTGTAACACTGTTGGGATTCATTCTTTGGGGCTCTGATGGATGTCACAGCCAATTTTGAAGTGGGTAGGCCTTAAGTGTGCTGCTGATGCCTATCACCACCTGACATGATAACTGAGCCTCTTAAACACTGCTGTTTGGACATGTCAGTCATGTGAACCGGGGCTTTGCCTGCAGGCCCTTTGTCATAAGTACTGCCTCCTGTGTGCTGTACCTCTCTGCTGCTGTCCTGTCCATTGCTGCCTCACTGCTGCTGCCTTTTCTGCTGCTCCCTTCTCTGCTGTGAATACTGAGTATTTATTACAGTATTTCCAGAAGTTTGAATCAACTTGCTCAATTGCCATTCTATTCTCACCCTGCTTTCAATGGCGAGTTTCGGGAAGCCCAGGAAACACATGGATGTAGCATTAGCCAATTAAGGCCATTAACAGGCCAATTAAGATTATTAAAGACCTGCCCGTCCAACCTTAAGGCTGGTGGGCAGGCCAGGAGCCCCAGCGGGCTCCAGATTATTCATGAAACCTCTTCCATTGGTGGGATGAGGTTTCATGTCCATTTTTAAAAAGTGTCATAAAGTTAATGTGTTTCTTATTAACTTGTCCCATCTCCTGTGACATTGTCACATGAGGGGAACATGATAATAATGTTTTAATTTTTCTATTTTTAAAGTTTTTTGGACTGTCAGTGATCTCCCTGAGACAGCACTTTGTCTCAGGGAACAGTGCACTCTTCTGCGCGCATGCGCGAAAGAGCGCACTTTGACAGATGGGAAATCCCTCTCCCCACCCCCCCGCACAGGAAGCGCGTAGCGCCTTAATTGGCCCGCCCACTCAAAATGGCGGTGGGCCCCATTTCGGTGGTGGGGGTCGGCTGTCCGCTCGCCGCCGAGCCGACCAAGGGCAAAATTCTGCCCATTGACTTTGGTGGGACCGGAAAATCCCACCAGCAGAGTGGGGGGGGGGCTGTAAAATTCCACCCAAATGTTCTGAATCCAATATGACTCTTCTTCAGAACTGAAAAGAGGTAGGAATGTGATGGGTTTTATGCTGTTGAATAAGCGGGGAGGGTCAGGTAGAACAAAAGGGGAGGTCAGGTTTAGGTTCAAGGGCAGGAGAGATTAAATGACAAAGATGACATGGAACAAAAGACAAAGGGAGTGCTAATGGTTGTAGTAAAGAATTAAATGTTTGGTCTTGAGTAAGTGTTAATAGCAGAATAAAGGACAGCTGCCTGAATTAAACAAAGACATGAAAACATAATATAGACTGGTGCTTGGCAAAAAACAGAATCAAAATGGAGGACAGATTTCACAGCCTTAAGTAGTTGAACTCAATATTGAATCCAGAAGGCTGTAAAGTGCCTAATCAGAAGATGAGGTGCTGTTCCTCAAGCTTGTATTGCACTTCACTGGAACATTGGAGCAGACCGAGGGCAGACATGTGGGCATGAGAGCGAGATGGTGAATTAAAAAGGCAAGCAACCTGAATTGGGGTCATGCTTGCAACCTGAGCAGAGGTGTTCTGCACAGCAGTCACACAGTTTGCGTTTGGTCTCCCCAATACTTCCAGAAGTACCTCTGTGACAGTTGGATCCTTGTGACCTGTGGATGCTGACCTTACTTTAGCAGTTGTTTGTTTTCTTTATGCATTCTGTCATCGCACATGGGTAAACAAAAAATGAAACAAGAGACAGTCTTACAATAAAATTTGGTCAGATTATTTTATAACTGACTACCTCTAGGTTACATTTTGAATGTGGATTCTGTAACTTCTTACCAGAAAGTTTTCAATAATCACGCAAATAAGTTACTGCGGCATGACTCCTAATTACTGGCTCTATCAGAATCATTGAGATAGGTGAGTAGCTTTAATTAACTATGTTATGGTTTCTCTTAAAGTATTAATTTTCCCCATTCCCATTCCTGATAACAATTATTTTAGGAGTAAAATGACAACGCATTAAACTACATCACATGAGGGATATCTGATTCCAAACATGTGGGACAGAATCTTAAACACTAAGTGCTTTTCATTTGGATATAGTGTTAAATGGAGGCCAGAAAGCATGACCAAGCTGGTTTTCTCTACTGATTCTTAAATCAGCTTTGTTACGGTCGTTTAGAGTTAAGCATTGCAGTTGAAGGGGTCAAAGACACAAGAGATTTCTGCACGAATGAAGCATAAAAATCACAGTCAAACAATTAGTTCTGTTTAGTTCTGCTGGTCATATTCAGTGCATTTGTGCTATTGAAAAAAATCTTGATAATTTCAACAAAGTAATTTATTTTCTATTGTACAGTTTGTGCATTAATGACCCTTAAGATGACAAACGATTGCTTGATTTTGTTTTTCAGATAATTTTACATTTCTGTTGAGTTTTAAGTATTTTTTGTTACCAACTAAATTCCTCATTAAGATGTAAACAGATCAAAATAGGAAGGCGAAGCACCAATTAAGGTAATCAGTTGTATTTGAGAACCACACATCATGTGATCTATAAGGCTGTTTTAAGCTATGTTTCAGGGTTTAATTACTTGTTTCTGTATATGCATTGTGCTTGATAGAAGATGTCTTAGAAATCAACCTAGTTGTAAGAAAAAAGGATTTCCTAAATTAACTTGTGATTGGTCCTCTCATCTGCCATCATTAAACTCTTGATTACATTTAATGAATAAATATGCTGTAATTACAAAATTTATTTTACTGTAAATAAGAATTAATTATATGAGGGAAGACTACATTTTCCTGACCACCTGGTGAGACATAACATCATGCATTTTGTATTTAATTTTCCATGGTACAGTATTTGTATTTAAATATTGTTTCTGTTTTTTTTCTGGTGATTTAACTTTTTATAATTTGTGTTCCAGTGAAACAGATTTTATTCATGTATATCTCAGTTCCTGATCATGTATTTAAACATGTTTAATTTCAAAAAGGTAAATACAAGCAAAACCTACTGTTGAACTTCCTGTTGACTAGGTTAACACATATTTATTATAGGAATTAACATCCTCCCTAGTTAAACTTCAACAAAATGTTTCTGCTGAGACATGGGTGGAAAGGGAGAAAGGGAAAAAATCTAATTCTTCAGATTTGTAATTGCTCCAATCTCTGCAACTGCCTTTCAGTGCAGAATTAGTTTGCATCTCTCTATAACTGAGGCATTATAACTATATTCAAAGTTCAAATCACTAAAACTATTATATTCTTGTGCAATTGGATTTCAGGCAAATTAACTGCAGTGCAATGTAATATGAGATAATAGACAGAAATCACCACTGGATGCACCAAAATACTAGGTAAATCACTGCTGGTTCACCCATTTCCTTTGCAATCCCTGAAATATATTGCAATAAATTAGTGGAACATGAGAAACAACTCTGAATCTGCTTTAAAATGGCTTTGAACACAATAGAAATGTGAATCACAACGGCCATCAAATAAAACCAATTTCAATGTATATTGTAAAACTGTCCATATAGACAGTTACTTTAACAAAAAGCAACTAAACTGAAACTACGTTTGATATAATACCACCACAGTAGTAACCAACTAATAACATCAACAGGAATCCCTCACTTCATAAACTTTGAAATTAAGTTGAATGCACAAACTTTGAATTTAAGTTGAATATACAATGAAGTTAAAACTTCGGCTGCGTAAGTGAAAATATCAATGCTAAATATAATGAAAGTAAGAAGTTTGAATGTTTTAATCCCTATCCTATAACAGTAAAAAAAAACCTTTTAAAAATATTGTTACACTTTAGAAAGTTAATAAGCCCTGATTTTTCTGCATAAACCATCATTACATTATTTTGATCTAAAATATTAAACCTCTGATATTGTTTAAGTATATCCTAGATACTCCTGGGAATAGAAATCGCTACCACAGAACTGAAATCGTTAAATAGTGTTTCAGGATATAAGTTACAAGAACTGGGTATTTTTTACATTTATTTTAAAACATATTGAAGGTGAGATGTCTCTGTGACAACAGGAATGAACAGACACTCAAAATGATATGGATGCACTTTGTTCTGCGTGGTAGAAAATTCTCAGAAATGCAAATTTTATTTTTTCACTTCAGCCCTTCAAGTAGACACAATCAGGCCAAAATAACCCAAGCAGCTCACATTCATTACTGAGACAAAAGTAGACCGTTAATATAGATGAAAGTGTAATCTTTTGACAAAAGCTTTGAATTTAATAGTGTCATCAGATTGTTAGAACAATATTTTCTGCAACTAGAGCAGGTTATAGTAAGGTAGTAATCCCATATTCAATCCTACTTCTTGGCATTTGTTATGGATATGAGAAAGGAAAGCATGTAGCAATAATTATTCAAATATTCAATCACTTCAAACTTTAAAAAGAAATTAAATATTTATATTAACCATTAATAAGAATAAAAAATTCTAGGAATGTTAATAAATAATTTATAACAAACAGGACAGATTTGTCTTGATGTAATCTAGTATTATATAAAGCAGAATAAAGAACAATGCTCAGCATAAATGAGAAAAAGATTAAATGAAAATCCTAGTTGCCTCAATGTTGTCTTAGAGAGGCACTGACACTTAAACTGGTCTATTCTATGTCAAAATGTATTAAAATGGCAACTGCCCTTCTTTACATATACTTTTTTTTACAAAAATTATGTCAATTTTTAATACCATTCCTATTTACAAATTGTTAAATATAGATTTTTATAAACAATAGAGGTAGATCAACATAAATAATTTGAAAGTATTGATTGAATAAAAAGTGCATAAAACTGTTTATATTCTCTGCTGAAATAATGGATAAAGAGATTGATAGGGGGGGTAGCTTCAAACCATGCAAGCCACAAGTTTATAAATGCAATTCATAGTCTTCACTGTATTGGCTAATCACAGCCAGGGCAGCAGTTTGGCCACCACACTTGGCCTCAATGCTTCCTGGCTAGGAATGGAAAGAAAGCGGTCAGGGGTCACCTCCATATTACTATGTGATTATCCTACTGGAAAATGTATGTGTGTGGACTTCAAGCATGGGCAGTATTGCTTGAGCTATAATTCACTCTGAAATCGAATAGCCTGCCAATCATACGCCGAATTTTCTGCTCCCGTTTGCGGTGGGCATCATGGTGGCGAGAGAGGAAAATATCGCGAGGAGGCCAAAAATAGGTATTACGGCGTTGTAAAACCAGTTTGCGATTGTGCGCTGCAGCCTTCAACGGTGGGCTGTGTTTCCCACCACAGCATGTCGGGAACGTAATTTCAATATATTTGCATCTCATTAGAAGGACTCCTTGCCAGAAACATCCCCCTACGGTGGATCATGAGGGCACATTGACGTGCAGTTAGAACGACGTGTTTCACAACAGGATATAACACCTGGTGACCTGCACTTCACTTGTGACTTTGAGATTTGTTCACCTAACCTGCATCGCACAGCGCTCACAGTAATCAATGCCAGGCTTTGCAGGCAGCACTACATCACTTTCAGAGGGATGTGCGAGGCAGGTCTCTATGTGCCAGACCTGTGGTAAGATAGGTGTAGCTTTTAATGGGCTGCAGGGTTAGGGCTCCACTGGGGAAAGGGGTAACTGGCCTGAGGCATGGGAAGGGTCTACGGGGCTAGGGCTGTACTGGGGGTAAGAGTGGGGAAGGTTGCACTCAGACACATGACTGGATGCGTGGAGGAGTGTGGGGGTTGACGTCCTCAGCACAAGGATGGGGAGAGAGTATGTGACAGAATGGCATAAGCCACTTGGGGCCAGAATGGGAGGAACACTGAGTGAAGAGGCGCTTCAGTTTACATTGCTGAGCTTGCAAAGACTGTCCCTGTCTCAATCCAGGGAGGAAGGGGGAATGACAGTCCAGTGTCAGTTGTGCCCAGAATGTTGTGCGCAGGGCATGGTTGTAACATCATGTGGCTCGGTCCATGGGGTTTCTGGCATCATACTGGGCCACAGATGGCACACTCAGTCAGGGGAGGCATCTGTAGCCTACAGATGGAGAAAAGGCATTGTGGGAGTATCCAGCGGTGTGTGGGGAGAACGGTGGGGGGTAGTGGGTACATGTTTAACAGTGCAAGTGGCCTGAAGGTGAGGAGGATTAAAGGCCACATGCAGCATAGGCACATCCACCTCAAAATGTTCAGGGGCTAATAAATAGATATCCACCACAATCACAATGGGATCAAGGAATGGAGGATTGAGAGGTCTTGGAGGGAGGGAAGCCTGAACATTAAGCTCCTCCAGGATGTTGGGAGGGGTTTCCACACTCACACAGGGAGGGTCCAAGCTGGTCTGACAGTGAGAGCTCAACACCACCATCTTCCAACCTGCAGTGATGGTGCAGCACAAAATTAAATTGAAGAGATACTCTGCTGGTGAGGACTCTGCAGGCGGATCTGAGGGCGTGCATGCACTGGGGGGCAGGGGTGGGGGGGTGTGGGGGGTGGGATGAGCAATTAATGGATCACCCAACGGAACTGTACATTCCCAAATGAGGAGAGAGGCACAGCTGAGACATGTTAGGAGCCTTTCAATGGCAATGCAGGGAATCAGGAAAGCAAAGCAAGGATGGGCATTAATGCGAGACTAATCCCACAAAGTGGCACTAATCGATCACCTTGTTTTAACCTCTTGTTCGTAATTCCCCAGAGCGATAACAAACCCCAGAACAATTGGGCAATTGGGCGAGCTTCAGAAGCATGTTAGAATCGTGGCGCTGGACAGTTCACAGAAAAGAAGCCTCGGGCCCCCCTCAAATAACCTAATTTCCTGACTAAACATTTAACCTCATGTTTATTCCAAAGAGTGTAGTAATAGAGTGCAGTGAATTAGGATCCCAGCGCCTAGCAGCACATCCAAGCACTTGGCCAAAGCAATGTCACAGCAGTCGGTCATATTGGAGACACAGGGGCCTGGATACGCCCCCTGCACTGGCCAGGATTTCAGGGGTGAATAGTTGCCAACACAGGAACAAAGCCCTTGAACCCACATTCACTGATGAGTCATTGACAGAAATAGGATCTTTGGAGGCTAATGGTGACTCATGTCTGTCTCTCATTGATACCGCAGAGAGGAGACCATCAGGAAGGTGGAGCCTGGATTTAGTGCTGTTGCACATTCACATACAGGCAGGAGAGTAGAAGGAGAAGATTGGTGTCTAGTTCACCAAAGGGAGGAGCAAAACTCTCAAGATCAAGGGGCAGCAATGCCCCCTCCAGATACAGAGGATGAGGCTCACAGATACGTTGTATGTGAGTGGCTTACAAGACCAAGGGTGTACAGAACTCAAATGTCTTATCTGCAGATGAGCGAGAGACAGGGATGTCCACATGTCTGGGGATCAGGTGACTCACATTTGCCACATTCTCCAGGAATTGGCGCCAAGAGGGCTGGTGGGGCATCCATTGCCAGTGGCTCTGAAATTAATAGCCGCCCTGATCTTTTATGCTAGTGGCTCCTTCCAGGGCATTGCTGGGGACCTCTGTGGGATCTCTCAAGCGTCCATGCACAAATGCATACAAGAGGTTACAGACGCCCTTTTTGCCAAGGCCCACAATTACATCAACTTTGACAGAGTTCAAGCAAGCCAGAACACCAGAGCACTGGGCTTTGCTGAGATTGCCAGATTCCTACAGGTGCAGGGTGCCATCGACTGTAGCTATAAAAGCTCCCTGGCTACAGGCGCTCCAATACATAAAGAGGAAATGCTACCATTCCCGCAATGTACAGCTGGTCTGAGACCATAGGAAACTGATCATGCAGGATTCGCCAGATACCCAGGAAGCTTTCAGAACTCATACATCTTGAGTAGATCGCAGATCCTGGGCATCTTTGAGGGGCCACAGAGCATCCAGGGCTGGCTTCTCAGTGACAAGGGTACCCTCAAGGGACATGGCTGATGACACCCATGCAGCGGCCTCAGACTCCTGCAGAGAAAAGGTACAACGAGGCTCATGCTGCTACCTGAGCATTGGTCAAGCACGTCAAAGGGATTTTAAAGGTGTGATTCTGATGCCTGGACAGATCTGGTGGAGCACTCCAGTAAACTCCCCAGAGGGTCTAACAGATCACTCACTGTGGCTTGCTGCACGTTGCACAAGCTGGTATTGAAAAGTGAAGAGGACTTGCCACATGCCAACAAGGAGGAACTGCAGTCTCCTCTGATGAAAAGGACATCGAAAGGAATGAAGGCTTTGAGTTAGAGGAAGTCAAGGCTGCAGGGAAAGAGGCCATAGCACGGGCCAGATGAGGCAGACGTGCATACAAGGGCCTCACTGTCACCAGGTTCCACAAGGAGGATGATGAGTTGCAGTGAGTACCATCTTGGACAAGTGCCCTCCATTATGGGCCGCCATGAACACCAGCATTGCCTCCCATTTCACCCCTGCACTTCAATATGAGAGTGAATAGTTACACATCAGGCTCACATTGCCCTGATCCTTTGAAGGATGATGAAGCCTCGGGAACAAGTGTCCTTGCTGAGATGAGGTGCTAACTAGAGGAGGGAGTCCCAGCATCAGACCTCAAAAGGTGCTGCCTCTTCAAGCATCTTTACAGCATCCCAGTTGCAACAGCAGCCTACAAGAGCCAGGAGCTGTTCCACTATCCCCAGTGGGCTCTAGCTGTCTACCTTCAATGTGACAAAGCTCCTCAAGGAGATCCATCTCCAGCAATGGGACAACACATTCAGTGTAACCCTGATGGTGAAACTGATAGGTGACACTTGGGGCAAAGCAGCCAAGGATGTTCTGCAGGTGTGCATCTAATCAAAGATGACAGTGTCACCTCTGTGTCACCTTCTTCTCTATGCATTAACATCCAGCACTCTCAGTTAGGGATGCTGGCCTGCTTTTATCCTTACCTTATTGTGCATGTGGACCACCTGAGGATAATGATATTCAACCGCTTACATGTCAGACATTAAAATGCCTTCTCTTTAAGACACACATTGTGCCCTCATGGCCAGACCTGGCCCTTGCATACTCAAAAAATCCTCAGACACCATAAAGCCCTCAAGGTCACAAGTCATTGCTGATAATGAGCACACTTCAGCTTCAGTACATCCTCACTCCTACCCCATTGCTCCCCTCAACATTGTATAAAGCTATGATGTGCGCTTCCAGAACATGCTCAAAGGCTCTATTGATCGCTAAAAATGACCATTTGCAATTAGCATCACTCGTCTCAATCAGCGTTTAGATGATGGGGTGAACAGCGCTGCATCCCAACATTGCGACAAAAGCCTTGTGGCTGCAATATAGATAATTACAGTTTGAGAAACACTCAAGGTTGTAGGTTTGAGCATCAGAGCAATAATGTGGCTGAGAGGGACAGAGCTTTGGCACCCTTGAGGTGGCGAGGTCCTCCCACTTATTGGTGAGCTCAGCAGATGTACGCTTGGAAAGTCGGAAACGAAGTTGGTTGACAGCAGCGCACACGAGCTCTGAGTATGGGCTCATAGCATGAAAGCCCTGCCCGAAGATAGAGAGCACATGGAGTTGCATGATATATGACTCTTCTCCATACATTAACATATCTCCCCTTGTACACTACAGCTTCACCTTTCAAGAATGCAGATGGGACAGGAAAACACCTCTGCCTCAACCTTACACAGCCAAGACCCTGCAAAGCATGTGAATGAGGTTCCTTCCACAAGCACACTTAACATTAAGGTCGAGGCATCACTGATGTCGAGAATGATCTGGAAAAGGGGCACACAGTGTGGTGATATGGAAGCACAGTACATAGACGAGAGGCCCATGATAGCAACTTCTGCGATAAGTGTGGGGAGAAACCCTGGTTTAACACCTGACTGACAGCAACACAGCTCATCATAAAAAGGAGGCAGACACAAGAGGAGATGTGAAATGGGTGCAATTGTATGTACATTTCTGAACATTATATACATGTTGTGAATACCCATGCCACCATTGTGCTCCTAAATCTTTTTATCTTTCCTAACCCTACCGCTACGTCTCGGTGCTTCCCCGACATCCACAGCAGAGTTTTAGGCAGCCTGCTGACTGTTATGCCCTGTTGTCTGTGATGACTTTAGTGGGTTTCCTCTGGAGGGCTGAGACCTGGAGGGCCTCAGCCTGCCTTGGATGTCCTGCGGTGGCGCAGGTGCACTGTCCTCGGTCTGTGGAGCTGGAGGTGATGGGGTCACAGGAAGAGGGGATTGGGATTGGCCCAAAGTCCCAGAGCCACCGAGGTGGATGACCCCGGGGGTGTCCAGCAGCTGGTCCTCTTCCATATGGGTGCCAAGGGCCCCTCGCTGACTCCTTGAGGAGAAGGGACAGCTGGAGTGAGATATAGCAGCATACCCTCCCCTCCTGCGTGGCCACTAATGGATGCCACCAATGGCTACAGTGATGGAGTGCTGTTCCTGCAGCAGAGCAGGACCGATGTCCTGGACCAAGGTCTCCATGGCGGCCGCCACCCTACCAGAGTTGGCCTTGGTGCATTGGCGTGCAGGCGCTTTCACCTCGGACTGACCTTGGACGGCCTCCTCCATCATCCGTTACAATCTGAGGAATGCAGATGACATCCCTTCCTGAAGTTCCTGTGACTGTCGCTGCAGCTCCACCAACTGATTTAGGTTCGAGTCCGGTGGCTTGTCATCTGACTCGGCCTCCAACAATCCTCCGAGTGCCAGTGACCTCGGATGCACCTGCCTCCCCCTGCTGTGGACCAGATTGTGTGCTATGCTCATCAGATTGTGACCCTGAGGATGCTCTAGAACTAGGTCCCACCGAGGTGTGTATCTCTGCGATGCTGGAGGGTGTGGGTGAGCACCATGACTGGTCTTCTATGGTGCTCTCCTCTGGTTCCTCATCTAAGGTGTCATCAGGGCTAGAACTAAGGGCCTGGCTTGTGGATGCCTTTGAGTGCTTTCCAGAGGAGAGATAATTAGTGCATGGCAGGCGACTCTAAAACAGGACAATGTACTCGCAGTATGGTTGTCTAAGGGATGAGCTGGTGCAGGATCCTCACTTGGGTGCGCGCCACCCACCTCACCCTCGGCATAGGCACAGTCCACGTCTTCTCCAGCCAGCTCGATGGCTCAATGCTCGTAGGGAGTGAAGACCTTAATTTTGGCCCCACCACCAGTCTGAGACCTCTCCCTTCGATTGTGTGCCAGCTTGTCCTGTATAAAGGCAGATGGAGAGTGTGAGCAGGACACATGCCAGGGCAGATGATAAGGATGCCTGGCATGTATGGGAGGTGAATACAGCCCTGGATGGGGTGAGGATATGAACTGCAGAGGATATGAGGCCAGATGGAGATGTGAAGGTGTGTGTGAGAGTGAGTGGTGATGTCCCTTGAGCTGGCAGCATATGAGATGCCAGTGAATGTGTGATGGGCTGGGTCTGAGTGTGTGAGTTGAGAGTGATAACTTGGTTGACTTACACTGGTGGCACGGATGAGATCATTCATCCTATTTCTGCACTGGGTGGCTGACCTCTTATGTGCTGCGTTGGCACTGACCAAACGCTGCCACCTGCCAAGCCGGAGTGGTGAGGTTGGTGGACCGCCTCCGGCCATTACGGGGGCAGAGGACATTGCGGCGGGCCTCGACTGCATCCATCAGGTGTTCCAGTGAGGCGTCACTGAATTTCGGAGCAGCTTGCTTCTTCCCTTTGGGAGCCATGTCTTCTGAGGAGCAGCCCTGGCCTGCAGACATTAAAAAAGCTGTGCACGGGTGTCATTTAAATATGGTGCCCAGTGTGAGGAAGCAGTGAGCTCAGGGAGGGGTGGGCGAATCAGAAGCTGCTGCCTGCAATCCGGCGTGTTTCCCATGCATTCATAATGCAACGGGAAGCAGATGATAAGGCGCAAAAACCCACCACTGTGGCCAGCGGGATGCCGTTTTTCACACCCACTGCCACACTTAGTGTGATGAGGGAAAATTTTCACCCATTCCCAACACATGAACAGGAAAAACTGAAGGGTTGCTGGTTCTCAAGGAACCATACCAAAATAACAGTTTGTATTTTAATGAGAAATGGAGAGAAAATTGACAAGGAAAATAAATTTATTTGCGTGTTTTTCACATTAGTAGCTTGATCAGAATATTTGGATGTGCATTTGAGAATTTGCCCATATTATCTCCAACATGTGATTGATGCTCCACTAAACAATGCTGGGCCAAGCAACTTTTTAGACAGCCCAAGAAACCTGTCACCACTCCCACAGCCAGGTGAACGTGCCCATTTCTTAGATACAAAATGAAAACAGAAAATAATTTTGTAACTGGAATCAAGCAATAGCAGAGAGCAGGGAGCTAAGTACAGGTGGTTCATTCATCCATTGCAAATCATGAGGGACGTCATTATTTATTGTGAAAATCCTGACTACAGCTTTTCGGAAAATCAATGCCTCAGAGTTTTCACAAGAATGTTCAATGTGTATGTTTAAGGTTAATCATTTTTATAATATACGTTTTAAAGAGAACAGCAACCAAATCAAAATAGTACTTTTGTACACTTGTGAAAGATCAACATTTATTGGGTGTTCTTGAAGAGGTTTTAAATCTGCAAGTAAGATGACTAGTATATAATTGTTTTGTTGTTCATCTATAAAAAAACGAATTTCATGTGAGATGGAAGTTAAAGATATCACTAATTGTTTGTAACTCACTTACCCCATGTCACTGGGTGGTACCTACACAATGGTGCAGGAGTTGCCATTTTAATTCACCTTTTGGTGCTGAAGAATTTCAGCGATAACAAAAAAAAACAAGATTTTTAGATTATTTAGAATCTTCTGCACAATACTATTTCACTATTCAGCATAGTATTGCATGGAACAAACCATTTGCAAGTGATATAAGAACATTCTTTTAAAAACTGGAAAGGCTACTTTCCAATAACTCCATCCCTTTTGATAGATCCCTCCCACCAGGCCGGAGGCATCTCTGATGGAATTTCTCTAGCACTCTTATGTGTTGCTGAGAAGTCTGTGCGTGACTTTGTTTAATGTGAGAGCCTTGGAACACCGTCATTGTCCACACAATCTTGACGGGTTGGAGATCAGATTTCAGTGCCATGTTGAACCAAGTTGAACAGGACTACCTTGCCGCTGTAGCCTTCTTCTGCTTTTGCAGTAGGTGAGATGCACAATCTTCTTTCACCTGTTCTGCCATTGAGAATTTATTGGGCTGCACTTTGTCTGGCACCTCCCTCTGACCTTGTTGCCATGGGAGCAAGGAGTTTTAATGACATTGTTCAAAGGATCATTGGAGTGCTTACGTCTCACCACCACACCAAGGTGTCAATCCATGGAAGTCAAACAAACATCAGAGCCCTTCTTGAAGCCAGTTCCACAAGCATTCAGGCAAAACTCCTGCAAAATCAATTTCGATGGACAGGACACTATGTCCAGATGGTCAGAAAGAGTCTCCTCCACCAGGTTTTCTCAACTCTCAAATGGTTAACATTCCAGGGAGGACAAAGAAAACACTGCAAAGACACTCTAAAACTCTACTTGAAGCACAACAACATTGACATTATGACCTGGAGGGGCTTGCTACCAATTGTTCAAAATAGTGACTTGTCCAACAAGCTGCACCACACTTTTGAATCAAGTCTTCAATGATGAGCCACAGTGGCAGCAGAGAAGGAAAGAAAAGGAAGCAAATTCTGCACTCTGGATTCCATTACCTTGGGTTATATCCTGCCCCATGTTCCCAAAGGGCCAAGAAGTGACCTATTCAGTCACATGACCCATGGCAGAACCTCGTGACTCTGAGTAGTTATCATCCTTGAATCGAGGGACAGCCACCAATGCCCATCAGGGCACATTCTCATCATTTTGTTCAATTCACCTTTTGATCTAGAAATGTGTCTAAATTTTTTTTCAACCCATTGATATCACCCTTGCTAACTGCCTTCCCTGCTAAGTTACAGTTTCATGAAAATTCCCTTCTTACTTCTAACTTCCTGATTCTTTAGATGGCAACCCATGTGATTTGAGCCTATTGAAGGCTGCCTTTTAAGACTTAAGACAATACTTAAAAGGGTTAATTTAGTTGAAGTAAGAAAATAACTTGCAATGTGGATAATTAACATTATTTGAATGAAAGCACACTGTGTGGAGAATTGCTTCACTTTTAAAATAAAGAATAATCCAGTATATTTATCTGTCCTTTGTTGTTGATTTGAATGATCCTGCCCCCAATCCTCTCTGCCTATATATAACATTTCCGCTTGTAAGTCTTGCTCAAAAAGCTGTCTCATTCGTGTGAAAATTGTATTTTTATCATTAAATAACTTAAAACATTACCTGTTTATTGTCCTAGAACATACCCCAATCAGTAGATAGGAATGGTCTTTGAACTGTCAGTCCAATGCAATTTCTTCCTTTATTTACCCATGAAGAGAACATAACAATGATTAACTGCCAAAGTGCTAATTTAAAAATAATACTATGTTATCAACATAGAGTTCCAGTTTATTCAACAGGTTAGAGGTTATAAGTATCTAAGTTGATTAGAGGATAGTTTCAAAGCTCAACTGGCAAATCTCTTGCTTAAAGGCAGCAGGTTCCATTCAACGTGACTATGGCTGAGCTTACGTTCACTTTCTCACAGATGTGCTGTTGCTGCACATAGACACCACCATTACTGGAAGTAATCCAGCTTATTACAGAGATATACTCAATCAAAATGGCTGATGGGGAAAGCTCAAGGTCTCCAGATGAACTGACAAGTTATTACATTTTCAATTATTCAGTTCAGTACCTTGGAGGAGGTGGGTGGAAGGTTAGAGTGTGAAAAGCATCAGCAGTCATTTTTTTCATTATAATTATTTATTGCAATCATTAAAAAGAGCCATTTGTACACTAGCTTTATTCTGGAAACAGATATTTGCTAACAGCAAAATATGTCTTTTAATGTTGGTAGGTTGTTTATGAACAATGAACATGAATGTGACTATAATAATTACTTTACATATAATTTATTATTCAATTGTGCAAATGAAATCAATATTATCAGAAGATCATTGAAAATTGCAATAATTTTGTACAGGAAATGTATTTCATATGCCAGCTGATGCCATTGCAACTTGTGTGAGTGTGCCATCTGCTGGGCAGTGATTAAGGCCTCCAGCATTGTTTACTGAAAACAGAATAGCATCAATGGTCGTTTGTACTCAGATGCAAAAATTTTGAAAGTTTTCATGCTTGAACCTTCGGGTAATTTGTTGAACAATGAGTTGGATTTTGCCTTGTATTCTGTCTCTATCATTAACTTTCTTTTGTAAAACTTACACTTTTAGACTTATCATAATGTTGAATAATAATTTATAAGGAGTGTTTTCTCTTTGGGAGTTATGTGGAACAATCCATTATGGTTGGATATGGTTTGTGCCTTTGATTTCACTATTTGGTCTATTCTTAAACTCAGCCTAGTTATCGCATGAAGGCACTAAGAAGGAAATGTTAGCAGATTAGATACAAATATAGGTTTGTGTGTGCCTGTGAATGAATGTGTTTTTTTTTAAATTTCCATGCTACAGCAGCCTTTATATAGTAAGAAAGGAGAGGTTTGCTAGATTTGTGCATGGGCAAAGATCTTTAATGCAAGTTGAGAGATAATTGTAGAACATGTCTTTTTGAGACCCTTCCTTTACTATTATCTGTATGCTTTGGGAAATTCTCACGTGCTTGATTTCCAACATGGGAAATCCTCCCTTCCATCTACATACAAAATACATTTTTAACCCCTCTATTGGATTCCATCCCTTCATGATTACCGCTTAAAAACCCAGATACCAATGGAACACTGGAATTTGTCTCGTCTAGTTACAAATAGGCGTGCTGTACACTCCTTCACCCAAAACAATCTTTCCACAACAACAGATATGGTTTCCAACCATCTGAAAATTAAAGGTGCTAATTAAAAAGACTGTAAAGAGAATGTCCACATATTGTTCCCTCCAAAATTATTCATGGAAAATTACATAAAGAGTTGGAACAGGAAGGTCTGCGAGACTAATAATATCAGAGCTGCACAAGCAGCAACCGTGAAGTGCAGTAACAACAGAGTCACTGGTCCAGCTTGATGTGTTAGTGTAAGCTTGGAACTTATGGCCCTGATAATATCAGAGTGGCACCATGAAGAGCCCTTCAGCTCTAGTAACACCAGTCACAAGTAGCTCTACCCAGCATTAATTGATTAAGTACAAAACCGAGAGCTAAAATCATAAAGGGCCGCACAAAAAAAAAAATCAATGAACAGTGCAAATTGTACCTTAAACCAGATCTCTGCTTGAAAACTTGGGGAGGAGAGTGATTTATGTACCTGTGTTACGGACAGGTGAGATAGGCAAACTGAACTTTTAATCCTCTCACTGTATATCCGTAAGTTGAGGTGTTTTTAATTATTTTAAAACTAGGCTGTGCCAGGTTTCCCCAAACCCTCAGTTTGTGTGATCCGATTTTTAACTAACTCGCAGCAAATGCTCTTTATGATTAACTCAGAAGGTTACTTTATTCCACATTCAAACCTGCGGGGTGGGTGGGGGTGGAATATGTGCATGCAATACATATGCGGACACACACAAGCACGCACAGTAAAGGGGACAGAAAAGAGGGAGTTTTACAACTATGGATAACAACTATAAAAGAACCACAGAAATGAATATTAGTGCATGTAATTTCCAGAATTCAGAAAGTCAAAGTCTAGATGGAGTTCCCTTCATGGAAGAGTTCAGTTGAGATGAGTCCCTGGTTGGGGGCAGCAGCACGAAAGTTCGTTAAAGTAAATGACGATGCAACACAATGAGGTTTCTGTACAAAGACTGCTTAGCAGATTATGGTCGGATGCTTTTAAAATAAAACAGGCTTTGAGGAAGTGAGAGATGGTGGCCGGCTGTTTGGTCCGCAGGGAGCCCTGCTGTTATTTTTTTCAGGTTGGAAGCGATCAGCAGGCTGCCTATTCCTCAATTCTTAACTGAATATAAAGATTTCAAAATGATCACTCGAGTCATGTGACCTCCTTCCTCCACAATGCTTTCAAAAGGGATGCTTATCTGTTGCCTGGGTCTGGCTTTTGTTTTATGGCTTATAATGTCCCAGTTGTTAACAGAGTGAACTCTGAAAGAGTCACTATCCATGTTGAGGATCTTGTTTCAGGGAGCCATTGGGCAGAATTTTGCCCTTGGTGGGCGTGTGGGCCCCACCGGCTCGGCGGCGAGCAGACAGCCGACCTCCGCCACTGAAACGGGGCCCGCCGCCATTTTGAGTGGGTGGGCCAATTAAGGCCTGCCCAGCGGCCTGCCCAACAGGAAGTGGGGGGGAGGGAATCCCCAGCTGTCAAAGTGCACTCTTTCGTGCATGCGCGCGAAAGAGCGCGCTGCTCCCTGAGACTAAGTGCTGTCTCAGGGAGATTAGTGACAGTGCACAGAAGTTAAAAAAATAGAAAAATAAAAATATCATTAACATGTCCCCTTCATGTGACATTGTCACACGAGATGGGACATGTTAATAAAAATGACATAAACTTTATTAAACTTTTTAAAAACGGACATGAAACCTCATCCCGCCAGTGGATGAGGTTTCATGTATTATCAGGAGCCTGCTGGGGCTCCTGGCCTGCCCGCCGGCCTTAAGGTTGGACAGGCAGGTCTTTAATGATCTTAATTAGCCTGTCAATGGCCTCAATTGGCCATTGACAGGTCGGCGGGCGGACAGCTGATTTTGCTGTCTGCCTGCCTTCCTAAAAATTTAAAGGGACCGGGATGACGTTGGGGGTTCCTCTCGACATCATTCCACTTCATTTTCCCATCGGCGAGCAGGCCCCGCTCCCAAATCGCCATTGGGAAAATTCTGGCCATTGTCTGGGCAGACCCTATGACTCTGTCAGAGGGATAAGCTTATAAAGATGCAAATGATGTCCAATTTCCCCTCAATGGTCCCCTTTTGAAATGGACCTGAACAGTCCCAGGTATGAGCTGGGTCTGTTAACACCTCTATAGGAATAACGAGTTTTGATTTCTGCAAGTCTCCTGTTTTGTGATTATAATGTCCTTACAAGGGGTTGTGAGATTCCACAAGGCTGAGAGAGGAACTGTTTTGTTCTTGTAACTCCTGTTGGAAGCTTCCAGGGCAGATGGTCAACCTTGTGAGTCATGTGGCATTTAGCAGCCATCTTTTGGTTCAACAAAGTTTATTTTAAAATAGCAAAAAATATACAGTTTGATGTACATGGTTTTGATTTCTTTCATGTCTTATTGATATGTCAGTCCTTTCATCCTTGGGCCGGGGGGGGGGGGGGTGCGGGGGAGGTGGCTGCAGTTGAGGGGGGGCCGGGGGGGGTGCGGATCTGAATCCTATTTTATTATTTTTTCATGTGGTCTTGCAAAAAAGAACAAAGAAGCAAAGAAGTTTACATTCATTCTCTCATTCACACTGGAAAGCCAAACACACAGCTAGCAGGTGCAACATCAGTTCCCTGCTGCATTTCTGAGTTTTAAACTCAGGATAGGGTGTCAGCAATGATATTGTCCTTTCCCATGATGTGAATAACTTTTAGGTTAGAGGGCTGCAAGAGCAAACTCCAGCGGAACATTGGCATTGGTTGCTTTCAATTTTTCCAAAAATTTTAGAGGGTTGTGGTTAGTGTATACTAGGGCGTCTCAGTGCCCATGGCAAAATGCGAGAGAGCTAGAAGGAGACCGAAGGTTTCTTTCTTGACTGTGGAGTATCTTTTCTGGTGTTGGTTGAGTTGGTTTAGAAAAATAGCTAATTGGATGCTCGATCCCGGAATCGTCTTACTGGAGTAAGACAGTTCCAACTTCTAGATCGTTGGCATCTATGACTATTCTAAATGGTTTACTGAAGTCTGAGGCAGCTAGTACAGGCTCATTTTTCAAGATGGCTTTCAATTATTCAAAAGTCTCCTGGCATGCCTCCGTCCACACCATCTGAGTTGGGTAAGGTGCTAAAATTTGAGATAAACTTTCTAAAGAACCCACACATTCCTAGAAAGAGTTTAATTTCCCTATGGTTTGTGGGAGTAGGGAAATTGATTAGGGCACGTACTTTGGCTTTGTGGGATAGCACATTCCCCCGTCCCACTACATGTCCCAGGTAAGTCATCCTGGCCTTTGTGAACTCGCTTTTTTTGCCAAGTTCACTATCAAGTTGGCCTTCTTCAGACCCTGGAACATTGCCTTCAGGTGGTTCAAGTGATCACTCCAGTTGTCACTGTAAATTATCAAATCATCCAGGTACACTGCACAATTGCGGAGGCCAGCTATTTTCTGGTTTGTCAACCTCTGAAAGGTTGCTGGGGCATTTTTAAGGCCAAATGGCCTGACCTTGCATTGGTATAGGCTATCTGGGATGACAAAGGCTGAGATTCCTCTCGCCCTGGGGGTCATGGGCACGTGCCAGTACCCTTTTAAAAGGTCAATTTTGCTGAGTTAAGCCAAGTGGCCCACTTTGTCTATACAATCCTCAAGGTGTGGGATTGGGTAGTAGTCGGCCCTAGTTACTGCATTTACTTTCCGGCAATTGATGCAAAGCCGTATTGATCCATCCAGCTTCCGGACTAGTACAATGGGACAGTTCCAACTACTCTGGCTAGGCTCAATGATGTCATTATCCAGCATGTTACTGGATTTCCTGTCGACCTGAGCCAGCTTGTTGGGGCTCAGCTGGTAAGGGCTTTGTTTGATTGGTGGGGTGTCTCTCACATCCACGTCGTGGACTGTTAGGGTAGTATACCCTAGTTGGTGCCTACAGATCTCTTTAATTTGTTCGAGAAGTGCAGCCACATTCTCCCTCTGCTCTTTGGTCAGGTGTGTTAATTGGACATTTCAGCCCTTCAGGATTCCAGTATTTACCAGCCTGGTAGCTGAGGGTTCAACTGGGGATCATCCAGTCCCTCCTCCTCAGTGGACTTCTCCTGTGTCTTGGGAAGAGATGTTCTCTTAACTGGAACACAACTGCCCCCGCGTGAATGTTCAGCTCCTGCTGTACTCCCTTGTGGCTGTTCAACTGGGTGAGGCGTCTCACTCACTATCTGCTTATCTGTTTGGGAATTCCCTTTGTCCCTATTTAAATCTGGGAAGAAAGTTTCTACAAGCCATTCCACAGGCAAATCTTCAACCTTCATCTTTCTGGTTTTAACATTTTGCCTTCGCTCAGGCTCTTCAGCTAAGTGAGGCATTTCCCTCATTGTCTCTTTGCCTGTTCTAGGACTTCCCTGATCCCTGTTCAATTCTAAGAAAAATGTATCTTCCAACCCAATTTATGGCTTTTAAATTCCACCTGTTCTTCCTTGACCTTTAATTTTACTGGCCTAACCTTGGCACTTTTAAATCCAAGCAGCTCTTTCCTAGCCACTCCAACTGTCTCAGGTTCTATTGCACCATGTAGAGCCTCTGAACTCTCCAGCTCCCTGCACCCGTGCATAATTATGCTGTATGTTTCTGGCCTCTTTGAATGCAAGTCGCCCTTCACTGGCTACTCCAACCCTCATGGGTTCTATCACCCCCTGTGGGACTTCTGAACCTCTTGTGGTTCCTCGCATTTCTACAGATTCCTGCTGGCTTTCTCCAGCCTTTTCAACCTCTTTTTCCCCCTGCTGGTTACCACCTTACTGCCAGTCAAGTAGGAAGTCGGTCCCTGCCACTGGCAACTCGAGGATCATTCTTACCGTCACTGGGCCTGAGTCTAGGTCATACTCGATGGAGGGAGACAGACATGTATCATCCTTCCACTCCACTGATCAGTGCCTTGACTTTCAGGGAGGACTCAATGGGTGTGGGTGAGGGTGTAGGCTTATGTTTTCCTCCAGCATTGAAGACTGAGTGGTCCCTTTTATCCCAGAGCAGCACAATGGACTTGCTCACATCCTGGGACAGGTACTGGACACTGTTCCTGGAAGGATAAAACTCCGAAAGCCCTCTGGGAGTTTGTCTGTCTCAGACACACATTGGGCCATGTCCTCAGGAGGACTAGTTCCTGTAGTGGGGGCCCCTGCTTGCTCTACTACACTACCTACAGCGGCGTCCTTCTGGGGACTTCTCTTATGGAGCCCTATAAGACCCACAGGCTTTCTTTTCAACTTCCAGCATTCAGATCTGGAATGTCCTTTCTTGTTAAAATGGGAACACACTGGTCTCCAGGTGTTCTTCTCTCAGGTTTGTGTAGGGCTTCTCGCACCCTCATTTGTACCTTCCTTTCTGGGTGGAGCGCCTTTCCTATCCATGTCACCCTTCTTATCTTTCCAATGCTTTTGCAGGGGGGCAGTTTGAAAAGGGTCTGCCTGAGTTGCCAGGTCTATGGGTGAGTTCAAAGCTATCTGCCATGACAGCTGCATCCTTGGCTGGGAGGACTCTCTGCTCCTCCAAGTGCATTCTTAGGTTAGAGGGTGAGCAATTTTTTGTAAATTCCTCCAGCAATATCAAGTCGCACAATCCCTTGTAAGTATGCTGTAATTTTGAAGAGTGGATCCACCAGTTGGACGCAATTTGCTTCAGCTGTTCAAACTCTATTTGGGTCTCCGTGGGTTTCTTACAAATGTTCCAGAATTGCTGGCGATATGCCTCCGGGACTAATTCATAGGCGCTAAGGATAGCAGCCTTGGACTGTTCATAATTAGTGGACACGCCAAGAGTCAACATGGAATAGGCCTCTTGGGCCTCCCTGACAGCTGCCCTTGAATCAAAAAGGTCCAGATATCTGATGGCCATTTTAGCTGTTCTGCTACTTTCTCAGAAGTTGGCAAAAAAGGATTCCACACCACTCTCTTCAAATTTGGGAATGAACCTAGCGTACTTATGGTCTTAAGGGCTTCAGGGGCAGGGAGGTTTGGACAGATATCAGGTAGAGAGAGGTTTTCCTCCCTCGCAGCTTCTATCTGTCTAACCTCTCTCTCCCTTTGAGCTGCTAACTCCATTTCTAATTTTCGGAGCTGGAATTCTCTCTCTCTCTATCCTGAGCTTCTCTTTCTCTCTCCCTTTCCCTTTCATGAGCTCCACTTTCTCTCTCCTGAAACTCTAGCTGCATTCTGAGCTTTTCCAGCTCAAATTTGGCTAGGGGAAGGGGTTCAGTGTCAGTGATTAACTCGTTGTTTACTTGTTCTGCTTGATAAATGGGGTCCAATGTTTGACCAGCAACTGGAGTAATTCACTTTTTACCTTACTAGGCATTTTAATTTGTACCTCCCTAGATACAGCTTTCTATGCTTAGGGATGCTAATTTTTCGCCGTTTAAGTCTCCTTGTTTTACCCACATCTGTGCATCAAAATTTTCCATTTTTTCTGTGTTAGGGGAAGGGAATTTGCTGCAGTAGTTTGTGGTTTAAAGGTTGTTTCAATCGCTGAACTTTCCTCCTTGACTTCCAATTGGTTCCTTTTGTATCAAATTCAGCTCATTTCTGAAAGTTGGGGAAAGATTTACCCCCGTCGGGGGGGAAATGCAGGAGTGGGCGTGAGCAGGCACGCCTCTGATCGGCACCCTCCATCGGGGGTGCGCCGCCATTTTACGTGGGTGGGCCAATTAAGGCCCGCCCAGCGTGACATCTGCCAGGAAGTGAGTTCGAGATCTCCACCAACTTCTAGGTGACAAATGTACTCCTCAGCTGCCTCATAATTCTTCCACCAGTTATTTTAAATCTATGCCTTAAATCCCTGGTTATTGACTTCTCTGTGAAAGGAAAGGGGCCCATCTTATTCACTCTAGGCCCCTCAAATTAAAAACCTCAATTAAACCTTCCCTTGGAGTATAATGTGGAAAAATGTGAAATTGTCCATTTTGGCATGAAGGATAAAAGAGAAGCATATTATCTAAATGGTGAGAGATTGCAGAGCTCTGAGATGCAGAGGGATCTGGGTGTCTTAGTAAATGAATCACAAAAGGCTAGTATACAGGTACAGCAAGTAATTAGGAAAGCTAATAGAATGTTATCATTTATTGAGAGGAAATTGAATACAAAAGTAGGGAGGTTATGCTTCATGTTATACAGAGCACTAGTGAGACCACATCTGGAGTATTGTGTACAGTGTTGGTCACCTTATTTAAGGATGGATTTAAATGCATTGGAAGCAGTTCAGAGAAGGTTTACCAGACTAATACCTGGAATGGGCGGGTTGTCTTATGAGGAAAGGTTGGACAGGCTAGCCTTGTATCTGCTGGAGTTTAGAAGAGTAAGAGCTGACTTGATTGAAACATATAAGACCCTGAGGGGTCTTGACAGGGTGGACGTGGAGAGGATTTTCCACATGTGAGAGAATCTAGAACTAGAGGTCACCCATTTAAAACTGAAATGAGGCAAATCTTTTTCTCTCAGAGGATCGTGAGTCTTTGGAGCTCTTTTCCTGAAAAGACGGTGGAATTAGAGTCTTTGAATATCTTTAAGGCAGAGGTAAATAGGTTATTGGGAGTAGGCCGGGTGCAGATTTGAGGTTACCATCAGATCAGCTGTTAATTTATTGAATGGCGGAGCAGGCTTGAGGGGCCAAATGACCTACTCCTGCTTCTTGTTTATATGTTCGTATGTAGCCTCCTCTGGTACACAAAACAACTTCAGCCTGCCAGATCTTTTCTCATAGCTAAAATTTTCCATTTCTTGTAGACTTGTAGAAGCCCACTAGTCTTTCATGATATGCTGAGCTAAATTTTACGAATGCCTTCTTAATAGGTAATGACGCCAATTCCTGCCAGTACCAGCATTAATGCATGTTATCACATTTTCTAAAATTCCTTTGCTAGTGAATAAGGCATTAAAGTGATACCTATTTCCAAAAAAGGTATTAGGAAATAGAGATAATTTAAGTAAGTTATATTGGTATTTGTGGGTGTTAGGAATGAGTTTTAGCTAAGTTTGATGTATATTTCTGTATCTGTGCATTAAGAAATGGTCAAGTTGAGTTTAGTTTCACTTTAAAAAGTGCCTGCATTTCTAATGAGAATTTACGACTGTAAGATAAGTTAAGCAAACACAAAGGTAGAAAAACTGGACTGTTGCTGAGAAACAGGGTTCCAGAGAGACAGGTCGCTCCCACAGACACACACAGAAGAAACTAGAAACGGCAGTGTTTAAGTTCAGTTTTGAAGACAGCTGCCAGACAGAAGCAGCCTAGAAGGCTCAGATAACCAGTTCTAAGCTAAAGTTGGTTGAAAGTAGCTGCCAGGGAGAGACTGGAGCAAAGGGCAGGAGCCTGGAAAAGGTCCTCTTAAGTGAAGTTAAAAGTGAGGGGCGGAGAAAGGCTCCAAGCTTCAAGCTTAAAGCTCCAAGCTGCAGGAAGCAGAGTCAAAGCGATATAAAGGCTTGTGAGAAGTCAGAAGGTCCAAAGAAGCAACTGGTGATCTGTAACTCTTTGCTGTTGGCATGTGAAGCAGGGGTGTATGTTAACAGCTGAGTCGCTGAGAGAGAGTGCGTGGAAGGCAGCTCGAATACACGTGGTGACCCAGAGAAGGGGAACATCGGAAGGAGAGTTTGAAACCCTGGAGGTGAACCCTTGTGGAAGGTGTCTGAGAGAAAGCATCGGTTTGGAAGAAGATTCCGAGGTGTGTGCGTGGAGAGTGGAGATTGGAAACCCTCATGTAAAAGACGGAGTTCAGTGAGACTGGTTGGTTCATGCTGCAGCAATCTTCTGGAAGAAGTTCATTCGAGATCTATAGCATCTGTTTGGTGTGGCATCTGTCACTTGGTTTCAGCGCGAGGTGTGTCTGATCACAGGTCACCAATTGGTTTACATGGACTGTGTACTTATTGTGGACATTAGAGTATAAGATAGCTTTTGTAACTTGTGTTATCCTTACAAATCTGTATATATCTGTAAAGGTATAGTTATGGGTGAGAGTATTGTAATATAGTTCCTCTTTTCTTGCTTAATTAATGTTTTATGCTTTTGTTAAAAGTTCATTAGCTGACTCCGGTGACTCTGTTCAGTAACTCCTCTCCACATATCGAAACAAACAAATGAAAGTTAGGATTTGTCAAACTGGGTTCCACCCTCAGATCAGGCTTGTTCAGTGGTAACCTCAGCTGGGGATCATAACAAAGGAAAGAGCACTAATGAATTCCAGTGGATGCTACCACAAGAAGTAATGTTGCCTGTTTCTAATTAAAATCACAGCTGTTTTTAATTAAGGTCCATGCTGTCCATATATGTGTTTGAAGGCTTCTGGGTAAAAATAGCTGTTAGCCTGTCACTATTTTCTCAATTCTAAAGTATAATGTCCTAATTATATATGAATTCTACATAATTATACCTAATATTTTACCTAATTATTCATGTATATCCATCAATACCTGTCACACCTCTACCGTTCTCAGAATTCTACCGTTTATTGGGTATTCCCATGCCTTGTTTATCCTCTGAAATACATTATGTCACATCCCTTTGGATTGAATTCCATTTGCCACTTTTCTGTCCACCTGGCCAGTCCATTGATATCTTCCTGCAGTCTACAGCTTTCTTCCTCATTATCAACCACAAAACCAATTTTTGTATAATTTGCAAACTTCTTAATCATGCCCTCTGCATTTTGTCTAAATTGATGGTATACACCATGAACAAGGGACCCTGGAGAACCCCTGTTGGGGGACAGCCTTCCAGTCACAAAAACATCTGTTGAACAAAGGGTTACCTTTGCATCTTGCCAATTTTGGATCCAACTTACTACTGTCCCATGGATCCCATGAGCTTTTAATTTTTTGACTAGTCAGCCATGTGGGACCTTCTCAAGAGGCTTGCTCAAATCCATATAAACTACATCAAATGCTCTTCCCTCATTGACCCTCCATGTTACCTCCTCAAAACTTTCAATCAAATCAGTGAGACACGACCTTACTTTAAGAAACCCATGCTGGCTGTTCTTGATTAATCCATGCCTTCCTAAATTTATGATTTATACTCGCTCAGAATTTTTTCCAATAATTTTTCCGCCATTGAATTTAGGCTGACTGACCTATAATTACTCAGGCTCTCTTTGTTTTTAAACTTCAGTTTGCAGTCCTCCAGCACTAGGCTTGCAGCCAGAAAGGATTGGAAAATGATGGTCAGATCTTCCATTATTTCTTTCCTTCCCTAAGCAACCTGGGATACATTTCATTCAGGCCTGGTGATTTATCCACTTTCAAGAATGCTAAGTACCTTAATAGTTCCTTTCTCACTCTGCTTATTCCATCCATTATTTAACCTTCCTCCTCCTTAACTCCAATGTCTGTTTTGGAACTACAGAGAGTCAAGAATAAGAAACACTGACTACCGAGCAGTGTAGGTGGAAGGTCTGCCTCCATTTCTGACTCCAGTTATTTTCAGCAGAGCGGGAAGGGAGGCAGGCCAGGAACCCCACACACTGCTGTTTCGAAGGTGCCTGCATCATTCTACGTGGACATTTTGGAACTTCGGCGATTTTCAGGGAGGTGGCTTTGTTTTAGAAGCCTTCCTGAATCATACCTGCAGTATGAAGAAATGAATCATGGATTGGAGGCAGCAAGAATATAAAAGGTGAATAAAAGAATGGTATTGCCTCATTTCCAGTTCATCATGAAATGCTGTAGCCTGAGTTATATGCACACAGTTACAGCAAGTAATTAGGAAGGCAAATGGAATGATGGCCTCTATTACAAGAGGGATGGAGTATAAAAGTAGGGAAGTCTTGCTACAACTATACAGTGCATTGGTGAGACCACACCTAGAGTGCCGCTGCCTTTTTGGTCACCTTACTTGAGGAGGGACACACTTGCATTGGAAGCTGTTCAGAGAAGGTTCACCAGGTTAATTCCTGGGATGAGGGGTTGTCTTATGAAGAAAGGTTGAACAGGTTGGGCCAACACTCAATGGAGTTTAGAAGAATTAAGTGATCTTATTGAAACTCTGAGGAGACATTACAAAGTATAGATGCTGGGTATTTAGAACTGGGGCACCATTTCAAAATAAGGGGTCTCTCATTTAAGATGGAGATGAGGAAGAATTTCTTCTCTCAGAGAGTCATTAGTATTTAGAATTCTCTTCCCCAGTGAGCAGTAGAGGCTGGGTCATTGAATATATTCAAGGCTGAGTTAGACAGATTTTTGATTGGCAAGGGAGTCAAGGGTTATAGGTGGACAGGCAGGAAAGTGGAGTTATGGCCACAATGATCTTATTGAATGGCAGAGCAGGCTTGAGGGGCTGAAAGGCCTACTCCTGCTCCATTTTTTATGTTCTTATATGTACGTTTATTGAAGTAAGTAATGACAGTGTTGTGATTTGAAAAGTAAATGATGATTAAATAATGTGGTTGTTACTTTTGACAACTGGCAAGCTGTCAAGTGAATGAACAGCATTGCAGAAGTGGAAAAGTCTTCAAATTCATTAGGTTGGATAAAGTGCTATTCCGCATTAAATAATATTGAATTGCATTCCCAGTGCGAGATGCAAAACTAATTGTTTAAACTTACCCCATTGCTGTCATTCATTCTTTGCAGAACAGCTCAGCCATCTGTTTGGCTATTTGAAAACTTTGGCAGATATATGAGCTTTTAGCAATCTTCAAAGGCACTAATGGATTCTGTAATACAAATTTGTTAACAATGCTGTCCTAGGAAATATGAGCTTGATGGCTTGGCTGCCTTCTGAAGCACTAATTACTTCTGCACTGCAGAATTTGTTTACACAGATGTCCTGGGGCTTGTGGGTTTGATGACATGACTGGCTTCAAAAGCACTAATGGATTTGCACTGTAGAGTTTGTTTACACAGCTTTCCTGGGGAATGAGAGCTTATTTATTTTGACAGAGTTGTGAGTTTCTGAAGAGAATGATGTTTTTAAATCGTAGCTGACCACCACCTTCTCAAGGGTAAATAGGGATGGACAATAAATGCCTGCCCAGCCAGCCAAGCCCACATCACGTGACTGAATTAAAAAAAAATATTCAATTTATTTTTTTTATCTTGACAGATTTATGAGCTTTTCAATGACTTGCAAATGACTTGCATAGGACAAGTGGGTTGAGCTAGGGGAGAGTGAGGGGATAGGGATGTTAGGGGGCAAAAGAAGTTGAGGGGGAGGGGGGTTAATGGGATGAGAAGAGCTTTACACTGATCTGAAGAACTGGGCCAATGTCTCTAGGAATGGATGTGGGTCTTTTAACTTGGCTGCCTTGGCATCGGCTCATCTCCACTTTCACCAGGCTGTCCTGGCCACCAGGAGATGAAAATCCTGCCAAATCAACACCCAGCATTTGTTCACCTTATCATGTTCAAATACTGGGTATTTAACATTCATTAAACAGAACCTATTAGATGCTAACAAATTCCCCTATTTTCTTTAAATTAAAATGATATACATAAAAAGAACTCATACAAAATGAAAATACATGTTATCTTAATGTACAATCAGTCTTTGACGTAATTCAAATTCCTTTTTCTTAAAAAAACACAAAAAACTGATAAGGTTATAACATGAAAATGTCCATGTTGTCATAATCCATTACAATACAAGGCATCCCTCTTCAAGGATAGTCAACAATTTCTTTGGACAAGCAGTTCTTTTTGTGAAACAATCAGATAATTGATGACTTGTGTCAACTCATTTAATTTTGGAAATTTCCTTCCTTTCCAACATTTCATTGTTACTTGCGAGATCAATCCTCAACCTCTTTTCTGTGACAATCTGTTGAATGGACGTTATCCCAGAGAGAATGATTATCTATGTAGCATTCTATGGGCACATTTTACCCCGGTTGCCCCTTATATAGGAGTTCCTTTAAAATACTCGATAAATATATAGCCATATCTGTTGCCTCTACCAGCGTCAGTGTCTCTGCAGCTAAGGTGCTTTTAACTACTCTTTTTATCTTCTTTGATTCCCAAGGCAACATTTATCATTTCTTCCTACTAAAAATATAATGACTCCTCCTGTACACGAATAACCAGCTTAGCCTGTGAGACATCACTAAAAATAGCTAATTTTTTCCCTTCTGGGTCACCCTGGTCTGGAAATCTGAGTGTATATTCTTCTGAACTTAATTTCTTCAATGTCTTATTTGCTTTTAGCACTTCCCCAACAGTAGCATATTTTGGCATGGTGCTCAATTCTAATACATCATAGCACACATCCAGTCTAGTTTGCATGCATAGCCAGTTTAATTGCCCAATTAAGCTTCTTAACTGATCTGCTTCTTCCTTAGTTTAGAGTCTTCCTTTTGTGAGGATTTGGTTCGATTTATCAGGATCCTATTAACATTCTCTAGGCAAGATTGTGAGTCAAGATTATTCCCAACTTAGTCTGCCTAATATCCAACCCTATGTACTTAAAAGCTCCAGCAGCCTGAATTCCTTTATCTATTACCAATTTCTTAAATATTGCAGATCCCCCCCCACAACCCTCCACACAGGAAATCATCTATGTGCATTAAGAAAATGCCCACTAGTTTTCCTTCATAGTACCCATAAAACATTGCTGGATCTACTTTTAGCTGAACAAAGCCAGCTTTTAATAGAATGGACCTAACTGAAAAATACCATAACTTGGATGCATCATTTAGCCCATAAACTCACTTATTTAACCTCCATAATTTCCCCTCTATATCTCCAGCTTCTTTTGGAGGCTTTAAGAATACTTCCCTTTGAAATTGCTCCCTTGCAAAAATGCTGCTTTGATGTCAATGGATTTACATTTCCATGAGTAGGCCGCTAGAAGTGCTAGAAAAATCCTCAAACTTACTTTTCCTGCTGTCGGACAGTCTGCTGTAACATCTTGGTTGCCTAGTTGTTCTCAGAATCCCTGAGCTACCAGTCTGGCCTTAACTTTATATGTCTCATCGGGAAGTACTTTCTCGATTCATATCCATCTGTGGGACAAAGCTGGTTGCCCTTTTTCTGACACTTCTGTCTAAACGCAAATCTCTCTCCAACTGTCGTTCTTTTTGTTTTGATTCCTTTACTAATTTACCATCTAACTTGTTAGTAGCCACTAAAGCTTCTCTACCGTAGGGGCTCCTACTTGTGTCACTCTTCACCTGCTCTGTGGTCCTTGCTCTAGTTAAAGTATGTCCCCTATTGGATTTCCTGTTCCTTTCTGGACTGCTACTGCTTGACCTGTCCCTCCTGTGACTAGACTTCCTTTCAGAAGTTGTTGATCTTTTCCTTGGGCTGTGATTACTATTAGGCCCACTATTTGAACTTGCACTACGTTTCCTGGCTTTCCACATTTTCACTTCCTTCTGTCAATCCATAGGTCAGATATTCTGCCCCTTGTCTTGTACATTCAGCCAGTTTTTGTATTTCCCTGTGGCTTTTCCTGCCCTTTCTACAATGGAAGCTTCTCTCCGCTCACTAGCCTCTTCTGGCATACTTTTGGTAGTTGAACACTGTGACAAATTGCACTCTCCTGATCTTCACTATCACTTGGTCTAGTCTCAGCTGACACGTTATCTACCACAATCTGCTGTTCTTACAGGTCTGGCATACATGTGTGTGGAGGTATCTGGTGCAACTTCAGTTTTCATCATTTGTTTAGGTTCAGTCAATTTGTAATCACTGTCAGTAAGTCACATGGAATTTAACTCTAACAGTTTGGTTACCATTTTGCAAGATTATCGTTTTGCATCAGTGCCTATCATTTTTCCTGGGCCTCTCCATTCTTTCTGCCCTTCTCTTTTATAATACGCCATGTCCCCAGACTGAAAATGCTGGCGGCCTGATTTGATACCTCAAAGTTCTCCTGATTTTTTCTGAAGGCTTAATAAATGCTTTCCTCCCTGCATGCGTAGCATTCTAATGTTCTGAAAAAATTGAACTAATGGTAGTCCCCTCCAAAGCCAGGAGATGGTCCTGCATTATTGAAAGTACCTTCAGATTCCTGCCACAAACTAGTTGATAAAGACTGTAGCCTCCAACCATCTGAGAGGTGTTTTTTGCATGAATTGCCCATGCTAAAGCAGTTGACAATTTACAGTTTGGTTGACCTGCCAAAATTTTTCGGAGCATTTCATCAATCACGGCATGAATTCTCTTGCATAACCCATTACTAAATGGGCTGTCTGCTGCTGTATGTATTGCTACAATATTCACATTAATGCACATACTCCTGAATTCCTTATTGGCAAATTCTCCTCCATTGTATGTTAAGAATTTAGCTGGTGCTCCCATCCCCATTCCTATCTATCTTTCTATTATTTTATCGATAATTACTTTTTTGTCTTTGCTAAGAATTACCATTGACGAACTAAATCTAATCATTACATCTACAAGATGTAGAAGAAAAATATTTCTTTTATCCCATACTTGGAGGTCCAGTTTCATTAAAGTCTCTTGCTAACGGAATACTTACTGCTGGTTGTGATGGCGTTCTCCTGTACTTTTGACAAATATCATATTTTTCACTAAAGCCTCGACAAGTCTAGTATGTTCCTCATCCAGTGCCCCCACATTCTTGAACAGAATCTTCAACCTGTGGCCAAAGAGATGTGCAAATTGTCGATGTAGTTTTGTAATAATTTGCTTCTTCTCCCTTAAATCCTTATCCCCAGCTACCATTAATACCTCTTCAACATTCTATCAAGAGATGATAGGCCTTCAAGGAACACAATAATGTCCCAATTGTGTGAATTGTAAATCTACAGATTTTCCAAAGACAGTGACTTTATCATGCTCCATGTCTAACTTCATTGGGCCTTTTTCATTGAAGGCCTACTAAACAGTAAAGGTATTTCACTCGACACAGCATCAGTAATGATAATGATTTACCCCTGCTATTTTACACTGAATCACTATTCTTTTTAGTGATTTGAACATGTTACCACCACCGAATCTGAAACAAGCAGAACTGTCATATTCTTTGACTTTACTCCGGTCTTCCCTACTTAAAGGATCCATGAAACAATTTAGCCAGTCCACTCCACATATTGTGGATATACACTGTAATGATTGTAGGTTAAACTATTTCTTACTGTTATGGGGATCATGTGACTATATAGGCCAGTCAGCCCTAAGCGTGCAGATTCTTAGGGGCGGAGCTTTTTAGCCTTGGCCTTGGAACAAGCACGTAGACTCATCTGGAGTCTGTAAATAAAGTTTACTATTTCTTACAAGAAACTAGTCCTGCATTCCAAGTTTATTACAATTGGTGATGAGGATAAACAGCACTGACACAACACCTGGTCTCGTGACTGTGAGTATTCCAATATTTTAAGGGATCAAAAAAAGAAGTATACTAACCAGCAATGCCTCTCTTTGGTAGAATTGATCCATACGACTCATCCGTTGAGGACTGGAGTCAATATATTGAGTGGTTAGGTTTCTACTATGAGGAAATAGAAATAGTTTAAATAAGTTATATCTGTATTTGTGGGTGTTAGGATGAGTTTTAGCTTTAATGTTTAAGTTTGATTTGCATTTCTTGTGTGTTAAGAAAAGGTCAAATTGAGTTTTAGTTTCAATTTAAAAGGTGCCTGCATTTCTAATGAGAGTTTTACAACTGTTTCAGCTAAGTTAAACAAACAAGAGTAGAGAAACTGGGCTATTGCCTAGCAACAGGGGTCCAGAAAGCAGTTCCCTTCCATAGACACACACAGAAGAAACTGGAAACAGCAGTTTTGAATTAGAAGCTGTTCAGTTGGTTTTGAAAGTAGCTGCCAGGAGAGACTGGAGCAAAGGGGACAGATAACAAGTCCCAAGCTAAAGAAAAGACACCAAAATCCAGGGGAGTGGAACAGGAAAAAGCCCCAAGAAGACTTTCTAGTCAAAAGAAGGACAGGAACCTGGAAAAAGTCCTGTTAAGTGAAGTTAAGAGTCAGGGGGCAGAGAAAGACCCCAAGTTTCAAGCATTAAGAGATAAAGGCTTGAGAAGTCATCAAGTCCAAAGAGACAACTGAAGATCTGTAACTCTTTGCTATTGGCATGTGAAGCAGTGGTGGGTGTACTGTTGACAGCTGAGTCAGTGAGGGAGAGTGCATGGAAGACAGCTTGAATGCATGTGGTAACCCAGGGAAGAGGAACATTGGAAGAAGAGTCTGAAACCCTGGAGGTGAACCCTTGCGGAAAGTTTCTGAGAGAAAGCATTGGTTTAGGAGAAGGTTCCAAGGCGAGTTCATGGAAAGTGGAGATTGGAAACTCTCGTGTGAAAGATGGAATTCAGTGAGTCTGGTTGGCTTATGGTGTGACAAGTGTCTGGGGGGAATTGATGAGAGATCCATTGCATCTGGTTGAGGTGGCATCTGTCACTTGTTTTCAGGCTGTGGTGTGTCTGACCATAGGGTGCCTATTGGTTTGCATGGACTCTGTACTTACTGTGAACATTAGAGTATAAAATAGCTTTTGTAACTTGTGTTATTCTTACAAATCTGTATATATCTGTAAAGATATAGTTGTGGGTGAAGGAATATTGTAATATAGTTCATCTTTTCTTGTTTAATAAATGTTTTATGCTTTAGTTAAAAGTTCATTAGTTGACTCCAGTGACTCTGTTCAGTAACTACTCTCCACATATCTAAACAAACAAAAATAAAAGTTAGGATCTATCAAGCCGGGTTCCACCCTGGGATCAGTAACATCAGTTGGGATCATAACAAAGTGGGGGCAGTTGTGGGATTTGAAACGCGGACAGCGGGTGATTGGATGCTGAATAGTAATTGGTTCGGGATTATCATTATAAAGTGGGATTGGAAATCCTTGAACATTGGTGGGATCTATGAATCCTTATAAAACTAGTAGGTGGAGGTACAGAGATACTAGACATAGGAATTGGAGTTGCTGTGCGGTATGTTATACAGATTGGAATTCAAAATGGCTTTGCAAGTTGCTAATGTTTTTTTACAGATGGAAAATGTAACTCTGACTGGTTTACGGAAATTAGCTAAGAGGAAGCTAATGGAATTGATGGATAAGCTGGAGTTAGAATTACCCGAAGGGGCGAGGAAAGTAGACATAGTTGAGACAATAGCACTGCACTTAAAACTGGAAGGGATACTAGAGAGACCATGTTCTCCAGGGGGTGAGTTACAGCTGGAGGTGGTGAGACTTTAGTTACAAAAGAAGAGGTTTGAACTTGAACAAGCAAAGGAACTGAAGAAACTTGAACTAGAAGCAAAAGAAAAAGAAAAGGAAAAAGAAAGGGCATTTCAAAGGGAGCAAGCAGAAAGGCAGGAGATCGAAAGGAAGCTGGAACTGGAAGTTCAGGCAAGAGAGAAGGATAAAGAAAGAGAGGCAAGGGAAAGAGAAAAGGAACAAAAAAGGCAATACTGGCTTAAATTGATGTACCTTAAAAAAGAGATCTCAGATGCTGAGGAAAGTCCTGATGATGAATAAACCTTCAATCCAAAACCTAGTGGTGAGATATTTAAGTTTGTGCAAGCTCTTCAAAGGTTTGAGGAAAGGGGTGTAGAGGCATTGCTTACCTCATTTGGAAAGGTGGCTAAGCAAATGAAGTGAGCAAAAGAAATCTGGACATTGCTCTTGCAGTCTAGGTTGGTAGGTAGAGCTTATGAAGTTTATGCTTTGCTTTCAGAAGAGGTATTGCTGGATTATGATGCAGTAAAAAAAGGCTATTCTGAGTTCATATGAGTTAGTGCCTGAGGCATACAGGCAGAAATTTTGCAATGGAAGGAAACAGCCTGGGCTGACCTATATTGAGTTTGAGAGGGTAAACCAAAATAATTTTGACTATTGGATATGGGCATTAAAGGTAGAGACAACATATGAAGCTCTGAGGGAAATAATTCTCTTGGAAGAATTTAAAGATTCATTTCCTCTCGTAGTTAGAACCCATTTGAAGACCAGATGGTTAAAACAGCTAGACAGGCAGCAGAGATGGCTGATGATTATGAACTGGTCCATAAATCTAAACCCTTTTCCTGTCATCCCCGTAAACCAGAGAGGGGTAGAAGATGGGAAGATGAAAGGAAGGCAAGTGGTTAGGGAAGAGAAAAGACAGTTGGGAATTCTCAGGAAATTTCTCCTCAGACCAGAAAGGAAGGTACTGAGGGTGGCAGTGACATTCGAAAGCCTAAGTGTTTCCATTGTAACAAGATGGGACATGTTAGGGCAGATTGCTGGAGATTCAATGGTAGCCCTATTGCAGTACTAGGAACACCTAGAGAATCCTCAGGAAAGGTTGCATCAGAAAAGGAAGTGGTTGTTAAAAGTGTAGCAGTAGTACAGGTAAATCATGTTCCCTCAGAACATACAGGAAAGGGGGATGTGGTTCAGGATAATCTAGAGAATTCTTCTTTGATTACTGGTGAAGGAAGTCAGGCTAAGAGAGGGCCTGGATGTGTTGTGTTGAAGGGAGAACTGTTCCCTTACTCCTCCAAAAAAATAAGTAAACAGGTCAAAATTTTGAGAGATACAAGGGCAGATCAATCATTGATTGGTGGCTGATGATACAATTTGTGTTCCAGGTAGTTTTATGAAAGAAAATGTATTAATAAGAGGTATTAATGGAATTTATGAACCTGTTTCTTTGTGTAAAGTCAACTTACAAAGTAACTTTGTAAATGGAATTGTTACGGTGAGAATTATTCCTAAATTACCTATTCAAGGGGTAGATTTTATTCTGAGTAACGATTTGGCTAGTAGAAACAGTAATGTGGTGACAACTATTGCAGCAGGCAGTCAATCATGTTGATCTTAACAAACTTCAGAAAACTACTATGGCCAAAAATGAGATGCTTCTTGTCAATAACAAGCAATTGAAGGAAAACCTGAATAATGTAGAAAATCAACTTTCATGTATAAAAAAGGAGTTTGCTAATGAAAGAAGAGAATTGGTGAGAACAACTGAGAAGCAGTCACAGAAAGTATAACATTTGACTGAGGACTTGAAATGTCTAACAAAAGGCCAATCTTCAGTTGAAACTTGAACTTCAAGCATCAGTAGTCTCTATGAAATATCATGGAAAATGCCTTGAACAAGAAAAGGAATCATTGGTAAGTCAGAATAATTGGACGAATGCAGAATTAATAACGAACTGTTAGAACTTCGTGGTGGAAAGAGCAATAAGATTCTCAAACTTCAAAGCAAGCTGGAAGAAAGGAAAGAGGAGATGTGTGGTATTGAGTGTCACAGTTCAGAAGTTGTTCCTGTGAATAAAAACTCATTGCTGAATCGTTGTCCAGTTGAGCAAAGAACTAACTGATCCACGCATAATTCTTATGTATCAACCTCAGTGATAGACAATGTGAAAATAACTAAAGTGCCTGCAGAATTGGAAATCAAAAGTTGTCAACAGAAATGACTGAAAGCGCAAAATGGCCTGGAAAAGTCAATGACCAGGGACACTGATTTACAAGTGCTTGCTTGTCCTAAAATACAAAATACAGCTATTGGAATCCAGGCAAGTGGACAGTTTGCAAAAGACCTATAAAGGGGTGGAATGATATAGTTTGTGGATTATGCAAAAGAATTTAAGGGTTGGAATGGACTATGAAACTCCACAGGGAGAATATAATTGACATTGCTCAAATAGAAGTGGAAAAGACCTGTTCAAAATGGGATCTGGAGAAACAACAATATTGTAAAAAGTTCAAAGATCAAACCAAGCAGGAGGACAAAACCCTTTTGTGTGAACATAAAAAGCATCTCAATAACATCCTTGAAATGGCAAGAAGAGATTTTGATCAGAGAAGAAATGAGATGGTAATGCACAAAAATGCCATTTTGACTTTGCTAAGTTGAAATGAGAATTTACCACATTGGAGTTCAGAAAATGAGCTTGAGGGTGGAATCACGCCTACAGCTAATGAAAAGGATGATTGGGCTGTAGACCTAAATGAAAAATTCTTTGCTAAATTAAAGACTGAGAATAAAAGGAAAAAGAAACATAAGGGTTGAGTTATGATAATGCTACGATGTACAAATTCTGCTAATCTTGTTACATTTATTGACTTTGTTTAAGTATGCTTTTGTAATTGTACAGTAATATGTCTAATTGTGAAACATAATGGAAAATGTATTTGTACAATATGTAATAAGCTATTGTTAGAGGTTTATGATGTTAAGGTTGTATGAGGTGGATGTGAAGTCATTGTAAAGAAACCTTCACTGTTGTGAAACTTTCTTTCCTCCAAAGGGATAGGTGTTAGTAAATAGAGATAGTTTAAGTAAGTTATCTTTGTATTTGTGGGTGTTAGGAATGAGTTTTAGCTTTAATGTTTAAGTTTGATTTGTATTTCTGTATCTGTATGTTAAGAAAAGGTCAAATTGAGTTTTAGTTTCACTTTAAAAGGTGCCTGCATCTCTAATGAGAGTTTTACAACTGTTGTGACAAGCGTCTTGGGGGAGTTGGGGAGAAATCCATAGCATCTGGTTGAGGTGATATCTGTCACTATTTCAGAGTGTAGTGTGTCTGACCACAGGTCACCTGTTGGTTTATATGGACTCTGTACTTACTGTGAACATTAGAGTATAAGATAACTTTTGTAACTTGTGTTATTCCTACAAATTTGTATATATCTGTAAAGGTATAGTTGTGGGTGAAGGAGTATTGTAATATAGTTAATCTTTTCTTGTTTAATAAATGTTTCATGCTTTTGCTTAAAGTTCATTAGTTGACTCCGATGACTCTGTTCAGTAGCTACTCTTGACGTATCTAAACAAACAAATAAAAGTTAGGATCTATCAAGCCGGGTTCCACCCTGGGATCAGGTTTGTCCAGTAGTAACATCAGTTGGGATCATAACGCTACTTTGTAGCTAACAAAATAATGGTACAGGAGAAACAGGAGGCAATTCTGCCAAGTGTCTGCAGGAGCAAAACGTACAACCTAATCGGTAGCTTGACTGCTCCGAATGCACCAAATTCCAGATCCTTCACCGAGCTAGTGGACCTCGTGAAAGGCCATTTTCAGCCTAAACCCTCTGTGATCATGCCAAGATTCAAGTTTAACTCTCGAGTAAGGGCTGCCGGTGAGTCGATCACAATATGCGTCATGAAGTTAAAACAGTTAACGAAGCACCTGTGACTTAAGTGATACTTTAAACAACATGTTGCAAGATTGTTTGGTTTGCAGCATTTACAATGACGCCATTTAGCGCTGTTTGCTTGCAGAAATCGAGATAGCGCGCCATGGAGATAGCACTAGCAATGGAGAGTGCTGAGAGGGACTCACAGGCTTTGCAGAGTGTGTAACATGTCACCATTCTGCAGCTAGGGTGGGGACTTACCGCCTGGCGTGACACGAAGACCAGGGAGGCTACCGTGAAGCGGGTCACGGTCTCTACCGCCAGAAAATTAAAAGGAAATGCTGGAAGCAGCTCACCAATAACCCAGAAGTTAAAGTGTTACCATTGTAGTGGAAATCATGCAGATTTACAGAGGCAGAATGCCACTACTGCCACAAAAAAAGGGCATGTTGTTAAACTGTGCAGAACTCGATCAAGACAGCCATTCAGACATCAGGTCATGTTAAATGAAGTGCACAATATAGATGAGCTACAAGTTACAAATTCCCTAAACAATCTGAAGGCCTGAAAAATTGAATCAATCACTGTTATACTTCAAGTAAATGGAAAGCTACTGCTCATGGAGGTGGACACAGGAGCATCGAGCACGGTGGTGGGAGAACACATCTTTGAATACCTCAGAGAAGGTGCCCAGCCATTGAGTTTGGGGAAAGCTGTTGCTCTGTTAAAAACCTATACAGGAGAAGCAATACAGGTGAAAGGCATCATCCCTGTACCTGTATCCTACAGGCAACAGACAGCTCAGCTGCCAAGAATTGTTGTAACAGAAGAAGGACAGAAGCCTTCTGGGCCATGATTGGTTGAAAGAAATCAAAGTAAATTGGTTGGAAATTTTTCAGGTCAGGACAGGAGGAATTCCAGAGTTGCTGAAAAAATATGAGAGTATTCTGAGATGAGTTAGGAAAAATCGAAGGTCTATGTGGACTCTGAAGCAACACCCCTTTTTTGGGACAAGACCTGTGCCTTATGCTCTAAAAGAAAATGTAGATGCGGAATTATGTGGTTTGGAGATGTTAGGAATAATACAGCCAGTCCAATTTTCAGAATGGGCAGCACTGTGCTAAAACCAGACCAAACCATTCGCACCTATAGGGATTATAAGTTAACAGTAAACAAGGCTGCGAAATTAGACAAGTACCCAATACTAAAGATTGAAGATCTGTACACTAGACTCGCAGGAGGAAGATCCTACACTAAACTGGACATGAGTCATGCATATCGACAACTCGAGCTGGACAACACGTCAAGAAGTTATGTCACCATAAACACGCACAAGAGCCTGTATCAATATACACGCCTACCATTCGATGTGTCATCTGACTGTGCAATTTTCCAAAGAACCATGGAAAGCTTACAACAAGGACTCCCCCAAGTTATAGTGTAGCTGGACGACGTCCTAATCACAGGATCCACAGAAGCAAAACATAAGGCAAACCTGGAAGAGGTTCTGAAGACATTTTTAGAGGTTGGCGTTCGTTTAAAAGAAGAAAAGTGCACTTCCCAAGCAGGGGAATCTGCTTATCTGGGTCATTGAGTGGATGCCCAAGGGTTGCATCCATTAACGGACAAAGTTAAGGAAATCAAGGAATGGCCCTCTCCTACCAATGTCACAGTGCTCAAGTTTTTTTAGGGCATGGTAAATTATTACAGTCGATTCTTGCCAAATCTATTTACAGTGTTAGCCCCTTTACACTTATTATTGAAGAAGAACTACAAATGGTCCTGGAAGGCACAGCAAGCGGAAGCCTACTCAAGAGTCAAGAAACTTTTACGCTCGTCATGTCTGCAAGTGCACTATGACCCATCTAAGGAATTGATACTCACTTGTATTGCATCTCCCTACGGAGTTGGAGCAGTATTGTCACACAAGGTGGAGGATAGATCTGAAAGACTGCTAGGATATGTATCTAGAACCCTGTCTTCAGCCAAGAAAGGATACTCACAAATTGAAAAAGAGGGCTTGTCAATCATACTTGCAGTAAAGAAGTTCCAGCAATATTTGCACAGTTAACATTTTGCAGGAAATTTGCAGATCACAAACCACTGTTAGGATTGTTTAGTGAAGATAAGGCAACCCCTCCGATAGCCTCTGCTAGAAATGAAAGATGGGCTTTAATTTTGTCGGCATACGAGTATACTTTTATGCACCGTCCGGGTGTGCATATAACAAATGCCCTCAGTCACCTCCCTTTGCCAAATAATATTACACGTGTTCCAGTACCCCAAGTGAATTTCCTGGACTCCTCAGCAGTCTGCACGAGACAGATAAAGAATTGGACAAATAGGGATCCAATTTTAGCAAGCGTCCATGAACAAGTATTACAAGGATGGTCAAATGCAAAAGTTCCTGAAGAATTAAAACCATTCTTTGTACGTAGATCTGAACTGAGTTGCCAAGATGGTATCTTGTTATGGGGAGCAAGAGTTGTTATCCCTGTGCGTGGAAGAGAACCATTATAGGGAGAATTTCATAGTGCACGTCTTGGTATTTTGAAAATGAAGATGCTCACACAGAGTTATATCTGGTGGCCAGTTATAGACAGTGATATATAAAAAATGGTAAAACACTGTCTCCAGTGCCAGTAACAGCAGAAGTTGCCCATTTTAGCTCCATTGTATCCTTGGGAGTGGCCTGGTCAACCCTGGGTTAGATTACATATAGACTATGTAGGTCCATTTCTAGGTACCACGTTTCTGGTGATTATCGACGCACATTCCAAATGGTTGGATGTGTTCAAAGTGAGATCACCTACATCGTCTGCAACCATTGAAAAACTGTGCCAGAGTTTCAGTGTTCATGGTTTACCTGAAGTTATTGTATCAGACAATGGTATTGCTTTCACTAGCACTGAATTCCAAAGATTCAAAACTTAGATGGGACTAACACTTCAGAACAGCACCATATCATCCCTCATCCAATGGGTTAGCAGAAAGAGCAGTATAAACTTTTAAAACTGGCATGAAGAAACTAACAGAGGGAATGTTAGAAACACAAATTTCAAGATTCCTGTTCAGCTATCGCACAATTCCTCATGTGACCACTGGTTTAACACCTTCAGAATTGTTAATGAAGCGCCGACTGCATACAGGATTGAGTCTAATATTCCCTAATTTAGTGGGGAAGGTGGAGAGAAACTAGGGTAGTCAGAGAGCGAATCATAAAATTCACAGTAAAGGTTGAGAGTTTACTGTGGGAGAGACAGTTTTTGTACAAAATTTTGCAACTGGACCGAGACGGGTCCCTGGCACAATCATCTCTGAAACAGGACCTTTATCTTATCAAGTCGAAGTGGAAAACAGAATTGTTAGGAGACACGTGGATCATCTCAGAGGTCGAGAAAACCTCCAACAACCAGTCATTCCACTTGAAATTGAAGTCGAAACTTCGACCCCTGAGGTGCCAGGTCGACAAAGAATAGACATACCCGATGTCTCTGTTGAAGTAAATAATTCTGAGCTGCCATTGTCTAGGGGTGTCCCTGAAGCTGCAGTTCCTGTTCAAGTCGTTCCAATGAAGAACCTCCAGTTGTAGCGCTGCATCACTCTACCCGAATCCAAAAACCTCCTCAAAGACTGAATTTATAATTTATAAGCATAGGGGATCTTAGGGGCGGAGCTTTTTAGCTTTGATCTTGGAACAAGCACGTAGACTCATCTGGAGTCTGTAAATAAAGTTTACTATTTCTTACAAGAAACTAGCCCTGCATTCCAAGTTTATTACATACACCAACTATCTAGAACTGCACAATTAAATTAATCTGTGACTAGGATACTCCGACATCTGTTTCCCACCCCCGTAGGGAAAATGCCCCGAGTCTGGCCACAAAGACCTGGCAGCAGTGCCACAAGAAGTATAAAGGCCTCATGCAGGTCAGGGTTAGTGAATGCATCTTCAAAGGACAAAATGCCACCAACTTCGCAATGCTCAATGCACCGGAGTCAGCAGCACGCCTGCCGACAATTAAAAGGCCTGTTAAGGCCATTAAATAATCAATTAAGCTAAATTTTTCGCTGCCCATCCAACCTAATGGTTGGCGGGCAGGCGTAAAGGCCAAGCAACCTTTGCATTTTTTTGGAAACCTCATCCACGGGCGGGATGAGGTTTCCAAAAGCGAATAAAAATAAAATAAAAGTTTCACAGTTGAATTAATAACATGTCCCTGCTCATGTGACAGAGTCACATGAGGGGACATGTTTTATTACATTTTTATTTTCTTAAGTTCAGTGCTGCTACTCGCATTTCATGTTGGGCGAACCTTAATTGGCCTGCCAGCATGAAATCGTGGTGCGGTGCCGATCACGGGTCGGCTTCCTGACTGCCCCCGCTGAGCCCACCCGCCAAGGATAAAATTGTGCCCCAGGTCTTCAGGAGGCTTTAAAATTTAACATGGTTCTTTTAAGCACAAAGAGACTAAAAGGTATGTTTAAAAAGCTTTTAAGTTTTGAATTTTGTTTTAAATTGCTAAGAAACGAACTAATGTGCCCGATATAACAGGATTTTTATATAATTTTCAAACCGAATTTCAGTCATTTAAAATTGGTTTACTCAGAGGTGGTGGATTGACACCGATTAAAGTGCTTATTCCTTGTAACAAGTTTATTTTTAGCTACTTCAATCCAAATTCATCAAATAGAGGAAGGAAAAAATATTAAAGCAATTTTTAAAAAAAGAATTTTTAAAATGCTGCCCAGTTGTGCTGGCTTATGGAAAATTTAGCATTTTTACAATGTAAGATTGTTTTCATCCTGAGCTCACTTTTGGCGCAATTTTAATTCTGTGTAGGTGGATTGGTTTTGAAATAGTTAAAATATTACCCTGTGGTTTTGTGGTCTTAAAGCTTATAACACAGGTTTGGTGTGTACAGTGGATAACATGGTGTATCAGTCCAAAAAGAATGCTTTTTTGAAAGAAAAGACAGTAAAAGCAGAATGAGGAGAAGTTTCTTTCATAGAGAGAGTTGCTATGACCTGGAATGCAATACTTGAAAGGGTGGTGGAAGCAGACTCAATCGTAACTTTCAAAAGGAAATTGAATAAATACTTGAAAAGGAAAAGCAGGGTAGTGGGACAAAGTTGACAGCTCTGTCAAAGAGCTGGCACAGGCAAGGTGTTCTAATGATGTATATGATTCCGTGCAATAGGATTATAACGTATGAACAGTAGTGGATAGAAGAACATGCTATTCATAGCATGGAAATTGTAAGATATTATAACTGGTGTCACCATCTCCACTTGGCTTCCATACCATTCCTGTACATTTTGTGTTTTCTAACCATACCTGGAAATTTTGTTTTATTCATTCATGGAAGTTAAGCCCTGATGACAAGGCCAGTATTTCTTCCCCATCCTTAATTACCCTTAATAAGGTGGTGGTGAGCTGGCTGCATAAACCACAGCAGTCCATTTAGAGTAGGATATCATCTCTTGAATAGCAGCCCATAGAACCTTTGACCTATGCACGGATGTAGGTTTTTACATTCTAGCTCTCTAGATTTTAGTAATATTAATTATTGCTGACTTGCTGTTTGTGCAGCAGCTGCTACTTGAGTTTAGTGCAGAATATGCAGCTGTTAAAATGCTCTTGGCATAGAATGAAAACTTCCAGTCTAAACATGGTGATTTTAAAGTACCTGTAAATCTGAATAACTGTGCCCTTCAGGAAGTCTGATTCATACCCTTGCTTCTTTTCTGCCACTCTCACTATCCCAAAAACAGCACTGTGCTTGCACTGGATGGTAATTTGATACATCTGATGCATCTATTGCTTTGTCAATGAAGCAAATGAAGAACTTGTTCAACTTGAACCAATGAATCTGAACTAAATCTGACCTGCCCTGTTAGCTGCATAGAAGTATCTGACCATTTGCTTTAAAAATTAATGGCAGTAAGTAAAACAGACTGATACAAGTTACAATTTTGTATGACTGTGGAGGTAACTTTAACCTGACCCACTGGACTGGAAGTGGGTAGGTTTTTACTTTCCATTGACGTCAGTGAAGAATAAAATCATGTGAGGTATAAAATGGGCATCTGAGCCAAGCCCACCGTTTTCCACCAAGTGGATTGTTCAAATAGTCCCCTTTTAAAAAAAATCATTTCTGGGATGTGGGTATCATTGGCAAGGCCAGGATATGTTGCTCATCCCTAATTGCCCTTGAGAAGGTGGTGGTGAACTGCTGTTTTTTTATGTCCGTGTCTTTCTATCTTTCTTTGTCTCAATAATGACATCCAAAATTGCATTTTAATACCACAGCTCTGAAATAATAGGTCTACACTGGAACTTATAGTAAGTATTAAAAATGTTTTTGAATTTATATACTTATTTCAGCCTGATTGTATTTTTAAGTATGTTCTATATTACAATACTGCTAATATGCAGTATCAGCCCCACTTTATGAATCATTCCCAGGATGGAAACATTAAAAAATTATCCAAATGACCAAGCTTTACAAAAATATCATATGGATATTAAACTCTGATGGTAAACTTAGTGCCATTATCTAAAGTTATTTTTTATTTCACAAAAAAGATAATAAAACTAAATGGCTGAAAGGAACAGCCTCTAGATTTTAAAAATGTCTCACAAATATTTTTGAGAGGCTTTCCTTGAAAAAAAACTTTTAATGTCAAACCTACACATTTTGTCTGAACTCTTGACTGAAAGCCAGCGTGATTTCTTTATGCCTTTGTTGTACCTTTGTTGAATGGTTGGCTAATAGGAGCAAAATTGTTATATGAACTATTAGAATGAACGAGTATGTTTTGTCCAACCAGAACAGGGAATTTACTAATAATAATGAAGTGAATGGTGCCAGTCTATAATTGTGCTTAGAAGGAGATGTAATTGTTCGAATGTTCAGCCCCTGCTTGACAGACACATTATACATTTTCTTTATGGTGCACTCTAATGAAATGTCTGTTGCGCCTTAAAGTGGTCTTTCAGATTACTAAATGCAAGGACATTCTTAGCAATTCAGGCACATTGAGTTTGCTACTGCTGCATGTAAGAGAAATTGCTTTGGCACAACTAGCGCCCATGTCCATTACTCCACAAAGGAAGATGAACAGTAACAGGCTCTGTGCCTTTATTTGTGACAAAGAAAAGAACGTTTGCATAGGAAATTAACAGGGATTGACAATCCTGTCATCATTACCAGTGCCAAACCATTGATTTGTTATCAGACTCTGCATTTTCCAGTTTCATGCATTTAACTGGCTTTACATTTTTACAAATTATATTTACAGGAAAATTACAGCATTAGAGGCTTTGGGCAATCTTCTATAGTGAAACATGTCAAAGATAATCACCATGGGATTAATTGTTTATTGTGGTACACAGTATGCTGTATTGTAGCATTTAATACAAGGCTTCCAAGGATGTCAGTGTGCCCAGTAGCTAGTTAGTGTGACTAATTTCTATTCTCTATTCCCCAACTGTTTTTGTGAATTGCAGGGATGTTTTGTTAACTTGCTTAATTGCAGTTTGTTGAATTAAAATGAAACAGATGAGGACAGAACACATAGTAAAAAATTGTATAACTATCAGGGCAGCTGGAATTGGCCTGCCTAGAATAAATAGGGGTCTGGTTGTTAAATGTTGATTTGGCCTCCGTTACTGCTATCATGTTAGCTGATTGGGTGTGTTGGAAGAATTAATCCATTTTATAGGAACCAAGACTTTTATTTTGTAGTAATAAGTTTCCTGGTGGGTGGTGAGTTGGATGCAAACAGGTACCTTAAGTTTCCCTTAGTCATAAATGAGTCCATTTGTAGCATTGATTTTTCTCATGGCAGACTTTCAGATCCAGAATCCCACCGTGATGATGTATACTCAACCTCCTGCCAAAATTATCAAACAAAATGATCAAGAGGTGTATCAACCATAATTGCTAATTAGTTTTCTTTAATAATTGTGCAATTAGAAGATTAAATGTTCATGACAACAAGTTGCAGGATAAATTAGCTGCTCCCAGCCTTTTGAAGCGTTGCATTAAGTGCTTCTTCTAGTGCATCAATTTCCATCATACAAGCAAAGCCAGCTTTATTCATATTGCTCCTTGGAAATACCTGACAAGTTGGACTGATGAAGCAATCAAAGTGTTACACCTTTCACACTGACAGGATTATTAAAAGGCAATGGTCTGTCATTGCACCAGAAATGGAAATCGAGGAAGCTGGGTTTTCACCTGTGTGTCAAACACTTCAAATACTTATAAAACTGCAAATTACTACTGATGTGAAATGGAACACCAGTGCTATTTGAGAATTACAGGACAATAGCATTGGCATTACAGTCTAGTGCACACTTCTCAAAGAGTTTTCAAATGTTGCTAAATTAGTGTTGGGTGGAACTAGCTTTTGGACATTACAGACAGGATTTCCCTGCATTCTTCAGAACCCTCCGTCATGGCCAAATGGGGGCCAGAAGCCAGTACTGTGTGGGGAACAGTCACTCAGCTGTGAGTTTACCTGAATTAGCAAATGAATGACCAAAGGGTGGGCATGCGATCCAATTATGTATGGTGTGTGGATTGCCGAAGCTGGAGGGCCAATAGTAGACCTCCAACTCTAACAAAGTAGTTGACTGCCCTTGCAAGTATTGTGGGATAGCTTTAAGAGACTGTAAATGAAGAGTCATTGAAAGAAGTTATATCATAGCTCACATGACTCGGGAGTTGTGGGTGTAGACTGACAGATTAAGAGGTGTGTAAATGTGCTCCTGTACTCATGGTGTGTATATATGTTCCCGTTCAAGTTACATTAAAGAACCCATATATTGCTTGTATATTGTTTGTATTCCTATGACTCCTATATGAATCACATACTAAAGGAGTGAATGATATAACATGGTAGCAGCAGTTGAGAAATTTTGTAGAACAGAGTGACACACTGGATGTATTTTGATCACCAAGTCTGAAAAATTGACAGCTGGTGCCTACCTGGACTGGCTGAATATAACTCAAGAGTTCAACAGTGCAGAAGATCCCACCACAGGACCCCGGGAATTTAAAAAGCTGTGTCAGTACAATATCCACATGGCAGCTGGATCAATGGTCGGGTTGAGGGGGCGTGCAAGTTAATAGCCACAGGATTGGTGTCCTTGACTGATCTAGCAGTGGGCCAGAAATTGGAAGCAACATCACCTGGCCATTGCTGCCTGTGGATTCCCATGAATCGCTTTGTGAGTGGGGCCTACTCCAAGTGCACGGAAACAATCCCACAGCCCTGAAAAAAATGACCCTGTGCAGAAGACACCCAAACAAAAAAAAAGAGGCAAGCCTATGGAAATACTATACCTGTAAAAGGAAAACCTGTGAAACCTTGAAGCCAGTATATTCAAAGATGCAGGAACATTGAGAAGTGGCATTTAAATACCCACTCATGAATTGGAAGGCTTCAGACATAGTGCATGAGTTCAAATTATTTCGCCAATAGATGGAACTATTTTTCTTGAATCAAGGAGTGAGTGAACCAGAGAAACAGGCTGTAAAAATCAAGATTACGCTGGGCAACGAGGGTCTTCACCAGGTCAACATGTCAGGGTTGACAGCTGAGGATCAGAAGGACCCTAGCAAGATACAGACACTCCTGGAAAGTCAACTCAAAGTAAAGGTTAACTTCCGGATCCACAGGTTAGAGCTGATGACATAACTAACAACAGCAAGATGAGTCCATCAATCAGTTTGTGGCAAGGTACCAAAACAAAGCCTAGGAGTGCGACTTTTTAGATATTGAATCGTTGGAACTGATTTTGGAACTAACCAGTGCATCGATGCCAATGCAGGCCTTTCAAAAATACCTTATAGAGAGGAAGAAAGGGTACAGCATCAAAGCATTGCATAACAATGGAATTCGTAGCCATTGTAGCTGGGTGCCAACAGTTACAAGCCTTGGGGATGGCTGCGACAATTGGTATGGTAAACAAGGTTCAGAAGTCTACCAAGTCTTGTGGTAAATTTGGCCTGATTCACGTAATTTGCAATTATCTAACATTCTGGGATAAATGTGCTAAATGTGTGGAGTGCATGGACATTGGGCAAGCCAATGCAGGAGGCCAAGCTCAGCGCAGGCATCTAAAAAGGTGACTAGCCATGCCCAGAAGAAAAGTGTGCAAGGCACAGCGAAAACCACAGTCAAAGGTATGTTAACGTACAGCAGTAGTCTAGGAAGATACACTAGTTTGACGAAGAAGCAAAACATGAAGAGGATATGAGCAAGAACCATGTTCATATGCCAGTTGAGCAAGTGTTCCATATTGTCAATGTGGATCAACATGTTGATGCTATTATACAATCTGAGGCATTCCCTGCAATTGGGATTATATGTCTGCAAAAGAGCAGTTAACATTTGCTTAAGGTTAAAATTGATACAGGAGCAAGTGCCAATATCCTGCATCTCCATACCTTGGAGGCTATCTACTTAGAGAAATGAAAATTTATGGTACGACCCACCATGGCTAGGTTGACTGCCTATAATGGCTCGCCTATCAACTGTACTGCAACGATAAACTTGCAGTACAGCAATGGAAAGTCGGAATATGTACCACAGATGTTTTATATTGTAGATACAGCTGGACCAGCTGTAGTAGGATTTCTAAAATGCTGAGGTTTATGGATTGTTACAATATATGAGATCAGCACCAATGCATTGAGGTGGTTCGAGACCTGCAATGGCTTTATCTGGACAGGCTTGACGTAATGGGCGACTTCAAGGGAGATGCAATGTTGCATGTAATGGTGGATGAGGTTCCTACTATTGATGCTGCAAGGAAATATAGTGTCCACATGTAAGAGAAGCTAAAAGTCGAACTTGAAGAGATGGAACTCAACAGAGTCATGCATCGAGTGCACCAGCACACTGATTGGTGCAGTTCCATCACCTGTGTGCTAAAAAAAATGGCAACATCAGGATTTGCTTAGACCTGAGAAGGTGAACTTAGCCCTCAAGTGATGCCCCATAAGATCCTCACACTTGAGGAGGTAAACCCTAAGATTTTTCAAGAATCGACACAAAACAAAGCTATTGGTCTGTCCACTGAGCCAAAGATTATCAGTTGCTTACAACATTGAGAACACCATTCAGGGGATACTTTTTCAGAGAGTTACTATTTGGATGGTGTGTCAGCCAGGACGTATTCTAACATTACATAGGCAAAGTAATGGAAAATGGCCTGAAAATGTACAGGCAACAACATTGCAGTGATGGGGTGGACCAAGGCAGAGTACGACTGAAACTTGCATTTACTAATGCTGGCTGCTCATCATGAGGGGCTTGCATTTAAAGCAAGAAATGCCAGGTAAACGTTGAGCACATCAACTTCTTTGGGTCGACATGTTCCACCACAGGAATATGCCCAGACCTGGACAAAATTGAGGATGTCAGAGTCATGTGAACTCCCCAGGATTGGGAGCACTTAAACGGTGCCAAGCATTGTTCAACTCTTTGGCCGCATGTATTTCTGATTTCACTGAGTGGGCAGCTCTGCTTAGAGTACTGTTGCGCAATGATACATTCCATATGTGGCAGGAAGATCACCAGAAAGTGTTTGAGTCTTTAAAATTGGCATTATTGAACCAGGATACAATACTACAATCCTATGAAAGAGACCATTCTAGAAGTCAAAGGGATTGGGTGCATGCATCCTTCAGGATGGAAAGCCAATCACTTTCATGTCAAAGAACTTGTCACAGATCCAGGCTAATTATTCCAACACTGAGCACGAGACCTTTGTCCTGGTCTTTGGCATAACTAGATTTCACGCCTTTCTCTTTGGAAAGCACTTTACCATGGAGCCATTGGAAACCATATGTTGCACACTGCTTATGACTGCTCTTTACTGCTTTCTAAAAAACTCACAATCCTCAGACTTGCTATTGTTCTTTGCAATATTATAAGCCTCTTATTTTAAATGAATACTATCCTTAACTTCCTGAGTGAGCCATGGATGGGTCTTTCATGCTGTGTTTTTATTTTTCAATGCAGTGTGTTTTTATTGAATATTTTGAATTATTTAAATGTTTCCTACTGTTCATTTACAGCCATACCTTTTAGGCTATTTACCCAATCAACCTTAGCAAGTTCTCCCCTCATACCTATGTAATTGGCTTTGTTTAAGCTTAAGATTTTTATTTGTAATGCAAGTATGTCATTTTCAACTTAACATGGAATTCTATGGTATTATAATCACTATTTCCCTGTGGATTTTTAATATGACGTTACTAATTAACCCTTTGTCATTACACAATACAGGTCGAGTATCGTTTATCCAGACCATCAGGGCTGATTGCATTTGGATTTCAGATAGTTTTGGTTTTCGGATACCACATATAAACTTACATTACAACAGCTTAAGCCTAGGCTAGCTATAGTCTAAAGTAAATAAAATGGCTAGAAAAGTAAGATGTATCACAATAATAAATACAGGGTACTTGTAATAAGTCTCTTTTTGACATGTTCACTACAAAAATCACGAGATAAACAGTGGAGACAAACAACTAGATGCACGAAAGGTCAATAAGGTTCAGAAAGAGTGTGGTTTTTGGATGTTTTCAGTTTTAGGATTTACGGATAAAGGATACTCGACCTGTCCTAGATCTAAGGTAGCTTTATCCCTAGTCACTTCAACAATGTAATGCTTGAGGAAACCGCCATGAAACCACCCTACAAACTCATCTTCTGGACCACTCCTGCCAATTTGATTGTCCCAGTCTCTTTGAAGATTAAAATCCTCCATGGTTATTACATTGCCTTTGTTACAAGTTCCAATAATTTCTTGCTTAATGCTCTGCCCAACAGTATAACTACTGTAAAGGGGCCTATAAACTACTGGGACTGATTGACAGATAACTACCACAGCCAACAGCTCCCTGTTTAGCTGGGCTACTTAGCTAGTTTGAAAGTTCTATGTCAGAGCCTGACTCTTAATCTAAATTTAATTTAGATTAAATTTATTTAAATTTAATTTTAAAATTAAACTTGAGAAAAATTTACCAGAACTTACCACATGAAACAAATTCCCGACTTCGCACTCGGTCCACATCGCACTCAGGCATAGTCTTCTCTCAGTGCTTTCCCTTATATTGTATATATGTTTTCTGATTAATGGGATATGCTGTTACCTTTGGAATAAAAAGGGAATGTTGTGGGATCGCTTTAAGAGCGTAAGTAGACGGTCAGAGGAAGTGATGTCAAACATCACATGATCCAGGAGTTGTGGGTGTAGACTGACAAGAGTAAGAGGTGTGTAAACGTGCTCTTGTACTTGTGATTTATATATATATATGCCAGTTGAAGTTACAATAAAGAATCCATGCATTAGTTGCATATTATTTCTATTCCTGTAACTTCTATATCAATCATATACTAAAGGAGCAAATAATATAACAACAGGTAAGCGGGGGAATGGTCGCTCCAAGATGGGATTTAACTTAAAAAAATGGCCTTGGCAGCAGGAACCCCTCCACAGAGTAGCTGCAGCTGAAGTCAAGCAGGCAGGGAGGGCCTTTAAGCCTGCCTGGAGTGCTGCCACCCCCCACACCCCCCCCGGCCCCCCACCCCCAGGCAGCTAGACTGTTTCCTGATGCCTCCAGGGACTTGGAGGCTGACTGGAACATTGTGGTCAGCATCCAACCCAGCGCTTGTGGATGGGTCACCTTGCCACCACCCCACCTACCTCCACCCACCAAATCCCCTGCCCCCCCCCCCACAACCTCCACCTCAATTCCACCTCCAGGAATCTGGCATGCTGGCCAGCAACACAAATATACATATTTACCTGCCTCCATGCCCACACCCATCGGGGCCTAAAAATTCCACCCTACATTGCTGAAGGCATATGTTAGGCTTGTTAAGATCACTATTGCTGACTTACCATGTTTTTAATTCCAAATGCACCATATTCCAAGACTTTTACTTTGCACATTCATATCAAACCAACATTACACACTGCATGTCAGTAAATTACTGCATAGCTGATCTGAAAGCTACAGAATTTGTCTCAAATGCAGATAGGATTTAATGCCCTCCCTGCACAAAGTTTGGCTAAGGTCAGGTATGAAGAAAAGGGTTTCTATTAAGTTAGGTGATATGCAAGACATATCATTGAATCTCAACAAATTGAAACACATGGAACAGAATCTTGTGCTGGCAACAGGGGTCACAGCTTCCAGCTCAAGAGCCAGCAAGACTCCGCTTCATATCTGTGGTAATCAGATGTGTAAAAACCTTGAAGAAGAATGTTATAATGGAAGATCGCATGATCTTAGTACCCAATAGCAGAGTAGCGCGGGCTACCCTAGTAATCAGTAGTCAGTAATCTAAAGTTAGAGTCTGTAATGTAGAGACAGGGTTTGAGTTGTAAACACACAAGTATAGCTGCTGACTTCCTTTCTAAATCAATAGACTGTGCTCTACACAAGAACTATCTGCTGATCTACTCTGTCTACGGTACCAACTCGGCCATCCCAAAACAAGCGTCCAACCTGGATCCATTAGTCCAACTAAACTAGTGACCAAGATCCAACAAACTGGCAACGAGGAAAAAGCAAGAAAAAGCAAGGAAGGATGACTTCCCATTACAGAGTCCCTTGATCAGCAGTGAGTGCTGACGAACAAGAGACACCAGCCCCCCCACCCACCCACCCACCCTCACACCCCAGTGAATCGGCAAGCAAACATGCCAGGGTTTGCTTGTTGTGCACGCCTCAAGGTGAACCCCCACCCCCACCAAACTCTAGGCTAATACCAGCAGCTGGCGGAATGAGGCACTGTCAGTGGCCATTAATTGGTCACGTACGCGCCTCAATCAGTGGTGGGGTGGGAAGGTTGTCCACGGGCCTTCCAACCACAGACTTAATCAGGGTGGAGGTGGGAATGTGGCAGGGACAGCCACCACCCTCCTGCCTGATTAAATGCCCCGCTGCCACCAAATTTATTATAGGGGAGGCACAATAATATCTACCATCCCAGCCCCAGCTACCTGGAAATGATTGAAGAGTTTTACCTTAGAACACTAAGGCTAAACAGAGACTATGACAAAACCGAACCATTTTTATTATGAAGGCCTCAAACACAATCAACCATCCTTCTTTTAAATTTATTTTTTCACAGATTGTGGGCATTGCTGGCTAGGCCAGCATTTATTGCTCATCCCTATTTGCCCTTGGCACCTTACAGTCCTTGGTAGTCCTTACAGCACTACCAACCTTTTTGGACCTCAGTTTCTATGCATCAGATTTCTTCTTTGCAGTTTCCACCAGCTTGTTTCGCACTGCTATTGGTATTATTCAGCCAATAACTTCATCACCTTCACCATTAAGCAGTAGCAGCATAGCAGGACAACACAATCCACAAGTCTGCACCCATGTTGCTATTTGTGTACAATTTAACATTACCATAATAAATATTATTCAGGCAATGTCCAGCTTCTTGACGGCATTCCACCTTGTGAGACGGTGAATTATGCTTGGTGGTCAACTCTGTGTTAAACATTGCCTGGTGTGACTCAGGAGCCCTACTCTAGCATAGCAGTCTCTGATGCATTTTCTGCAGATGAAAACAGTGGGTTAAGAAAATGCAGGATTCACAGATCTCTGTTTTCTCTAGGCTCTCTTCTCAGCCAGTTGAGTTTTCTGTTTCTGCTTGTCTCTTCAATTGCTTCTCCAAGCAGTCAGCCTGCAGGGTTCACTGCCATCAGTGACCGTCAGTTGTCTGTGTCAACGCCTGTCATCTTCATATTTCTCTTGCAGGTGTCCTTGTAGCAGACGTATGAACACCCAGCAGGTTGAGACCCAGTGGCCCGTTCACCGTGAAAGGGAAGAATGAAATGAGGAAATCAACTTCTGCAGGCATGGGTCATGAAACCCTAATGCAATTATAGAATTAAAATGTAGGTCAGATGAAAGGTCATTAACCTGAAACATTAATCCTGTTTCTCTTTCCACAGATGGCAATTACCTGCCAAGTGTTTCCAACATTTTCTCTTCGATATTAAAATACAGGTATGAATAAATGCTAGAGCCAGAAACGATTACCAAGAATACCGTTGGGATCTGAAAGTAACTCTTCAGCTGCCTGGGTCAAAGAGAGGGTGCCTCGCAGTAAATAAGAGATCCATAAAGTAGCTGATTGCGATAGAATGCTGTTAATAATTTGCAAACCAGGAGACAACAGGGAGGATGACTGAAGAGCCAGACTTTGCAGTTCCTTCTACTCAACTGACATGGCGACCACTCACCACTCACTCCATTATTTGCCCTCTCATTTGCATTCAACATCCCAGAAACATCACTCGAGGGATACAGATAGTATAGGCTAAATTTTAACCTTTCACCCTGCCAGCATCAGGGAGGCCAACAATGCCTCAGGAAGTCAAAATTTAAGCAATAAATTTGTTAATGATTTTTAACTTAGCCACAACATTTGCATCCCATGTCGGGGTTTCTCTGCCAATTAGAATGGGTGTGTATGATAACAACCCACACCTGGCTGTTGAAGCTTCACTATTTAAAGGGACCCTGCAAAGTCAGAATGGAACCATTCTACTAGCGTCAAAACAGAGCCAGCTAACAGATGGAGTGTCAACAGGAGAAGCTGTACCATGATTATCAGGTGCATCCTTGGGCATCATCCTGAGCATCATGCTTCAGGCTGTAAGGGCCCACAGGGAGATTCTATTCCCAGTGGACAGGGGGAAGAAGCCTGTTGCAGTGACCAAGCAGGTATGGCTGGAAGTGGTGGAGGAGGTGAGTGCAGTAGTGTGGATATAGTGTGCAAGAGGTTCAATGACAGGAAAGGGCAGGAAAGGTGAGTGACATTCCACAACCAAGTGCAAACCGCCTCACTCTGACTTCCCAGCTTTCTACTGTGCAGCAGTCTTCAGACCAACACACCATGCAGGAGTTCCCATCCTTCTCTCTCAACACATGCCTATTTGACCAGCCACCACTGACGCTCCCCCTCATCTTATTGCTGTGTCACCACCACCAGCCTCATAGTGACCCTGCACAAATGTTTTCCATGGGCCACATTCATAACTCTTCTTCTGCAAGGAGTGGAAGAAGAACACAGAGCACTAGGGAGAGGCAGAGAACCAGGGAGAGGCAGAGAACCAGAGGCTGCCCTCTAATCATCAACACCTTGACAGCTGTAGAGGAGAAGGTGCTTGAGACAAGCCAGGCCTCAGCATGCCTGGCCATTGGCAATGGAGAGATGGGGATCTCCCAGACACCTGGTGATAGAATTAAATATCACATAGTCACTAATGTCAGCAGCTATTAAAACATGATGATCTACACGATGCTGATTTATAACCTTCTCACCTTGACAGTTCTAGTACATGTCCTTTATCTCCCACAGGTCCTATAAGCTTCCCTCAGGAGGTGGTGCCTAAGGAGGACAAAGACTCCACAGAGGGGGGTCACCCTTTCTCAGGATGTGCTGTCACATAGCTCATGTGCACCCTCCACCAGTTCCCGTACACACACCTCTGTGGGGCTACCAGGACCGTTGGTTTGATTTTCACATGGTGGGGCACATATCACAAGTGAGCAGAAGCAGGTGTTGGAGACGGCATGGGGGGTGTGGGGGCAGCAATCTTACTGCCTTTGAAAATATTCTTCCTTTGGGTCAAATGTGGGTCCTGACCGTGATGGTCTGTCACTCCTACCTGTCTGTACGCTCTTCCTGGAGATGCCCAAACTAGAGATGGCTGGTGGACTGGGGCGCAAGGGTCAGTGGGAGTGCCTGAGGCTCTGGGCAGCTGGCAGCCCTGCTGGGAGAGGTGGGCACACTGGTCATGTAGAAGGGAGACAACTGGGGTACCTCAAGATGGAGGCGTCCTCTGAAGATGTTAAAAGTATTTATAAATAAGTGTGGCCACAGCTGCCAGATTGTCAGTGTGACTGTGTGCAGTCAATAGCACCCTGCACCATGGGAAACAGGGTATTCTGGCAAAGACATATAAATGCTTCACTGCTTCTCTCTGTTTGGAGAGAACACAGTGAAGTCCTCTCTGCTTGCAAGCTGTCACCGGTCTGATGCAGTAATGGACAGTGAACTGGGAGATGTTAGACATGTCGCCTGCTTTGGCCTGGAAGAATTCCATCGTGTAGGAATTCAGGGCCATGGTCATATTCATAGCCACTGGCAGCACTGCCTTCACCCTGCTCTGAGGCTGCAGGTCTGGTTCCACGAGGTGGCAGAGTTACTGTGAGCACTTTATCAATCGCAAATGACAAGCACACTCTCCCTGGCCTAGATATCAGTAAGAGGACTGGTCCCAGATGGCCCTAGGTGAACGAGGACTCCTGCTAAAAACTCCTCTTCCACCACCCCCCACCACCCCCTCCCTCTGCCCCTTCACCAGCTCCCTCTCCTGCTGTAGCCGAAGGGCACCCATGACTGGGGAGTAAGTGATGTGCTCAGAGCCCTTGCAGTCACAAGCAATACCTTCCCCATATGCAGCTCCACTTCCTGTAAACTTCATCAACTGTAAACAACTCTTCAAAACACCCAGCACTTCCACAAACTCAAACTGGTAGAAAGTAAGCAACAGCTAAGCTGCAAGTTGTTGATGATCCCTATAAATAGCACTGGTGGGGCAGGGGTGAATGTCCTTGTGCTTCTAAATGCACATTCGCACCTCATAAAAAAACAGTGCCCAGATATCTCTCTATACTTTATTTCCCCATGGAGATTTCATCTGCCCTGGATCGAGGTTTGAGCAAACATGCAAATGCTGCCTGGGAGAATGGCCCGTCCACCAACTGTAAATGTGGACGGGTCACATCAAATCGCTGTTAATTACATCGTTAATGGACTTAATTGCCGGCTTAATTGTTGGCAGGCGTACATCCGACTGCCGCATGCGTCCACCGAGCGAGTCTGCGATGACATTGGGATGCTCACCTGACGTCATCTCGCACTATTTCACGTCCATTCAGGTCAGGCGCACATGTGTCCGCCCACGGGACATAAAATTCTGGCCCATGTTTTAAGACTTTTCCTGTAACAAACACACTAAAATCAACATTAAATACACATTACTTAGTAGGCAATTAATACACTAAACTACAGAAAAGGTAACCCCACTTTAACTTTTTAACACCATGTAAAACCCCAGACTGTGTTTATACATTGTACCGCGCTCTTCATTGATACTAAGTTTGAAGTCCAACTCCTCCCATCACTAACTTCTCCCTGCTTTGCTAAGGTAAATCTTCCAGTGTCCTTTTAAACCAAGTCCTCTTTTCCCAACCCTTTGAGTATAAAAGAACCTTGGGCACCATACATTTAGTGTCAGTCAGTGTCAGTGTGTAAGTCGGTCGGTCAGTCAGTCTAGCATGTGCAACCAGTCTGGCTGTATACTAGATAAGTACTAATAGCCCAGCCACTACATGTGCATGTGAGATATGCATTACTGTAAATAGTTAGCTTTGTTCAATAAAGCTTAGACGAGATCTTTACTACCTCGATCCCGCCCTCGACTCTTATGTTGCTTAAGATAGCAAAAGAACAATATCACAATATCTGCCAAAAGGTGTGTGAAATGTGGTCAGTTCCTGTGACTCTGGTGATGGACGTATGGACCAATGTCTGTTCTTAGCGTCAAGCTTCGAGAAATACTTATGGCACTGGCAAACTTGCAGTTTAGTTCTTTGAAGTAGGAATTTTATGTGGAGACCTTTTTAGCGACATATTGAAGTGTCTGCGATCCAAACAAAGGCGGATGGTGCTATCCTTCTTCAGCACCTATGTAATAGCTCTGCACTAATCCGTGTGATGTTCTACTTTGGTGGTCGCAGCGGTAGTCCCATCCTTCTAAAAGATTCTACTATCAAGGTGGTAGCCAAAAAAATCCGATAAAGACCATTAGAGGACGAGGTATAAACAGCAATATTAAAGCACAATGCCTTCGACTTACACTCAACAGCTCCAGCTGATTCTGCAGCTACAGGATAGTCCATAAGTTACAATCCATTCAAGCGCTTCGGAAAGACTGAAAGTGCAACAGAAGCGCAATGTTGGTACTATACAACTGGAGGGAGTTTTTGAAGGAACACTGTGCCGGGGTTGCAACATATTATTACAGTCTCATAGCAGCTGCAAGCCTTTCTTTTTAGAAAGAAGCCAAATTGATACTTTTCCCTTGCAACTATGCCATGTGGGCGTCGCTGGCTAGGCCAGCATCTATTGCCCACCTCTAATTGCCCTTGAGAAGGTGGTGGTGAGCTGCCTTCTTGAACTGCTGCAATCTCTGTGGTGTTAGGGAGGGAGTTCCAGGGTGTTGACCCAGCGACAGTGAAGGAACATGGGGATATTTCCAAGTCAGGATGGTGTGTGGCTTGAAGAGGAACTTCCAGGTTGTGGAGTTCCCATGTATCTTCTGCCCTTGTCCTTCTAGATGGTAGTGGTCGTGAGTTTGGAATGTGCTGCCTAAGGAGCCTTGGTGAGTTTCTGCAGTGCATCTTGTAGATGGTACACACTGCTGCCACTGTTGGTGGTGGAGGGAGTGAATGTTTGTGGATGGGGTGCCAATCAAGTAGGCTGCTTTGTTCTGGATGGTATCAAGCTTCTTGAATGTTGTTGGAGCTGCACTCATCCAGGTAAGTGGAGAGTATTCCATCACACTCCTGACTTGTGTCTTGTAGATGGTGGACAGGTTTTGGGGAGTCAGGAGGTGAGTTATTCGCCACAGAATTCCTAGCTTCCAACCTCCTCTTGTAGCCACAGTATTTCTATGGCTAGTCCAGTTCGATTTATGGTCAATGATAACCCCCAAGATGTTGATAGTGGGGGATTCAGTGATGGTAATGCCATTGAATGTCAAGGGTCGATGGTTAGATTCTCTCTTGTTGGAGATGGTCATTGCCTGGCACTTGTGTGGCGCGAATGTTACTTGCCACTTGTCAGCCCAAGCCTGGATATTGTCCAGGTCTTCCTGCATTCGGACATGGACTGCTTCAGTATCTGAGGAGTCGGAGGAGACCAAGATGGATCATCCACTCGGCAATTCTGGCTGAAGATTGCTGCAAATGCGTTAGCCTTATCTTTTGCAATGATTTGCTGGGCTCCTCCATCATTGAGGATGGGGATATTTGTGGAGCCTCCTCCTCCAGTGAGTTGTTTAATTGTCCACCACCATTCATGACTGGAATGTGGCAGGACTGCAGAGCTTAGATCTCATCCATTGGTTGTGGAATCACTTAGCCCTGTCTATCACTTGATGCTTATGCTGTTTGGCACCAAGTAGTCCTGTGTTATAGGTATGTATCCTGTGTCTGTAAGGTATGATTCCGTAAGTACAACCATCAGGCTGCTGCTTGACTAGCCTGTGAGACAGCTCTCCCAACTTTGGCACTAGCCCCCAGATATTAGTAAGGAGGACTTTGCAGGGTCGACAGACTGGGTTTGCCATTGTTGTTTCAGGTGCCTAGGTCAATGCCGGGTGGTCCACCCAGTTTCATTACTTTTTATTGGCTTTTTAGTGGTAGCTTGCTAGGCCATTTCAGAGGGCATTTAAAATTCTGGGGTTATATGTCAACCAAACCAGGTGAGGATGGCAGATTTTCTTCCCTAAACGGCATTCATGAACCAGATATCAGACTTTTAATTCCAGATTTTTTATTAAATTCAAATTCCACCATCTGCCATAGTGGGTTTCAAACCCAGATCTGCAGAACCTTGTGTTTCTGGATTACAAGTCCAGTGAAAACACCACTACGCCATTGCCTCCCCCTAAAAGCTGACAGCTTTCTCTTGAAGCAACAGAACATGGCTTGAATTTTCCTCGCAATTGCATGAACTCAGCAGGAGTTCAAAAAGTACAATTTTAAGCAATTTTCATACAAGCTTAAACTAAATACAGCAACAATGGAAAGCAAATCCCTAAATATGGATTGAAAGGCAAGTGACATGCTGACAGAGTTCCAACTTTTTATGAAACAGTGTGGCTTCATTTCACTGACCAAGCAATTGTTGAGCCAGAAAAGTCAAACTATTCATAGCACTGGGTAATGAAAGCCTCCGAAGAATTAATTCATCAGGATTGTCAGAAGCTGATCAGAAAGATCCAGCGAAAATCTTCAGGCTTCTGGAAGACCAGCTGGAAGTTAGAGTTAACTTTTGCACCGATCGACTTGAATTCATGTTTTTTCAGCAACAAGCACATGAATCCATTGACCAGTCTGTGGGCAGGTGACAGAGAAAGGGAGATGAATGCAATTTCAGTGAGGGGGAATTAGAGGAAGGCTCATTTAACTTGTAGTAGGTTCCACTCCTATTAAAGCTTTTCAGGAAGGTACTCCTGGAATAAGCTAAAGGTCATATCATAGATGCCCTACTGAAAGATGGACGCAAGTACACAGCTATTGTTGCTAGGCAGCAACATTTACAAGCTTTGGACTCAGCAAATAATGTTACCGTGGTAAGCAAAGTCAGCAAACCAAGCAAAACCTGTACTAAACGCAGTTTTTTCACATTTGCCACAACATTGCCCAGCTTTTAATGGCACCCGTAAATTATTTGCCAAAAGAGATCGCTGGGCCAGAATGTACACAAAATCTGGTACCGAAGATTGAACCCATGTCACAACATAAGGTGCAGTCAATTGAAAAGACGGTGCAACACAGCAATAGCCCAAAAGACAGTGTTAAGATCCTGTCAAGATGAAGAAAACATGTTAACGAAGTCAAGGGAACAACTCCAAACAAACAAATGTCTGACACTAACCAGACAGTCCACGTCGTCAATCTCAACCACCACATAGATGACACTTTCACGATTGTTAACATCATCTATCTAAAGAAGTCTGGCAGGCATAACCTTAAGGCAAAAATTGACACTGGAGCAAGTGCCAATATTATTCCCCTGCGCATCCTTAAAGAGATGTATGCAGTCAAATGATGTTATGTTACACAGCCGACTCAGGGCAGGCTTACTGTGTATAATGACTCAAACATTCCATGTGTAGGAATAGTAACCCTACAATGCCAATATGCCAACTCAGCACGGATGCCAGAAGTGCTCTATGTAGTTGAGACTAGGTCCAGCCGTTACTGGTTTACCTGCATGCACGGATTTGAAAATTATTACAATCCATGAAGTGACCAACACATCCAATGTGACGGGAAAGCTCACAATTGGAAAGATGGAGTCCATCCATGACCTAACCAGCCTGCACCCAGATAGGTTTGATGCAATCGGAAACTTCCAAAGTGATGCAGTTCTACACATAAAGGATGATGCACAGCCAAGCGCTGATCCACTTAGAAAGTGCAGTGTCCATATTCAGGACAAACTTAAAGCCGAGTTAGACCGCATGGAACAGAACCACATCATCCAAAAAGTCCAACATCACACCGATTGGTACAACTCTATTACATGTGTGCTGAAGAAGGACGGCACGATTCACCTTTGGACCGCAGACGCTTGAACTTGTCGTTAAAAAGGTGTCCACATAAAATTCCTACTTCGAAGAACTAAACCCCGAGTTTGCCGGTGCCATGTAGTTCTCAAAACTTGACGCTAAGAACGGCTATTGGTCGGTACATCTGTCACCAGAGTCACAGGAAGTGACACATTTCACACACCTTTGGGTAGATATTGTTTTCTGAGATTGCCCTTTGACCTGTCTATAAATCAGGATATTTTTCAACAGCATGTGGACAGAATAATGGAAAACATTCCAGGTTGTTTGTGCATAGCAGATGACATTGCTGTTATGGGCAGAACAAAGCAAGAGCATGGCAGTAACCTTCATAAACTCATGACAAAAGCGAGGAAGCAAGGGCTAGTATTCAAAAGTAAGAAATGTCGATAAATACTAGCCAAATCAACTTCTTTATATCCATATAATTCTTCACAAGGGGCAGAATTTTATGCCTCACAGGCGGGTGCGTGCCCGACCCGATTGGGCGTAAAATAGCGTGAGAAGACATTGGGTGAGTGTCCCAACGTCATCCCACACGCTAGTAATCTTCAGGTCGGCGGGCGCACATGGGTGTCGGAGCCACACCTGCCATCAATTAAGAGGCAACTTAAAAACCCAATTGAACCTGATTTTACGTTGCCCATGCAACTTCACACTTGTTGCAGAAGGGCAGACGGGCAGCTGACATTTTGCAAAACCTCATCCAAGGGCAGGATAAAAGGGGTCAGCAGCATTGCCAGTGTGAGTAGTGAGGAGTTTAGAAGATAGTTTGCTGCTGGTTGCTTATTTGAACTTGACAGCTTCATCTCTGTTCTGAGCTTCATTCTTAGCATTTCCAGGCTTCAGGACTCATTGGCGTCTCCCACGCCCCCGGAGAATTTTGACCGTGTGGACCATTCCATGTATCGGACAGCCTCCTGTAACCTTGGTAATGGTGATCGTGGTCTCCGCTGGTGGCACCTCCTCTGAGAAGGAAGAGAGAAGCAGAAGGGAGAGGAAGCCAGGTGTCCCATTGCAGTTTCCAGGGGAGTGACCTGTGGGGGGAGAGGCACAAGCACAAGGGGCGCAGGGTCAGCAATTAGTCCAAGGTGGAAGGGGCCGCAGAAGACCCCACTATCCTGCTGCCAGGGTTTACAGGCAGCGATGCAGCTACCTTGATATGCCTGAGGTGCAATGTTGAAGGAGGCTCCACCTCTCCAGGGAGGCCGTGACCTCCATTTGTCAGATGATTGGGCCTGAGATCAGCTCCAACCATACGGGTGGAAACCCCATGCCAGTGGCTCTGAAGGTCACAGTGGCCCTCAACTTCTATGCCTGCGGCTCTTTCCAGGGGTCAGTGGGGATCTTTGTGGTGTGTCCAATCAGCTGTCAAGCTGGTGACAGAAGCTCTGTTCAGGTGAGTAATCACATTTATTCATTTCCGTACAGGCTGAGCGAGCCAGAGGGTTTGCAGCGATTGTTGGGTTCCCCCACATCCAGGGTGTAATCGACTACACACATGTGGCCAACAAGGCGCCAGCGGGTCAGCCGGGTGCCTTCATCAACAGGAAGGGATTCCACTTGATGAACATTCAGATAGTGTGTCACCACAGGACACAGATTCTGCAAGTCTGTGCAAGGTACCCTGGCAGCTCACATGATGCCAAGACATATCCTGAGACACTCCCAGGTGCCGAGGCTCTTCAGTGCTCCAGCCCAACTGGATGGATGGCTGCTGGGTGACAAGGGCTATCCATTGAAAAGATGGCTTATGACGCCTCTCCGCCACCCAAGAACAGAGGCAGAGCAGCAGCACAACAGGACCCATCCCTCCACAAGGGCAGTGACAGAGAGGACCATAGGTCCTCTGAAGATACGCTTCCAATGCTTGAACCATTTGGGGGAGCACTACAATACCCCACAAAGCGACTGTCACTGATCGTGGTTGCATGCTGCGCTCTCCACAATCTGGCATGGGCAAGTGGGGACCCACTGGAGGAAGAGGATCTTGAGGTAGCTCCACAGGCCACAAAGGATGAATCCAGTAGTGAGTCAGAAGAGGAACACGGTGAGGAAAACACTGAGGGTATGGAGGCAGACCTCGATAACCTCCAGGGAGGCAGGGCCACCAGGGACGCCTTGATCCAACGCTCCTTCAACTAGGCTGGCAAAGATCTGCTTCCACCTCATGCCAGGGCTGCTGCCTCCATCCCAGATCAGCTCCAACCAGCTCTGAAATGACCCTTTCATTTGAACCCAAAGTCCACTCAGCGCCCGTGCAATAAAGTTTAGTGCCACCCACGTTCAACATTACATACTGGCGTGTCCTGCATCAAAAAGAACGGTAAAGCATACTCAGGCCATGACGACAAAAACAAAATTTATTTCATTTTGACAATCCAAAAAAATTAACATAACCTCCTCTGGTCTTCATTCCCAGACCAGTAAACATAACAAAACATTACACAACAGAAGATCACCCGTGACTGGTCTCTCTTGCGCTCATGGTGCCTTAAACTTATGTTTGCGAGTGCTACATCTTGGTGTTCCCCCCTCGCTGGCAGCGGCATTGGAGACAGCCTGCTGACGCTGCTGTCGTGTTGGCCCTGATGACCTTGGCGGTCGTCCTCTGGCCAGTGGAGCCTGTGCTGGCCCCACCTGGGAGGGAGTGGCATCTCCCCAGTCATCGCAGCCTCATCAGATGCCACAGTCACTGGCAGAGGGGCGGAGGAGCTGCTGCTGTAATCCAGGGCACCCTGAGAGGAGCCCGCAAAGATGACAAGCAGCTCGTGCACCACGTTGAGGCCGCTGTGGACCTCCCTGCTCGCCATTGATGGACGGGCACCTAGCTGGGATACTGGGTGCCTCATCCATCTCCCACACTGGCACTAACTGTCTGAGGTCAGTGCCTGTGTGAGATCTTGCAGGTATGAACGCAACCCTAGGAACCCCTGATTCTGTTCCTGGAGCTGGCTCTCCATGAGAATCACCACTCTCTCAATGGGGGAGGCATTGCACTCGGCCATGACGGTCGTGCTCGTGCTCCGCATAGACTCCTCCACAACAGAGACCATGGGATGCAGACCCTCATGGATCTCTGCCAGATTCTCCCGCACATCCGGCTGGACATCCAGCGTCTGCTGCATAATGGACGACTCCAGAGGCTCATCATCTGCCTCTGACTCAGCATCGTCCTGGTCTCCAGCAGTCCTCCTCCGATTGCCGGTGCCCTGGGCACTCTCTGCCTCCACCTGCTCCACAAGTGAGTGTGAAGTGCCCTCACCAATGTGCTCCGATGTTCTAGCCGAGGATCTAATGCCCACCGGGTGCTGGTATCTGCGCTGGTGCCTGGTTCAGAGGGCGGGTGTGATGCAGGCGCATGTGAAGCCTGGCAGTCTTTTGGCATCAGGGGTGGCTCTTCGGGGTCCTGTGATTGAGTGTGTGCTGGTGAATCAAGGGGAGAACAACAACATGTCATTGGTTTAAGCCATCACACTGTCACTGTGCATGCCAGGCACCCCAGTGAGACAATGGAGATCTGCATCATGGTGCCATCATCTTTCTGAAAGCGGTTCCAGTTTTGAGGCTCCCATCAATGATGAGACTACACAAGAATGTTGGCACAATCTGAAACTCTCACCTCTGTGCACTGCACTCTTACGTTCGTCTGACACACCAGCCTCTCCACGACCGGCTGACCAAGGTGCATGACGCCTCTCCAGCTCCAAAGCATCCTGCTCGAATCTGGATAGGATTAGGAGGTTTGGGGGTCTCCACCTGTCTGTGACCTTTCACTGTTATTATGGCTCGTCTTCTCCTGAAAGGACAGAGGAGCATGGATTAGTCCACTCTCTACCTGCAGCACCATTGCAGCCTGGCCAGCTCCACCTGAGGAACACTTGCAGGTCACATCTGAGTTGTGACCCTCGAGCCACAAGACACTCAGTCCAAGCAGCCAGCGCTCACCCCTTGGCCAGCTCCGGCGTGATTGACAATTGGCACTCAGACTCTAACACCCCTGAGCTCCACGGGGAGACGGCTAGACCTTAACACTTCAACACACTGATCCATGCCAACACAGTGCTCCCCATTCCCGAGCACAGCAGGTCATTGAACCTTTTGCGGCACTGCACAATGTGTGCCACACAACGTCGTGGCTGCTGACCTGCGCTGCCACCTCCTCCCAAGCTCCTTTTGTGAGGTGCGTTGGTCTCCTCCTCCCATCTCTGGGTACAAGGGTGTCCCTCCTGGCAGCCACCTCCTCCAGGAGGACCGCAAGGCACTCATCTGAAAATCAGGGGACCGAGTGCCCACCTAACCTACCCTCCTGCCTGGTACCTACAGACGCACTTACGGCCAAACTTATTTGTTTGCAATGCTGCAACTATGTTTTTCCTTGGCAGCCTTCAAGGATCTAGCTGTGCCAATTTTAAACCAGCCTCTAGGTCTCCATTGGACCTGGCGACCGACAGGCTCCCGCCCCCCACCCACCCCTTCCCGACCATTGGGAAGACGCGTTTCACAATGGGTGGGGCCTTAATTGGCCAGCCTGCATGAAATCACAGCCAGGGGCTGACTGCGAGTGGTGGCCCGTTTCCCGACTGGTCGCAGGCCATGGAAGATGCAACACCTGCCCCTTTACCACCTCCTTCCTCACCGTCCAAAGGCCCAAACACTCCTTTCAGGTGAAGTGCGCTTCACTTGCACCTCCTTCAATTTGTTCTACTACATTCGCTGCTCTCAATGCAGTCTCCTCTACATTGGAGGGACCAAACGCAGACTAGGTGACCACTTTGCGGAACACCTTCAATCTTCCTAGATCTTCCTGTCGCTTGCCATTTCAACACACCACCCTGCTCTCATGCCCACATGTCCATCCTTGGCCAACTGCAATGCTCCAGTGAAGCCCAACGCAAACTGGAGGAACAGCACCTCATCTTCCGACTAGGCACTTTACAGCCTTCCGGACTTAACATTGAGTTCAACAACTTTAGACCATGAACTCTCTCCTCCATCTTCATCCCTTTTTTACCCTTTTTTCAAAATTTATTTTTATTTTTATCCACTTATTTTTAGTTTTATTCATTTTTATTTTTATTTATTTATTCATTCAGTTATCTCCCTTTTTTATTTCCCCTTCTATCCCATTTTCAATCCTTTTTTCCCCATCACCACCGCCTCTCCCCACCCCACCCCCACAAGGGCCATTTGTTACTTGTTCACATTGTTCTTTCCAGAGTGCTTACCCCTGCTCTGCTATTATCACATTCTGCTTTCTTACCTTTGCCACTATCAGCACCTTTTTTAGCACTAACCATTACCATTAACACTCCCTTTGTCCTTTTGTCCATGACATCTTTGTCAATCTCTCCTTTGCCCCCACCTATCTCTGGTCTTCTATCCAGCTTCACCTGTTCCACACACCCCTTAAACAGTATAAATTTCATCACACTTCCACTTCTCTTCAGCTCTGAAGAAGGGTCATATGGACTCGAAAAGTTAACTCTGTTTTTCTCTCCACATATGCTGTCGGACCGGCTGAGTTTTTCCAGCATTTCCTGTTTTTCTTTCAGATATTTAGCATCCGCGGTATTTTGCTTTTTATCATAGCTACAAGAACTACAGCGAGTCATAATTGACGAGTGGCCTGATCAAATCAAGCAAGTTCCTAAAGTAGTACGTTCATTTTGGCCGTACTGGGACAAATTGGGACTGTCCAGGAATGTTATATTTAAAGGCAAACAGGTTCTAATTCCCAAAGTCTTAAAGCAAGAAACATTAGCTAAATTACATGTCGGGCACATGGGAGTGGAAAGGACCAGGAGGCTGGCACGGGAAACAGTTTACTGGCTCAGGATCAATAAGTATATTGACCAGTTAGTCCAAGCCTGTGAGGTACGCCAGGTCCACCAACTACAACAGAGAAAGGAACCATTGCATCCACACGAGATAGTATGAACCCCATGAACGAAGATTGTGACTGATCTTTTCCAAGTACGTGTTGAAGATTACATTCTCATCACTGATTATTTCTCCAAATTCCCAATCGTAAGGCAAGTCACAGACATGACCCGTGCTATGATTGCGGAACCATCAGCGCAGTTTTTAGTCCCTTTGGGGTCCCTGACCAAGTCATTTCGGACAATGGAACACAATACATCACAAGACCGTTCAAAGACGTGTAAGAAATGGGGAGTCACACACATTACCTCATCACCACATTATCCAAGATCTAATGGATTGACCAAATGTATGGTTCCAACTGTTAAAGCAATGACTATAAAATGTCAAGCAACACACCAGGATTTCCATATCACAATGTTAAACCTATGTGCGACATCACAAGACAAAGATCCACCTTCGCCTGCTCAATTAATGTTTGGCAGACAGGTACGAACAACTCTACCTACGCATATTTACCAAGTCAAACAGATGTGCAGAACGTTCTTCTTGAGAAACAAGGGAGAATGGCACAGGTCCACGACCGGTGAGTGGGTAGACAGCTGTCAAAATTGTGCACACAACAACATAGACGTGTAAGAGACCCTAACAGCAACACATGAATATGTGCCAAGGTATTCAAAGAATGCAAACAACCAAGATTGTAAGAGATAATTATGGATAATGGCAACATCTTGAGATGGAACAGAAATCAGATCAGAATAGCATACGATTCACTCAAAACATATGAGGACGATGAGTCAGATGATGAAAGCATATCACCTACAAACAATGACTCATTATCAAATAAAAACTCGCAGCAAGGAGCCTATAATGACAACAGCCCACATCAACCAATGCCAGAGACTAATAATGACAAACGCACAGCCATATAATCATCTCCGGACAGATGTGTTACGAGATCCGGACGAGTTGTCTGGCCACCCAAGGGTTATCTACATGTTACAGATAATGACTGTAACTAAAGTTAAGATGACTAATGTTTGTATAACTGTACACATCTCCCTTGGAAGGGAATTTTATTTTATCTCTTGGGAAAAGGGGATGTTGTATTATGGCTTATGTGCACAGCAGACTAGTATTGTATCTTTATTATGCATGGTGTTTATTTCATCATGACATCAGAGCAAAACGACATCATGACGTAAAAGTATAAGAACTTCAGGCACCATCTTGTACATTTAGTGCCAGTGAGTCTCAGCTAGTCAGTGTCAGTGTGTAAGTCGGTCAGTTAGTCAGTCTAGCATGTGCAACTAGTCTAGCTGTGTACTAAATAAGTACTAGTAGCCCAGACACTATCGGTGCTTGTGAGATATATATTGCTGTAAATAGTTAGCTTTGTTCAAACCTTCAATGAGATCATTACTACCTCAAAATTGTCCTCGACACTTATATTGCTTAAGATAGCGCAAGAACAATATCACCTTAGGGAACGGGATATCCTGACGAAACCATACACACGCTCCACTGCTTCTCTCTGTTCTGAGAGAACACAGTGAAGTCCTCTCTCTTGCAAACTGTCACCGGTCTGATGCATCAATGGACAGTGAACTGGGAGATGTTAGACATGTCGCCTGCTTTGGCCTGGAAGAATTCCAACTTAAAGAAATTCAGGGCCATGGTCATATTCATAGCCACTGGCAGCACTGCCTTCACCCTGCTCTGAGGCTGCAGATCTGGTTCCACAAGGTGATGGAGTTAATGTGAGCACTTTATCAATCGCAAATGACAAACGCATTCCTCCTGCCGAGAGCCCTTCTTCCACCTCTCCTCCCTCTGCCCCTTCTCCATCTGCCTCTCCTGCTGTAGCGAAAGGGCACCCATGACTGGGGAGTAAGTGATGTGCTCAGAGCCCTTGCAGTCACAAGCAATACCTTCCCCACATGCAGATCCACTCCCTGTAAACTTCATCAACTGTAAACAACTCTTCAAAACACCCAGCACTTCCACAAACTCAAACAGAACTGGTAGAAACTCAATGCGGTCTCCTCTACATTGGACAGACCAAACACAGACTGGGTGACTGCTTTGCAGAACACCTTCGGTCTGTCCACAAAGCGTGACCCAGAACTTCCTGTCGCTTGCCATTTCAACACACCACCCTGCTCTCATGCCCACATGTCCATCCTTGGCCTGCTGCAATGTTCCATTGAAGCTCAACGCAAACTGGAAGAACAGCACCTCACCTTCCGATTCGGCACTTTACAGCCTTCCGGACTTAACATTCAGTTCAACAACTTCAGATCATGAACTCCCTCCTCCAACCTCACCCCTTTTTGATCCTCTTTTTCCATACATTTATTTTTAAATTTTTATATATATATATTTTCCCATCAATTTCTATTATTATTATTATTTTAAATTTATTTCCATTCATTATTTTATCCCCATCTTTTAGCCTATTTCAAACTTTTTTCCCACACCATCCCCTCCCCCCACCCCACCCCCACTAGGGTCATCTGTCACTTGCTCATCCTGCTTTCTACTCTTAATGTCACCATTAGCACCTCCTTTAGGCAGTATTTCCACCATCAACACCCCTTTGACCTTTTGTTTATGACATCTTTCGCAAACTCTCCTTTGCCTCCACTTGGCCTTCTATCCAGCTTCACCTGTCCCATCCCCCTTAAACAGTATATATTTCACCACATTTTTACTTCTCTTTAGTTCTGAAGAAGACTCTTACAGACTTGAAACGTTAACTCTGTCTTTCTCTCCACAAATGCTGCCAAACCTGCTGAGTTTTTCCAGCAATTTTTGTTGATTGAGCATGGGGATATTTGTGGAGCCTATTCCTCCTGTTGTTTAATTGTCCACCCTTGTTCATGACTGGGTGTGGTGGGACTGCAGTTATATTGACATTGTTTCTGTTTACCTCAATTGTAGACTGATAAATGAGTATTTAAAAATAAGCTACCATTGATTTTAATTGTATCTAATAGTTTGTTCCAATTATTGCTTAGTTACTTTCACTGTTATAATACTATATAATATAATATATAGTTAAATATACTGAACATATGGTGTTAATGCACTGATCCCACCTCTTGATGGAAGTCTAGATCAGTGAATCACGTTTCAGTGACATTGTTTATCTCTGACCTGCGTTCTATTTGGACACAGATTCCAGCATTGGATTAGTGAATTTACCCCAACATTGCATCAATTTTTAAATTGTTTTATTCAGATGTTTGTGTAGAGATAATCAAAAGTTTAAGATATTGAGAATTGTTTTGTATATTTAACTGTGAAAGTCTCAGGGCCTACATTCCCCCCACCCAGTCTCGAGGACTATACTGCCTCCTGCTGAAGTCTTGGGTACTATACCACACCCCCACACTCCCCCAGTCTCAGGTTCTAAACTACCCACCCCCCACCCCACCAAGTCTCGGGGTCTACACTGCCAAACCCTGACACCCACCCAGTCTCAAGGTCTACTGGGGAGGTGATGGCGTATTGGTATTGTTGCTGGACTAGTAATCCAGAGAACCAGGGTAATGCTCTGAGGACCTGGGTTTGAATCCTGCCAAGGCCGATGGTGGAATTTGAATTCAATAAAAATCTGGAATTAAAAGTCTAACGATGACCATGAAATCATTGTCAATTGTTATAAAAACCCATCTGGTTCACTAATGCCCTTTAGGGAAAGAAATCTGTTGCTCTTACCTGGTCTGGCCTACATGTGATTACATGCCCTCTCAATGGCCTGGCAGTTGTAACAAACCGCTACAAAGTCAAAAAAAAAAATGAAACCGGACAGACCACCTGGCATTGACCTAGGCATCGGAAATGACAACGGCGATCTCAGCCCTGTAGACCCTGCAAAGGTCTTCCTTACCATCATCTGGGGGCTAGTGTCAAAATTGGGAGAGCTGTCTCATAGACTAGTCAAGCAACAATCTGACATAGTCATCCTCATAGAATCATATCTTACAGATAATGTCCCAGAGATCACCATCCCTGGGTATGCAGGCCCATTAGAGGTGGTGGCACAGTGGTATACAGTTGGGAAGGAATTGCCCTGGGAACCTTCAACAATGACTCTGGACCCCATGAAGTCTCATGGCATCAAGTCAAACATGGACAAGGAAACTTCCTGTTGATTACCATGTACCGCCCTCACTCAGCTGATGAATCAGTGCTCCTTCATGTTGAACACCACTTGGAAGAAGCACTGAGGGTGGCAAGGGTAAAGAATGTGCTCTGGGTGGTGGACTTCAATGTCAGTCGCCAAGAGTGGTTCAGTAGCACCACTGCTGACCGAGCTAGCCGAGTCCTAAATGACATAGCTGCCAGACTGGGTCTGCGGCAGGTGGTGAGGGAACCAACAAAAGGGAAAGACATACTTGGCCTCATCCTCACCAGCATGCCTGCCCCAGATGCATCTGCCCATGACAGTATCAGTAGGAGTGACCACCGCACAGTCATGTGGAGACAAAGTCCCGCCTTCACATTGAGGATACTCTCCATCATGTTGTGTGGCACTACCACCATGCTAAATGGGATAGATTTCGAACAGATCTAGCAACTCAAGACTGGGCATCCATGAGGTTCTGTGGGTCATCAGCAGCAGCAGAGTTGTACGCGAACACAATCTGTAACCTCATGGCCTGGCATATCCCCCACTCTACCATTACCATCAAGCCAGGGGATCAACCCTGGTTCAATGAAGAGTGCAGGAGGGCATGCCAGGAGCAGCACCTACAAATGAGGTGTCAACCTGGTGAAGCTACAACACAGGACTACTTGTGTGCCAAACAGCATAAGCAGCAAGTGATACACAGGGCTAAGTGATACACAGGGCTAAGCGATCCCACAACCAACTGATGAGATCTAAGCTCTGCAGTCCTGCCACATCCGGTCATGAATGGTAATGGACAATTAAACAACTCGCTAGAGGAGAAGGCTCCACAAATATCCTCATCCTCAATGATGCAGGAGCCCAGCACATCAGTGCAAAAGACAAGGCTACAATCTTCAGCCAAGAGTGCCGAGTGGATGATCCATCTCGGCATCCTCCGAAGGTGCCCAGCATCATAGACGCCAGTCTCCAGCCAATTCGATTCACTCCACGTGATATCAAGAAATGGCTGAAGGCACTGGATACTGCAAAGGCTATGGGCCCTGACAATGTTCCGGCAATAGTACAGAAGACTTGTGCTCTAGAACTTGCCATGTCCCTAGCCAAGCTGTTCCAGTACAGCTACAACACTGACATCTACCTAGCTATGTGGAAAATGGCCCAGGTATGTCCTGTACACAAAAAGCAGGACAAATACAACCCGGCCGGCCAACCCGGTCTACTCTACATCATCGGTAAAGTAATGGAAGGGGTCCTTCACTGTCATTAAGTCAAAATCCTGGAACTCCCTTCCTAACAGCACTGGGGGTGTACCTACACCACATAGACTATACCGCCCCCCCCAAGTCTCGGGGTCTATACCGCCATCCTCCCCTCCCAGTCTCAAGATCTATACCCTTCCCCAGTCTCAAGGTCTGTACCACCTCCCTGGTCTCAGGGTCGATACCCCCTCCTGAGACTTGGGTTCTATACTCCCCCCTGCAGTCTCAGGGTTTATACACCTCCACTCCCCCAAGTCTTGAGATCTATGTTCCCTCCAAGCCTCTGTGTCAATACTCCCCCACCCCTACCCGAATCGGGGTCTATACTCCCACCTCCAATTCCTGGGCCTTGGGTTTCGTTGCCAAAATCCCACACCCGCCCATCGACAACTCTCTCCACCCACCCCCCCCTCCGATGACTCTCTCCATTCCCCCTACCGGCAACTCACTCCAGCCCACCCCCCCGACCCAACTTCCCCAAACTAATACTTGCCTTGCTCCTGCCCCCATTGCTGCTCCCAGGCCGGCTGGAAAACTGCAGCAGAGTCAGCCTCAGTGTTACTTCTGGTTTCGTCCAGCCCTGCAAGCTGAGCTCTCCAGTGGGAGTAGGGGTTGGTGGGGGGTAAGAAAGAGAGGAGAGGCAGGGAGAGGAGAATGGGAATAAGTGGAGGGGGGAGAGAGGGGGGAGGAGAGAGGGGGAAGAGAGAGTAGGAGAGGAGAAAGAGAGAGGAGAGGGGAGAGAAAGGATGGAGAGGGTGGAGAGAGGGGGGCTAGAAAGAGGAGGTGGAGAGAGGGGAAGAGAGGGGGAAGGGAAGGGGGAAGAGCGGGGGAGGTGAAAGAGAGGAGGTGAAGAGATCGGGAAAAGAGAGGAGGGAGATGGGGGGCTGCTGCAATCTGGGGGGAGGTGCATTGGATAGGGCTTGAGGGGAGAAGAAAATTGCTCTGGGGGGGCAGGTGGGAGAGAAAACTGCTGCAGTCTGGGGCAGTGGCCCAGGATGGGTGAGGTGGACAGGGGTGTGCTGCATGAGTTATTGGTTATTGAAGAAAAGCATAAAACTAGCTTGTCAAAACATATGTTAAAACAGAGTCTGCTTTTTCTAAAGTTAGTTCAGTTTTAGGATGTTTGAAACGTTTTTGGCGCCTAAATGCTATATTCAAATGCTAATGGAAAATGATTTAACACTGTACTTTAGGACAATTGATGACAATAATGTCAATTAGGCTACTTGCATTGTCAAATGATAGCTAAATGATTGCTTTTGAATGCAACTGATGTCAAATGAGTGCAAATGAACACTGTTGAATGCAAATTATGTCAAAACATTCGGGTAGGGGGCGGGTGGTAAAGGTGGAGGTCATGATGTCAGTTCACTGAGCACAATGGGACGTTGGCATGAGACATTGTGCAGCAAAGGGGTTGCAACATGAGAGCAGTGAGTCGGTAGCACAGGGTGAAAGTCACTGCACCAGAGTGCAGGAGGAGGTGTAAGAGACATCTATGCACAGTCCGCTCAGAGGAGGGAGGAAAGTCACAATGATGCTCCAATGGGCAGGAATATGGAGTCTCAGGAGTCACCTTTTGGGGCACAGTATTCAGATAATTAGCAGCAGATGTGTAGACATCTGGTGGAGTTCCCTGAGGCAGTGGGAGCCTCTAGGACTGTAAATGGAGGAGTCCATCAATATCCTGAGCTCCACATTGTCTTGGGGGCTCAACTGCATGTACTCTGACCATGAGAGATTGGCCAGTCTCATGGAGAGACACATGCAGCAGTACTCAAAGTAGATGCAAGAGCAGCGTCTCGGACAGGAAAGGGTGAAAGCCTACCTCAGTAGCCTGGATAAGCCCATTCAGAGTATGAGCGCTGACATCCGTGGGATACATGAGGAGCTGTGTACCCTTAACGGGTTGGTCACACTGTTGGCACAGCGGTCACTGGGATGGATGACTGCTGCGCACCAGCAGCCAGCCCCATCAACCTCTGTAGGTCGCGAAGGAGGATGAAGGCACTGAGAGCTTCTTCTCAGCACCCTCATCTTCTTCCACCTCCCCAGCACCCCTGCCACAGCCCTCATCTGCTGTAGTGGCCATAGCTGCCCATGCAGAGATGCAGAGCCTGCAATCTGAAAGAGGTCCCCAACAGGTGCCTGCACTTCCCCTCTTTGCTCTTCATTGCCGTTTAGACTGAGAAGTGAGTGACCTGCCTCAACCTCCTCCAAGGCAACACAGTGGGGGTTGAGAGGGGGTAGCGGGGATAACTTTGTAGGAGTGTGCGAGAGCAAAGGGCGCCATCTCACCTAGACCACTAATGGGTTCACTGTGATTACACTTTCACATTGTACATAGCACATTTGAGCACTTCTTTAATATATTTATTTACACGACTCGGTGTGTATTTGTACACTAGAGAGTCCAAAAAGAATGGGTAACATTATGAAGGCTCTTCTTATCAGTACAATGAGGGTAGCATGCTGAGGTCCATCTGAACGTGCCGTCAGCAGGATCAAGGCTGCCGGCTGGTATATGATGCTTCACTGGGCTTTTCCCTTCTTTGCTGTATCACATAAGATTCCAGTGTTCAAAGGCTCAAGCACTGAGATGCTCCTTGTATCTTTCATTGTCCACCCAAGCTTGACTTTAAGGGAGGCTCAATGATCAAACTCTATAAACAGATGCTGGGCAGCAGGTAAATCTCAAGCTGGGTGCAAGGCATTCATCTGAACTGCAGTGCTACACATTGGCCTAGGTGTAGGCATCACAGCTCAAGAGGCCATGTACGGTGCAGGTAATATTCGTTGTCTGCTGTGCCAACTACTTTGATTGACTACATTCCAGATGTCACAGGATGTGCTTTGTGTGGTAAGCAGTGTTATATGGAAGCCAGGGATGTTGTGCATGTTCTTTCAAAGAGCTGTTGTTGCACAGTTATCTCCCCGTGCATGAGATGTCCTATCTCCATGCATGCCACAACGTACAACATACAATCCTATCAGCATGTATAGAGTTTGAATCCTGACATCGTGTCAATCTCAGCATTATGGGTATGGTTTGATTACGGACAATTTGGTGACATGGGCCCCTCATTTACAGTCATTGGCGTTCATGTGGGGGATCAAGTTGTGAATGACTTATTACCATGTTTGTTTGCAATATGATGAGGCCCATGGGTACAATGGTAAGGGTTTCAGCCATATGAATGTGAGTGCATCCAACTCATTGATGTTGACTTTCTCATCTTTGTCTTCCTCAGAGGTAGCAGCTCTTCCCATTCCTTGGTCATCATTGATTCCTAGGCCCTTCCACTGTGCAATGTTGTTCAACATGCAGCACAGCACTACTATTCTTGATACTCTTGCTGGGGCATATTGCAGAGCTTCACCTGAGCGATTGAGGCACCTGAAGGGTGTGTTTAAAATGCTAATTGTCAGCTCGATGGTTCTCCTGGTGATGACATGGCTGCAGTTGTAGTTGCACTCTGTCTCCATTTGTGGGCTCCACCCTTCCACTCCCTTGAGTTAAGGGAAGACACTTGGAGTTGTCTTGTGCCATTTCTGGGGCTGTGAATAAAATTTTAAGGCAAATTCTGCAGGGATACCCTACCTCTCCAATGTCTAACCAAAGAAATATGCCAAGTTCAGACCTGCTCTTACCAGGTCAACTTTGCACACTTGGGGTTTCACACTCCTAGGGCGGAAGCGTCCGGTCCTGTTGATGGTGTGTGTCATGGTGGGCGTGTGCGGACAATATTGTGAGAAGGCTAAAAATCGGTTTCACGCCATCATGGAAGTTTGCGATCATCCACTCCAGCTGTCAATGGTGGGCCGCATTTCCCGCCGCTGCATGTTGGGAACCTAATTTCAATACTTCAGCATCCCATTATAAGCCTTGCTTGCCGGAACCTTTATTGCCCACATCAGTGTGACTTCAGAATGACATGCTTCACTACTGTTGTTAAAAAAACGTGCACCTGGCGACTGAACTTCGAGTGGAACTCGAGGGTGAGTGCACACAACCTTGCACAACACTCATGAGCATTGCCTGTAGGGCATCAAGGAAGAGGCACCAGGCATTCAGTGGGGGGCACAGGGAAGTCACTTTTTCCCGGCTGGCTTTCAGGCGATGCCAGGGCAAGGGCTCCAGTGCGGGTGAAGCCGCAGGGGCAAGGCAATACAGACTGAAGGAAGCACACAAGAGCATGTTGAGGGGTAGAAGTGGAGTGGGTGGGGGTGGGGGGGGTGGGTGGAGGGGGGGTTGGAGGGAAGTGGCCATGCACTTGGAAAAGCTTGTCAAAATTGAGCATTCTTCCACAGCTGAGACCATTCAGCTGCAGCCACATTGACATGCTTGGAGTCGGGCCTCAAGCATCTCTGCTCACTCAAGCAATGCAAAAGCATGAAAGTGCCACTAAATGCTCCAGAACTTTTCACCTTTCGGGCACAGACTGCAAATTAATGTGTGTTTTGGGGGCAGCAGAATAATTGGCCGACCGGGCAAGTTGTAGAATCCCCTTGTGAAGGGTAGCCATGGTGCAGTCAAGGGGCTCACAGCCCCTTGCAATGTCTTGATTAAGGTTTGGACCTGTATCCCTCATGATCCAAGCTAACAGCGCAGCCTTGCAGTGCGGGTTAGGAGGATGCCTGTGCCTGAACTGAGAGCACAGCATTCAGTCCAATGGGCAAAGCTGCTGCCAGTCGGTCCAGTGGAGTGGGGCGGAGATGGGTGGGGTTTGGGACAGCCACGAAGCACTTTACACACTGGTCATCCAAGTGCACAAAGCAAAGAGAAGAGGCCCTGGACTGAGACACCTGCCTTTTTCTTTGGCAGAAAGTGACACGAACACTGCTCATCAGAACAAGGAGCCATAGGCAGGGAGACATTCTTGGGAGTTTATTTACAATAGTGAACATTATGTCCAAGTGATTAACACCCATGCCCAGGCTGTGCAACTAATTCTCCTTAACTTTCCTAACCCTGCCGCTACACCTAGGTGCTCCCTGGACATCCGCGGTGGAGGTGGAGGCCGCCTGCTGACTGTGACGCCCTGTCTGTGATGACCTTGAACGGGCATCCTCTGGAGGGCTTTCGGGATCCTGTGTGGCAGTGGCACCCTCCTTGATCTATAGAGCTGGAGCTGCTGGGGTCACAGGAAGAGGGAGTTCAGATGGGCTGGACGCTCCCAGAATCACCTGGGTGGATGGCCCCGAGATGTGTATCCACTGGTCCTCCTCCCTATGGGTGCCCCAGGGCCCTGCTGACTCCTTGAGGAGAATGGGAAGCTGGAGTGAGATCGAGCTGCCCCGCACCCCTCGCGTGTACACACTGTTGGAGGCTAACAATGGCATCAGTGTTGGAGTTCAGCCCATGCAGTTGTGCAGGAGTAACGTCTTGGACCAAGGTTTCCATGATGGCCACCAACCTACCAGTGTTGACCTTGGTGCATTGGCGTGCTGGCGCTATCACCTCAGACTGAAGGCGGACGGACTCTTCCATCGTGCCTTGCAATCTGAGGAGTGCAGTGGACATTCCTTCCTGATGTTCCTGAGCTTGCCTTTGCAGCACCTGTAATTGAGGTATGACCGAGTCCAGAGGCTCTTCATCTGACTCGGACTCAGCAAATTTCTGACCTCCAGCAGTCCTCTGTGTGCTGAGGGCCTGGGAAGCCCCTGCCTCTGCCTGCTGTGGATCAGACAGTGTGATGTGCTCACAAGATTGTGATCCTGAGGCTACTCTAAAGCTAGATCCCACCGAGGTGTGTGTCTCTATGCTGGTGGAAGGTGTGGGTGGGCACTGTGATAGGACTTCAAGGAGGGTGCCTTCAGATTCCTCTTCAGAGGTTTCTTCAGAGCTTGATTGGAGGCCCTGGGTCATGGACTCCGTTGGCTGTTTCCCAGATGTGCCTATGAAAGCAAGGAGAGATAATCAGTGCATGGCAGTGGCCTGTGAAACAGGACATATCACTCACAGCATGGTTGTCTGATGGATGTTGCACTGCTGGATCCTCACTTGGTAGAGCACTGCCAACCTCACCGTCAGCACAAGACTGGTCTAGATCCTCGCCGCTGGGTGGCTCTGTTTTCAAAGTCCGTGAGGACCTTGATTTCAGTCTTTCCTCCACCAGTCTGTGACCTCTCCCTCTTGTTGTGTGCCAGCTTGTCCTGCATGAATAGAGATGGATAGAGTGTAGACAGGACACCTGCCAGGCCAGATGGTAAGTATGCCTGACATGTGTGGGTGGTGAGTGGTCCCATGGATGGGGTGAGGACAATGAAGGTGAGTGTGAGGGAGTGAATGGTGATGCCCCTTGAACTGGCAGTGAGTGACAGCGCTGTGGATGTGTGATGGATTTGTGAGTGTGTGAGTTGAGAGTGATGATAAGAGTGACTTACCCTGACGGAACAAAGGAGATCATTCATCCTCTTGCAGCACTGGGTGGCTGTTCTCTGTTGCAGGATGTTGATGCTGACCACCGCTACCCCCGCCTCCCAAGCCGGATTGGTGATGTTGCTGTCTTCTTGAGCTCCTACAGTCCATGTGGTGTAAGTACACTCACAATGCTTTTAATGAGTGAATTCTCAGATTTTGTTATGCATTTGCTGCCCTTGTTCTTCTCAGTGGCAGAAACTATGGCTTCGGAAGGCTCTGTCAAAGGAGCATTAGTGAGTTGCTGCTTTGCTGATGACTTCAAAGGCTTGCCATCTGTGTGAACCTGAGCACTGCTGGGCATTTTCTCAGTCCTCCAATGGAGAGTGGCTGCAGCTGTCCCTGTCTCTGTTACCTGCTTGGTGCATCTATGCTATCCACTCTTTCTAAACATGCATCAATGCTCAACAGGACTTCCTCCTGCCAGTCTTGTGTTATTGGTCAGCTCTCCATCTGCCAGAGGTTAACTGGATACAGGTGGGAAGATGACCAAGGAAGCCCTGCCACCCGCCCCTGTGGCTACGCGATGCACATTCAGCCCTGTCATTGGGACTCCCTCTAATTTGGCAAAATCCATTCCATGTTATATTTATCTGTTTGAAGGGAACATTTCATTTGCACTGTTGAGATAGTGCCATTTATGATTTATATGCAGATTGCAGTTGCTTGATACATGATTTTATTTCAGATTCTTGATGAACCAGAAGTCTTAGGATAGCCACCTGCTTATACACGCGTGGTCTGTAATGCCCCGGGACTGGACTTGGTAGATTAATTTTTCAAAATGAAATGACTACTAATTTGATCAAATTAGTACCATTTTACTCTTCAATATGAATCAGTTTAGAATGTTCTTATTTTTATTCACTTATGGGAGGTGGACATTATAGGCTAGGCCAGCATTTATTGCCCATACCACACCACATAATCTGTCCCACAGCAGGCAGAGGCAGGGACATCCTTGGCCACCGACATTGGAGGACTGCTGGAGGCAAGGAATCTGCTCAGTCTGAGTCAGATGATGAGCCTCTGGACTCGGTCCTCAATCAGTTGGTGGAGCTGCAAAGACAATGATGGGAACATCAGGAAGGGGTGTCTGATGCACTCCTCAGATTGCAAAGCATGATGGAGGAGTCTGTCCGCCTTCAGCCTGAGTGCTGACATGCTGATGCATCGAGGTCAACACTGGCAGGATGGCAGCTGCCATGGAGACCTTGGTCCAGGACATCAGTCCTGCACTGATGTGCGGGCTGAACTCAATCGCTGACGCCATAGATGGCCAGTAAACAGTGTCAACGCAAGAGGGGTGCAGGGCAGCTCGATCTCACTCCAGCATCTCCTTGTCCTCAAGGGGTCAGCCATGGGCCATTGGGCACCCATAGTGAGGAGGACCAGCAGCTCGACACCCCAGGGCTATCCACCCAGGTGACTCCAGGAATGTCCAGCCGATCCAAATCACTTCTTCCTGTTACCCTGACAGCTCCAGCTCCACAGGCCAAGGAGGATGCAGCTGGCCCACAGCAGGACACACAGTGCAGGCCTGGGTACCCCAGGCCTTAGCCCTTTCGAGGACGCCTGCCAAGGTCATCACAGACCATAGCAATCAATAGGCTGTCTCCACCTCCACTGTGTAAAATGGGGGAGCATCAAGATGTAGCAGCAGTATTAGGAAAGTTATGAAGAATTAGTTGCACAGCCTGGGCACGGGTCTTAATCACTTGTACATAATGTTCACTATTGTAAATAAACTCTCAACAATGTTTCCCTGCCTATGGCTCCTTGTTTAGATGACTGGTGTTCATGTCACTCAGATATGAAACCTTGGTTCCTGCACAAGATAAAGGCAGCTGTCTCAGTCCAGGGCCTCTTCCCTGTGCAGTGTTTGGCCTTCAGAGCAAATTGATGGTCCAGCCTCACACTCACTGGACACATCAGTGATGCCTGCACCTCGATGGTGCTTGTCATTGCTGCCAGAATGTCGTGGGCAGGCGTCACAGAGTTCCGTCATTCTCTCTGTGTGCTCTCAGCAACTTTGAGGTGGGGCTGGCCCCCATCTCTTCAGACCAGTGATGCTGTGCTCCTGAAGGGGTCAGGTGCAGAATGCAGACAAAGGATCAGGTGCTCTTAAAGTTTCATGGCTGCGTCCCCATGATATGACCCTGATCACAAAGGGATCTGTGACTGATTGAGAATGTAGGAGTCGTGGACACTCCCTGGAATCTATGCATAGACCTGCGTTTGTGGGGGTCACACACCAGCTACACATTCAGCGATTGGAATTCCTTGCAGTTGACATAGTTGACCGTTTGTTGTGACGGAGATCTGAGCGCCATGCGAGTGCAGTTGATTGCACCCTGCACCTGTGGGAAACCTGAGATCTGGGCAAATCCAATCGCTCCTGCATCCAGGCTCTCTTGGTCCCGGGCGAAAGGCACAAAGTTGTGTGTGTCATGAAGCTATTAATGTATATAATATTTTGGAAATATTTTTCTTTTAAAATAGAGGTTTAGTGTGTCTTAATTGGATTAAAGTCAGCTAGTCTGGGTGCTTTGATATGTACTAGTTTGAAATGTAAACAGGGAGGTAGATTGTTTTTGCATTTTTCTGAACAGAGCATTCAAGAAGTGGGGCAAAAACTTGACACCTATCTAGCAGCTACCAAGCAGTACATTTATATTAGTAATTAATTTGGTACTATGAAAGGGGTTTCATTGTTAAAAGGCGAAGTTCAAAGAGGCTGGTGAGGCAATGAGAATTTGCATTCAATCAGTGGTGGTGGGTATAACTTCAGCAGTTTTCGGGTGTGCAGAGCAGAGGCAATGTGAGATCAAAAAGCAGCTGTAAGCCTTCAACTGGCTCCACAGGAACCAAAGTGAAAAGAAACTCATTTTTAATTTGTAAGGTGAAAATGCTTTGCCTGGTGTTTTGGTTACATTTATGGGTTGCTGTTGCCTTAATGGAGATTAGTTTGGGAATTTATTAAAAGTTATGATAGTAGCAATTTGTAGCCATGTGTTTATATATTTTAACCTGTGTAAATTAATAAAATGTTTCACTTAGCTTAACGTAAAACCTTGAGAACTGGTGGCTTCATCCCTGAATTTAGAGTCAAACATAACACTTAAAATTATAGGTTATGACAGTTGTTTAAGGTTTCCCTCTGGGAATTTTAAATAACTCCGCTTCACCAACTGCATCAGTCATAACAGTGTGCCCTCGCAAAGATGGCATCTATGACCTCATGGATGCATTTGTGGGTGGAGGCTTGCAATATTCCACAGAGATCACCTGTGGAGCCCTGAAAGGAGCTACTGGTGTAAAAATTGAGCACCGCTGTCACTTTCATGGCCACTGGCAGTGGATGCCCTCCCTGTCCCCGTGGTGCCAAATCCCGCAGTAGCTGGCAGATGTGACTGAGCAGTTCTCTAGACATGCGCAGTCTTCAGTGACATTGGTTCTTGGTTATCTGCAGAAATGAAAGGCGGTGTCTATTGACCCTGGGTCTAGCTAGGTGCTGACCAGTGATGGTTCGCTCCGGCTCTTCAGCAGCGTGAGCAGAATCCCCAGCCACCCCTTCTTCCTGAGGATGTTGCTCCTCCCTCTGCACAGCCAGGAGCCTCAGTGGTTCTCTTCTCCACTGTCTTCACTCTCAATATGCCACAAAGCATACAGCTAGTTAACAAGGCCCCATGCTCCGGATATATTCCTCCTGCAGGATGAAAAAGAGAGACACGTGGGTTAGCTTGGGTGTTCTCAGAACCACTCTTAGAAGTCACCACTTGGATGGCCAGAGTTTAGTGCGCTGCATGGCTGCTCGAAACCCCACCCATCTCCGCTCCACTGCACCTGACCGATTGGCAGTAGCTTTGCCCATTGGACTGCATGCTGTGCTCTCAGCTCAGGTGCAGGCATTCTCCTAACCCGCACTACAAGGCTGCACTGTTAGCTTGAACCATGGGGGAAACTAGTCCAAACCGGGATGATGACATTGCAAGGGGCTTTGAGCGCCTCCACCAGTGACTGCGCAACAGCCAGTTTTAGCCATGAGATTGTACAACGTGCCCAGTAATCCAACTATTCTACAGTCCACCAAAATGTTCATTAGCTTGTAGTCTGTGCCCAAGGAGTGAAAAGTTCTGGAGCACTTGGTGGCACTTCCATGCCTTTGTGTTGCTTGAGTGAGCAAATAAGCTAGAGACCCGACTCCATGCATGCCAATGTGGCTGCATCTGAACTGTCTCAGCTGCAGAGGAATTGTCACTTTATACAAGGTTTCTCTAATGCGTGGTGCTTCCCTACCCCCCCCACCCCACATCTGCTTGTGTGCTACCTTCAACTGCAGGGCAGCCCTTGCCCCCCTCCAACATGCCTCAACTGCAGGGCAGCCCTTGCCCCCCTCCAACATGCCTCAACTGCAGGGCAGCCCTTGCCCCCCTCCAACATGCCTCAACTGCAGGGCAGCCCTTGCCCCCCTCCAACATGCCTCAACTGCAGGGCAGCCCTTGCCCCCCTCCAACATGCCTCAACTGCAGGGCAGCCCTTGCCCGCCCCACCAAGCCGCCTCAACCTTGAAGCCCAACCAGCGACCCTCACAAGCTGCGCAACATTACTGTGTACTTACTCACCTCTGAGTTCCCCACAGAGTGCAGTCCGCCAAGTGCACTCCTTATGTATGATGTTGTGAAACATGTCGGCATGCAATCACACTGACATGGGCGGATGATCCAACGTGGATGGATGATTCTGGTGGGCTGGTCTTATAAAGATAGGCAGATGCATTACAATGCGGTTCCCGACGTCCGATGGCAGGAAACGTGACCTGCCATCAACGGGCTGAGTGGACAATCGCAAACTGGTTTCACAACGCTGTGAAACTGATTTTTGGCCTTCTCGCCATATTGTCCACTTACGTCACCAAACATGCCCAAAGCCAGTGGGCACAGAAAAATCTGCCCCAAGCCTACCTCATGGAGAAGGCTGAATCATTTCCAGAGATATTTAATGGCATCTCAGGAGAAACATGTGGTTTTGAGTGAGTCGCTTGTCTTCCTGACACATAAGTATATGCCCAGTGACATCAGATTCATGGGTGCTTTTCCATTGGCCGCCTGGTCTTGAAGCCCCCCCACTTCATCCTCCTTGAAGGTGGAGGCGGTATGGTCAATGTGGTCATCCATCTTCAATGTTTCTCCCTTCTGGAGAACCAGGTTGTTTAGAGGACAGCATACACCACAATACATGAGACCCTTGATAGGGAGTAATACAGGTCTCTCCCAGATCTATTAGACATCTGAAACTTGTTTTCGGAAGGTCAATGGCCTGTGCAATGGTTGCACTTGTAGACACATGGCAGTGGTTGTACGTGCCCTCTGCCTCAGTGTTGGCGTTCAGACAGGTGTAAGCAGCATTATGTGTCGTGGATACCCCTTCTCACCCAGGATCCATCCACAAAGGTTTTTGGATGGCCTGAAGAGCTGAGACATCTGGGACTGTCTCAGGATGTATGAATTGTGGTAAATCCCCAGCAAACTTACACACACAGGATCTGCAGGATCTTTTTGCAATGGTCACAGATTATTTGAACATTCAGTGAGTGGAAGCCCTTCCTGTTCACCAAGGAAGGGGCGTGGCTGCTCTGATGGAGCCTTGATAGACATTTGCGTGAAGTGGATTATCCTCTGCACCTGAGAGAATCCTGCGATGGCCCAAATCAAATCGCCCTCTCGGCCTGACTGGCCTGATCAGTGCAATACCTGATGTCTTGTCCCGCCCTCAGGCACATGGCAATCTGTAACCTGCAGTGATAGGCTGCTGGCTGAGAGATTCCACATATGTCTCTAGACAATCCCTGGGATGAGGCTGAGTTGAAAAGTTGAGGGCCGTGGTCACCTACACCATCACAGGCAATGATTGACCTCAACTCCTCCTCCAGCATTCTGGACAGGTCTGCTACCACTACTGATGCTCTGACATTTTCATGAAACTAAACCTTTGTCAATAAACCTGTTCAGCCAGGTAGCACCTTCTGCAAACATTAGCCAGCCTTATTTCCTCTGGGCATCCACCTTGTCAGAATCCTATCGCAGCTTCATGATGCGCTGGTGCTCCTCTGGCAAATACAGTCCTGCTTCATGTGGCTAAATGGGTCTGTCTCTCTCCCACTCTCCTCCTCACTGGAGGAGTCAAACTCAGAATGCTGAACACCCATTGAGATTTGAAACCTTCACAGCACAATACCTCCCAACCCCCTGTGCTGCCTGCACTCACTACTGTGGGCCTTGGAGATGCCCTTCCACTAACTGCCCTCTTCCAGGGCCTCACACTCTGCAATCTCTCTAATTGTACAAATCTTTTGTTACCTGAATCTCAGCCTGACTGCTTACCAACATAGCTGTACTCAATGGCTGCCACTTCTACCAGTACTCACCTGCTGCTGAGCTCTCACCTTGTTTGAGTTGATGACACTCTGTGGAACCTGTGCACCCCATGGAAAATTTAAAAAGCATTGCAAAATACATCTCAATTGGCTGCTTCATAGCCTCAATTGACTGCCTGCACATTCCTGATTCCTCTACCCAAACGCACCTGGAAATTTACCTGATGGCATGAAGACATCAAGGATCTGCTCCAGTGCTGCCACCCCCCATCACCACCACCTCCAAGCTCGTCACCATGGAGCCCATAAAATTCCACCCTATAGCCTGGATTTTCATCCTTGAGACGGGTAGGGGGGAGTATGCTTGGCTGAGAGATATTTACATACAGCTATTTACATAAAAGAACACCTGCTCCCCAGAGGAAACATTGTTTGATTCAGGCTCTCTGATCTCTGCAGTCAATTTCAAAATGTTTGTTGACATAAGTTAAGTGGTTTCGACTGTTTGTGGTTTGTAGTTTTTGAAAATTCAAAGGGCCTGGATGATTCACACTTATGTTAGCTTGAGCTAGATTTACTTTTCACAGGAAAAATGTATCAATGGATTACATTTTTTCAAAGTCTTTTTAAAATAAATCATACTACACACTATGGTGCTCATTGACTCGAAAAAGTGTAGACTGGGTCAATGGACATGGAAGTGCCAGAGTTTGTGATAGGGGGCATGAGGGAATATAGGGGATGTGTGGAAGGGCAGAGATAGGCATTGGGGACATGAGAGGATATGGGATGGGTGGAAGGGCAGAGCGTGGCATAGGGAGCATGAGGGGGACCTTTTGAAATTACTTTTTAAAAGGTGTGCTCATGCACACTAGGGTTCATGACTCCTCTAAGGGACCGTGAACCACAACTCTAAAAACCTAGCCCAACTCCAAGAAAATCGTGGAGGAGTAGGAGTATCTCCGCAATGGAGCCGGTCAGGTCGGAAGTGCCATGTGCGGGCTACTGATGGGAAGCAGCCCGCACCTTTTGAAGGCACTCCTGAAAATTAGACAGGCCAAGAATGGGGTGGAAATTCCCAGAATCGGGATCCGCCTGCCATTTTAAAAGGCTTCCAAGTCAACCCAACTTAGTGAAAATTCAGGCCTATGTGTCAACAGTGAAGGGGTATCTGAACAGCAGCATACACCTGCAGCATTACATCCAGCATAGGGTTGGTTAGCTTAGTTGATTAGAGCTGATGGCACAGGTTCAATCCTCATAGTTCCTGAGGCCTGCCTCTTCTACTTGTCCCATTGTGATATCATGACATCATGGAAAAACTGCTAGAGAGCCATGATTAGCAACCTTCAGCCAACTAAGGACACTGCATGAAGAGAGAGAGAGGGATTGCACTAACCATAGCGTTACAGAAATGATGGATTGCCTTGTACTTCAGCATTGTTTGTATTCATCAGATAATTCTGTTATAAAGCAAATTTTAAAGATTAATAAATAGAAAAAAATGCCGATCCAATCTTCTAACATCACCAATTGTAATTCAATTTATTCTCATTTAAAAAAAAGATAAAAGCTTTGTGCATGGCATGTTCCTTTTGTGGTGTCAATAAAGTGTAATTTATTTCTATTGGCCAGCATGGCTACATATCAAGCAATGATTCCCACTGTGACATTCAAAGACGTCTAGAGCCACTTCTCTGTGCTGATGTTAAGTAGAAATTACAATTACATGGCCATTACAGATGTGCAAGAATTTGACCTGAAATTGTCCCTTATGGAATTTCAGGCCATTATTTCCATTAATTTTACTTTAATTCTTTGATACAATTGCCAAATATTCAGCCTCTCCTTTAGAGTGCTTTGGTTCTAATATAAATAGATTAAAAGTAAAGGATAAAAAGGATGAATAGAAAGAATGAGAAACAAAAAAAATCAGACATTCGTTTTATTCATTCTTTGCTTTTCCTTAACATCATTTTCTATATTTAACTTTTTCTCTCTCTCTTTAATCTCTTTCAATAGTGTACATGCATAGCGTTGGCACCAGTGGCAGGATTCAAGTGTGTGGGATTGGGAAAAGAGCTATCAATCACTCTTACCCAGTCCTTAATGGGATCTTTTCTGTTTATATTTACCATAGGGACTGTACTCTTGGGATTCTGAGCAGGAACCTCATTTCATATGCATGCTGGTACAAGCTTTTAATAGACCCACTAAATCTCTCAATATATGGCTGTAAGTACAAGCAGTCAAACTAGCCATTAAAAGTAACCTGGATGGATAAGTAAAATTTAATGGTTCACAGGGTTTGTTTTGGATAGATTATTTTGTATGAATCTGCCTTATATGTTCTTGAAGCTATTTTGGATAGAATTTCCTGGTTCTTTGGATAAAATATTTATGCTAATATACAAGCAGCTCAGTCACTGTTCCCAATATCAAAAAAAAGCTGGGCTAAAAAATGATCCATAATGTTTCTTGGGCACATGGGCAGGCAGCACACAAACTTGGTGCTGCTTCCTCATTTACCCCATTGAGCCGACTGAGGACCAGCTGCTGGGTGCCTGAACACTTAGCAGGAAGCCTAGCAGTGTTTGCAGAGAGTAGACAGCTTACTTTTCTTAAAAGTAGTCTCAAAATGAAACTGCTCTGAATTACAGGAAGCTGCTGCTGGAAGCTATTGCTGCAATTCTAATTAAGGAAAATGGAACACCAGGACTGATAGAGGGATCACAGGATCATAAATACGGCACTGGAAACCTTAATGGTTGAGGTGAACAGGACGAGAGACATATTTCCCAAGGGTTCAGGAGATCCTCTGGGACCAGCATCAGAAGAGAATGGGAGCAGCAAGGTCAATTCTCAGATCCCAGCTCTGAGGGCTTGGCTGTAGTGCCATAAGAAGTTCCCTGACCACACACAGGTGGTCAAGGCCAGTGAATATATATTTAGATGACATCATCTACCATTGCTCCAACAGCCTCACATGCTTTTCAATTCACAATGCTTCCAACACTCATTCATTAGTACTTCCAGGCATTTAAGTCACATACCTAACATCCAGCTGCATCACCTCACCTTCAGTGTTGCTAGCTTCATACCCACCTCTCGCTGCCTCCACATACCTCCAGCTATTCAGCTGTAGCAGGCATGTTACCCAAAGAAGTGTAACTGACATTCTTCCCTCTACTTGCAGGAAAATGTGGCCTATAACAGGAGGTAGCAGAGCCAAAACAGTGGGGGACAGGCAAGCCTGCATCTCCCAAGCCCTATGGTGGAGATAGTTCTCCGCATCATGGGGCAGGCTGCGATAGAGCCCGTGGCAGCTGGCATTTCTGCAAACATTGGGGATGTCGGCATGTTACTGCATTATGCACTTTCTCAACTTCCATCTCACCCTTATCCTACTATCTAATACAATAAGAAAGTTGCAGATGGTCTGACCATGGACCTCTTGCTTTCTAACCAACTCTTGCCTAACCCCAATCTTCCCCTTATTTATTTGCTCTCAGACACCTAAGAACTGCCACCTATCCAGCCTCATCAGCCCCACAAAGAGGAACGAGAGCAGCAGCATAGCACTGATGTAGAGGAGCCATCACTTGATCTGACACTCACAGCCACCAGCTCAGATTTTTGAGTTGGGATCTACACGTGATGAGTCATCCGGGATGAATGGGCTGCAGCCAGGCCAGGGGGTAAGAATAATTTATGTGTCAGCTCCCTGGAGGACAAGGTCACAATGAGTCCTGGTACAGGGGACTCAGATGAGGACTTCTGTAAAGCGGCAAACAGGAGAACACTAATGAGGTTGCATACAGAGATTCTGGGTGCATTGTCAAACATGTCAGACAATGTAAGGAACGTGGAGGAATATTCCGATCCAACTTGGCAGAGGCCATCACATAGAGCTTGCCCTCTCCAGAGCCTCTGCTCCATCTTCCTATCATGTTGCAGATCAGGAAGCACCATAACTGCATCCCCCAGACTTTCTGCAGCCTTTGTGTGGACAGGTCACCAAATCCTCTGCCCTCCCTCTGAGAATGCAGCAACACTCCCAAATCCAGCAACTCACCACAACACCTCCAGAAACACTCCACACTACTTCCAGAGACTTTATAACAACATAAATGATATAACATTAATATATTATATAATTACATGTAATTACATAATTATATTAATATAATAATTATTATATATGATTATATATTATATAATTAATATATAACTTACATTACTTTAAATTACCTTTCTTGAAAGTTGAGTTCCTGGCCCCTTAAATAACATTACTAATGAGCTATCTTGCAGTTGACCACATGTTTTTTTGGTGAGTGACAAGTGAATATGTCGAATGGACCTGTGTGGTCTGAGTTTGTGAATAGAACATCAAACCAGCTGGTACGACTGCTTGATGTCCTGACAGCAGCAGTTGGGAGACTTCCGGCGCACATGGGGGCACAGCTGGAGGCACTGCACACCCCTCTTGAAGGACCTCCAGCTTCTGTAGCACCATCCCTTGTGATGCCACGGACCTGAATTTCCCACTGACCCTTTCCAGCACTATGGCAGAATAGGAAGGTCCTAGGGAACGATGAGTCAAACAAATTGCTCACCTGGTAGGCGGACTGTGATTTCTGCACAGCAAGAAAAAAGCAACATTTTTACCGAGTTCATGAAAGCAGATATGTCGAATTGCTTAAAATGTAAACTTCTAACATTCTGATTCATTAAGCATTTGAAAATAAGATTTACGAAAGAAAGCTTTGTGAAGATGATTTAGAAATAGTCATTGAACATTGCACAACATAATACCGGTTCATCTGGAATTCCCAAGTATTTAAATATTAATATATAGTTTCTTGTTTCTTTGCTGCCCTGTGACCTAGGAATACTGTACTATTTACACAGTTCTCAAATCGGTAAATGCTTGGATATGGTCTGAATAAACAATGACAAAATAATTATCGAATCTATCAGTTAATCATACATCACTTAAATAACTGTATTTTAAAGGTTTATTGTGGAAATCATTTCAAACTCAGTGAATTACGTATTGAAAAACAAAATAGCCAATCTTCCATTTTTCTCTAAGCCTCACAGTTGTTAACAATCTGGAACGCACAGCCTGAAAGAATGGTAGAAGTAGATTCAATAGTATCTTTCAAAAGAGAATTGAATATATATCTGAAAAGGAAAGATTTCTAGTGCTTTGGGGAACGAGTGGGATTGTGGGACTAATTAGATAGCCCTTTCAAAGAATGGGCACAAGCATGAAGGGTTGCATGGTTTCCTTCTTTGCTATATGATTCTATAAATGGCCTTTTTCGCTGTCAATCCTTAGAAAAATAATGATGTGTATTCCACTGTTCTCCTCTCCAAAAGTCCAAAATATGATGGTTTTCATTGGACCCAGAAATAAGACAGCCCTAATTACATTATTGAGGCAAAATTAAGAGTGGAGAGGTTTCCAATGATTGACATGGACTGAACCCAATCAGAATGAACCAAGACATCAGCCGTAAAAAATGTGGCTCAAAGCCCAGTTCAATAACTGAAGCTTGAGGAGCGTGCTTTAAATTGAGCACCTGCTGCTCCAAACGCTGTAGAACAAATCGCTTGTGTGCATTCACAGTCACACCATCAGGTACTTCCTGCACTTATAGTGGAAATGTGTGATGGGGTCAGTTAACTTAGTCATGTTCTACACTTGTAAAGGCAACTTTATCCTCACTGTGTGGCATCAGACAACCTTTATGTAGTTTCATGTATTTCACACCATAGAATAAAGCTGTGTTCTTGTTAATGTTGTCTTTTGCTTTTCCAAAAATCAATATTAATAACATCTTTTATACCATTCAGAAAGTACATATGTCCATTGATGATGACCAAATGTAAACTAATTGAATTTAAGAAACCATTTTGCTTGTTCTGATATATAACATTCTTCTTTTAATCTAGTTTCTTCTGAGGAGGCTAAGGTTAATTCACAATGTTTTTCCTCAAAACTAATTATTCTGGTACTCCTTTGTAAATGGATTCCGAGAATTACTAAAAATAACAATTGCATGCATTTAATGATGGTTTATCTTTAAACCTATCTGCCTTTGAAGGAAAATGCTTAATAAATTGAAATTAAGCAAAACGTACCGCGCAGCCCTCATTACATTCGGGCCACCAAGAGTTGAAAACGTGGGGGAGGGGGGGAGTAGGGAGCATATCAGCCGCTCGGCCTCCCAGGGCCATTGAGGAAATCTGTGAATGGGTGAGCTGCCCACATGCCTAAAACAGATGTTAGATTGCTTCTCTGTGTAAACCAGGGTCAGACAGTGTTTATAGAACCTGATAGAAAATTCAGATAGCAATGGGCAGAGCTCGTGTCATGTGCATTCTGCCCAATTTTGCCAATTATATCAGAGGTCTTTAAAGGGACTGCTGATGTCCCTCAATAAATGACACCAAACCTTTGGCAAGTTATATAACTGTGCGGCCAAAAAGAGCAGAATTGCTCTTCCTGGCTCCATGAAAGTATTGAGAGCTGCAGTCAGCCCTGCCTTGGATTCCTTGGCCTCTCTCTCCCCTCCCAGGACCTTACTAGTAAACTACTTTGGTATGACTCTTGGTGCCCTCAGCTCACTGCTTCCAATCCCATGTGACATAATGCTGAATTTGGCTTGAGCCTGAGGCTGGCATGCCACCGGCCAATCAGAGGCCAGCAATGCCCTTGTACTCAGCAGCATCACTGGGGAAGCGGTGGCTGCCACCAGCACGACAACCACCTGAGGCCGAGGATCATCACTGAGCACAGGCCAATCATGGTGAGAAGGGGTGGGGTGAGAGTTGCAGAATTGCTTTCCGATGCCAGGCCCCTCAATCAGGCATTGAATGCCTTTGAATGTAGCCACCACCCCCCGCCCCCCCCCCAACCCTCTGGCCTGATTAAATGCCCCCACCACCAAACGTGCCCCCACCACCAAACTTGCCCCCACCACCAAACGTGCCATGAGGGAGGGCATTAAATTACACCCATTGTTACAGAAAACTATGCCAGACACACTCAAGAAATTAATTTCCTTTCTGACATGAGCCTAGTCTACTCACCCCAAGCTGTAGGAATGTTAAAGTTCCCCATGAAAACTAGTCTGCCTTTGCTATATGCTTGTTTAATCTTACCACTTCACAGCTGCTACCATGGGGCCTGTGCATAACTTCCTCTACAGTCTTAAATCCGTTTCTATTTCTTTATTCTATCCATAAATTCTTCTCTGCCTGCCTACCTCTCATTGTGTCCTCAATGTATCCTTTCTCATCACTGAAGTTATATCATTCCTAAGCAGTGAGGCTACTCCTCCCTATTTACTATTTTTCCTATTTTTCCTGTAGATTTTATAATCTGGTGTATTTAGTTCTCAGTCCTGGAGTGTCTTACAGCCATGTCTAAGCAATGGCTACCATGTCACTCCCTGTATGTTGATTCAGTGCTTGCAATTCACTCTGTTTGTTCCTAAAGCTCCATGCATTTGTATAAAGAATGCTTATTTGGGGCACACACCCTGACCTGCCCTTCCACTCTAATGTTTTGATATCATGATTTTTATATTTCTTTCCCGGTTTAATTACTTGACATCATTTAGTTTTTCCTTTTCCTGTAGCGCCTAAAGCACAATTTCTGATTGTCACTCTACTCTCTTCTCTTGTTTGTTTTGCTTGTTTTCTATTATTTACACTGCCTTTTCCATCTAAGCCCTACCCAAAATATGTAAGTGAACATAAAAATTGAAAATTGGAAAAGCTTAAGTAGTGCATGCAGGAAGAAAATCGGGCAAAGTTTGATGTTCCATGAATGGTGCTAAAATAATAAAAGACAAATTTGAAAGCTATCTATGTGTTTTAGCATATTTGACATTTAAGCTGCTTGCTATCAACAAAGCAAATAAAATGTTGCATTATAAGTGAAAACAGCAGGGTACAATTCTGAGGAAGTGATACTCGAATGGCAAAATACTCTAGTCAGACCACACTTTGAGAACTGCATCCGGGTCTGGACCCTGCAACACAACGCAATTTAATCACTAAAGGCAAACATCGGACTTGACCTGTTCCGGATTCTTCAGCATCCTCTGCTGCTATGAACCCCAGGCCCAGTTTAAGATGAGAAGTTTTGTTTTAAAAAGCCCATTTTGTGGAGCCAGAAGGAGCAAAAGTGTTCAATAGGATCCATGATCACCTGAGGTGCCTGACATTGATATCTTCGCTTGGATAAGCTGCCTGTGAAGGGGTGACCAGCACCAACAACACGCACCGAGCATGATGATGTGGCCCAAGGACCAATTTCCATTGATTCTTGGGTCTCTCCATTCAGTTCAAGCACACTGGTGGAGGAATGGCGTGTCTTGGTTAAAATGTGTAACCATGATATTGACAGCATGTTGTAATATTAACAATATAAAACCCATAACTATTTAAAGAAGTGACGATTTAGTCCTTTGCATAGCTCAGGTCATGTTATTTTTTGCATTATAATCACAGAATAAACTCCCCTATTAAAGATTATTCAGATTCAGATAATTCAGACAAATTATACTATTGTATAAGCATATTCAGTGGCTCTTTCAGAACATCACAAAACAACATAAAACACAGTAGACCCGATGAACATGCTTATTTGAAACCTTAATGTTCAATATTATTTCATTTTTTAATGTTTCCTATTATTCCCCATCTTCCTCCTGCCCCACGCCACCCTCCCCACCACACCCCCGCCCACCACCCCCCGCCTAACACCCCCCGCCCAACACCAGTTGAAGTTTCCTGATGGAAGCAGATGTAACTATTTCATAACCAGCCACAAGCTGGTCCATAAAGTACCTCAAGATGTATTAGGTTAGGTACTGGGGCTTAAGTGGTGTACTGTTATGACGTAAAAACAAAAAGCTAAAAGCTACTGCGGATGCTGGAAATCCAAAACAAAAACAGAATTACCTGGAAAAACTCAGCAGGTCTGGCAGCATCAGTGGAGAAGAAATCAGTTAACGTTTCGAGCCTTCACGGCCCTTCGGCAGAACTGAAGCATAGTTAGGAGAAAGGAGAAATAATATTGAATATTTCTCCTTTCTCCTAACTATGCTTCAGTTCTGCCGAAGGGCCGTGAAGGCTCGAAACGTTAACTGATTTCTTCTCCACCGATGCTGCCAGACCTGCTGAGTTTTTCCAGGTAATTCTGTTTTTGTACTGTTATGACGTGGCAGATGAGGTATGCAAGGTAGACGAAATCTACAAGGGAAACTTGGCCACCCTGTCACAGCAGTTTTGAAATTTATTATGTATTTATTACGAGAAGATGTGTGCACTGAATTCAGAAGTAATGAGTCCACTATGACCTTTAGAAATTTTAAAAATTCAATTAAAATATTTATTAACAAAAGAAAGGATTTCAACCCCATATATAAGACTACAATTACTTACTACTATAACAAATCCTAAAATTCCTAATTAACCTGACTCCTAATTAAACACCCCCTTTAAGGCAACAGTCCAAGATAGATTTTAAATTTAAAAAGCAAGCCAGCAGCTTACCACAGTGCCCACTTGACAGTGGAATTCCAAAAGTTTGTCTCCTGGGCACAGCAGACTTACGCACAAATGGCTGGAGGCTTCCCACAAGCTGTTTCACACGTTTCAGAAGCTGTTAGATCTTACATAGACCCCAACTTAGCCTTTCATTCCCCTTTATATATGTTTCTCTCTCTTTAATATATAAATTCCATTGTTCCATATGTCTTTGGAAATACACTTTTCCCATAATATAAAAACTTTCATGATACTTAATATTGTCAGTAACCTTTGGGGAAAATAAGCACACAGCTTGGCCTTGCTTATCTGGCTAGTTGTAAACATCCTAACATCCCTTTGAAATCAACACAACTCCTTCATTTATCTAAAAATGCAAATTTCCTTCACACCTTAGATGCTAAGACAGCATCCATGTTTACTCATTAGCATTTCAAGTACACATCTACACCTAGCTTCTTTTGATAATTTCAAGCTTGCAGTCTCCCTGACTCCAAATGTAATTAAATCACAAAGACAGAACCAGCTACACTCACACCCATAAACCTACTTGACAATAAGCCAGAATAATATTATGAAAATTATTATACTTTTGTAACATGCACGAGAATGGACCAGGATGTCCCTAGGCATTGTTCAATAAGTGGTGCCTAACGATGACTAGAATGTCTCACACTCCAGTTCATTTATGCCCAGAAAAGAGAGACACACCATCTACATAGAGTAAGTCGCAATGACCCAATAAATTGGGAATTCACCATAACAGAAATCATGGCCATGATCTTGCTTCTGATCCCTCATGTTAGATCAACAACCTACTGTGCCAATGGACAAACCCATGTTCTGTATTGATAGAAATATTTGGAAGCTCTATAAAACTATTACCAATGGCAATATTTCTTTTAAACCCTGTCATTGTCAATAAAAAAAAACTGGACAGAGAAAAAAAAGGACCAAAAATAAGTCAAAAAGAAAAAGTCAAAAATTAAAACTTCCTAGTGTGCATGCCTCCAGAACATAAAATTCTCAATATCAGTGTTCACATCCCCATTCTGTAACCTTTATATCAGCTTCTGTAAAAGAAAACATGTAGTTGTTCATTTTAATTTCTGAGCACTTCAGTATAAGTACTTGTTTTGGCATGCCACATGCAAGAGTTTTAGTTTTCATAAAAGGATCAAATTGTGGAACATGATTTCCAAAATGTTGGTAAAAATATTAGAATGTCATGTAACAACATTTGAAGTTATTTTGTTCAGTTACCACAATCAAGGGCATTCATCCTCGTAGATCCATAGTCAGAGCTATTTTTAAATTGTCAGATTATTGGGGGCTGTAGTAACACGCCAGTGTTTAATATGCCAGCTCTGAAGAAGAGTCATAAGAGCTCGAAACATTAACTCTGTTTTTTTCTCTCTCCACAGATGCTGTTAGACCTGCTCAGTTTTACCAGCATTTTCTGTTTTTGTTTCAGATTTCCAGCATCAGCAGTATTTTGCTTTTATGCCAGTGTTTATGTTCCACACAAGCCTCCCTTCACCCTTTTTTATATAACCCTACCAACATATCCTTCCATTCCCCTCTCCCTCTTATTTATCTATGTTCACCTTAAATGCCTCTATGCTAGTTGCCTCAACAATCACTCGTGGTACCACATTCCACATTCTAACCACTCTCTGGGCAAAGAAATTTTTCCTGAATTCCTTATTGATTCATTAGTAACTAATTGATATTTATGGTCCCTTGTTTTAGTCTCCTGTACAAGTGAAAACATCTTCTCTACATCTACCTTATCCAATCCTTTGATAATCTTAAAGAGCTCTATCAGGTCATACCCCCAGGCTTACCTTTTAACCTAGCCCCTTCAATCTTTCCTGATTGGTATAACCTCTCAGTTCCAGTAACATTTTATTAAATATTATTAGCATCTTCTCCAGCACCTCTATATCCTTTCCATACAAACCAGAACTCTTCATGAAACTCCAAATGTGGTCTACCCAGGGTTGTGAACAAGTTGAACGTAGCTTCTCTGCTTTTCAATTCTATCCTTCTCAAAATGAACATCAGTGCTTTGCTTGCTCTTTTATGGATTGCCACTGATCTGTGTATCTGTAACCTACCCGCCATGGCATCAGATCAAACATGGGCAGGGAAACCTCCTGCTGATTACATCACCTCAGCTGATGAATCAATTGTCTTCCATGTTGAACACCAAATAGAAGAAACACTGAGGATAGAAAGGGCACAGAATGTATTCTGGGTGGGGGACTTCAATGTGCATCGCCAAGAGTGGCTCAGTACCACCTCTACTGATCTCGGCTTCCTCCTAGCTCCCCAGCATCACAGGTGCCTTTCTTTAGCCAATTCTATTTACTCCATGTGATATCAAGAAATGGCTGAAGGCACTGGATACTGCAAAGGCTACAGGCCCTGACATTATTCCAGCAATAGTACTGAAGATGTGCTCCAGAACTAGCTGTGCCCCTAGCTGTTACAGTACAGCTACAACACTGGCATCTACCCAGCAATGTGGAAAATTGCCCATGTATGCACTCTCCAGACAAACAGGACAAATCCAACCCAGCCAATTACCACCCTACCAGTCTACTCTTGGTCACCAGCAAAGTGATGGAAAGTGTCCTTGACAGTGCTATCAAGCGACACTTACTCAGAAACAACTTGCTCACTGATGTTCAGTTTGGGTTCCACCAGGGCCATTCAGCTCCTGACCTTATTACTACCTTGGTACAAACATAGACAAAAAGCTAGACTCAAGAGGTGAAGTGAGAGTGGCTGCCCTTAACATCAAGGAAGCATTTTACTGAGTGTGACATCAAGGAGCCCTAGCAAAACTGAAGTCAATGGGAATCGGGGAAAACTCTCCACTGGTTAGAGTCATACCTAGCACAAAGTAAGATGGTTGTGCCTGTTGGAGGTCAATCATCTCAGTTCCAGGACATCACTGCAGGAGTTCCTCAGGGTAGTGTCCTTGGCCCAACCATCTTCAGCTGCTTCATCAATTTCCTTCCATCATAAGATCTGAAGTGGGGATGTTTGCAGTTGATTGCATAATATTCAGCACCATTCACAACTCCTCAGATACTACAGAGACTAGGAACTCTGCAGAGAGTAATTCACCTTCTGACTCCCCAAAGCCTGTCCACCACCTACAAGGCACAAGTCAGGAGTGTGATGGAATATTCTCCATTGCCTGGGTGAATGCAGCTCCAGCAACAATCAGGAAGCTCGACACCATCCAGTACAAATCAGCCCATTGTTTGGCACCCCATCCACCACCTTCAACATTCACTCCTTCCACCACTGACCCACAGTGGGAGTGGTGTGTACCATCCACAAGATGCACAGCAGCAAATCACCAAGGCTCCTTTGACAGCACCTTCCAAACCCATGACTTCTACCACATAGACGGACATAGGCAGCAGATGCATGGGAACACCACCACCTGCAAGTTCCCCTCCAAGCCACACACCATCCTGACTTGGAACTATATTGCTGTTCCTTCGCTGTCGCTGGATCAAAATCTTGGAACTCCCTCCCTAACAGCACTGTGGGTGTACCTACACCACATGGACTGCAGCAGTTCAAGAAGGCAGCACACCACCACCTTCTCAAGGGCAATTAGGGATGGGCAATAAATGATGGCTGAGGCAGCAACGCCCACATCCTATGAACGAATAAAAAAAATTGCTCATGTCCGTTCAAAATAAATCCTAAACTGCAAGAAATTGCAATTTCGTTTATAAGGCACAAACCATAAGTGACCTTCACTTGTGCAGGACCAATTTTGGAAGCAAATTCCTAATTAGGGCAATTCTATGGGCCTGTATGTCATCTCTCCACATTCAGTTTTCAATAGTTTTTCTACTGTCTAGATACATCCCTTCCATGACCTTCTGTGCACCATTCCCACACTTACAAGATAAATTTTCACCTACCCTCTTTGGAAATATTCCAGTTTCACTTGACGTCTGCCTTGATCACCCAGCAGGGATTGGGAACTTATTGTTTGAGATATTCTGGGCAAAAGTCCAGAATATGCGACCATTCCATTCAGTTCAATATTGCAACATCGTCATCACAATTACATATACAGAAACCAAAGATCTGTTGACGTGTTTTGAAAATGCACCAAATCTGAAAATATGTTGAGATATTTTACTATCCAATATTCCAATTTTATCAAAAACATTTCAGACAGTGGGTGTTCAGTGAACTCTGATTGTTCTATCTTATGCACAACCCAGGGGCTTTGCAAACCATGGGGAATAATAAATGAAGATGAGCCAAAAGTAAAACAGAAAAAAATCTGAATATAATAACTTCTGTTGACCAAGTGATCCTTAAATCCATGATAGTCAAACTTGCAGTAAAAATAAAAAGTACCATATTAAGAATTAAATGCAGACTCATGACAATCATTATTACGAACAGTGTTTTGCAGTATGCCAAATGTCTGTCTGAGATTCTGGGTGGAATTGCCCCAGATTTGCACTAAGTGCAGTAGCGGGTGGGAAAAAGGACATTTTACGCAATGGCGGCTTTTCGCGTCGTATCATCCCATGCCCGTCTCATTAATTATGTAGCCACAGGAAACTCATCATCTCGCTGGTGGGTGGCCTCCAATTTGCCCACCATTCCGTTACCTCACCGCTTCCTCACACAAAGTGCCATAATTAAACTGCAGTTATGCACACACTTCTTAATGCTTGGAGCCCAGGGAGGCACCAGTGAAGACATGGCCCCAAAAACCAAGAAGAGTGCAGGCTCCTCATTCAGTGACGCATCCCTGGGACGCCTTCTGGACACCGCAGAGGCCCGCCGTGATGTCCACTATGGTTGCATTCTCACCACTCCGGCTTGTGAGGTGGTGCCAGCGCCAATCCTGCACACAAGAGGTCAGCCATCCAGTGCAGGAAATGGATGAATGATCTCATCTGTGCCACCAGGGTAAGGCAATCATCTCACCACTCTAAACTCTCACACTCACAAGGCCATCACATATTCACTGGCATCTCACTCACTGTCAGCTCAAGGGACATCACCACCCATTCTCTCACATCACCCCCATGTCACCTTCTGGCCTCATCTCTTCTAGAGACTGCTTCCTCAGCCCTCACCATCTTGAGGCCACTTGCACAGATCAACATGTGCCCCCACACATACCCTGGGATACCCCTGTTTCCCAATGCAGCCCCCATCCTGCAGCCTCTTCCTTTGCACGAGACCACTTCTCCCCCTCCCCCAAGCAAGCCCTAGTGCTGCAGCCATTGAAAAGCCACCTCTGCCTTGTGGCTGGTCTGGTAGGTAGGGACCTGCCCATGAGCCGCCCTAAAAGTGATGTGGTGCTGCCTGCGAAGCCTGGCACTAATGACCACGAGTGGTGCCCAAAGATAGGTAGGCAAACAAACCTTGAAGTCCCGAGTGAAGTGCAGCTCACCAGGTGCAGGTTGTTTATATACATTTGGGATGATTCAGCGTAGGAGGATGATTCCGCAAGCAGGGCTTATAATTATTTGCAGATGTATTAAAATGATGTTCCCGACATGTGATGGCGGGAAACGTGGCCCGCAATTGATAGATGGAGCAGGTGATCGCAAACTGGTTTAACAATGACATGAAACCGATTTTTGGCCTTCTCACCATATTATCCAGTCACGCTGCCAAACACAACCGACACCAACGGGGACGGAAAATTCCAGCCTCTTTGTTTTTATTCTCAAAGGAACCTAGAACAAGGTGCGTATTTGTCTCAGCTTTACAGAATGTAGTGCATCCAGTTCGGCTGGTAACTCCCACAGGAAAGGATCACGCTTAAGGGTAATTAGAACAAACAGGGATTGAAAATGTCAACAATATCTATGATCTGGCATGCCAGGAGGCTTTGTCATTTTTTGGGGGTAAAAAGTGGAAAATAAAATAGCTCCATTCTCAACTACTTACCTCATTTAATGAACATCCTTCGGAATCAGGGCCTTCCTCTATCTCAATAAAAACAGAATTACCTGGAAAAACTCAGCAAGTCTGGCAGCATCGGCGGAGAAGAAATCAGTCAACGTTTCGAGCCCTCATGGCCCTTCAGCAGAACAGCAGTTCTGCTGAAGGGCCATGAGGGCTCGAAACGTTGACTGATTTCTTCTCCGCCGATGCTGCCAGACTTGCTGAGTTTTTCCAGGTAATTCTGTTTTTATTTTGTTTTGGATTTCCAGCATCCGCAGTAGCTTTTAGCTTTTTGTTTTTACCTTCCTCTATCTCACTGGTTACAAGTGTTTCAGCTGTTTAAAGTGCTGATATGATTCTTTAAAGCAGATTGCTAATGATTTCCTTGTCTCCAACAGTGTGTGTTCAAAATGAAAGAAGCAAATGTAGTTACAAATACAACATTAATATACCGCAAGCACACTTAACTTGATATTTTGGGTAATAGGTTTAGCATTGTTCTGCAATGCCATCAACCTGTTGCCATTAACAAATGATTTACAAACTAATTGTTAAAATCTTGTTATTCGGGATAAGGTTGCGAAAACTAGGGGGCATGTGTATAAAGTACATTGGTGATGATTTAGGTTCAATGCTAAGTAGTATTACTTTTAATGGAGGATCATTGCCTATTAGAACAGATCACCAAGGCATGTAGTAGGTAAGGATTCCCTGCAGTTGTTAAGTATCTTAGAGAAAAGCACATTTCCAGTAATGGAAGGTAAACAGGGTGTTTCACAGGTTAGCGCCATTAGAAAGATTCATAGATTACCACAATGCTACAGAAAAGCCACAGGTTTAAAATTCTCAACCTTGGGCAGAAATTTTCACCCAGTGGGTGGGCCAGCGTGCGCCTGACCCACTCGAGCGTGAAATAACACGCATTGACGTCGGCCGAGTGTGTCTCAGGGGGGCAGCTCCATGCCTCAGGAAGATTATGCAGCGCTCACCCATGTGCAGGCGTGAAGTTCACGCTCAGCCCGCTCGCCGCCCCCCCCCCCCCCCCCCCCCGCCCACACAGGCAGCTCAGCGTTTGCGTTTCACACTGGGTGGACCTTAATTGGCCCGCCAGCATGAAATCGCAGTCCGGTGCTGATCTATATATGGCCATGTCCCTCCCCATATCTGCAATCTCTTTCAGCCCAACAACCCTCTGAAAACTCTGCATTGCTCCAGTTCTGGCCTTTTGACTTCCGTTGCCTCACCTGTGTCTCTCTTGTCCAAATTCTAAGCTCTGGAATTCATTCCATAAACCTGTCTGTCTCTCTTTCTTTTCTCCTTTAAGGCACCGCTTAAAACCTACAATTTTGATCGGACATTTGGCTGCTTGCCCTAATGCCTTCTTGTTCAGCTGGGTGTCTATTTTTCCATCTGATTACACTCCTCTGAAGTGCCTTGGAGTGTTTGCTACTGAAAGAAATAGATTTAAGAAATTAAGTTATGGAATATAAAAAGAAGCAATAAAGCACTCCCTAGACACATAAATAACTTAATACAAATCAGAATAGGGACTGGGCTGCTAAGGAATACACAGAAATATACATGGAATTAATGACTGTACAATAACAGAAATATTAATTACTTTGCCTCGATATTTACCAGAGAGACGAAGATGTTGGACATAACATTAGAAAAAGGAATCAAAAAAGATATAAACATTTTTAAGATAGAAAAGGTGAAGATAATTGAAAATTAATCAAAATTAGGCAGGATAAAAACCCTGGTTCATATGGATTGCATCCATAAATATGAAAAGAAGTTAGGAAAGAAGTAGTGTCATGACCAGTAAAGGCATGTCATATTCCTAACTTTAAACATGGGCTGTATTCAGTATATCATTTTCTGGAACTGCCTTTTCTTTTCAAAATAGACATTAAAAAGGCTGCTAAGATGGCTGCTCAGGTGACTTTTGCAATTTCTGCACTGACTACATCAAATCCCTGGAAAGTTCCTAATTGGTTGACCATGGGTGGGGTGTCCCCTTGAATGGACATACCTAGACAAAAACTTGTAATTCACGCCTTTGTGGACTTACCAAAAACTCTAAATCTATGAACTCCTAGACTTATTGTCTCCAAGCTCAAAACTTAACAATGAGAGCTGTAGAAAAAACAGTCAAATTATACGTAGGTGCAAATGGCCACTATCTATTTTCCATTGTACAGCAATGGCTTCTAACTTTAAATCATTCTGGGTGGACAATAGGAGTATTGATCATGTGGCTGAAACTGACTACAGATTACCCCATAAACCTTGGGGGGTTGGGGGGGTGGTGCGGGAACCAGTCAGAACAACAGCTGCAGAGGCTGCAGCAGAAAGAGCAGCAACATTTACATCTTTAAAATCTAGAGACTAAAACATCTTAAAGTCTCTAAGCCTGTTCCTTTTCAAGTCCACCAGTACATAAACTCGACCTCCTGGTAAGAAGACTACAAGTGCCTAACTTCATGACCTGCTAAAAATCGATCTCTTTGAGGAAATCCTGCAATAATTCTGATATACAACTCCAGCTATTGAATCAACTTAAACCCTTCAGGATTGAAACACCTTCTTCACTGCCTACAACATATATTCTTCCTAAGACATGCCAAACACATGAATTATGAACTACCTTTTTGTTTATGACTAGTAAAAGTGCACTATTCTCTCTAACATTTTTTTTCTCAAATGAGTGTACGTGCATGTCTGAGTGCTGAGCAAGTGGAGTAGCATTAGACTTTCAGGTTGAACACGGGAATAAATAATCCTCTTTATTTAAACTGATTAAGAGCTTGCTGCTGGTTATTCAACTTGGCCATATTCCCAGGGGTTAAGAAACACACACATCTTCCTTTTCAAAATCACACTGATTATGGTCACTAAGGGAACGGAATTAGGGTTTCAGTTCTCTCTCATCCATGTCAGGAACAGAATTGGGAGCTACGTACAGAATCTGAACCAACTGGAGTAAATGGGCAGAATTTTACGAGTTGGCGAGCGGGGGCAGGGCCCACTCGCCGACGTGTAAAATGGCGTGTGGCGATGCCGGGGGGAACTCCCAACGTCACCGTGTCCGATTTAAATTTTCAGGAAGGCGGGAGCACAGCAAAATCAGCTGCGTGCCCGCCGACCTGTCAATGGCCAATTGAGGCCATTGACAGGATCAATTTAGCAATTAAAGGACCTGCCCAACCAACCTTAAGGTTGGCGGGCAGGCCAGGAGCCCCAGCGGCAACTAGAAAAAACATGAAACCTCATCCACCGGCGGGATGAGGTTTCATGTAGGCTTTAAAAATTTTTAATAAAGATTGTGTAAAAATTAAGGACATGTCCCAATTCAAGTGACATAGCGCTTCCTGTCGGGCAGGCCGCTGGGCAGGCCTTAATTGGCCCGCCCGCTCAAAATGGCGGTGGGCCCCTTTTCGGTGGCGGCAATTGGCTGTCCGCCTGCCACCGAGCCGGTGGGGCCTGCCCGCCCACCAAGGGCAAAATTCTGCCCACAGAAAATGAGATCAGCATTTTCAGGGATCCTGGTTCCTGGCAAACTTCACTTATGACAGGAAATGAGAAAAGAGTAACTACAGCTAGTGTTGCTCCTCTAGAGAGTGAGTCTGGGGAATTGATAATTGAAAACAGGGAAATGCCAGGGGTGTTGAACAGGTATTTTGTATCTGTCCTCACCGTAGAAAACTTAAAATTTTCCCAAGAATACTTAAAAGTCAAGAGGTGAAGGGGAGGGAGGAACTTAAAACAATCACTATAATGGGGAAAAGGTGCTGGGAAAACTATTAGACCTAAAGGCTGACAAGTCCCCAGAACCAGATGGCAAGCATCCTAGGGTCTTAAAAGAAGTGATTGTAGAGATAGTAGATGTGTTGGTTATAATCTTCCAAAATTCCTTAGACTCCAGAAGGGTCCCAATGGATTGGAAAATAGCTGGTGTAACACCTTTATTCAAGAAAGGGGGGAAAAACGCAGGACACTTAGCCTAATATCTGTCATAGAGAAATTGCTCGAATCTATTATTAAGCAGGTTATAGCAGGATACTTAGAAAATCATAATTTGATCAGGCAGTGTCAACATGGGTTTGTGTAAGGGAAATCATGTTTAACTAATTTATTAGAGTTTTTTGAGGAAGGAACAAGCAAGATAGATGAAGGGGAACTTTTAGATGTGGTGTACTTGGATTTCCAAAAGGCATTTGATAAGGTGCAATAACAAAGGTAAAATAAGATTACATGGTTAAGAGGTAACATATTAGCATGGACAAAGGATTGGTTAGCTAACTGGAAACAGAGAATGGGAAAAATGGGTATGTGTCGGGTTGGCAAGCTGTAATAAGTGGAGTGCCACAGGGAGCAGTGCTGGGGCCTCAGCTATTTACAAAGTACTTCAATGAATTGGATGAGGGGACCAAATGTATGGTAGCTAAATTTGCCGATGGCACCAAAATATGTAAGAAAGTAAGTTGTCAAGAGGAGGTAGAGAGTCTGCAAAGGAATATAGGTTATATAGATAGACAGGTTGTGAGTGGGCAAAAATTTGGCAGAGGGAGTATAATGTGGGAAAATATGAACTTGTCTACTTTGGCAGGGAGAATAGAAAAGCAGGATACTATTTAAATGGGGAGAGATAGCAGAACTCAGTGGTACAGATGGATTTTGGTGTCATGGTACATGAATCACAAAAAGTTAGCATTCAAATACAGCAGGGGCAGAATTTTCCCCATGCCTGGGGGTTGTGCAGGGGCGGGCGCCGGCAGGGGCGGGCGCCGGCAGGGGCGGGCATAGACCCATTCGGCGCCCCCGATCAGGTCCGTGCCGCCATTTTATGTGGGCAGGCCAATTAAGGCCCACTCAGCGTGACATGCACCCGGAAGCGCTGAGCGCTCCCTGTGCAGTGGGGTGGGGGGGGTGGCATGCGCACAGAAGAGCACAGAAATGTCCCTGAGGCACAGAGCCACCTCAGGGAGATTAGTTTAAGTTTTGTTAAATTTTAATGAAGAAAAGAAAAAGTTTTAAGACATGCCCCCTCATGTGACAGTGTCACATGAGCTGGGACATGTCAATGAATATTAATGATAAAGTTTATTTAATTAATGAACCCTTCGTGAAACCTCATCCCGCCCGTGGATGATGTTCCATGAAAAATGCAAAGGCCACCTGGGCTCTTCGCCTGCCCGCCAACCTTAAGGTTGGACGGAAAGCTCAGTTTATTACTTTAATTAATATTTAAATGGCCTTAATAGGCCTTTGACAGTTGGGGCCAAACTGAAAATCTAAATGATGCAGGGTGACGTCGGGACGCATGCCTGATGTCACCGTGAGTCATTTTACACTTCGGCGAGTGGGCTCCGCCCCCACTCACCGAGCCAAAAATTCTGGCCCAAGTGATTAGGAAGGCAAATGGAATTTTGGAATTTATTGCAAGGGGAATGAAATATAAAAGTATGGAAATTTTACTGCAGCTGTAGAGGGCGTTTGTAGGACCACATCTTGAGGAGGGTGTACAGTTTTGGTCTCCTTATTTGAAAAAAGATATTCGCTTTAGAAGTAGTTCAGAGAAGGTTCCCCTGGCTTATTCCTGGGATGAGAGTTTTATCTTATGAAGGAAGGTTGAACAGGTTGGGCCTTTACCCATTGGAGGTTAGAGAAATGAGAGGTGATCTTATTGAAATGTATAGGACCCTAAGGGGATTTGATAGGTTAGACACTGGGAGGATGTTTCCACTTGCCGGAGAGACTTAGAACCAGTTTAAGAATATGCAGTCTATTGTTTAAGATGCAGATGAGGAGAATTTTTTTTCTCTCAAAGGGTCGTTAGTTTGTGGAATTGTTTTCCCCAGAAAGCAGTGGAGCCTGGGTCATTGAATTTCGTCAAGGCAGAGTTAGACAGACTTTTGATAGACAAGAGAGTCTAGGGTTATGGGCGGCAGACGGCATAGTGGAGTTGACACCACAACCAGACCATCCGTGACTTTATTGAATGGCTGAATGCCCTACTCCTGCTCCTACATCCTATGTTCCTATGTCCTATATGTTCCTATGGGATGAATATTTTCCACCTGAAAGCAGAGTGGATGCCAAAGTCCTGGTTAAGGCATTCACTGGAGAATGTGTAGAGGTTCCTTTAGTAGAAATTTATCTGCACAGCAAGTTGGTCACCTGGTTCTTAGAATGTGTATGGGCAGAATGGGTGCTCATATTTCTCTTGCTTTACCAGGAAAGCAATGTAAAAAATGTAATGAGGATTCCATTTTCCGCATGTGGTGGGGTGAGTCATGCCCATTAAAAGCATGTCACATTCACAACTTTAAACATATATTGTATTCAGTGTAATATTTTCAGGAACTGCCTTTTTTTTAAAAAAATGGACATTAAAAAGATTGCTAAGATGGCTGCCAAGGGTCAGGTGACTTTTGCAATTTCTGCACTGACTACATCACGTCTCCGGAAAGTTCTTTATTGATTGACCAAGGGTGGGGTCTCCCCATTGAATGGACATACTAAGACAAAAACTATCCAAGGAATTCATGCCTTCTATTGTTTGTGGACTTACCCAAAACTCAAAATCTATGGACTCCTAGACTGTCTCTGAGCTCAAACCTTAACAATGAAAACTGTAGAGAAACCAGTCAAATTATAAGGGGACGTGAATGGCCAGCATCCATTGTCCATTGTATAGCAATGGCTTCTAACTTTAAATCATTCTGGATGGAAGATGGAAATATTGATCATTGTTATGACATAGCAGTTGGTAAAGGCTGAGTTGTTTAAACCCCAGAGGGAAACTTGAACAATTGTCATAACCTATATTTTCAATTGGTATGTTTGAGACGCAGCTCTAAATTCAGGAATAAGGCTTCCAAGCCTCCAAAGGTTTTTTATATAAAACTAAATTAAATATTTATTAATGTAACAACAAATTAAACATGTGCACATGTCTACAAATTACTAACATAATAACTTTTAAACAAATCCCCAAATTAACCACTCCCAGGTAAATCTTCACCAAGGCAACGGTAACCCATAGCCTTTAAACAGAGACCAGGCAAAGCACATTTAACCTTACGAATTCAAAATGAGGTTCCTTGCAATTTGGCCCTTTGCAGACTTGGCCCTTTGTAGGCTTACAGACTGGTTAGACCTTAAATGCCTCTGAATTGCTCTCACAAACTCCTTTCCATTTATACCTAGCTTTTTCTTTGAATGCAAATTTTCCATTGTATTATTAGGTTTTTAATTTTACCTCTCCTAACAATAATATCCTTTCATTCCACCCATTTCATTAGTAATAAAAACACATTGCTTGCTGTCTCCCAGTTAGGTGCAAGATTTTACCAATTCTTTTGAATGGTTTATTCAACAATTGCAAATTTGTCCTTTACCTTCTCCTCCTTATGTTTATCTAATTAACATCTCAAAACTACTATACATCAAAGTACTCAGACTAGCTGGCTTTAATCCAGTTAAGCCACACACAGACACACATAGACATACACATAGACACAGACCCTACTACAATTCCAATTTAAAAATAATTTCCAATAACATTATAGACATTAATACCTCTTCATGACATAGTGTGACTGAAACTGACTATAGATAACGAATCTTATTACCTCAAGAACCAGGAGACAAACCAGTCAGTCTTCGAACAACAGCTGCGAGGCCACAGCAAAAATACCAGTAACATCAATACCTTTAAAAACTAGAGACTATAATACCTTAAGGTCTCAAAGCCTGATCCTTTTCAAGTCCACCAGTACAAAAACCTGACCTCCTGGCAAGAAGACTACAAGTACCTAACTTTGTGACCTGCTGAAAATTCATCTCTTTGAGGGAATCCTGCAACAATTCTGATATACAACTCCAGCTATTGAATCCACCTAGACTACCCTTTAGAATAAACAGCTAGAAGCCAAATCTTTAAGCATGGAATAGACATTTGCACATAGGCACTATGAATAAAACCTCTTACACACATAGAAACATGTGTCATCCCTGCCTGGATCCAAGATATAAAATGTACAACAAAGTGGCAATGAGGATGTTGGAGAAAAGTATACATTTGGAGTCTCCTGCAGCTTTCCTTTCTTTGCCAGGAGTTCTACTATGCCATGGAATTGGTGGATTTCTGTGTTCAAGCCTTAGTTGCTCATTGTAGTGATGGACAGTCTGGATATAGCATTAATCCACAAGAAGGCAATTCTTGTACATTGACTCCATGAAGGCCAGTGAACATTTGAGCAGTTCACAGAAGACACAGCTACATTTGATATGGTGGTAATTGCTCTCAAAAAATACTTCGGGCCACAGAAAAGTGAGATGATGGAATGATATACTTTCCTCTAGAAATGCCAGGGAAATGACGAGCCTGTTAAACAATACATGGCAGCATTGCGGCAATTGGCTTCTACATGTAAATTTGGCACACTAACTAATTTATGACCAATTAATTAAAAATACTTTAATTCCACAAATTAGGGAATGTCTTCTCATGGAGGATGATGATTTAGTCTTGGAAAAAGTTATCATCTTAGCAGTCCAAATCGAACCTGTCATGTTAGATTCAAGTGCAAAGGTATCTCAGCAGTGTCCTCAACATCTGCCCCATCACGGTCAGATACCTTCGAAACTGTGTCCAAATTGTGGAAGTGCTTTTCGATTCAAAACCCCATGCCCAGGGAAAAGGTGTAACTCGTGCTTAAAGTGGAATAATTTTGCAAAGATGTGCAGGTCGTGGGAGAAGAGGATTTTATTGGTTCAAGACATGGAAGAGTCTCTTCCTGAGAGTGAGGTACAGCATGTGTATACCATCATGAACAATAAAGCATCAGGTTATTTTAAAGAATGCTGAGTTGAGATTGAGGGCAGAGCGAGGGTACAGGACATCCTAGCAGGCCTCCAAGGCATCCAGCAATCGCTCGAGGGATCCGTCATTGAAGCGGGGTGGGGGGGGGCTGCGATCTTTTTTCCTTTGCTGGCCATGTCTCCCAGGCAATGGTGGTGAGCTGGTGGCAATGAGCGCTGTGCTGGTGGCTGCCTTTTAAACATGGCGGCCGGCATGATGCAACAGCAGGGTGAGGCGGGCGGGCGAAGGAGAGCCTGCCTGCCCTGGAAACGGCGTGTTTCCTGGGAATGGATAAGTAATGTGGCAGGCTCGGGACGATACGGTGTGAAAACCCGCCATCGCCGTCAGCGGGTGGAACGCCATTTTGCATGCCTGCTACCGCACTTAGTGCAAACTTGTGAAAATTCCATCCGAGCTGTCACAGGAGCTGAAACAACCAGAAGCAGGTGGCATCTTTGAGTGAATTGACTCATTGCTGTGGATATCAAATTTCGCCATTGCACAACGCTAAAATGGTGAACTTAGATGATTCACCACCCATAAGGCGGTTAACAAGGCTATCATTCCACAATCCAAGAACTATCAGCATCATTTCATGACTCCATAGTCTTCATGAATCTTGACATGCGACAGAGCTATCTTCAGAGAACACTGGCAGATCAAAGCCAATATCTTATAGCTTTTGTTACTCATTAAGGCATGTCTCAGTACCACAGAATGCCCTACGGTCTATGTTCTGTACCTAGTGCATTCCAGAAGATCAGTTCTTCAGGCTTGCCAGATGTTGAGAGGACGCGCAACCTATTTGATGACATTGTCCATGGAAGGGTTATCAATGGTGCTCACTAAACATGCACAACACAATTTGATGCTCAACAAGGATAAATGCACATTTATACACCCGAAATTGACTTTCTAGGTTACAGAGTGAGAGCATGGGTTTCAAAGGGAAGGCCATGATTAACCACCCTTATTGAATTCTTTTAAAAAGTAACAGAAAAGGTAGAAAAGGGTAGTATAGTAGATGTAACATATTTTCAAAATGTAGGAAAACATTGCATAGTAGCAAAGTAGAAGACAGAGAGTTGGGGTTAAAGGTAGTTATTCAGACTCTTTAGAAGTTGGAAGTGGCGTTCCTCAAGGATCGGCGCAGAAATCACTGTTGTTCATCATTTAGATAAATGATTTGAATATAAGAACATAGGAAAAAGAAGCAGAAGTTCCAGGATTTTGACCTAGCGACTGTGAAGGAACAGTGATATAGTTCCAAGTCAGGATGGTGTGTGACTTGGAGGGGAACTTGCAGATGGTGGTGCTCCCATGGATCTGCTGCCATTGTCCTTCTAGGTGGTAGAGGTCATAGGTTTGGAAGGTACTGTCTAAGGAAGCTTGGTGAGTTGCTGCAGTGCATCTTGTAGATGGCACTCACTGCTGCTACTGTGCGTCGGTGGTGGAGGAAGTAAATGCTGAAGATGGTGGATGGGGTGCCAATTAAGCGGGCTGCTTTGTCCTGGATGGTGTTGAGCTTCTTGAGCACTGTTAGGGATGCACTCATCCAGGCAAGAGCAGAATATTCTATCACAATCCTGACTTGTGCCATGTAGATGGTGGACATGCTTTGAGAAGTCAGGAGGTAAGTTACTCTCCTCAGAATTCCCAGCCTCTGAACTGCTCTTGTAGCCACAGTATTTATATGGCTAGTCCAGTTTAAGTACTGGTCAATAGTAACCCACAGGATGTTGATAGTGGGGGATTCAGTGATAGTAATGCCACTGAATGCCAAGCGGTGATGGTTAGATTCCCTCTTATTGGAGAGTGTCACTACCTGACACTGTATGGCATGAATGTTACTTGCCACTTATCAGCACAAGCCTGAATGTTCTTCAGGTCTTGCTGCATTTGGATATGGACTGCTTCAGTATCTGAGGAGTCATGAATGTGCTGAACCTTGTGCAATCATCAGCGAACATCCCCACTTCTGACCTTATGATGGTGGGAAGGTCATTGATGAAACAGCTGAAGATGGTTGGGCCTAGGACATTACCTTGAGGAACTCCTGCAGCGAGGTCCCGGAACCAAAATGATTGACCTCCAACAACCAAGCCATCTCCCTTTGTGTACGTATGGCTTTGACCAATGGAGAGTTTTCCCCCTGATTCCCATTGACTCCAGTTTTGACAGGGCTCCATGATGGCACACTCGGTCAAATGCTGCCTTGATGTCAAGGGCAGACACTCTCGCCTCTTGAGTTCAGCTCTATTGTCCATGGTTCTAATGCGGTCAGGAGCTGGATGGCCAAATTGAGCGTCGGTGAGCAGGTTATTGCTTAGTAAGCACTGCTTGATGGCACTGTCAGTGACACCTTCCATCACTTTGCTGATGATCCAGAATAGACTGATGCTGTGGCAGTAATTGGCCGGGTTGGATTTGTCCTGCTTTTTGTCAACAGGACTGGGTATGCTATTGTTTTTTTTGGAGCTTAGGTGGATACCATGCGGTCTGTCTGGTTTCACTCCTTTTAATCTTTGTAGCAGTTTGATACAACTGAGTGGCTTGCTGGGCCATTTCACAGGGCATTTAAGAGTCAACCACATTGTTGAGGGTCAGGAGTGACACGTAGGCCAGACAGCAGATTTCCTCCCCTCAAGGACATTAGTGAACCAGGTGGGTTTTTATGACAATCGACAATGGTTAATTCCAGATTTATTAATTTAATTTAAATTCCACCAGCTGCTGTGGTGGGATTTGAACCTGTATCCCCAGAGCATTAGCCTGGGCCGCTGGATTACTATTCCAGTAACATTACCACTACGCCACTGCCTCCCCAAAATATATATACATACATGATGTCAATTTGCAAATGAAATATGATTAACCTGTCTCATTCAGCAAGTTAGGATATTTTGTGCCAATAAATGATTTGTGAATTTTATGTTGCCATTTTTAAAAAATCTTTATTCTAGCATTTATTTTTTGAATGCAAGTCATTGTGCCATTGATGGAGTGGAAATAACTGAGCAAGCAATTCTCATTGCATAAATAAAAACCAGTGGTTACATTCTAAAACATTGTGTGCTAGCACAATTTCACCATATTCTGATGTACATTCCACAATTTGCACCAAACCAGTGAATAAAATACCAAATGTGTCATAATTGCACATCCAAAATTCATCAGTGATTATGGCGGGATTATCTGGTCCCGCCGAAGTCAATGGGCTTTTGATTGGCTCGCTGCATTTTACAGCCTTGCCCCCGCTGCCATGGGGCTGTAAAGCTCCGCCCTATATATCTGCCCATGTACCATGTGTGTGACAGCAGACATAGAATGAGCAGCATTCAGCCCTCTGATTGGATCCTGTAGCTCAGTGCTTTTCTGAGCAATCTTTAGCTAATGTATAACTAAGATCATTATAAGTAAGAGGACTATTTGGAGGATTTTAATATCCCAGCTCAGTGGTTAGAGCAACTCATTGGCTGCATCTTGTGAATGTTGAAATCTCCCAACTGCCACAGGAAATTTTAAACTCAGTAGATCAGTTGGCATAGCACTGAAAAAGTTAATAACATGTTGACCATTAGAATCCTGTGTACTTTGAAGGGAATGACGATTTTAAAAGCATAAAGATAGAAGTCAATTCAAAATCTACAGGTTTTCTTCATTCTCCCACCATAAGTCATGCCAAAGTGTTTTTTTTAAGTTTAGTGTTTCATACATTATGGAAAGACATTTGATTCACATCAAGTGTGTGAAGCTTAGCCACGTAATTTGTGCATGCATGTTTTTTTCATTTTGCATATATTTAATATATAGACCTATTATGTACTGGAAAACATTTATAATGTTACATAGTGTAAAACTGTGTAATTTTTAGCTGCTTACTATATTATAATTTTTTTGCAGTACATAATGACTTAAGTAAAGAAAAAAAGAATGCTTTGCATTTATGTAGCACTTTAAATGAATTTGTGACTTTACAAAGCAATTTACAGCCAATTAAGTACATGTTGAAGCGTAGTCATTGGGTGGAATCATCCCAGATTTACACTATGTGCAGTGGTCGGCGTGAGAAACGGTGTTTTACCTGCCAGCCGCAATGGCAGGTTTCCACGCCGTATTGTCCGCTTCCACCTCATTAACCATGTAGCCACAAGAAACATGCCGTCTCGCTGGCTGGCAGCCTCTGAATCACCCGCCACGCTGTTACCTTGTTGTTTCCTCACTCCGGGTGCCATATCTAAACTGCAGCCGCCCAAGCAGTTCTCAATACTTGCAGCCCAAGGCTACTCCAGTGAAGACATGGCCCTGAAAACCAAGAAAAGTTCAGTTACCTGTGATTGGAATGCCTTTTGGAGGTCCGCTGTGATGTCCTCCAGCCCCACTCTGGCCGCAGCAGGTCCAGCAATCTCACCATTCCGGTTTGAGAGGTGGTGGCATTGGTGGTCAAAAGAGGTTGGCCATCCAGTGCAAAAAGGGGATGAATGATCTCATCCGTGCCACCAGGGTAAGGCCATCACACATTCACTGGCATCTCACTCACTGCCAGCTCAAGGGACATCAGCACTCACTCTCTCACACACACCCTCACATCTTCATCTGGCCTCATCTCCTATGGAGACTGCCTCCTCAGCCCTCGCCACCTTGAGGCCACTTGCACAAATCAATATGTGTCCCCACACACACCCTGAGATACCATCCTTCCCCAGTACAGCCCTCGCCCTGCAGCCTCTTTCCTTGCCTGAGGCCTCTTCTCCCCCTTCCCCAAGCAAGCCCTAGCCCTGCAGCCATTGAAAAGCCACCCCCACCTTATGGCTGGTCTGGTAGGTAGAGACCTGCCCGTGGGTCCCCCTAAAAGTGATATTATGCTGCCTACGAAGCCTCGTGCTCACGACCGCGAGTGCTGCCCAAAGTAAGGTCGGCAAACAAACCTCGAAGTCCCGAGTGAAGTGCAGCTCGCCAGGTGCACGTCGCTTATGTACAGTTATGAAACACGTCGGTGTGCCCAGATGATCTAGCATGGGGGGACTGATTCCAGCGAGCAGGGCTTATAATGAGATGTTAAAGTTTTGAAATTAGGTTCCTGATACGCGATGGCGGGAAACACAGCCCACCATTGACGAGTGGAGCGGACAATCGCAAACTGCTTTCACGACGGCATAAAACCAATTTTTGGCCTTCTCACCATATTGTCTGATCACGCTGCCAAAAATGCCCGCCAGCAACGGAAATGGAAAATTCCACCCATTGTTGCAGTGTAGGAAACACAGCAGCAAATTTGTACACAGCAAAGTCCCACCAGCAGCAATATGATAATGGGCAGATAACCTGTTTTAGTGATGCAAGGTTGGGTTTTATGAATGTGTCATGATTCCAAACGTCAGCCTCAACCCAGAGGTGGCTGTGGTGGGATGTCGTCACAATCTTCCTGAAGGTGGCTAAATAAGAAGTCAGCATTTCTGCTGCCCAGGAGCTTAAGGATGGCGGGTGGACCAATGAAATGGGAGACCCAATCAGTTGGCCCATTGCAAAATCCAGCCAGAAGTTTCACCAGGAGAGGTGGGCACTGCTGAGACAGGCAGGAGACTGAGCAGGCACCTCAAAATAGAGGCACTCTTTTCTGAATTGTAAAAAGTTAAAATTCCCTCATGATCACCCCTATCAGACCATCATTGTCAAGGAGGAATCCCCCCTCAGGATGACTTGTGGGCATAGTTTGGCCATCGCATCCCAGTTATTGGTCCATACTGGGATGATAGAGAGGAAGCATCTGCCATTGGGAAGCCACCTCCAGTTCAATTCTAGGCCCAGGCTCCTGGTTCCAGGTTCCAGCCTTAGTGGGAAACTTGGCCACTTACGTGATGATCCTGATGGCAGCAGCATCTCTCCCACAATTGGCCCCATATTGGGCCTAATTGCTATCCATTGTTGCTAGGTGGGTAGCCTCTGCCACGTTCACCCACCTTTGGCAAGATCATTCGGAGGGGGAATGTGTCACGTAGTGACCCAACATGCTCTTAGCCGACTTCACTCCCAATCCTGCCTCTGTGGGACCGGGAAAATTCAGCCCATAAGCTGAGTGATAAATATTGCTCAGGATATCAGTGAGAACTCCTTTGGCCTTCGAAATAGTGATATGGGATCTCTTACATCTATCTGAGCGGGTAAATAAGGCTTCACCTCAATGTCTCATCTGAAAGATGGCGCCTCTGACAGTACAGCACTTCCTCACTACTGCATTGGAATGACCGATTGGAATTTTTAGTCAAGTCTCTGTAATGCGACTTCAACCAGCACCTTCTGACTCAGAGGTGAAAATGCTGCCGACTGAGGCCTGGCTAACAAAAAGGAGAGAAAACAATGACTGAAAGCAATGCACAAAAACTCCCCAATACTTTCATTTCCATTTCAGCAAAGATTGGGCTGGCAAGCTATTTCATTGCAGGTAATAGGTATTACAATTTGCAGATAGGTTTTGTTTGTAACCAATTATTTCTAATGGAATTAAAATTAAAGTACCTTAAATTTTTAAGTGAACCTGCAGTGGTTGAGTGCAGTCATAATAATAGAAACATGTGCCTGCCCGTAAAGAAAACTGAAAATACACAACAACAATTTGCATTTATATAACACCTTTAATACGGTATAATGTCCACAGCAGGTCAGTCAGTGTCCAAATAGAGAAACTCTAATGAAGGATACTCAGTTAAATATCAGTTGTTGAATGGCCTGCTGGTTACTTGCAGCATATTCTGTTTTCATTTCAGATTTCCAACGTTTGCAGATTTAGTTTTTATTTTGGTATGTACCTGGATGTGTTAGTGAGCTCCACCAAGGCCTATAGATCACAGGGACAGGTGGAAAGGAATAGAGGTGCAACGACATTTAAAATGGGATAATAAATATTTATTTGGAACCCGGAAGAAAAATAACCATGGGCATGAAGCGGAAGAGCCGAGTGGAAGCAATGCACTGCAGCACGGAGAAGAAGGGGAAATTAAGCAGGAACATCAAGCCAAGGCTGCTCTAACACACCGCCTAGTGGCCAGTTGAAAGAGAAAGTCACATGCCAACAATATCATGCAGATTTGGAGAAACCAGGAGAAAAACCACAGCAAAAATCAAGGTCCTTTCTCTTTAAAAAATAAGAACTGTGAAAATCATGACAGAACATATTAAATAAAAACTCCAGAGAATTAGAATAACACACAATCAAGCCTAACAGAAGGCTGATACAGATCAGTTTTGCATTTCTAAATTTTCCTACCCCGGTTTGCATTTTAGCTGAAATTCAAACACTTTTTTTGTGTATTTTGGTCCAGTAGAAAATTAGTATTTTTAGAAATGAGATTATTGGTATAAAAGTGGTCGGTTGAAATGTTAAAAATCGTAATGGTAACAAGGAAGTACATTTGAGTACATTGTATAAGTCCGTATCAAATTCATTCATTTTATTCTGTGCACATATACACAGATGCACATCTGTTCTGAAATGAAGCATTTTATTAAAACCATTACTGGTCCTTTGCAGATCAAACTTGCCAAATCACCCCATTTTACATTATTCATCATTGCTTTCCGTTGTTCAAAATAAACTGCACCAATTCATTCGAAAGTAAAATTCCTCAATAAGAAAATAAACTGAACTATAATTAAAGCATACAATACGATTACAGGAGCTGACAATGGCTTTTGTTTCCAGTGATAGTGCCTATAAAAGTTAGTGTTAAACTGGCAGGAAATCAAGAAAATAGGGTAGCATCTGTTGTTGTTTTTAATCCGAGTCTGAATTTTCTGCTCTGTGAAAAAACATTAACAGTGGAAGAACATCTTTTCTTGAACTTAATGAATAATAATGACAATTTAATAATGACAATTTATTTTAAGTGATCCATCTTCGTGATAACTGCAACACTGGAAAGACCAACATTTATTCTCCATTCCAAGTGGCCTTGAGTCATGTTGGCTGAGGGATAAATATGCCAGGATACTTGTCACAGTTCTTCTGTTCTTCTTCAAAATAGTAATCAACATGACTAAAACAGATTACCTGGTAATTATCACATTCCTGTTTGCATGACCTTGCTCTGTGAAAATTGACTGCCAAATTTCCCTGCAACAATAACTAAATGAATATTTCGTTGACCATAATGTACTTTGGGATGTCCATGAAGGGTGCTATATAAATGCAAATCTTTCTTTCCCCTTTTTAATTACTGATATTGACAACATTTTCTTGTATAATTTATCTTGAGTGGTATTGTCTGCCTCACCAAATAGCTGCTATAATCTCTATCTCTTTACCACAAGATTATTAGTTTGCAAAGGCTAGTATTATTTCGGTCATTGGTGACCAGATGCTAGACTCTGGGTTTCAATCCCTAAAACCTTTTTGCATCTACCTGAAGGAAGAAACAGGGCCAAGGTTTAACAAGGTTTAATTTCCTTGAAAGACAGCATCTCCAATAATGCAGCACTCTCTCGCCACTGCATTGCAAGTGTCGTCCTGGATTCTGGGCTTGGGTTTCTGGATGGGGCTCATATCCTTCGCAGCCTTCTGACTCAACTATCAACTGTGCTATAACTAATTATACTTTCACCCGGACCTAGCAATGATCACAAACTGCAGGTGAATCAAAAATAAATTACATTAACTTCAGGTCTCATTGAGTTTCTTTTTAATTAAATTAAATTTTATTGATATGCCATGCAGTTGAACAAGCTGATGTGCTTTTCTGACATTGCTATTTACCAAACTGGCCACACAATTTTACGAGTAAAATGTATGTGTCCTCAGTTATCCTTAATGATTTGTAGTGCGGAAAAATGTTAGGAGTTTTTCTGCCCTGAAACCTCTTCACTATTGCAAAGTGGATGTAAGTGGCTTTTTGAAACAGAAGAGCATTGTGCAGAAATCATGCTTTGCGTACAGTTTTGATGATCACTTATGTAAGTATGTAACAGCTAGTATCAGGACCATGCAACCCAGACACAGTGGGCTGGATTTTCCTGACCTCAGAGACTGGGTTAGAAGCGGGGAGGCCAGGAGAATATGGGAGAGCTGCACCCAGCAGAACCCAGAGGCCTTCTCACCTCCAGGGAGCTTTCCCAGGATCAGACTAGTAACAGGATCAACCGTCCACACAACAGAGAGTGTGAGGATGGTTAAGGCACCAATTAGGGGTGATTTTGCAGCATCGCCAGAGCTTTCCCTTGGCAGAACATGTCTCCCACATGCGGACACGACCATCTCATTGGAGGCAACCACCCTGTGGAAGGCCAGGGAACCATTAGAGTCAGAGATTCCACGTCCCAATGGTGGGGCTACGCAGATGAACGGCGGCAATTGGAGTTGTGTCCGATTCTGTGGACGTGTTTCCCCTCCATCCTAATGGCCCTATCAGCTTCAGGAGCCTTTATTTTCTGTAACACATACAGGCCAATTAAGAGTTCGCTTTCCGGAAGGTTGCGCTGCTGATCTCGCTGCCAACAAGTGCAGGTTCAGGACCCTTACTTGGTCCTGACATTGGATCCCAAACCCTGCGGGAAAATCCAACCCAGTATGATAAAACTGACTAAGCTTTTCAATTGAGCTGTATTAAAAACTGGGGTAGAGGTAAAAATCACTGAACTAGAGCAGCTTGGCTGTTAGAAACATCAGGACAAAGTAAAGTCAATTTGATGGCATGTGTATATATAGATTGTAATTAATTGCTATTTAGACTCTGCTGTGTGCCAGCATAATTGATTTTTTGAATGATGTTTGATTGTTGGAGAAGTGTTATCAATCACTGGGGATTATCAGTTCTGAGTTAATGAATCATTTGAGAACCCAAGCTGCCACCAACTATTAAAGGTAAGAAAAATCGCAATTTGACATTCTGATTCAAATACCCAGTGTATTTGGATCTAGGACAAGAATTTTCAACTAAGAGGCCTGGTTCACTGAAAGTCCATGGAAAGGATGAAGAGTATATTCAAAGTGGCAGTGTATTTAGTGTATACTCTGTTATCACATAACCTGGCAGTGGGAAAGCTCCTTTTTTAAATTCAAAATCAAGTCCAATTATTAAATGTTTAGTTCTAACTTTCTGGTTGGCTACTCAGCTCTAAACTACTCAATTAGATAGCTTTTTTTTTCATACTGCTGTTCATTTACGTTACATGGAGTATAGGAATGTGGCCTTTGCTGAAAGAAATCTCAAGAAAACCCTGGATATACGAAGAAAGCTGCAAGAATAATAAGAAGTTGAAATGTGCTATAACAAAAATCTCCTAATCTGTAAAGGTGATATTGACTGAAATATCTTGGGGAGGGGTGGGGGGCAAAAGGATTGTTTTATAAAAGCTGTTTTAATTGAATTGTATTCTGCTCCAACTCAAAATTGTAGGAAATACAAACTAATAGTTTTTCCCTTAGTAAGCCAGATCCAGAAAAAATGATTACATTACATTAACTCTTTTTTGTTTCAAACATATTAACAGTTAAATAAATCCAGTTGAAAGATGTAATGAAAGTGCTGCAACAACAGATTTTATATTGCAGCAAAGTTTGCAAAATGAAGTAAACATTATTTTATTAGGTTTAACTTAGGGAATTTTGCGAAGTTGGTTATTCATTTATATATTGATTTGTGGCTGAATGTAATTCTAAGCATCTTGACTTTTGGTTGAGTGTTTTGCTTACCAATGGAAATTTATTTCCATATTGCTGACTCTTTTATCAGGTTACCAACGCCTGCGTTTGGAAAATCTGGGAAGAAATCCGTCCTATACTCTTAGCTATTGATTTGCAGCATAAGTGACTTGCTTATATACTTTAAAAACGTTAAAGGTTATTTCAACTCAAAGTATATTTTTGCTTTTGTATATTAATTTTTTTTTTAACAACCTTAACCCAAATTGTATTGAAGTGTATACCAATAAATGAGGAAATAGATTTGTATTATGCACTTAAGTTTGGGTAGCTATCTTTTAAGCATGTCTCATTAAAGTGCAGTTTTAAAGGCATTTAAAAATAAGTGTTTTGTGACAATTATAAATTTCTCATTCAGATGGCTTACAGTTTTGAAATTCTAATCTAAGTGTTTGCTAAGGGTCACGTCAGAAAAGCCTCCCACTGCCACTGTAAAATTACAAGAAGCAGCAAACCTAAAGATAATAGGAAAATAAAATTATTTCTACAAGATTCTTCCTCTGATTTTCCACCCTATTCCCTCCGTGAGATGTGTCTTCCATTGTAACGATTCTGTCCTAACATATGGAGAGGTCTAACAAAACAAGAAATTGCAGCTGATGCTTTGTAATGGAGGTGAAAAGGTCACTAGGATTGTGCTACTGCTAATTCACCCTTTCAAAAGCTACAGCAGGGAACCCATAATGATAAAAGCCAGGGCAATGGGTTTCTAGCAATGAAATTGCTAACCTAAAAATTATAAATTCGCTTAGAAAAAAATAAAAATATAGGGTGATTTAGAGTTGTGCAGATATGTAAGGTGGAGTTGGTATATTTACTTATTTTTTATTAATATGTATGTAAAATGTTATTCTGGTGCAGCAGCAAGGCTGACCATAATGAGTCAGATTTGTTTTGTTGCCACTGAAGTCCTCTGAGCAGTGATTGAATGATGGCTGCCATGTACTGGCTGTACTGCTAGATGGAAAGTAATTGCAGCAAACAGTAATTTTAGACCCCTTTGTTTCCTTTGCAGCCTCCGCTGGACGCAGAAGGTACCCAATTAGGAGAATTCACCACATTGATTGACTATTGTGGGGGGTTAGTGAGTTAGCAGTATAAACACAGTTGATTACTATTCACCAACTGCCTGATTTTTTGATTGCTGGAATAATGCTGCCCAATGCTAGTCAGTAGATGGCAAGCATCACTGGTATTGTCCCAGGCTGTTAATAGGATTAATGAGGTCACTATTTATATTCTGCGTAGCTACAGCTTTACTGAAAGCAGAAGGACTGCACAATGGTGACCTCTGACAGCAGAGGTAATTACAGGCCATACCAAATTACGAACTCTGCCACTTGAAACTATTTGGCTAAATTCTATGAAGTTTCAGAAAGTGAATAAACTTTTTGAGAATTTTGAATTTTCTAACATCACTCCAAGGATAGAGGTGCTTTTCTTTATTGCCATTCCTGTTTGGAGAAATGCCTTTGTGCATGGTTGACTGTTGTGTACTGTGACTTGCCATAGCCATGTGACCTCTGAGTCATGTGACCTCTGATGTCATTCCTTTGTGAGTCAAGGATCGCGGCAGAAGCCATTTTACTCACCACATGGAATATGGTGTCAGGAATGTGCAGTTGAATTTGAGTGGATTTTGATAGCTGGAAGAAAGCCAGCATTGTAAGAAATATCAGAGAATAATTAAAGCTTCAGTCTGCAACTTTGTACTGGACATTGACTGCTGGGTGAGACAGTATGGCTTTGAATATTCCAGTACTGGCTCCTATGGTGATGAAGGCAAATTTGAGAATGAATTGGAAATTCCTCCAGTCTCAATGGCAGAACTATGAAATTGCCACAGAGTTGAACAAAAACCTGAACAATTAAGAGTGGCCACTCTGTTATCAGTGCTGGGGAAAGAGTGTTACAAGTTGTATTGCACCCTCGACCTCACTGAGGAGCAAAAAAGCCAGTCCTATTTGGATACCTTGAAGATCCACTTTTACGCTACTAATGTTATTTAAGAACGCTACATGTTCAACATCAGAGCTCAGGAAGAGGGGAGAATATTGATCAGCATGTGAGTGCTGTAAGACATCTAGCTGAATCTTGTGAGTTTGGACAACTGAAGAATGATCTGGTAAGAGATAGGATTGCCTTAGGAACAAGAGATCCCACCATGAGAGCACATCTGCTGAGAGAAGAGAAACATTCTCAGGAAAGTTATTGACATATGCAGAAGCTCTGAAGTGATTAATCAGCTGAAGAGTATTGATGGGAGAACTGATGAGTCTTTGCACTATGCAGAGGCAGTTCAGGCCTGCCAAGCACAAGACAAAGGAGAAAAGGAAGAACTATTTACAGTAGGGCTAGCAGAAAGATCAAGGCCAGAGTACTGGCTGTAAATAATGTGGAGGATCCCATACAAAAGATAAAGAAGTATGTCCGGCATGGAGAAAGCAGTGTGCTAACTGCAAGAAGCTGAATCACTTTGCATGCAAGTATTTAGATGGAAAGATGAAAAGCAAGCCTATGAAAATGGTTGCTGGAGAGGTGTCAGGCAATGATTCTAACAAATCACTCTATACTATACAGCATAGAATAAGATGGCACTGTCAAGTCACAAGGTGAAAAATGGTTTGTGACTATTGGAATGATGACTGCAGAGGGAGACCATCAAGTTAATGTGAAGTGTCAGATAGACACTGGTGCTACATGCAACATTGTGAGCTTCACAGACCCATGTGAAGTTGCTCAAGATGGTGACCCAAAAATGAAGCCGTCGAAGATAAAGCTGAGGCTGTATCATGGAATGATGCTCACCCCAAGAGGGAAAACTAAGCTGAAAATCCAATGCGATGGGAAGAAAGAAGATACACAGTTCCAGATAATAGGAACTAAACAAAATCCCCTCACGTCAGCTGAAACAAGTCAAAAGCTCGGACTGGTAACCCTCCATGTAGCAGAAGAGATTTGCAGTGTTTCACATAGCACCAAGCCATTGACTGCTGAACAGATCCTGAAAAATTACATAGATGTTTTCACAGGTCTTAGATATCTCCCTGGTGCATATCATCTTACCGTAGATGGGAGTGTGAGACCAACTCAGCATCTTCTCAGGAGCGTTCCAGTTGCCCTCAAGTCCAGCCTGAAAGGCAAAATATAGAGGAGTTTGAAAAGATGGGAATAATCAAGAAATTGACAATTCCTACAGACTGGATTAGCATCATGGTAGCAGTGAAAAAACCTGGAAAGCTGAGAATATGCATAGATCCAAAGGACCTCAATATAGCTTTGAAGAGATCCCACTAACCATGCCAACCATTGAAGAAATTTTGCCGCAATTTGCCAAGGCAATAATCATTACCACCCTAAATGCGAAGCATGGATATTGGCAAGTGAAGTTGGATAAAAGCAGCAGTTCTCTGACTGCGTTCTGAACACCAATTGGAAAGTACAGATGGGTTGCGCATGCTATTTTCAATTCCTACTGCTCTGGAAGAGACAGTATGAATTAGTCAATGATCTTCCAGGAGTGGAAGTGATCATGAATGATCTGTTAGTCTATAGATGGGGAGATACGATGAAAGAAGCCATCACAGACCATGATCCAAATCTAGTGAGATTGCTAGAAAGAACTCACCATATGAATCTGAAACTGAACAAGAAAAAACTGCAACTAAAGATGACTGAAGTCAAGTACATAGGCCATGTGTGACAGTGAAAGGACTACACCCTGATCCTGATAAGGTATGAGCTGTGGCAGGGATACAGCAACCAACAGAAGTGAAGGCGGTTCAACTGTTTGTAGGATTTATAAATTACCAAGCAAAGTTCTTGCCCAAATTGTCATCAGAGTGTGAACCTCTCGGCAAGCTCACTGCAAAGAATGTTCAGTGGTATTGGGGCAACCCAAGAACAAGAAGCAGCTTTCACTTGTATCAAACAACTAACAACCACAGTGCTGAGGTACTATATGACCAAGTCATCCTTTAGCATGATGCCAGCAAAACAGGACTTGGAGCAATCCTCACGCAGCAAGGATAACTAGTTGCGATTGCATCCAGACCTGATGCATCCTGAAAACTGAATGACACTATGACTAGATGGAGAAACAGTGTCTTTGCTTGTGAGCATTTTAATCAGTACCTGTTTGGGAGAGACAAAGTGATGGTAGAATCTGATCACAAGCCACTTCGAAGCATCTTTCTCAAACTGTTTTTATCCACTCTAAAGCATCTGCAACGTATTTTACTTCATTTGCAAAGACATCATTTGGAAATGAAGTACAGACAGGGGAAGCAGATGTATCTTGCTGACATGCTGTCAAGAGCCACAGTCCCTCTGAAGGAAGTTAATGACCCTAGTACAGAGTGTGAAATTCAACAAGAAGCAACGGCATGACATGCTCTAGAAGTCATCAACCCAACAGAGACATTGAATTTTTTTTATTCATTCACGGGATGAGGGCTTCGCTGGCTGGGTCAGCATTTATTGCCCATCCCTAGTTGCCCTTGAGAAGATGGTGGTGAGCTGCCTTCTTGAACCGCTGCAGTCCATGTGGCGTAGGTACACCCACAGTGCTGTTAGGAAGGAAGTTCCAGCGACAGTGAAGGTATGGTGATATATTTCCAAGTCAGGATGGTGAGTGACTTGGAGGAGAGCTTCCAGGTGGTGGTGTTCCCATCTATCTGCTGCACTTGTGAATCTAAGAGACAAGCACCTTGCTCAGATCAAGCAAACTATGCAACAAGATGCAACTTTCCAAATGCTACAGGAAGTAGTGATGAAAGGATGGCCTGAAACCATAAGGACACACCTATTGCTGTAAAAGAGTATTGAGCATACAGAGATAAAGTGATTGCCCAAGGTGGCATCTTGTACAATGGAACTAAAGTCATTATTCCTAAGGAGTTCAGAAAGGAGATGCCGTAGCACATCCATACAAGCCATCATGAAATCGAGTCTCATCTGAGGAAGGCAAGAGAAGTGCTCTACTGGCTAAACTTGAGAGATGAGACTAAGGGCCATATCAGCCAGTGCAGTGCTTGTAATGAAGATCAAGCTAAGCAAGCTAAAGAGCTATTCATGATTCATGACATCCCAGACAGACCTTGGATGAAGCTTGGAGCAGACCTCTTCACTTTCTTTGGAACTGACTATCTCGGCACCACTGTCTACTATTCCGACTACTGGGAGTTAGACAAGCTAATGTCAATGACTTTCAGTGAGATCGTATAATGCCTGAAAGCACACTTCAGTCATCATGGTATTCTCAACACTGTGATTGAGCAACAATGGTCTTCAGGTCACAAGTGAAGAATTCAAGCACTTCATGAATGATTGGGAAATTAAGCACTACGCATCATCTCCACACTATCCCAAATCAAATGAAAAGGCTGAGGCAGCGGTAAAAATTCCCAAGGCATCATCAAAAAATGGAGTAGATCCAGCACAGGTATGTACAAGGCAATCTTAGAGTGGGAAAACACACCTACTGAGGGCAAGGAAAGTAATCCAATCAAACGGTTTATTCAGGGCACACCCAAACTACTCTTCCTGTATCTGAAAGCCAGAAGTATTAACAGGATTGAATGACAAAATCAAAGTAAAATGACAAAGTCAAATTTCACTTTGATAAAGTGGCCAAATCATTGCCAGAGTTGAAAGTTGGAGAGCTGGTAAGAGTACAAACATTCAAGGCACTCAACAAAATCCTGCTGTGTAAAGCAGTTATCACCTCAATCATATACAGTGAAAGTGAATGACCAGATATATTGCTGCAGCCGCGGGAACAAACTTGCAACCTGAGAAGCTGCTTCTTCATAACAGACAACTGATGGGGAAGAGTTGATTCCGCCAACTGAACAAGGAACATAACGACCATCATTCCCAGAGGTCAACTGCTCCCCAACAAATGCAATGGATCAGCAGTAACACTCGTCATGGCAACAACATTCCCCAGACAGGCAATGTCACCCCAGGAACCAGCAGATATCAGGTGAAGAACCAATAACAACCTGCACGCATGCCATTAGAAGATCTGAATTTAAAGATTATGGTCTGGAGGCTCATACCTGGAATGTACCTAAGCAGATGCGCTGAGGGACCGCGCCCCCCACACCCAGAAGCCCCCATGCAAGGGTTGCTTGGGAAAGGCCCAGGAAGCTCAAACTTCCAATGGGCAATTACCAGGCACTGGGAATCATCCAATACAATTTAAATCAGAGACGTTGGATGGTTCTAACTGTCTTGGCAGAATAGTTACCCAGGAAAGGTTAGAAAAATTAAAACCACTTCTAACTCCTGGGTAATTATAATACTGATCCCATGCCCCACCCCCTAAACCCCCATGGGATCCCCCGACTACACACCCATCCCCTCAACTGTCCCCCAAACCCCCCAACTATCCCCGACACCCCAACAACCCCCACCCCCGACTACCCTTCGCATCCTCTTGAATAACCTATCAACCCCACTGACTACATCCAATGCTACCCATCAAGGATTGAGACTGAAGCCATTTTAACCACCACATGGAACAATTCACAAATGGAAATTAAACAAAATAGAGTTTCTGTCTTGTTATTTATTATTTTCCTTCACTTTGCTCTTCTTTCCTCAGTCTACAACATTGCTATCCTGGGAAATTATGTATGAGAGTTCACACTTAATCAACTCAGAGTCCTGGTCCATGATCTCTTCTTTCTGGGATTAGTGCCATCCAAAGGCATTAAAGCCAGTGACTGGGTGAGGAAGGCATATTGCAGCAGAGAGATTTGACCAGGTTGTCAGCTCAAGCTTCAGAAAGCCACGGGGAAGTAGTTCTACCAGAGTTGCTGCTATTGTGCTTTGATATTCTGCAATAGTGAAGGAAAAAAATACTACAGCTGCAAAGCTTCGCATGTGGGGCGGAATCATCCCAGATTTGCACTAAGTATGGTAGCGGACGTGAAAAACGACGTTTTATCTGCCGGCAGCAATGGCAGGTTTTCACGCCATATCTTCCGCTTCCCGCCTCATTAACTATGCAGCCACGGGAAACATGCCATCTCACTGGCGGGCAGCCTCTGAATCGCCCATCACGCCGTTACCTCACCGTTTTCTCATTCCGGGTGCCATATCTAAACTGCAGCCATGCACACAGTTCAATGTTTACAACTCAGGACTGTTCCAGTGAAGACATAGCCCTGAAAGCCAAGAAGAGTTCAGTGACCCTTCACTGGAAAGCCTTTTGGAGGCCTGCCATGACGTCCTTCACCTCCACAGAAGGTCCAGCAATCTTACCACTCTGGCGTGGGAGGCAGTGGCAAAGGTGGTCAGTGCCATCGCCGCACAGAAGAGGTTGGCCATCCAGTGCAGAAGGACTATGAATGATCTCATCCATGCTGCCAAGGTAAGGCCCACACATTCACTGGCATCTCACTGCCAGCTCAAGGGACATCAGCATTCACTCCCTCACACACACCCTCACATCTCTATCTGACCTCATCTCCTCTGGAGACTATCTCCTCAGCCCTCACCATATTGAGGCCAATTGCACAGATCAACATGTGCCCCCACACAAACCCTGGGATACCCCCCTTCGCCAGTACAGCCCTCGCCCTGCAGCATCTTCCCTTGCCTGAGGCCATTTATCCCCCTTCCCCAAGCAAGCCCTAGCCCTGCAGTCATTGAAAGGCCACCCCCACCTTACAGCTGGTCTGGTAGGTAGAGATCTGCCCGTGAGCCCCCCTAAAAGTGATGTGGTGCTGCCTGCGAAGCCTGGCACTGAGGACCACGAGTGCTACCCGAAGCAAGGTAGGCAAACAAACCTTGAAGTCCCAAGTGAAGTGCCGCTCACCAGGTGCATGTCACTTATGTACAGTTGTGAAATATGTCGGTGTGCAATCACACCGAAGTGCCAGGATGATCCAGCATGGGGGGACGATTCTAACAAGCACGGCTTATAATGAGATGCTAAAGTATTGAAATTAGGGCCAGGATTTTATGACCCCTCTAACCCAGTGGGATATTACAGTCCTACTGAACTGAATGGAAATTTAAATGGCTCGCCGCATCCACTAGGTGGAGACAAGCTGCAGTGGGGCAGTAAAATCCTGGCCTAGGTTCCCGACATGCGGCAATGGGAAATGCGGCCCGCCATTGACAGGTGGAGCGGACAATCACAAACTGGTTTCACGACGGTGTGAAACCAATTTTTGGCCTTCTCACCATATTGCCCGTTCACACGATGAAACACATCACCGCCAACTGGAATGGAAAATTCCGCCCATTGTTGCAGCGTAGGAAACACGGCAGCAAATTTGCACACAGCAAAGTCCCACCAACAGCAATATGATAATGAGCAGGTAATCTGTTTCAGATTAACCTGTGTCATGACTCCCAACGTCAGCCTCAACCCAGAAGTGGCCATGACAGGATGTCATCATGATCTTCTTGGAGGTGGCCAATTAAGAAGTCAGCCAAATCTGCCCATTGCCAACAGGTGCAGAAAATTCCACCCATAGGTTTCCTATGTCGAACTAACTCTATGGGATTTTTCTGTTGTATGCAGAAGTTCAAACACAGAGCTAACCATGACTTAACACACTAGTAAACCCACATCTAAGAGTGCAGAATGGTCATCAGCCTAGACATTAGAATTTTAGTCTAAATGTTCCAATTCCTTCTCTATTTAAAGCAACCACTAGGATCAGATCTCACCCCTATTACTTTACAGCATGGTGTCATTAAAAATAAAACAAATTAATTGTCAGATGTCCATAAAAGAGTCCAAAAAGTAAATTGTATTTATGTGTCAAGAGTATGCTGATGTTTTCATAGGATTTAGGGACCATTCTCCATCTTCAACCATGCCTGTATTTAATATTAGATGTTTTGTTTCATTGTTTAACATCTACCTGTTAACAATAAAAAGAACTATCCAATATGTTTGTCTCTAGTGTTACATTTTTCAATAGTCACTTCTGAAATATTATAATTGAAGGTGTGATGTGGGACAGCAAACAAAAATATGTCATTGAAATATCAAGATAAAGGACCAGATTTTCTCTTCTTACACATGCCTGGAAATGGTTCATATTTTGGTAAAATGATGGCTGTGGGGCCACAATTTCAAAATTTCCACTGCATTCCCGATGCATGCTCTCTTCCCCTAGGCAGGACATCGGCATTCTAAAGGCCTGGGGAAATTTGAATTGAATGCTTCACATTATTTTGGTCACAATGGGAGGGATTTGTAAGCCTGTGGGAACCACACCAGGCCAGTCATTTTGTGAACCTTGGGGGAAGCCTGCTGAGGAGTCAGGAACATTCTGACAGGTAAGTTTAAAAGGTCTTGGCAACCTCAAATGTCAATGTTGGATCCTGTCTGATAAGTTAGATGTGTTTTTAATGCAGTGATTGGTCATAGGGCTCTGTGCTGAAAAGATCAGTTGACCATTACATTGACATGCATTGTGTATGTATTGAGATGCATAAGAATACTTTTCATATTGCAGAAAATGCTCTTATGCATTCAAAACTATTGAAAATCGTGCTAGGAAATGCTGCTGACATGATCTGAATAATTATTTAAAAGGCCAGACTGCAGAAGGTTAGAAAAGAAATAACCATCTACTTTTGGACTTCTTTGGACAACAGGCCATCTGCTGTAGCTTAGAAAAAAACTAGCTATCTGTTCCTTCAGTTTCAAAAACAATCTATTGTATTGAGCTCTAATGGTTTGTTGGCACAACTGGGGCCATTATGAATGCTTGGCTGAGTTGCAAAAAATAAAAATTGCTCTGAGCACAGGATGGGATTGTTGTCCAGGGGACTCAGAGCTTTGTGTGACTGACAGTTTTATTAGGTTATTATAGGATTATCTTTCTTTGATTTGTTTTTGAGTGGATGTTTATCAATTTTCACAAGTTTAAAATCACTTAGGAGGATTTCATTCTTTTTTCAGTAGGACTAGTTTTTTTCACTGAAATATGAATGGATGTGTGTTTGATTGACAGTTTCAAGAAAGAGGTTCATTGTTTGTAAAATCCATTTCAAAGGCTTTCAATTGATGTTACATGGTTCATGAGGAATGTACAGAGTGAATATTGCATGCGTGGCTATGGAGGATACATGGGGGAGGAATGGAGGGGGTATGTGGATAGTGGGGGAATGAGACATGGAAGTTTATGGAGGATGCATGGGGCATGGAGAGGGAATTTGAGGGGCATGAAGGGGGAATTGGAGGGGCATGAAGGGGCCTGCGGTATGCAGGGGTTAAGGAGGATGGATGGCAGTCATGGAGGGGTTATGGGGAGGTATGGAGCTTGGGAGGGTATTGGGTTTTGGAGGTTTCATGGAAGAAAGATGGAGGGGTATGGGGCATGGAATGGAAATGGAGGGGGCATAGAGGGTGGGTATGAGGGATAGGAGCCTTACAACCATACAGAGGACTGGGCCAATGTCTCAGAAAGCCAAGGCAGGCCTTCTAACCAGCCTGCCTCAACACCTGTCCTGGCACCCGCCTACCTCCTTTGCTGTTCAGGCCTGCCTAGGGAAGCAGCAAACTTCAACCTTTGCTGCCCACGTTTCACAGGACGAAAACTCTGGGAGTGTGAGGAGGTATCGGGTTCAGAATCACGAAGCCGGGAAACTGCCCAACTTCCCAAAGCATTTCCCAAAGCAGAGGGGATGATCCAGCCGATAACCATGAAATCATTTTTGTATCTCTTTAACCTGTTACGGTAGCAATTCCCAAGAAAAACAATTAAATAATAATTCAACTCGAATGCATAATGAATTGTTTCATAAAACTGTTATATTTTAATGAAAATAAATTTTATGATTTTTGTTAATAAAAAATCATAAAATTTCATTATTCCATCAATGGTTATCATGATTCTTCTCTCCCTCCTGCACTTTGTTCTGTTACCCAATTAGATAAATACTTAGGCCCAGAACATCTGGTCTTCGGATTGTCGCACCGCAGAGTTACCCCCAAAGATGCTCGGGGGTAACCCTTGGAAGTCCCAACCCAAGGGCTCTGCGGGAATTTCCTGGGAAGTTTCAACTGCTGTTGGGCAATTACCCTCCGAAACGCTGAGTTTAAATTTAGAAACCTCGCAAAGAGCCTGCAATTTTCTTATGACGTAGCGGATGATGTGTGCCAAATGGACCAAATCCACAAGGGAAACTTGGCCACATTATCACAGCGATTATGCAATTTGTATTTATTATGAGAAGATGTGTGCACTGAATTCAGAAGTAATGAGTCCACTAAGACTTTCAGAGATTTTAAAATGTAAATTAAAATATCTATTAACAAAATAAAAGATTTCAAGCACATATATCAAACTACAATTACTCAATAATATAATAACTCCTAAAATTCCTAATTAATCTGACACCCAGTTACAGACCCCCTTTACTGCAACAGTCCAAAACAGATTTTAGATTTTTTTAAAACCCAGCAAATTAGCACAGTACCCACTTGACAGTGAAATTCCAAATGGCTTTCTCCAACTTCAGTTACTGGACACAGCAGAGTTATGCACAAATGGCTGGAGGCTTCTTCGAGGCTGTTTCACACACTCCTGTTAGATCTTACATAGCCTCCAACATAGCCTTTCATTCTCCTTTATATATGTTTATCTCTTTAATGTGTAAATTCCATTGTTCCATATATCTTTGGAACTGAACTTTTCCCATAATATAAAAACCTTCATGTTGCCAATATTGTCAGTAAGCTTTGGGAAAAATAAACACACTGCTCAGCCTTGCTTATCTGGCTAGTTGTAAACAGAATAACATCCTTTGAAATCCAAGCAATCCCTTCACACCTCACATGCTAAAACAGCACCCATGTTTATTCATTAGCATTTCAAGTACATTTCTACACCTAGCTACTTTTGATAATTTTAAGCTTGCAATCTCCCTGACTCTAAATGTAATTAAATCACACAGACAGAACCATCTACACTCACACCCATAAACCTACTTTACAACAAACTAGAAAAATATTGTGAAAATTATTATACTTTCGTAATAATGACATCAATAGTTACCCAGAAAAAGTTAGAAGAATTAAAACCACTTCTAGCTTTTGAGTAACTATTGTACAGACCCACCCCAATCCCCATGGGACTACCCCCCCCAATCCTGGATCCCCAGGTGACTTCCCAACCGCCCCCCCATGACTGCCCCTCTGGGACTCCCGCACCCCACGGGACTCCCCCACCCCTGACTACCTACTCCACGGGATTCTCCCCCCACTGGACTACACCCTCCTCATGGGAGCCCCACTCCCACAGGGCTTCCCCCCCCCAAGGGATTCATCCCAATGGGACTCCCCCACCCCAATGGGACCCCTCCAACCCTGACTACCGACCCCACAGGATTACCCCCATGGGACTCCAAACCTCACAGGACTCCCCCCATCACGGGACTTCCCCCATGGGATTCCCCTCCACAGCACACCCCCAAACAGGACTACCACCCCCCGCCCGACCCGACCTGACTTCATACCGCTGACTGCCTGACCTCCCCCACCGACCAGCGACTGCCCAACAGGGCCCCAACCATTCCCTCCAACTGCCCGACCTCCTACTAACTGCCCAACCAACCCCGCCCAACAGCCCGAGCCCCCAACTGCCTGAACCCTCTGACTGTCTGACCCCCCTCAACTGCCCAAACCCCCGACTGCCCGACCATCTTCCAACTGCCTGACCCCCAACCCAACTGGCCAACTCCTTCCCCGACTGCCAGACCACCCCCCTACCACCCAAATCTACCGACTTACCTGACAAACCTACCTTCTCCCAGGTTTGGAAGTGGCTGGACCTTTAAACTCACCTCATTTATGGCAACTAGTGCTGTAAAAAAGAGGAATGGCCTCCTTGTGTCCGACTTTGAAGCCCTTAACAGAAAACGCCAGGAACCCACTGCCCTGCACAGTTCTCACCCAGCCTGGGTCAGAAAGTTATGCAGCAAAGAATTGAACGAATTTGAAGATAAGAAAGTAGGAGTGGAGAGGCAATCCGACTCTGATTGCCACTCCGTGGAAGTTCAGGCCCAGTATAATACATTATTCTTTCTTTGTGATTTTTGAATGCATTTGTGTTTGTTTACACAAGATTAAGGGCAAAATCATCCCAGGTTTGCACTTAAGTGCGGTAGCGAATGGGAAAAAGGACATTTTACCCACTGGCCCCAATGGCAGCTTTTCATACCATATCGTCCCATTCCTGGCGCATCCCGTCTCTTATTAATGCATTCCTGGGAAACATGCCAGGCCACTGTCGGGACGGCCACCTCACTGTCACCTCAGGCCTTAAATAATCCGGGCGCCATATTTAAAAGCCGCCCCTGCAGAGCTGGTACTCTCTAATGCACCGGAAGCTGCTGGAAACTCATGGCTGCCAGAAGGAGGAAACATGTTGCCCCGAAATTTAGCAAAGCCTCCCTCACACGCCTACTGGATGTAGTAGAGTCCCGCTGCAAAGCCCTCTACCCTGCTCTGGGCGAGACCAGCAAGCAAGGTGACAAATCCAGCATGAGAGATGGTGGCAGTGTGGTCAGCGCCAACACCTTGCAAAAGAGGGCACCCACCCAGTACCACAAGAGGATGAATGACCTCCTCCATTCTGCCAGGTTAAGTCATTCTTCTCATCACTCAATTCATACACTCACAAACCCATCACACAATCCACTGGGATCTCACTCACTGCCAGTTCAAGGGACATCACCACTTATTCTCTCACCCGCACCTTCATCCGGCCTGCGGATCATGTCCTCATCCCATCCATGGCACCACTCACCATCCACACATGCCAAGCATTCTTCTCACCTGGCCTGGCAGGCATCCTGCTTACACTCTCTCCATCTGTATTCATGCAGGACAGGCTTGTACATAATAAAGGGAGAGGTCACAGACTGGTGGAGGAATGCTTGACATCAAGGTCCAAACAGACTTTGAAAAAAGAGCCATCTAGCTGGCTGGCGATGATCTGGACTGTTCCTATGCTGACGGTGAGGTCGGCGGTGCTCAACCAAGTGAGAACCCAGCAGCGCAGCATCCAGCAGACAACCATGCTGTGAATCAGTTCCCCTGTTCCGCAGTCCCCTGCCATGCACTAATTATCTCTCCCTGCTTTCACAGGCACATCTGGGAAGCAACCGAGGGGGGCCACGATCCAGGTCCTCGACTCAAGCCCCAAAGATACCTTTGAAGAAGAATCTGATGACACCCTCATTGAGGACCCATAACAGCGCTCACCCACACCCTCCACCAGCACAGAGACACACACCTCAGTGGGACCTAGCTCTAGAGTAGCCTCAGGGTCACAATCTAGTGAGCACATCACACTGTCTGATCCAGAGCAGGCAGCAGCAACAGGGACTTCCCAGGTTTCCAGCCTTTGAAGGACCGCTGGAGGCCAGAAATCTGCTGAGTCCAAGTCAGATGAGAAGCCTCTGGACTCGGTCATACCTCATACCTCATACCTTTGCTGGAGCTGCAACTTCAGGAAGGAATGTCCGCCGCACTCCTCAGATTGCAAGGAGTGATGAAGGAGTCCATCCACCTTCATTCTGAGGTGATAGTGCCTACATGTCAAAGCACCTTGGTCCAGGACATTGGTCCTGCACTACAGCGTGGGCTGAACTCCATCGCTGACACTATAGATGGCCTCTAACAGTGTCAACACGAGAGGGGTACCGGGCAGATTGATCTCACTCCAGCTACCCCTTCTCGTCAAGGAGTCAGACAGGGGCCCTCGGGCACCCATAGGCAGGAGGATCATCAGGTGCACACCCTGGGGGATCCACCCAGGTGACTCCAGGAGTGTCCGGCCCATCCGAATCCCCTCTTCCTGTGACCCCATAAGCTCCAGCTCCACAGACTGAGGAGGGTACCACTGACACATAGCAGGTCCCTGAAGGCAAGCCTGGGCCCTCTAGGTCTCAGCCTTCCAGAAGACGCCTGTCAAGGTCATCACAGACAGGGCGTCGCAGTCAGCAGGCTGCCTCCACCTCCACAGTGGATGTCAGGGGAGCACCGCGGCAGGGTTAGGAAGGTTAAGAAAATGTAGTTTCACCATGTGGACATGGGCGCTAATCACTTGTACATAATGTTGACTATTGTAAATAAACCCCCAACAATGTCACCCTGTCTATGGTTCCTTGTTATGATGAGCAGTGTTTGTGTCAGTCCAAAGTGAAAGCTTCGTTCCTGCACAAGGTAAAGGCAGGTCTCTCAGTCCAGGGCCCCCTTCCTGTGATTTGTGCAACCTTCCCAGCACATTGATGATGTGCCTTCACAGTCATTGGACACATCAGTCATGCCTGCACCTCAATGGGGCTCATCATTGCTGCCAGAGTGTCCTGGGCCGGTGGCACAGAGTTCCCTCATTCTCTCTGTGTGATCTCAGCACTTTTGAGGTGTAAATGGCCCCCATCTCTTCAGCATCTGTGTCCAGTGACAGTGCGGTCCTGAAGAGTTCAGCTCATGAAGGATGCCACAGGTTCAGGAGAAGTTAAAGTTTCCCCACTGCATCTCCATGATGTGACCCTGTTCACAGAGCGCAAGTGAGGTGCCATCAGCCAGACAGGAGTCAGACATTCACATAAGCTATGTGAGGATCTATGGAGTGTCCCCACTGCATGTCATCATCGTCTTCCTGGAATGTAGGGACTATGGGAATCCGCTGCGTCTCCATGACAGGAACCTTAACACAGAGGGTATGTGTGCTGCCATCAGCTAATCAGAAGTCAAACATTTACAGATGCAGTGTGAGGATCTATGGAGTGTCCTCACTGCATGTTGGCATCATCCTCCATGAATCTAGCAGCTATGAGGACCTCCCAAGCATGCCTGCCTCATCTGGACAATGCAAAGGCCTCATCGCCATCATCCTCACTTTCGAGGACTTCATCACCCTCAGCCCCGTTGACTTCCTCTTCATCAGAGGAGAACTCCAACTCCTGCATCTCCTCCTCAAGCAACTCCTCTCCCTGTTGCAGCGCCAGGTTGTGAAGGGCGCAGCAGGCATCAATGTGTGACGCCCTCTGTGGACAATATTGCAGGGCTCCACCAGACCGGTTCAGGCACCAGAACCTCATTTTCAACATCCCAATGGTTTGGTCCACCAAAGTGCAAGTTGCAGCATGAGCCTCGTTCTACCTTCTCTCTGCGCAGTCTGAGGCCGCTGCACATGCATCATCAGCCAAGTCCTTTACAGGTCGGCCTTGTCCCTGAAGAGCCAATCCTTCAGTCTCTGTGGACCCTGGAAGACGTCAGGGATCTGAGACCTACTGAGAATGTAGGAGTCGTGAACGCTATCTGGAAATCGTGTGCAGACCTGTAGGATGCATTTGTGGTGGTTGAACACCAACTGAACATTCAGCAAGTGGGAGCCCTTGACATAGTTGACTGCTTGTTGCCACGGAGATCTGAGTGCCAAATGAGTGCAGTCGAATGCACCCTGCACTTGTGGGAAACCTGTGATCTGCACAAATCCCTTTGCTCCTGGCTTTCCTGATCCCAGGCAAAATTCACAAAGTTGTGTGCTTTTGTAAGTACAGCATCTGTGACCTCCTGGATGCACTTGTGCGTGGAGGCTTGCGAGATCCCGCAGAGATCACCTGTGGAGCCTTGGACGGAGCCACTAGCGTAAAAATTGAGCACCGCGGTCACTTTGACGGCCACTGGCAGTGGATGCCCTCCATGTCCCTGTGGTGCCAAATCCTGGCAGATATGACCAACCAGTTCCCTGGACATGTGCTGTCTTCCGCAACACTGGTTCTCGGTCAAGTGCATGAATGACAAGTACTGTCTGTATACCCTGAGTTTAGCTAGACGCCGACCTGCGAAAGTTCACTATGGCTCTTCAGCGGCATGTGGAGGAGCTCCCCCGCCCCCTCCTCTAGAGGGTGCTGTTCCTCCCTTTGCCCAGCCAGGCACCTCTGTCCCTCTCTTCTCCTTCATCTCCACTTCCTGTAAGCTGTGATGCATACAGCTAGGTCACCAGGCTCCATGTTCCTGATGTACTCCTCCTGCAGGATAAAAGACTGCACTGCAAGGCTGTGCTGTTGGCCTGAACCATGGGGGAGACTGGTCCAAAACTTAATGAAGAAATTGCAAGGAGCTGTGAGCTCCTCCACCAGTGACTGCTCCAAGGCCAGCTTTTGTAAGGAGATTGTACAAGTTGCCCAGTCATCCAATTATTATGCAGCCCCCTAAAACGTTCATTAATTTGCAGTCTGTGTCTGAAGGGTGCAAAGTTCAGGAGCATTAGGTGGCACTTTCATGTCTCTGCATTGCTTGGATGGGCAGGAAAACTAGATGCCCCACTCCAAACATGTTAATGTGGCTGCATCTGAACTGTCTTAGTTGAGGAAGAATGCTCACTTTATACAAGGTTTCCCTACTGCGTGGCCACTTTCCCCCATGCACCCCCCACCCCCCACATGTGCTTGTCCACTACCATTAGACCATGCTGTCTTGCCCCCCCCCCACCCCATCTCGCCCCAACCACAGTGCAGCCCTTGCTCCAGCACCACATTGTCAGCCAGCTGGGAAAAAGGGACATGCCTGTGCCCTCGCCTGAATGTGTGGCGGCTCTTCTTTAAAGTCAAACCAGCGACCCTCGACAGTGCTGCGCCACATTAGTGCGCACTCACCTCCGAGTTCCCCTCGAAGTTCAGCTCACCTGGTGCCCGCTTTTTTAATGCTGTTCTGAATTCACGCCGACATGGGAGGATGATTCCGACGGGCAGGCAAGATGATGAGATGCAAATGCATTGAAACTAGGTTCCTGATGTCGAATGGCGGGAAACATGGCCCGCCATTAATGGGCGGAGCGGATGATTGTAAACTGGTTTCACGACAGCGTGAAACCGATTCTTGGCCTTCTCGTCACATTGTCCGCTCATGCCCACCATGACGCCTGATGCCAACGGGGACAAAAAACACTGGCCTAAGAGTTGTGCACTGGATGAAAGCTTTTGACATTGATATCATGAATGTGGTTGACTGGCACTTTTTGAAGTTGTAAGGTGAGCAGCTTTCTCCATAGTAGATTTTGAAAGCTTCTTTGCTTATTGTGTCCGTTTCAGGAGTATTTCAAAGACTTGTCCATGGCTCATTGGTTCTGTGCATAGTAGCTACTGAAAGAGTGGATATGGAGGGATACTTGGGGTTATAGAAGGGGCATGGCAGTAATGGAAGTGGTATAGAAGGGACATGAGGAGTGGACGGGCCATGGGGGACATGACGGGGTATGTGAGATATGACAGGGCATGGGGGAGGATGGGGGATATGAGGGGGCACATGAGATATGAGGGGGCATAGGGGATATGAGAAGGCATTGGCAAAAGCTTTTAAACTTACCTACCATAAGGTTCCTTACTCCACAGCAGGCTTCCCCCAGGTTCACAAACTCACATACCTAGGTGAGGTTCCCACAGCCACCCAAATACACCAAGGGCAGGGAAATTTGAAATTCGAGCACAGGTTTAAATTACAAACCTAACATCACATTAAGTGAGCATTGGGTCATGACTCGCCCCGATTTCCGATTCAATGAAAAAGGCAGGCGGCGGGAATGATGGGGGAAATTCAAAAGCACGGCCCTGCACGCCTCTCAGTTGGGAGATGAAATATCAGCCTAAAGAGACTCATTTAAAGGGTTTATGAATGTATAGGAGACCTGGATGTTAAACAATACTCCGTAGCCTTCCAGTATACGCTTAAGAAATAATGAACAAGTTTACAGCATCTGAGATGAAGCTCCGCATTCTGCATGGGCCAAATCCAAGGCCACAATCTGTAGTGAATTGTTCACCCTATCCAATGCCAAATTCACTTCTTGGAGTTAATTTTATTAGTGATGTTAGTGCACAAAAAATATAAATTTATTATTTTAAAAGACAGTGTTAAAAGACAGGTTGTTTCATAAGTCAAGCTTTGGACAAATGCTTGATGCTTCTAAGAACTCTAAGAAAAAAATTCCATGAACAACCAATTGAATGTCCATTTTTTTCACTTCTTGTATTTTATCTAGGTGAGCATCATTGTGTTGAAATGCCCTTGAGAATGTACCATATATCCTTCTGACAGCTCTTGACAAATCACCTACAAGTTATTTTCTAAAATCTTAAAGACATGGGAGATGTGTCAACTAAGCAAAAACTATTTGTTGAAACAATTCATTGTTGGGAACAGTTGGGTCAGGGACTCCTTTAGCTTTAGGTTTAAATTTCAACTAATGGAATCATTAGTTGTCAGTCAGTATTGCTGTAATAAGAAAGCCATGTTATTCCCAACGGCTATGACATTGCTGTCTAATGATAAACTAATAATCGTTGAAATAGTAAAAAAATTCCAGCATGTAGCAAATTGCCTTAACAGTATAATTTTTCATGGAACCAACAAAAATGAATTTATCATCCATTCATCATGCAAGTAACAAACTGAAAAAATATGAGGGCAAGCAATTAAAATTATATATGTTTTTCACATAAAAGCCTGCTCCACCATTCAATAAAAGGCTGATCTGACTTGTAGCATTAACTCCACTTTCTTGGCTGCCACCAACATCCACCCCCCCTCCCCCAACTCCCCTGCACCCCCCTATCCCCCGTCTCATCCTTTACTCCCTTTCAATCAAAATTCTAACTCAGCCTTGAATATATTAAGTGACTCAGCCTCCACTGCTCTTTGGGGTAGTGAATTCCAACCCAGAAGGAAAAACAGTAAAAACTGGAAAATAAAAATATTGGTCCAAACTGTTTTTACCTTCTGGGAAAGATGGATGACCTTCTGAGAGAAGAAATTCCTCCTCATCTCTGTCTTAAATGGGAGATCTGTTATTTTGAAACTGGGTCCCCTAGTTCTAGCTTCCCCTATGAGGGGAAACATCCTCTGAGCATCTACCCTGTCAAGCCCCCTTAGAATCTTATATGTTTCAAAAATTGCACTTCCAGTTCTTTAATTTAATGTGCTTCTTCTACACAGGAGCAGGCCATTTCCAATTGTGTCTTCGAATGTAAGTTTTGTTTATGTATTTAAAAAAACTTTACTTCTGAAATGGAAGGGGTGAAACTGGTCTTTGTTATGTCTCTGTTATGTCCATTCTTAGGTGGAAAATTAGAGTTGGATGGGCCAATTTCTGGGTGCAATCTCTCATGCCCATTCTTCCTGGGAAGTGTCGGGTGGGCTAGGACTTCCAAGCACCCAGGAAACAAGGCCTTTGAATATGCTAATCAGAGTCTTATTGCTTGTTTTACTGCCCTGCTGCCAAAATTGACATATACAAGACAGGATACACACGGCTCATGGTCTGTTCAGTGTTTTAAGGTCCAGAGCTTACCTACTCATCGGCCTTTAAAGAGATTGGTGGTGGTCACCAATGGAAAATTGTTAATATTTTCAACCTACTTTTATGTGGAGTCAAGAGGAGCAGGAGTGTTCCTACTTGCTTCACAACAGTTTTTCCCTGGGGGGCGGTAGGGGTTGCACAAGGGCCAGCAGCAGGCTGTTATTAACTCTGGTCATTTACTACTGACTAATTTATGACAGTCCTAAACATCTCTATGCAATATTATGATTAATGACCTAAGTCTAGTTCTCAGGGGAGGCAATCGCATAGTAGTATTATCAGTGGACTAGTAATCCAGAGACCCAGGGTAATGCTCTAGGGACCTGGGTTCAAATCCTGCCACGGCAGATGGTGGAATTTGAATTCAATAAAAATCTGGAATTAAAAGTCTAATGATGACCATGAAACCATTGCCAATTGTTGTAAAAACCCATCTGGTCACTAATGTCCTTTAGGGAAGGAAATCTACTGTGACTCCAGGCCTACAGTATGTGGTTGATTCTTAAATGTCCTCTGAGCAAGGGGCATGGGCAATTAGGGATGGGCAATAAATGCTGGCCTGGCCAGTGATGCCCACACCCCATGAATTAAAAAAAAAGATACAAGCCAGCTACAAACTTACAGCAACTTCAGTTGCACAAGATAGATTCTAGGCTTCTCATCTGGGTGGCAGAACAGTCTCAATGAGCCTTACTCTTCTTCTTGTATATCTTAGACTAAATAAATTGCAGAAGTTGAGAATCAGTAAATGTCCCGAATAGATGAACTTTACAACAAACTTCTAGAGAAATAATAAACACCGACAGTTACTTTAAGTTTTTTGATGAATACCGGGAATGTTCTGACAAACTGAAAGCTGGCTAATGTTGTTCTTAGGTTTAAAAGTGAGAACCGAGGGAGAAGGCCGTACAGTGTGGGGACCTCACAACACACATTCAGAAAACCAACCCATTTATGCCGACCTTCTCTTTCATAGGTACAGAACCCTGTCATTCTTCTCATTTCCCTTAAGAGAGTAGCTTTGTTTCAGGAGTGCAAAGAATTCACTTCCCTATGACCATTCTGGAAACTTGGTCATAAGACGGAGACCAAACATATCTGGGGCCTGGCTTAGTTTCTGATAATGCCACAGATTCCCAGAACAAATGTGAAATTTCGAAACCAGATTTTTTTTGTGCAGAAGTACTAAGGTAAATTTTGTAAATTCATGCTCCCAGTACAGTACGTGCTTCACCTGCCAGAGGGTATTTGGGAACTTTGGGTTCAGAGGTCAGCAGGTCTCACACCATTTTCCATTGGCTAAAATGAATGGACAAATATTCCTGCAAGATCCACTAAACTGCATGCTGAATTTTTGATTTGCACTCCTAGCTGGTGAAGCCAGGAGCACAAATTTGTAAAATTTATTCTCCTAGTTTGCAAGAGAGGGATATGGTATCATATGATATGAATATGAGCTTATAAGGATGCCAGAAAAAGTGGTGAGCCTGGGAACAATTTAAAACCCAGCAAGAGAGGACCAAGAAACTGATTAAGAAAGGGAAAAGAGAATATGAATGCAAACCAGCAAGGGACATCAAGGCAGACTGTAAAAGGAAAAGATTAGCGAGGACAAATGTGGGCCCATTAAAGTTGGGGACAAGAGAATTTATAATGAAGAACAGGGAAATGGTGAAGAAATGAAGCAGTTACTTTGCATCTGCCTTCACGGAAGAAGATACAGAAAATCCCCCAGAAATACTAGGCAAGGGATTTGTGAAACTGAGGAACTTAAAGAAATTAGTATTAGTGAAGAGGTAGTACTTGAAAAGTTAACTGGGTTGAAGGTTGATAAATCCCCTGGACCAGATGAGCTTCATCCCAGAGAGTAGAAGGAGGTGGCTAGATAGTGGATGCATTGGTGATTATCTTGCAAAATTCCATAGATTATGGAAAGGTTCCTGCGGACTGGAAAGTAGCAAAAGTAACCCCACTAGTTAAGAAGGGAGGAAAAGGGAGAATGGAGAACCTGGGCAGAGTCAACATGGATTTATGCAAGGAAAATCATGTTTGACAAACTTGTTGGAGTTTTTTGAGGATGTTACTTGTAGCATAGGTAAAGGAGAACCAGTGGATGTGGTGCATTTGGATTTTCAAAAGGCTTTCAATAAGGTCTCACACACGAGGCTGGTAAATAAAATTAGAGAGCATGATGGGGTTGGGGGAAATACACTTCTGAGTATTTGAGATTGAGAATTGGTTAATAGACAGCAAACAGAGAGTAGGAACAAACTGATTATTCCCAGGATGGAAGGCTATTACTAGTGGGGTACCACAAGGATCAGTGCTAGGTCCACAGTTGTTCACAATCTATATAAATGATTTGGATGTGGGGACCAATTGTAATATTTCCAAATTTGCTGATGACACTAAACTGGGTGGGAATGTAAGTTATGAGGAGGATGCAAGGAGGCTTCAAGAAGACTTGGACAGGCTAAGTGAGTGGGCTAGAACATGGCAGATGGAATATAATGTAAATAAGTGTGATGTTATTCACTTTGGTAGAAAAAACAGAAAGGCAGAATATTTTTTAAATGGTGAGAAGTTGAGAAGTGGGGGTGTCCAAAGGGACCTGGGTACCTTTGTTCATGAGCCACTAAAAGCTAGAATGCAGGTACAGCAAGCAATTAGGAAGGCAAATGGTGTGTGGCCTTCATCGTGGGGGGATTTGAGTAAAGGAGTAAGGATGTCTTGCTGCAGTTATATAGAGCCTTGGTGAGACCTCACCTGGAGTATTATGCACAACTTTGGTCCCCATATCTAAGGATATAATTGCCATAGAGAGTGCAACAGGGGTTCACTAGATTAATCCCTGTAATGGCAGGATTGTTTTATGAGGAGAGATCGAGGAGACTAGGTTTGTATTCTCTAGAGTTTTGAAGAACGGGGGGGTGACTTCACCAAAACTTACAAAATTCTTACAGGACGTGACAGGCTGGATGTAGGTAAGATGTTTCCCCTGGCTGGTGAATCTACAACCAGGACATAATGGATAAGGGGTAGACCATATAAGACTGAGATGAGGAAGAACTTCTTCTCTTAGATGGCAGTGAACCTTTGGAATTCTCTACCCCAGAGGACGGTGGAAGCTCAATCAGATTTCTGGAGACTGGTGACATCAAGGGATATGGAGATTGTGCAGGAAAGTGGCATTGAAGTTGATGATCAGCCATGATCTAAATGAGTGGTGGAGCAGGCTCAACAGGCCGAAACGCCTACTCCTGTTTCTATGTTCCTATATTCTTTAATACTTACTCTTTGCACATAACCAACTACTTGGAATGGATATTAAGTTATTTTACATTTACATAGCATGCAGTCAGTACATGCCAAAGCGCTTCACATCTAAAGTATTAGTTTTGAAGTTCAGTCACTGTTGTTTCTGTAGATAAATATGGCAATCAATCTGTAAAAGCAAGGTCCAACAAATAACAATGAAATGTTGACCAGTTAATCAGTTTTTTGGGGGCAGTGTTGGCTCAGGAAGGAATGTCGGCTAGGTTACTGGGCAGATTGTGCTCTACTTTCTATAATGTTACCAGAACAAGGTAAGGTGGCCTCAATTTAATGTCTCATCGGAAAGATAAATAATTAAGGTTCATTGCATTTTATCATGTGTACCTCTCTTTTGTACAGTCCTTTTACTGACTAAACAACCAAGAAAAATCCTTTAATAAAATATGTGTGCAAAGACTTCCTTACTATTCAAATCAAATTGTAGATTAAAGGGAACTATGGTAGCCAAATCCCTTCAATTGTGTCTACAGGATTTAATTTCTTTGGTAACATATGTCTTATTAGTGCTACTCGATGCAAACAGAGTCTAGCTTACAGCATTCCCAAAGAAAGGTTATTTCTTTAGTCATTGTTAATGTTATAACAACCTATTTTGTTAAATTGGCAAACTGCCTAGGATTACATATATGCACTAGGCACAGAACAGCTGCTGTGGTGTGATCTTCTATGTTGTTTATCATACAGTATGCAGTCAATGGGGTTTAACAGTGCTACTGATTCTGTTCCTGTCTCTATGTGGTTACCTTTTGCTCAAGAACAGTTCTTTTATTTTTGATTTCTAAGCCACAGTTACAATACTGTACAGCAGTCATTGAGATGTATCATTTATTCATGTTCTCAAGCAGACTGCTGCGAGGCCAGAAGATAATAGCAACCTCATTTATTCCAGGCTTTGAATGATCATATTTAATTCCCAGTGACAGCTGTCTCTGCAATATTAGCATTGCAAATCAGCATTAGTAATAGCTTAACACTGAACATGACTCAATTATGTTCAATCCCATGTGAGACAACCATGATAGGCTCTGCCTAGTATCTACGGAAATCTCGCTGTAAACTGTAATCCTTTAAAATAATCAAAATTAAATCGTCTGCCTTTATTCTGACACTTTCCTTGAACTGAGCTAAAATCTTTATACAAATAACCCCAGATTACAGTAAATGCATTAATACTGACCTTTCAAGCTTTATGTTGGTGTTTGTCTTAAAGGAGATTTGATATCTGCTGTGAGTTAAATCTTAAATCACCATGTTTTTGTTAAAGATCATCTATTAGTGATATTTGGGAAAATTATAGATCCTCTCTTTCATGCTGAATTTTTTTGAGTTCTGTCATTATGTGATCTTTGAAAATTTGTTACAATTGCAGTGATTTCATTGATAGCCTTGATTCAAAATATGGAGAACTACAAGAAAACTGATCGATTTTGTATTAATGAAACTGACCTGATGTTGACATATAGATTACTGGGAAAGGAACATTGCAATTTTATATTCATCATCATGAATGTTCTGTAGGCCCCCAGTCGTTCTGTTTGTTAAAATGTTAATTATGTCTTACAGCTATTGATTTATTTAGGAAACAAAACTACTTTCATTACCAGAGCTGTCACTCTGAAGTATATGAGGAAACTTTTGCTGCAAACTTTTACTGCTGATAAATGTTTAAAAAATACACAAAAGCATTCTTAAACTATGCTAATTATGAAATTAGTGCACCTTCAATTAATAATTATAGGGATGACATGGCTGTAATCTTGTGCAGGTGATGGAGATATCCATTGGAGAGCTAGTGGAAGCCCCTGAATCGCCTCTTTTAGGGAGGGCCCACCACATCTTGTTCTACTCAGGCACTTGACAGGCCAGTAGCGGGCCTTCCCCCAGGATCAAGGACCCCGGAGGTGAAAATCCCGCTGGCCGAGAGCTGCCGGCCAATTAGACACCCACCCGAGGCCTCAGATCATCTCTGGATCCCAGGCCAGAGGTGAGTGAAGGTAGGAGGAGGATCGTGGGGTGGGGGTTGTCTGCAAGGGCATGGGGGTGGCTCTCAGCAGGACCCCCCTTCCCGATATTGGGTCATTCAATCTGGCACTGACTGCCTTTGAACAAGGGACCCCCTCCCCCAACCCCCACCCCAGGAGCCTGCAAGCAACCCCAACAGTGTTTGTTCCTGTACTCCCTGCATGGCGAGCCCCCTGCCCACAGCTGAGTTAATACCAACAGCAGCGGGATGATGCCCTCAAGTGGACATGAATTGTCCAGTTAAGGGCCTCAAATGGCAATGGGATGGGAAAGCCATCCATGAGTCATCCATGGGCCACAGGGTAAATCGGGTGGAGGCAGGAAGGTGGCAGAGTCCTCAACCGCCACCCATCTGCCGAATTAAATGCCCCCATGCCACCAAACATCCAATAGGGTAGGGCACAAGATTCTACCTCGTATTTGAGTTAATATCCCAATAGCGTTTCTGCAACAAAGACGAATATCAACTATTTAAAAAAAGCATATTTTGTGAAGTGCAGCCTTTACATTGTAAAACGGTGATTACTTTGTATGAAGATATTTAACCAGGAAATCACAGTGGAACTACATATCTTGTTTACATGGAGGCCCAGGGGAAAGTCATTACTATTACTATAAGTGCTTTCCTTTGAAGAGTATTGACCAAGCTTTTGGGGTTACTCCTTTCTGCTTGTAATTAGTGCTGTGATATCTTTGCTGATCACTGGGAGAAACAGATGGTTTACTGTATTTCTTTTGAGACAAATCACAGGTTGTACATATGAACTCTTCTGACTGAATTGGCCCTTTATCAGTGGACTGAAGCACTTAAATTGTTTGAATCCTTCTTACAGTACAGCTGAAATTAGGAGTTTGCATGTGGGAAATTTGATTAAGAAATCCCATCTCGCTATAGAAACAGCACATTGAAGCATCAACACAATGCTCCATTGCAAATCTACCTCTTTGTAATTCTGCATAATGTGACCCCTGATAATTCCTTATCATATAATGGAAGGGCTATCAATGATTACACTTTGAAAAATCTTCAAAGTAAGTCAAATTCATTTAAATGAAAGATAAAATCATGCTGAGATGACAACAAATTTTCTTTATTTATATCTTTTGCATATTTCGAAATCATCACAGCATTCCTGCTCAATTAAAACTGCAATTTTACTTTATTAACGGATGCTTTCATCAAGCTAAGATATCCTGGAATATAAAGTCTCTGACTGAGCACTTTCTCTCAACGTCTTCCCAAATATTGCTTAGAAGGCATTACCAAGGAGGACTATAACAGTATAGTATCTAGCATCAAACACAGATTTATCTGTGCCCTGGGACATTGATATTAGTAAAGCAGAGAATCTAGGTAGGCAAAACAAGCTAAATCATAGAACCATAGAATGGCTACAACACAGGAGGAGGCCATTTGGCCTGGTGTGTCCATACTGGCTCTCTGCAAGAAGAATTCACCCAGTGCCACTTTGCTGCATTTTCCCTGTAGCCCTGCAAATTTTTCCTTTTCAGATAGTGATCCAACTGCCTTTTGAATGCCACACTATCAGGCACTGCATTCCAGACCCTAACCACTCATTGTGTAAAAAAGGTTTTCCTTATGTTTTTTTCTTGTTTTTTTTCATTCATTCACAGGATGTGGGCTTCACTGGCTGGGCCAACATTTATTACCCATGTATTGTTGTCGTTGTTTAGTCAATTACCTTAAATTTGTGCACTTTGATTCTCGATCCTTCCACGAATGGGAACAGTTTCTCATGGGAACAGCACCCTGGAATGGGAACCATTCTCATGAATCTTTTCTGCAACCTCTCTAATGCCTTCACATCCTTCCTAAATGTGGTGCCCAGAACTGGATACAATACTCCAGTTGAGGCTAAGCCTGTGTTTTATACAGGTTTATCATAACTTCCTTCCTTGCTTTTGTACTCTATACCCTATTTATAAAACCCAGGACCCCATATGCTTTATTAACCACATTCTCAACCTGTCCTACTACCTTCAATGATTTGTGCACAAAAACATGCAGGTCCTTCTGTTCCTGCTACCTGTATAGAATTGCATCCTTTATTTTACATTGTGTCTCCACATTCTTCCTACCAAAATAAATCACTTCACACTTCTCTGCATTAAATTTCATCTGCCACTTGTCCACCCATTCCCCCCAATGCCACCACCAAACATATCTTCACCTCCCCTTCCCTTTCAGAATTCCAAAGGGTCTGTTCTCTCCATGTTACCCTGATCCATTTCTCAATCAACCCCCAACGCCTCTCCCCTTCCCATGGCAACTTTCAGGCAAACACAGATGTAACATCTGCCCTTTTACCTTCCTTTTCTTCACCTTCCAAACACTCCCTCCAGGTGAAGCAGTGATTTACCTGTACTTCTGTCATTCTAGTGCACTGTCTTCACTGGTCAAAATGTGATCTCCTCTACACTGGGGAGGCCAAATCACAGATTGAGTAGCTGCTTTATGGAACATCTCATTCATTCTGCAAACATGACTCCAAACTCCTGGTGACCTGTCATTTTAAGTCAGCACCTTGCTCTCAGGCTGACATCTCTGTCCTCAGCTTACTGCAGTGTTCTGGTGAAGCTCAACGAAAACTTGAGGAACAGCCAGATCATCTTTCAATTAGGCACCTTACAGCCTTCTGCACTCAACATTGAGTTCAACAATTTCAGACCATAATTTGCTCCATTGTTCCTTTGCTTGCTCATTTTTTCTCTTATTCTCATTTTCAAACAGCAGCACACCTGCTCCAGGTTTATGTTTCTTGCCCCATCACCATTCCCTTTGGCCCTGGAGAAGTAACTCTTCTGTCATTCAGTCTCTCCTGACTTTCACACTATCACACACTTTTCTTTGTCCTTCTCCCACCCACCCCCTGCTCAAAACCTATTACAGTTCTGACTTTTCCAAATTCTGATGAAAAGTCATAGACCTGAAACATTGGGTGGAATTTTCCATTAATGAGACTAAGTGTGGAGGTGGGCAGTTTTGGCAGTGTCCGTACCCCTGGCCTGAATGGTGGGAACTCGCACCCAATTCTGCGCTTGGAGGGTCAAAGGCAGGTATCAGTCCGAATCACCTGGTGGGTTGAGAGCTGATTCCTCCGCCTGCTGTCAACTGGTGAGTTCAAAGATCCGGGCACCATAAAGACCGGTCCAACACATAATCTCACTCTATCCAGCCCACCAGGGATGTCTGGCAGCCAGAAGAAGAAGGCCGAGAGCCTCAAGAAGAAGGCAGCACTCCACTTCACCCACCAGGCCCTCCAGGCCTTGATCAGATGGGTGCAGGTGCACAGGCACGTGCTCTATCCCAGGGATGGCTGTAGGAAGCGCAGCAGCCTCACCTCTCCGGCCTGGGAGGCCATTGCGGAGTAGGTCAGCGCAACTGACAACCATGCCCAAAGTGCCACCCAGTGCAGGAGGAGGATGAATGATCTCATCCGCTCCACCAGGGTAAGTCATCCTTCAACTCCTTCCAATATCAAACTCTCATCATGGCTTCATGCACTCAAATGGCTATTGTCTTCAGGGATCTCACACAACCATTAGCGGGGGACTCATATCAACGCTCATTCTCTCACCGGGGCTCACCATCTTCCCATTTGTCATGTTATTCACACTCCATCCTCTGGCCCTTCTGGGGAGGGCTCACCACACACAGGGCACATGCATCTCACCCAACCTCTGCTCTGTCCCTTCTATTCATATGCCTTTCTTTCTTCATACAGGACAAGTTGGCGTGAGAGATCGCAGACTGGGGGAGGGGCGGCCAACATCATCGCCCTCAGTGAGTTAGAGGAGGCTGCAGCCAAGCTGGCTGGGCAGGACAGGGATCGCTCCTGTGGAGAAGGAGAGATCGGCCTCTCCCACCAACCCATTACAATCACAGCTCCATCACTTCATCAAATCCTGACATTCACACTGAGTCACGTGCAGTCTTATCTGGCTCATGCTCATTAACTGAAACTCTATTTTCTATTTTCTAGGCTCCAAGCCAGCCCAGCACCAGTGCGAGCCCCCAGACTGCATCCATAGAGGAAACTCCAGAAGATCCATCTCGCATGCTCACACACACCCTCCACCAGCTCAGAGACACACACGTTGGTGGGGCACAGCTGTAGAGTACGCTCTGATTCACTTTCTGGGGAACACCTCACTGACACATCCTCGCAGCAGTCGGAGGCAGGGACACCCCAGGCCTCTGGCACTCGGGGGACTTCTGGAGACCAGCCACCTTCTCAGTCCGAGTCAGATAATGAGCCTCTGGAAGCGGCCACCAACTCAATGCTGGAGCTGCAACGACAGGCAGCGGAACATCAGGCAAAGACTCAACAGTCATGCAGCAGAGTAGAGTGAATGATGGAGAAGTCTGTCCGCATTCTGGCTGTGAGCGCCTCGAGGTCACCATGGGAAAGCTGGCGACCACCATGGAGACCTTGGTCCAGCAGGTCTTGCTGGATTTGCACTCAGCCTGCACTCCATGGCTGCACACCCTGGTGGGCACCATCAAGAAACATGGGGACGAGGCACCTTGACCTCCCTGCAGGAGTCAGGGTGGGGACCTCGGGCACCCACATGCAAGAAAAGAGTCAGCCAGACACCCTGGGACCACCTCTCAGGACACTCCAAGGGTATGTAGTCACTCACAGCACCCACTGCCTGTGACCCCATCCACTCCAGCTTCTTAGGCCGCCGAGGGCGCTTCTGCCCCTGAGCAAGTGACCCTTATCAGGCCGGGGCCCTCCAGGCCTCGGGCCACCAGAGGACCACCATGAAGACCTTGAGGCCAAGGTTATCACAGGCATCAGGATGTAGCAGTCAGCAGGCTGCCTCCACCTCTGCTGCGGATGTTGGGGCTACACCCAGGCATAGCGGTAGAGTTAGGAAAGTTAAGAAAAACTGGTGTCATTGTTGGGTCACGGTTGTGCTATACATGTAAAAAAATTGCACTTTTGTTAATACATTTGATGGTTATGTGAATGTTCTTGGCAACTGAAGACGCTGTAATTTTGTACTTTGGAATCCTCTTATTTTGAGATTTAGCCTTCCTCCAACTCAGTGATAGTGTCCCACTGTGAGATTCACATTCTTGTGATGTCAACCTCAGTTGAACTAGTCTCTGTACCCATGTGTGATGTCAGGGATGTGCATTTAAATCTTTATTGGAAATGTATGATGTAAGCGTTTCTAACCCCTCTCCCTCAAGGAACACCCTTGAGTGAGGGCAGCTCATCAGCATTGATATTCCAGCAGCATTTCTGTTTCCTCAGTGGTAGTGGCAGAAGAAAAGACACACGCGGGAGGAGGAGATCCCTAGGCATGTCCACAGCTCAGTCGCAGCAGTTTTTATATCATTATATGATGGAGAAGGCTTCAAGTCTTCTCTTGCATCGCTCTTGTTCCCAAGTGGACTCTCAGTTTCCAGAGTGAGCTCACTCACAGGGCCCCACAGACCAAAGCAAAGGTCATGGCCTGGCCATTCATAAGGTCAGAATGTGCAAGTGTGAATGCAGGACTGGTCCTCACTGTGATTGGGTGGACATCCCCTGAGATGAAAGAAAATGGCATTGAGAGCTAGGAGTGATGTGGCCATATTCCCTCATTAACTTTACTTTTCCTGGAATCTGTCAGCGATTAACGTATCACAGGCATGTCTCCCACATCTTCCTTCCTCCATGGCGTGATTGCACTCATACTGACCCTCAGCAGCCTCCTGAGGTTCCTGGGCCTCAGGATCTTCATCCTCCAATGAGCTCTCATCCTCCTCCAGTATATCCTCCGCTGAGGTTCACTTCTTTGCATTGCCAGATTGTGAAGGGCGCAACACACTGCGAGGATGCAGGAAACTCTGTCGGGAGTTCAGTGAGCCACCCGAGTGATCCAAGCATCTGAAGCGCATCTTCAGAAGCCCTATAGTCTGCTCTATAAGGGAGCATGTGGAGCTGTGAGCAGCGTTGTACCTCTCCTCAGAACGACTCTTGAGGGCGATGCACTAGTGCCATCAGCCAGCATTTCAGTGGGTACCCCTTTTCCCCAAGCAGCCATCCCTGCAAATGTAATGGCCCCTCGAAAATCTCAGGCACCTGGGAGTGACTCAGGGTGTGGGAGTCATTGCAACTCCCAGGGTGCCGTGGACAAATGTGCAGTATCTGCTTCCGGTGATCACACACTAGCTGTACATTGATCTAACGATAGCCCTTGTGGTTTATAAACATCAGGGCCTGTTGCCATGGAGCCCGTATAGCCACATGGGTGCAGTTTATTGCACTCTGCACTCTTGGAAGCCTGAGATAACAGCAAAGCCGGTGAATCCCTCAGCCTGGCTATCTTCATCCAGAACAAAGCTGACATAATGATGGGCATTCCTGTAAAGGGCATCCATGACCTCCTTTATGTAGTGATGTGTTGCAGACTGAGATGCCGCACAGGACCCCTGTTGATTCTTGGCAAGAACTAGAGGCCAAGAAATTTAGCACTGCAGTCACTTTCAAAGCCACTGGCGGGGGATACCCTCCAACTCCACGTGGCTTCACGTCTTCATGAAGAATGTGGCATATGTGATGTACCAGAGCTCGGGACAAGTGCAGGTGTGCACAGCTTTGCCTCTCACTCATTTGTAAATAGGAGACTCTTCTATGATAAACCCTAGGTCTGGTGAGTTGCCCCCCCATTGTCTGGGTCTCTCCCCCTGACCCTCCTGTTCATGCTTGGGCTCCGCTTGACCATGTCGCTCCTGCTGGAGCTGCCCGCAGAGTCACTTCTCCCTCCTTCACCCCCTCCATTGCGTTAGATCCCTGACTAAGGCAGCATTGAGCCCTGGATCCAGATGTGCTTTTGCCTTCTCTCTGAAAGGAAACATTGAAGACATTCATGATTCAAGGGGCAAAAAAGTGAAGCTCAGATAATGACATGTTTGGGAACTGTAAGGGTCCATAGTTTTTCCCGACCTACTTGCATGGTGGCTGATGCCACCTTGTCCCTGACACACTAGCATACACATCGAGGTGACCAAGGGGGCAATCGCAAATATGTAACATCTTGAGATTCAGGTTTTGGGTATGGGTAAGCGAATCCAGAGACTGAACCCCAGACTGTTAGTGTTTATGAAGCGCAAGGATGTCGCTGTGGAGATACAGGATACGCCAAACGCCTGCGGCCATGTAACATCTTGAGCCCTGTGTGGGATACTAAAGACTAATTGAGATGAATGGTGAAACCTAGCTCTGTGCTCCAATCTTTGATGTGGCATATTAATGACCAATCAGTTCCTTGTGGTCATTGAGTGGATGCCCTTTGGCCCATTAGGAGTGTCAAATCTGGTGAACAAGTGACAGGCCTTCATTGGTGGAATGCCATATATGATACAGCTGTGCCTCCACCATTGCCTGCATTCACAAATTCAACATTCCTATGTGTTACCCTTGAGATGCAGTGACTGTGACATGAAGCCAGAGTTCTGAGTAGCCTTTTAACAATGCTAATGAAGCCATTGGCTTTCATTGCAAAGAGGTCTTCCTCCTTTCTTTCTAAGCAGACTCCTGTTCACTCCTGTGACAACAAAAGGTTAGAGAGCGACCCCAGAAAGGCCCCACTCATGTTCGCCCTTCCCTAACTGCCATTTCACACCTTCCCTTCTCGTTGGCCCCCCTCGTGTTTACCCTTCCCCCGCCTGCCATTCCACAGCCTTCCCTCCCCATTGCCCCCCTTGTGTTTACCCTTCCCCCGACTATCACTCCACAGCCTCCACGTGCCCTCCTCGTATTTGTCAACCTCATCCTCGCCTCACAGCCCACGCCCGGTTGAAGTGTTTCTGAAAGTGGAGGCCTGCATGAGTACCACACACAGTGGTGTTCTTCAGGACAATGTAGGCAAAGAGCAGGAGCAGACGAATCCTACAGCCCCAGCAGAGGCGTTCATCGCTACAAGACCAGCGCAGTGCTATGGCAGGTAGGCTATGTGTGTTCCACTCACCTCGAAGTTACCAGTGAACTGAGGTCCGACTTGTGCACGCCACCCCTTTTCAAATGGGTTTGAGGCCAATGTGATTTCTCGCTGGCACGATGCAAGATTGGAAGGCCTGACAAGATTCCAGCGAGCAGCTGTTTTAATGAGCATTCATGACATGTGAATGTACACAAATGGCGTTCATGCCACTAGTCGGCAGGATAACCAACCCGCCATTAACCCACCATCAGGAGAATTGCAAACTGTTTTACACCGGTGGATTTCGGACTTTTTGCCTGCCGCTGGGTTCTCTGCTCCAGCCCGCAGGCAGGATGAAAAAATTCCACCTGTTAATTCTGTTTCTCTCCAGACACTGCCATAACCTGCTGAGTATTTCTAGCATTTTTTGTTTTTATTCCACTATAAACCTTCCTCCAGTCCCAAAAACAACTGTTCAGCACTATTCTGTTCCCTGTCACTTCGCCAACTTCATATCTGTGACGTTTTAATCAAATGCCATTTGGAAGTCCATGTGCACCACATTAATGGTAATATCCTCATCAACCCTCTCTGTTACCTCATCAAAAAGTTAAAGCAAGTTAGTTAAACATGATTTGCCCTTAACAAATCCATGTTATCTTTCTTTAATTATCTGTTACTGTGAGATGTGGAGAGGTCGAATAGCTCCTCTCATTTCCCTCTCCTCATTTGTCCCGCAACAGGTTTATTTGTTTGAAAAAAATATACTTGCCAATTCGGCGGGCACTTATCTGTTTACAAGCTGTGGTCATAAAAGAACGGATTGGACAGGCTTTCTTGAGTTTATCAAAGAGGTTCGCTTTATTACACTTAAACCGATCTAAGTACAATAATAAAATACATTCCAACTTTCACACACGCACACTCGAAGTTCACACATGCACAAATATAGATTACAGAGTGTGGAAGGATAGACTGGTCAAATTAGAGTCTATAGAAAGTAAAAGGAATATACAGTCTGTAGTTTGATGATTCGGCTTGCATCAGGTTGAATTTGTTGTCTTGCGACTTTCCGAGTGGTCCCAATGCTTCCAATTTAAAGCTGTAGACAGCTGATTTGGTTATTCTTCTAGAGATGGTAGTTCTGCGTCAAATTCTTTTAAGAGATCTCTGTCTGCAGCAGGGGTGTCTCTGGATGGTCATTGTCAAGCAAACAGGGTTCAAAGCTTGTGAGGTAGGTTCAAGAGAGAGGGAAGTAAGAGGTACCCCACTCGAGTCTTCTCTCTGTGTCTCAGCTGCTTCTCCTCAGTTCTGCAGAGAAACAGGTGCTTAAACATACAGATAGTTGGCTTGCCATGTGACTTCCTCTCTCCAACTGCCCAGGGGATCCAATTAAGGTCATTTTATTGCAAAGATAACTTGACTGATCATGTCTGGGAAGCTCTCCTAGCCACGGTACAATTGACCAAGCATTTAGGCTTAATGATTCATCGCCAACGGTTGAATCCCTCAGGTGATTGCCTTAATTCCTTGCTAATGGGGCAAGAGATTTGGGTCCTTCACATTCCACTGAGGTCATTGGATTTGGTGGGTTTTGCAGACACTTATGGGCAAAATTTTATCATCGACGAGCAGAGGGCAGGGCCCGCTCGCTGACGCGTAAAATGACGCGGGATGACATCAGGCGGAACCCCCAATGTCACCCCGCCCCATTTAAATTTTCAGGAAGGCGGGGGCACAGAAAAATCAGCTGCGGGCCCGCCAACCTGTCAATGGCCAATTGAGGCCATTGACAGGATCAATTATACAATTAAAGGACCTGCCCATCCAACCTTAAGGTTGCCGGGCAGGCCAGGAGCCCCGGCAGCAAATAGAAAAAACATGAAACCTCATCCACCGGTGGGATGAGGTTTCATGTACGGTTTTAAAAAGCTTAATAAACTTATTATGTAAATTATGAACATGTCCACATGAGGGGGATATGTTAGGGAATTTTTTTTCTATTTTTCATATTTTTTAAAGTGAAAGCGATCTCCCTGAGGCAGCACTTAGCCTCAGGGAGATGTGCGCTCTCTTGTGCGCATGCGCGAAAGAGCGCACTCTTACTTTTGGGGAATTCCCCCCCACCTCGCCCGCACAGGAAGCGCATAGCGCTTCCCGCCGGATGTCATGCTGGGCGGGCCTTGGCCCACCCATGTAAAATGGCGGCAGGGCCCACTTCTCCGGCGGGGATCAGCTCCCCACCCGCCGGAGATTGGGTCGAGCCCGCCCGCCCAACAGGCAGAAAATTCTGCCCAGTGTCTCCATTCCAATGGATTGTAATGTGGAATGCAGATTAATGCAAATTAGTGTAGTCATCTTTGGCTGTGAGCTCAAGTTGCCTTTAGTCTCTGTTAAAAAGAGTCTCTGTTTTTTGAAAGTTCAATTCAGGTTACCAGCTGATGGATTAAAAATCATTATTTGACATAAAGCACGTTTTCATGACCTAACGTGCTTTAGCCTAAGTGATTATTAATTTTGTCCAGAAATGTTGTTTCTAAAAACTTCCCCACTATGAAGATTAAACTGACAGGCCTGTAGTTGCTGGGCTTATCTTGACATGTTATTTTGACAAGTGCAACAACTGCGGGCCAGTCAGTTTAACCTTGTTGGTCAGGTAGACACATAGGGCGGAAATGCCCCAGAAGTGCAGTAGCAGATGGGAAAGGAAAGTTTATCCCGCAGGACTCAATGGCGGCTTTCCACGCCGTATTGTCCCAATCCCGCTTCATTAATCATGCATTCCCAGGAAACATGCAATTTTGATGTTGGGCGGGTTCTCATTCGCTCGCCACGCCATCACCTTACTGCTTCCTCACACTGGACGCCATATTTAAAGCGCATCCATGCACACACCTTTCAGTGCTTCCAGCCCAGGACTGCTGCATGGAAGACACGGCCCTGAAAGGCAAGAAAACTGCAGCCCCCGGTTTAGCGATGCATCTCTGGAACGCCTTTTGGAAGCCGTGGAGGCCAGCCATGATATCCTCTACCACTGCAGGAGGGACAACAACATCACCAATCTTGCTTGGGGGGCAGTGGCAGCGGTGGTCAGTGCCAATGCCCTGCAAAAGAGGTCAGCCATGAAGTGCTGAAAGAGGATGAATGACCTCCATTCTGCCAAGGTAAGTCACTCTACTTATCACTCTCAACTCACAGAATCACAAACCCATTACATATCCACAGGGATCTCACTCACCATCAGTTCAAGGGACATCACCATTCACTCTCTCATACACACCTTCATTGTTCTCATCCCATCCATGGGACCACTCACCACCCATACATTCCAGGCATACTTATCATCTGGCCTGGCAGGCATCCTGCTTACACTCTCTCCATCTCTATCCATGTAGGACAAGCTGACACACAACAACAGGGAGTGTTCGCAGGCTGGTGGAGGAATGCCTGAAATCAAGGTCCTCATGGACTTTGAAAATAGAGTCATCAGCCGGCCGGCGATGACCGAGGCCGGTCCTGTGCTGATAGTGAGTTTGGCGCTGCTCTACCAAGTGAGGTTCCAGTAGTGCAACATCCATCAGACAACCATGCCGTGAGTGATGTGTCCTGTTTCACTGCCATGCACTAATTATCTCTCTTTGCTTTCAGAGGCACATCTGGGAAACAGCCAACGGAGTCCATGACCCAGGGCCTCCAATCAAGCCCCAAAGACACCTTGGAAGAAGAATCTGAAGGCACCCTCATCATAGACTCATCACAGCGCCCACCAACACCCTTGGTGGGACCTAGCTTTACAGTAGCCTCGGGATCACAATTTGGTGAGCACATCGCACTGTCCGATTCAGAATAGGCGGCGACTTCCCTGGTCTCCAACACTCGGAGGACTGCTGGAGGCCAGAAATCTGCTGAGTCCCAGTCAGATGACGATCCCCTGGACTTGGTCATACCTCAGTTACTGGAGCTGCAAAGGCAAGCTCGGGAACATCAGGAAGGGATGTCCGCTGCGCTCCTCAGATTGCAAGGCACGATGGAGGAGTCCACCTTCAGGCTGAGGTGATAGCGACAGCATGCCAACACACCTAGATTAACACAGGTAGGATGGTGGTCACCATGGAGACCTTAGTCCAGGACATCGGTCCTGCACTGCTACGTGGGCTGAACTCCATCACTGATGCCATAGTTGGCCTCCAAAAGTGTCAACAAGACAGGGGTGCAGAACAGCTCGATCTCGCTCCAGCTACCCCTTTTCCTCAGGAGCTGCACGTCATAATTCAGGCCGTGCACCTGGCGGAAGAAATATGTCGCCAGGGCACACCATCTCGGAGGGGGCTCGACGTAAAGGTATCGCTGCAGGGCCTGAAGGCAGAAAGTCGCCACCTGGTTGCATAGGCACACCAGCGCCTGACCGCCCTCCCTAACCTGGAGACTCAGAACCTCAGCAGCGACCCAGTGCAGCCTTTTGTCCCAGAAGACGTCAACAAGCATTCTCTGGATTTTTGTGACAAAGTCTGGGAGAGGGATCAATGTGACTAGCCGGTACCACAACATGGCGGCAATCAACTGGTTTATGACCAGCACTCGATCCTGATAAGTCAGTACTCGGAGCAGTCCTGTCCAGCGCCGCAGGCGAGTGGTGGCTTTTGCCTCCAACTCCTGCCAATTCACCGACCAGGATTCTTCAGCAGGGCAGAGATGGACCCCCAGGTAGAGGAAGCTGGTCCTGCTCCAGGTGAAAGGCCTGAGCTCCTCAGGTAGGGTATCCATCTGCCACTGACCCACCAGGAGTCCAGAACACTTGCCCCAGTTGAACCTGGCAGAAGACGTGGCAGCATAGACCTCCTGACATTGGTGCATCCTCCGCAGGTCAGCCAGGTTGGTGAACATGAGGAGCACGTCATCGGTGTAAGCCAAGAGGACCACCCCGATGCCCAGCCCGTGGAGAACCAATCCCGACAACCTCCTCCGCAAGAGGCGCAGGAAAGTCTCCACAAAGATAGAATACAATTTGCCAGACAGGGGGCAGCCCTGACACACTCCTCCCCCAAAGCGAAGGGATGCCGTCAGGGACCCATTAACCTTAACTAGACACTCTGCGGCAGTGTACAGAAGTTGGATCCGGGCGACGAAATGCGTCCCGAATCTGAATGCTCGCACAGTCCCGAATAAATATTCGTGATCCACCCTGTCGAACGCCTTCTCCTGGTCAAGAGACAGGAAGGCGCTCGACAGACCAGTCCTCTGGGAAAAGTGGATGATATCCCGAACCAGATGGATGTTATCAAAAATAGTGCGGCCCGGGACTGTGTAGGACTGGTCAGGGTGGATCATGTGGTCCAGCACAGTGCCAAGGGGAGAAGGCATTGCCCTGGCAAAGATCTTGTAATCCACGCTGAGGAGGAAGAACAGGCGCCAGTTCTTAAGGTGGCGGAGATCCCCCTCTCTTAACTCTTTTGGAGTCAACCAATTAAACTAAATTAACAAAATGAGGGACAAAATAAACACAGCCCCTAAATTAGGGAACTGCCAAACCAAAGACAAAAATTAAAGGAAACTTGCAAACATTAAACCAAAATGTGATTAAGGGGGTCAATAAAACACCCCAGTCCCCGCGGTGCCCACCGGGCATGGAAGGCCTCGACGGTGCCGGCAGACACCATGTGCTTCCTCTCCAGGGACACCCAGCCGCAAACGTAGCCACGGAAGAGGGGCAGACAGTCAGGTCGGACGACCCCCTCCATCACCCGCTGCCTGGACCTGTTAATGGCCAACTTGGCCAGGCCCAGGAACAGGTTCACGAGGAGGTCCTCCTCCCTCCCGGCCCCCCCTCCGCACCGGGTGCCCGTAGATCAGGAGCGTGGGATTGAAGTGCAAACAAAACAACAATAAAAGGTTTTTTAAATAACTGAAAAGGGAGTGCAGTCTACAACACCCGATATATACATGGTCCACGGACTTCAGAAGGCTGCAAAAGGCACAGGTCTCTTGGGAGTCTGTGAACCGACACAACCTGCGGTTGTACAGGACTGCTGCATGCAACAGCCTCCATCCCAGGTCCCCAATGGAAAGCGGGAGGACACCTCCATAGAGGACCCCCCAATGGGGACCTCAGCCGCCAGACGGCAACAAGGCACGCCAGGGTGTGTCTGGGTGGCGGGCGAGGGCAAGGAAGTGAAGGGTGTGCAGCAGCAGCCCGTGGAGGAAACCCCTCCTAGCTGTGCTAAAGGACATGGAGGGCATTTCCGTGAGGCGACTCAGGTTGCGGGGCACCGGCTCCCGAGGGAGGGTTCGGGGCTTGGAGCCAAAGTGGAATTCTGTCCGAACAGGGATACGCTCAGACGGAAGACCACCGCACACCTGGGCCACCTCGAGACCCAGTATAACATCGGGGCCGAGCATGACCGTCCTGAGGTCTTGAATGGCGTTGGCCGTGGACGGGCGATGCACCAACTCCTGCGGAAGCATCCAGCCCATTCCTCCATCGCCCAGCACGTCCCCAATCCTGGTCACCCTGGCAGCCACAGCCCTCCTCTCCGCCAGCCACTGAAGCAGACGGAGGGGCGGATTCCTGAGCAGCGGCTCTCTGACAATAGCCGCTACTCCTGACGGGGGAGAGCTGTGTCGCGAGGTGACCATGTTCCAAACTTTGATCAGGTCCTGGTAAAAGACGGGCAACGCCTGCAAGGAGTCACGAAGGCCCCTCAGGTCTATAAACAGGAGCTGCACTTCATATTCAGGCTGTGCACCTGGCAGAAGAAATACGTCGCCAGGGCACACCATCTCGGGTGCATAGGCACACCAGCGCCTGACCGCCCTCCCTAAGCGGGAGACTCAGAACCTCAGCAGCGACCCAGTGTAGCCTTTTGTGCCAGAAGAAGTCGACGAGCATTCTCTGGATTTTTGTCACAAAGTCCGGGGGAGGGTTCAAAGTGACCAGCCGGTACCACAACATGGCAGCGATCAGCTGGTTTATGACCAGAACTCGACGCCGGTAAGACAGCACTCGGAGCAGTCCTGTCCAGTGCCGCAGGTGAGTGGTGACTTTGGCCTCCAGCTCCTGCCAGTTCACCAGCCAGGATTCCTCAGCAGGGCAGGGATGGACCCCCAGGTAGAGGAGGTTGGTCCTGCTCCAGGTGAAAGGCTTGAGCTCCTTGGGTAGAGGATCCATCTGCCACTGACCCACCAGGAGTCCAGAATACCTGTCCCAGTTGATCCTGGCAGAGGGCGCAGCAGAGTAGGCCTCCTGGCACTCGCGCATCCTCCGCAGGTCAGCCGGGTCAGTGAACATGAGGAGCACGTCATCGGTGTAAGCCGAGAGGATCACCCCGATGCCCGGCCCGCGGAGAACCAATCCCGACAACCTCCTCCGCAAGATGCACAGGAAAGGCTCCATGTAGATAGAATACAATTGGCCAGACAGGGGGCAGCCCTGACGCACTCATCTCCCAAAGTGAAGGGGCGCCGTCAGGGACCCATTAACCTTAACTAGACACTCTGCGGCAGTGTACAGAAGTCAGATCTGGGCGATGAAATGCGTCCCGAATCTGAATTCTCCTAGAGTCCTGAATAAATATTCGTGATCCACCCTGTCGAACGCCTTCTCCTGGTCAAGAGACAGGAAGGCGCTCGACAGACCAGTCCTCTGGGAAAAGTGGATGATGTCCCGGACCAGATGGATGTTATCGAAGGTGGTGCGGCCCGGGACTATGTAGGACTGATCAGGGTGGATCATGTGGTCCAGCACGGTGCCAAGCCAAGAAGTCATTGCCCTGGCAAAGATTTTGTAATCGGTGCTGAGGAGGGAGACCGGGCGCCAGCTCTTAAGCAGGCAGAGATCCCCCTTCTTAGGTACCAGAGTAATCATGGCCCTGCGCCATGAAAGGGACATCTCCCCCAGGACCCCCACGTAGCCATTCCCCAGGACATTCCAGAATGCCCTGAAGAACTCCACAGTCAGCCCATCCAGCCCTGGGGATTTGCCCCTGGAGAGGCTGTCGAGGGGGCTGGTCAGCTCCCCGAGACTTATAGGGGAGTCAAGCTTTCTGGCGCCCTCCGGGCCGACCTGCGCCAGGTCCTCCCACAAAACTCTCCGAGCATCCTCACTGGACGGATCCAGAGAGAACAGGGCAGTGTATTAGGATTTGACAATGACCCTAATGCCCTCCGGATCCAAAACAAGGAGCTGCTGACGGACCCCGTGCCTTTTTTCCAGTGAGTAGAAGAAGGGGGAGCCACGGTCCAGGTCCTTGAGGAACTGGCTCCGCAACCTCACGAACGCGCCCCGGGACCCGACAAGTTACAGGTCCCGCAACGCGCCCTTCTTCTCATCGTACACCGACCGCAGGGCCGGGTCCGCGTCGGGCTGACGGAGACACGCCTCCAGGTCGAGCACCTCCTTCTCCAACTCCTCGACCCCGGATTTCTGCCTCTTTGTCGAGCCCCTCGCGTACTCCTGACAGAAAACGCAGATGTGAGCCTTGGCCACATCCCACCAGAGCCTCAAGGAGGGGAAGCCTCCCTGCTTCCTTCTCCAGCCGGCCCAGAAACGACGGTATGAGTCCAAGCTTTTAGGGCCTTGCAGGCGGACCAGAACACCAGCGGATAAGGACGCCACCGGTCCAAGACCAACTGGACCCTGTCTCGGCAACAGCAATTACTCACCAAAAAGTCCCGGAGTTCCCCAATGGGGATGAGAGGGTATCGACACCGGGCACCAAAGTCCCCATCAACTCACCTGGCTCCAACGGCTTAAGGTCATCGGTGGTGCTCACTATTGACACCCCATCCTCCTCCGGGTCATCACCTCCGGCTTCCGACCCTTGAGTGCTGAGGCTGATTCGGAGCCACCAGCTGGCTCTACCCCTGCCTTGATCCCACCCCCAGGATCAATGCCAGAGGGCTCCTCTCTGGTCTCCTCTCGAGACTCACTCTGCCTCAGGCACCGGGTTGCCAGGCAAATTCAGAGAAAGTTCAGGGCCCAAAACAGTAGCACCCGGTACCAAAGGCTTGGCCGCCACCGCCACCTAATGACCCAGTAATTGGGGAATTACCACTGTCCTCCGGTGGACCGGGGGACATCTCAGGGGTATAGGGCGGGTCAGGGTGGGGGCGTTGCCTCAAGGGCGATACCCTCACTGACACCCGAGGGGCATTGCTCAAGGGACCACAGCAAAGAGTCAGGGAGTTGGGCTCACCCCTGAGGGCAGAGCAAGAACTTATGGGGCAGAGACGCCACCGCCTCATCATCGGGGGAGGAAGAACAATGTACCTCACAAGTCGAGAGATCCTCCGCCTCTGAGGGGTGGTGCCTCTTCCGGGTAGGCTGGGGACAGGAGAGACCTCCATTAACGAGGCCTCCGCCGCCTCATCCAGCCTCCCTGGATGCTCTGCCCTCTGGGGTTTGGGCAGGTCCACCCCTGTAAGGACAGCCACTGGCTCAGGATCACACACCCTATCGCCTCCGGACCCAGGAACCCACACGGGAACAACGCTGGGCCCAGCACATGGCGCTAAGGCACACATGGGCCTGGGAGCACGTACATTCACAACGCCAGGGCCAAATGATGTTTGTCCCCCCCCCCTCCCCGACCTGGCGTCTTCAGGGGTTTGGGGTTCAGGGTGGGTTTGGGGAGTCTGGGGTGCCTGGGGGGCCACCTCTGCATGGCGGGTCTTCTGTTGCACCTTCTTCCGGCCCAGGGTCTCTCCCCCCGCCTCGCCGGCAGCCGAGATTGCGATGGCTGCCGGCGGCAGATGGAGCGGTGGCGGGGGGAGGAGTGGCGGTTCCAGCCGCGGCCGCCTGGATGGTGCTGCCGGCCTTGGAGACGGGGAAGGTCTTCCCCACGTGCCCCACCCCCATGCAGGCATGGCACCGCACGCCATCCACCAACCAAAAGATGCGGTAGGCAGCCCCCTCATGCGTGATATCAAAGCCCCCCTCCGTGCACTCCCCCTGGGCCAGGCGAGCAAAAACCTGGTGCAGGAAGGAGTACATGTGCTGAAGGCTAGCGTCCTTCAGGCCGAGCGGGATTGGTGCCACCCCCGACCTCACTTCCCCCAGATGACAAAGGTGGGGGAGGAGGAGCTCATCCAGGACGAAGGGATAATATCAACCTCTGGGTGGTGGCCTCCAGTGCGTCCACGGCCAGGAACGTACCACCCACTGTGAGCCCCTTTTCGAGGGCAAGGTGCACTGCCCGCTCGGCCTTCATAAAGAACACGGCCTTCCTGTAGATTTGAGGTCGCAACTATGGTCAAGGGGCCGACAACCCCCGGCCATAGCCTTCACGCAGGCCTCGATGGTCATGGTGGGGTGGGTGTAGCACTTCACCCCCAGTTTTCAGGTTAGCAATTTGAAAGGTGATGGGGCCTCAGCGGAAGCAGGGGCAGAAGAGGCCACCGACCCCGCATAGGTAGCCCGAGTGGGCCCAGCCACTGGTGAAGGTGTTGTCACCACCATCGGGGATTGCTACACCCACCCCGATACAGGTAACACAAAGAGAAAAGAAATGTCCGGAGCAGAGAGGAGTAGGAGTAGGGGAGAGCAAGAGCGAGAGGAAGAAGGGGAAACAGAGGGGATAAAGGTAGGTAGGTGCCTTGACATTTCTCGGTGGGTTGGGGGGGAATCCGATCTTCCGCTGCAGGGGAAGTCTTCCCCTGGGCTGCTGGTACTGTCCAGTTACAGTTCAAGAACAATGTTAAATGTCTGTCAATGCAGCTGACACTGGGCAGCACTAGCTAACCCAGGCAAGGCAAGGCAAGGCGAGGGCTGGATGGGGAACAGGTCTCTTTCCCTCAATGTTCATTCTCTCTCAGCCCTCCCTCCTCAGATCTTCTTTCCTCCCCCTGCAGACAACCAAGAAGCAAAAAACAGAGTCTTTACTTCCCCAGCAGGCACCCATGACACAGGAGCAGTCGTCCCTCTCTGGCCGTAGTTAGTCCTCTCCCCTTGGCTCTCCTCAAACTCCCACTCCCAGGCTCTTCAGGCCTTACTAGGCCTCGCAAGACCCTGCCCTCCAGCAACAGGGTGGTGTAGTAGCAGCAGAGTGTAGCAGCCTCTAGGCCCTCAGAATTTGTTCTCCTTCTCCTCCATCCAGGCAGCAGCAGTCTTCCTCTAGAAATCTAGGGCAGAGGACAAACTCCACAAAAAGCAGTAGTAGCAGCCACAGGAAAGGCAGCACTTTCCAGCTCCAGCCACAACCACAGCACATAGCAACAGCTCCCAGTTAGGCAACAATAAGCTGCATCAATCAGGGAGATGTAACTCTTTTGAGTCAGCCAAATAAACTAAATTAACAAAATCAGGGACAAAGTAAAAAGCAGTCCTTTAAAGAGAAACTGCAAAAGCTAAGACAACATTTAAAGGACACTTGCAAACATTAAATCAAATTCTGATTAACATTGTCAATAAAACACCCCAGACCCTGCGGTGCTCACCGGGCATGGAAGGCCTTGACAGTGCCGGCAGACACCGTGTGCTCCCTCTCCAGGGACACCCGGCCATGAACACAGCCGTGGGAGAGGGGCAGACAGTCGGGTCGGACGACCCCCTCGATCGCCCGCTGCCTGGACCTGTTAATGGCCGACTTGGCCAGGCCCAGGAGCAGGTTCACGAGGAGGTCCTCCTCCCTCCCGGCCCCCCTTCCGCACTGGGTACCCATAGATCAGGAGCGTGGAGTGGAAATGTAAACAAAACAACAGTAAAAGGTTTTTCAAATAACTGAAAAGGGAGTGCAGCCTAAGACACCCTATTTATATATATAGTTGCACAGCCTGGGCATGGGTGTTTTTAACTCTTTTGGAGTCAACCAAATAAACTAAATTAACAAAATGAGGGATAAAGTAAACACAGCCCCGAACTTAGGTTAACTGTAAAACCAAAGACAAAGTTTAAAGGAAACTTACAAACATCAAATCAAAATGTGATTAAGATGATCGATAAAGCACCCCAGTCTCCGTGGTGCCCACCGGGCACAGAAGGCCTCGACAGTGCCAGCAGACACCACATGCATGTCTGACTCCTGTCTGGCTGAGGGCAGCTCGCTTGCACTCTGTGATCAGGGTCATATCATGAAGAAGCAGCCGTTAAACTTTAAATGCATTGGATTCTTTGTCAGTCTTCAGCGCCTGACCCATTCAGGAGCACAGCATCACTGGTCACAGATGCTGACAAGATGGGGGCCACCCCCACCTCTGAGAGCACACAGAGAGAATGACAGAACGCTATGACACCTGCCCACAACATTCTGGCAGCAATGACAAGCACCATCAAGGTGCAGGCATCACTAATCTGTCCAGACAGTGTGAGGCAGGGAGTGGGAGTTTATTTACATAGTGAATAATGTTCACTATTGTAAATAAACTCCCAAGAATCTCTCCCTGCCACAGTTCCTTGTTCTGATGAGCAGAGTTTGTGTCACTTGGATGTGGAACCTTGGTTCCTGCATAAGATAAAGGCAGGTGTCTCAGTCTCTTCCCTGTGCTTCTTCCCTGTGCTTTGTGCAGCCTTCAGGCCAAAGTGATGGTCCGGCCTCACACTCCCTGGACATATTAGTGATGCCTGCACCTTGATGGTGCTTGTCATTGCTGCCAGAATGTTGTGGGCAGGTGTCATAGAGTTCCGTCATTCTCTCTGTGTGCTCTCAGAGGTGGGGCTGGCCCCCATCTTGTCAGCATCTGTGACCAGTGATGCTGTGCTCCTGAATGGGTCAGGTGCTGAAGACTGACAAAGAATCCAATGCATTTAAAGTTTCACAGCTGTGTCTTCATGATATGACCCTGATCACAGAGCGCAAGCGAGCTGCCCTCAGCCAAACAGGAGTCAGACTTGCACAGAGGCAATGTGAAGATCTATGGAGTGTCCTCACAGCATGTCGTCATCATCCTCCTGCAATCAAGTAACTATCAGGGCCTGTGCTGCATCTCCATGACATGAGCCTGAGCAGAGCATATGTGCGCTGCTATCAGCCAGACTGGAGTCAACGTTCACAGATGCAATGTGAGTATCTTATGGTGTCTCCTCATTGCAAGTCATCATCATCTTCCAAAAATCTAGCAACTATGAGGGCATCAGAGCATGCCTGCCTAATCTGGCCAGTGCGATGGCTTCATTGCACCTTTGAGGACCTCCTCACCCTCATCCCCGTCGACGTCCTTCTCATCAGAGGAGATGTCCAGCTCCTCCATCTCCTCTACAGCCAGCTCCTCTCCCTGTTGCAGCGCCAGGTTGTAAAGGCTGCAGCAGGCAACGACAACTCATGACACTCTCTGTGGATTATATTGCCTGGCACCACCAGACCGGTCCAGACACCGGAACCTCATTTTCAGCATCTCGGTGGTCTGCTCCACCAAGGTGTGAGTTGCAGCATAAGCCTCGTTGTATCTACACTCTGCTGCAGTCTGAGGCAGCCCCACGGGTGTCATCAGGCATGGCCTCTGTGGGTAGCCCTTGTCCCTGAGGAGCCAACCCTGCAGCCTCAGTGGACCCTGGAAGACGTCAGGAATCTGAAACTGACGGAGAATGTAGGAGTCGTGGACACTCCATGGGAACTGTGCACACACCTGCAGGATGTGTTTGTGGTGGCTGCACACCAGCTACACATTCAGCAAATGGAAGCCCTTGCGGTTGATGTAGTTGACCGTGTGTTGTGACGGGGATCTGAGTGCCACGTGAGTGCAGTCAATGGCACCCCGCACCTGTGGAAAACCTGAGATTTGGGCAAATCCCAGCGCTCTTGCATCCGGGTTTTCCTGATCCCGGGCTAAATGCACACGAATTCACGAAGGTGGCATCGTAACCTCATGGATGCATTTGTGGGCAGAGGCTTGCGATATCCCACAGAGGTCACCTGTGGAGCCCTGAAACAAGCCAGTGGTGTAAAAATTGAGCGCCACGGTCACTTTCACAGCCGTGGGCAGTGGATGCCCTCCATGTCCCCATGGCCCAAAATCCTGCAGCAGGGGGAAGATGTGACTGACCAGTTCCCTCGACATGCGCAGTCTTGGGCAACACTGGTTCTCAGTCATTTGCAGGAATGAGAGACGGTGTCTATAGACCCTAGGCGCCGAACAGCAACGTTTTGGCTCTTCAGTGGTGTGTGCGGGAGCTCCAGCCATCCCTTCTTCCTAAGCGTGCTGCTCCTCCCTCAACGCAGCCAGGCGTCTCCATCGCTCTCTTCTCCTTCATCTCCGCTCTCTATAAACCATGAGGCATACAGCTAGTTCACCAGGATCCATGCTCCTGATGTACTCCTCCTGCAAGATGAAAGAGAGAGACGCATGGGTTAGCTTGGATGTTCTATGAACGTCTCTTGATTAAGTCCGATGGTTCTTAATGCATCCTGAAGAGTGCTGTCTACCCGTTGGATGGCCAGACTTTAGTGCGCTGCATGGTTGCCTGAAACCCCACCCACCTCCGCCCCACTCCACTTGACCAATCAGCAGCAGCTTCGCCCATTGAACTGCATGCTGCACTCTCAGCTCAGGTGCAGGCATTCTCCTAACCCGCACTTCAAGGCTACCCTGTTAGCTTGAACCATGGAGAAGACTGGTCCAAACCTGAATGATGACATTGCAAGGGGCTGTGAGCACCTCCACCAGTGACTGCTCCATGGCCAGCTTTAGTAAGGAGATTATACAACTTGCTCAGTCATCCAATTGTTCTGCAGTCCACTAAAATGCTCATTAGTTTGCAGTACGTGCCCAAGAGGTAAAAAGTGGAGGAGCATTTGGTGATAATTTCATGCCTTTGTGTTGCTTAAGTGGGCAGATAAGCTAAAGGCCCAACTCCAAGCATGTCAATGTAGCTGCGTCTGAACTGTCTCAGCTGCCCAGGAATGGTCACTTTATACAAGGTTTCCCTAATGCGTGGCCGCTTCCCTCCACCCCCACCCCACTCGTGCTTGTGCACTACCATCAACTGCAGTGGAGTCCTTGCCCCACCCCCCCAAGTCACCTTAAATGCAGTGCAGCCCTTGCCTCCCCGCCCCCAGGTCGCCTCAACTGTAGGGCAGCTCTTGCCCCGGCACCACACTGTCAGCTAGCCAGGCAAAAGCGGCTTGCCTATGCCCTCCCCTAAATGCGTGGCACGTCAACCTTGAAGTCCAACAGACGACCCTGGCGAGCGCTGATCAACGTTACAGTGAACTCACCTCCGAGTTCCCCTCGAAGTGCATCCTGCCAAATGCATGGCATATATATGCTGTGGTGAAACATGTCGGCGTGTGCTCGGATGATCCAGCATGAGGGGTTGATTCTGGCGAGCTGGGCTTACAATGATATGCAGATGTATAACAATAAGTTTTTCAACATCTGACAATGGGAAACATGGCCCGACATCGATGGGCAGAGTGGACGATTGCAAACTGGTTTCACAACGTCATGAAACCAATTTCTGGCCTTCTCGTCATATTGTCTGCTCAAGGTGCCAAACACGCCCGAAGCCAGCGGGCACAGAAAATTCCGCCCATAAACTATATCCCAGATTCTCAAAGAGGCATGACAGAAGATGTGGAGAGCATGATGGTCATTTTGAAGGATCCATTGAACACTGGAAAGGTTCTAACAAACCGGAAAGAGATTAATGTATTTTTAAAATTCGAGCAGAATGACAGAAGCAATTATCATAGACCCATTAGTCTCACCTCAGCAATTGGAACCAGTAATCTGAAACAAAATTGAAGAGTACTTGTATAAAGTAATCCAATAAATTATAGCCAATATAGCTTAAGGAGGCATAGGGCGCAATGTAATGCACTCCTCCAAGGCGAGTTTGGAGTTGGGGGCAGTTAATCAGGCAGAGGGTGGCAGGTGGGGACCCCACCACTTTCCCACCTCCGCCACCATTAAATCTGGGGCAGGTAGGCTTCTGGATGACCTTTCCAGCCTGCCACAAATTGGGGGCCTCATCCCACCACCGCTGGCATTCAACCAACAGCGGGCAGGGGACAAAAAGCAAACTCGACAGGGCTTCTGCAGGGGCGAGGGGGAGTTCCCTTATTCAAAGGCACTCAGTATCTGATCGAGGGACCCGGCATTGGGAAGGGGGTGCCCTTGCTGCCGACCATCCTCCGCCTTCCCCCATGTATCCACCCCCCTCCTCCACAACCCCTTCACACTCTCACTCACCTGAGGCCTGGGTCCCTCATCAATCTTGGGCCAATTCCTGGGACTTCTACCTCTGTCACCTACATTAAGTACCGCCCAGAGACCTTCCCTAATGAATCCTATATATTTTTGAGACCTAAATAAGGAAAAGCCTGGATTTTTAAAAGGCCTTTAATAAATCTCCAAGTTTTAAAGGTAAGATATGAATGTGGCTCAGTATCTGACTAAATGGAAGAAAGCTGAGAGTAGTTGCAAGGTCACAATGGAGGGGCAAGGGAGGCATTGAATGGGTGCTCCTACAAATTCCTCATAAACCTGGCATACGTAATTGGTCTTGAATCACTGTTTCAGTGTAAGGTAGTTGAATTCACAGGTATCGTAGCACCAAGCTAGGGAACTGTGAGCTCAGAGAAGACATCAAGATGTTATAAATGAAGCTGAACAAGACAAGGCTGATCAGCAGCAAATTCAATTCAATACAGACAAATGCAATGTACTACACTATTGTAAATAAAAGAGAGAGTGTTCTCCATTGATGGAATGAATCTTTCCAAGTGGAAATTATATGAGATTCAGTGTTATCAATTAACTTAAATGTCATGACATCATACAGCATAAGGTAGTAACAAAGCAAATAGGATGCTGGGTTGAATTGCAAAATCAGTCAAATTTAAATTTTCAGTAGTCATGTTGAAGTTGTAAAGTGTCAGGTCACCTGCAGCGCTACATAGCTCTAGTTCTCACAACATAATGGATCCATTTAGACCCTGAAAGGCAGTACAAGAATTGTAGACTGATACCACACAGAAGCAGACCATTCAGCCTGTGCCACTTCTAGAGCTATCCAATTAACCCCTCTCCCCATGCTCTTTCCCCATCACCCTATAATTTTGTTCTCTTTCAAGCATTCTTTCTTTCCTTCTTTCTTCAAGTACTTATTTAATTCTCTTCTGAAAGTTATTATTGAATCTGCTTCGCCTTTTTAGCATATCTCAATTCAGTAACTCGCTGCATATGTTTTCCTCATGTCACTTCCAGTTCTTTCTCCAATAGGAGATCAATGGCATGAGAGCAAAGAAACATGAGCAATTATTTGACATGTTTGACCTTGAGCCTCATTAAAAAGACATTCCAAATCAGATGGAACCTTATCAATAAGATTGTCATATTTCAGGATTTTTGATTAATCAGGCTAGGAGACATTTTGATGAGGTACAAATGATCCAACTGGACAAATGGGATTCCTGCATTGGCATCGTTTGAGAGAATGAACATTTTTTGGAGTTATTCCAGCAAGTACTCATACGTGATAGTCTAGAATGGGCCCCCTTTTGTCTCAGCACAGCACAGGATTGGCTGAGCTGGCCATGTTTATACTAATTGAAAAGCAGGATATTGCAGATACTGGAAATCTGAAATAAAGATAGAAAATGTTGGAAATATTCAGCAGTTCAGGCAGCATCTGTGGAGAGAGAGACATGGTTAATGTTTCAGGTTGATGACTTTTCAACAGAACTGGAAAAAGTTACAGATGTAATAGGTTTTGAGTAAGGAATGGGTGGGGCAAAGACAAAAGCAAGGGTTGGAATTTTCCAGCCCCCGAAATCTCCATTCACATCGGTGGGACCGGAAGATCCCGCTGGCGTGAGGGGCTGGAAAATTCTGGCCAAGGTCTGTGATAGGGTGGAAGACAGGAGAAATGGAACAGAAGGCCAAAGGGAATGAGGATGGGGCAAGACATAATACAAAGAAATAAAACATGTGCTAGCAGCAGGTGTGCTGCTGCCTGAAAGTGAAAATAAGAGAAAAACCAAAACATGCAAAGAAAAGGAAACAAAATAGTGGCACGGGGTTTATGGTCTGAAATTGTGGAACCCAATGTTGAGTCCAGAGGGATGTAAAGTGCCTAATCAAAAGCTGAGGTGCTTTTCCTCAAGCTTCCATTGAGCTTCACTGTAACAGTGCAAGCAGGCCGAGAACTGAAATTCCAGCATGTAGTTCCAGAATTTCCAGCATTTTCTGTTTTTGTTATAGGCCATGTATATGCCCTGGATGAGGGAGGTTTCTGATACTAGTTCAACTGCTAACCTAATGACATAGTGAGCTAGCGCACATTCAAAAATCACGGGTAGAAATAAGTCTGGAGTCCTTTTCAAGCAGTATGTTACTGAACAGAGAGGCCTGAGGCCGGCCTAAAATTGGCTAAATATTCTGGAGGAGCTGTCAGCACCTATCATACCTCCACAGACAGGTGAACATCAGGAAGTATTTGCATATGCAAAGGGATGGTCAATAGTTGCAATAGGTTGCCAAGAAAGGTAGTGCAGGTCAGCATCAGCAAAGATTAACTTAACAATGTTGTAGGATTGGTATTCTAGGAAATCGAGACAAAATAGCTGAAGGACTTTCTTCATCTGACCTATTTTATGATCTTATGACATGAGAATTAACTGACAAACACATCACAGTTCTAAGCCTGCAAGGAATCTGAAGATACTTTAAATATTTTTGATGTATTATAATTTTAATTTATATTATACTTATTATTCATGTATTTCTATTTCATGTATTAAAATCATTATTTGTAGATTCATTATAATATTATCTGATATTATTTTGTTGAATATAAATTCAGAGGATCAATTTCCATACTGCCTGAGTGAGCTGTCTCAAATGCATTGAGTGCCATAAAATATGGGAGTAGTCCCTGATTTTCTACCCACTTAAAATAATGGGTGGAATTTTCCGTGCCCGCTGGCGGCGGGTGTGATAGGTAGCGTGAGCGGACAATATGGCGCGATCAGTTTCACGATGGCGGGAATGCGGGTTGTGATTGTCCGCTCAGCCCACCAACGGCGGGCCACGTTTCCCGCCATTGGTCATCGGGAACCTCATTGTAATACATCAGCATCTCATTATCAGGCCAGCCAACCAGGTTCTTGCACCCCGTTGGATCGTCCATCCATGTCAGCAGGAAAGCACACCAACGTGGTTCACAACAGCACAGAGGCGATGTGCACTTGGCGGCCTGCACTTTGGATGAAGTAGAGGTGAGTGTACAGTAACGTTCTGCAGAGCTTGCAAAGGTCACCTGTTGCTTTGCAGGCTTCAGGGGTGCCGGGGGGGTTGGGGTTAAGTGCTACCCTGCCCGACTGGTGGCGGGGGCAGGGAGGGGAAATCAGGGGGCAAGTGCAGCCCTGCCCCTGAGGCAACCTTTGAGGGTGAGGGGGATCAGGAGGCAAGTGCAGCCTTATTGTTGAGGCAACTTGTGAGGGGGGGCAAGTGGAGCCTTGCCATTGAGGTGACTTGTGGGGGGGTGGGGGGGAGGGGTAAGGGCAGCCTTGCAGTTGAATATAGTGCACAAGCATTCGGGGGTCGGGGAGGGGGGTGGGGGGGGCAAGGGAAGTGGCCACGCATTCAGGAAACCTGTAGAAAGTGACCATTCCTCTGCAACTGAGACAGTTCAGGCACAGCCACATTGATATGATTGGGTCAGGCTCCTAGCTTACCTGCCCATTCAAGCAACGCAGAGGCATCAAAGTGCACCAAGTTCTGCAGAGCTCCCCCCATCCACACCACCACCATACCCACCCCCTAGCACAGACTGCAAATTCATGAGCTCTTTAGTGGACTGCACATGCACAATCTCCTCGCTAAAGCTGGCCATGGAGCAGTCGCTGCTGGAGGCGCTCACAGCCCTTTGCAATGTCAGCATCCCGGTTTGGACCAGTCTCCCCCATGGTTCAAGCTAACACGGCAGCCATACAGCACACTAATCTCTGGCCATTCAAGTGGTGGCCAGCACTCTCCGGGAAGTGTTAAGGGGCTGTCACACTTGACAGGTTCTTAGCACACCCATGCTAACCACGTGTCTCTCTCTTTCATCCTACAAGAGGAGTACATCAGGATCATAGTGCCTGGTGAACTAGTTGTAGGCCTGACAGTCCACAGAGAGCGAAGAAGACAGAGGAGAGAGTAACTGAGGCTCCTGGCTGCGCAGAGGCAGGAGCAGCAACCTCAGGAAGAAGGGGCGGCTGGGACTCCTGCACACGCCGCTCAAGAGCCACAGCGATCAGTCACAGACCAGCGCCTAGTGACACCCAGGGTCTATAGACACCACCTTTCATTCCTGTGGATGACCAAGAACCAGTGTTGCCGAAGAGTGCACATACCTAGGGAACTGGTTGCTCACATCTTCCAGCTACTGCAGGATTTGGCGCCATGGGCACATGGAGGGCATCCACTGCCAGTGACCGTGAAAGTGACTACAGCGCACAATTTCTATGCCAGTGGCTCCTCTCAGAGCTCCACAGGTGACCTCTATGGGATCTCTCAAGCCTCCACCCACAAATGCATCCATGAGGTCATGGATGCCATCTTCACGAGGGCACACAACTTAGTGTATTTTGCCCAGGACCAGGACAGCCAGGATGCAAGAGTGATTGGATCCGCCCAATCTCGGGTTTCCCACAGGTTCAGGGTGTGATTGACTGCATTCATGTGATGCTCAGATCTCCATCGCAACACACGGTGAACTACATTAAGTCGCAAGGGGTTCCATTCACTGGATGTGGAGTTGGTGTGTGACCACCAGAAACACATCCTGTAGGTGTGCGCACGGTTTCCAGGGAGTGTGCACGATGCCTACATTCTCAGTCGGTCACAGATCCCTGGAGTCTTCCAAGGTCCACAGAGGCTGCAGGGTTGGCTCCTCGGGGACAAGTGCTACCCGCAAAGGCCGTGGCTGTTGACACCCTGCGACGGCCTCAGACTGAGGCTCATGCTGCAGCTCGCAAATTGGCGGAGCAGACCATCGGGACGCTGAAGCTGAGGTTCCGGTGCCTGGGAAGACCCTGCCACCATGAACAGTGCATCAGTGTGATGTGCTCACCAGATTGTGATCCCAGGGCTACTCTAAAACTAGGCCCCACCGAGGTGTGTGTCTCTGCGCTGGTGGAGGGTGTGGGTGAATGCTGTGACGGAACTTCAGGGGGTGTGCTTCCAGATTCCTCTTCAGAGATTTCTTCGGGGCTTGATTGGAGGACCTGGATCATGGACTCTGTTGGCTGTTTAGCAGATGTGCCTGAAAAAGCAAGGGGTGATAATTAGTGCATGGCAGTGGCCTGTGAAAGAGGACACATCACTTACGGCATGGTTGATGGATGGTGCACTGCTGGATCCTCACTTGGTAGAGTAGCGCCGACCTCGCCCTCAGCACAGGAACGGTCCAGGTCCTCGCCGGCGAACTGGATGGGCCTGTTTTCAAAGTCAGTGAGGACCTTGATTTCACCACTGGTCTGCAACCTCTCTACCTTGTTGTGTGCCTGCTTGTCCTGCATAGATAGAGATGGAGAAAGTGTAAGCAGGACGCCTGTCAGGCCAGATGATAAGTATGCCTGGCCTGTGTGGGTGTTTAGTGATCCCATGGATGGGATGAAGAAATGACAGTGAGTGTGAGAGAGTGAATGTCGATGTCCCTTGAACGGGCAGTGAGTGCGGGCCCCGTGGATGTGTGAGTGTGTGAGCTGAGTGATGAGATGGGTGACTTACCCTGGCGGAATGGAGGAGATCATTCATCCTCTTGCGGCACTGGGTGGCTGCCTTTTTTGCAGGGCATTGGCACTGACCACCATTGCCGCTGCCTCCCAAGCTGGGTTAATGCTGTTGCTGCCCATCCTGCGGCCAGAACTGGGGTAGGGGACATCCCGGTGGGCCTCCACGGCTTCCAAAAGTTACTCGAGAGACGTGTCGCTGAACCTGGGGGCTGCAGTCTTCTTCAGTTTCAGGACCATGTCTTCTGTGCAGCAGTGGTGGTCTGGAAGCACTGAGAATGTGTGTTGTGCTTGCGCCTGGACTTTAAACATGGCACTCGGCGTGATGCAGCGGCAGGGTGATGGCGGGCAGGCGAATGAGAGCCCGCTCACCATGGAAACGGCGTGTTTCCCACGAGTGCATAAATAATGAGGCGGGTTCTGGACGATATGGCGTTAAACCCACCATTGTGGCCGGCAGGTAAAACGCCCACTACTGCACTCAGTGCAAATTTGGGAAAATTCCGCCCAATGAATGGAAACATGGCTGTATGGCCATAATGTACTTCCTACGAGCACACCTCCCTAGTGATAATGTGAGATTGCAAAATCAGCCTCCAATTTACCTTGAAGTATTACTAAAATTGTCACCGGTAGCTAAATCAGTCAGAGAGATGACAGGCAGGAATTTGACCCTTGGGTTGGAACCCCAACGTCAGGATCAAATGGAGGTCACAACCAAAACTGTGTGGGGAACAATCGGCGACAATGATTTTCCCCGAATTGGCCAATAGTGACCAGAGGGCGGGTTTGCCATCCAATTAACGACAGCGGGCGGGAGTCTCTCAAAACTCGACAGAGAGAGAGAGAGAAAGAGAGGGGGTGCCTTAAGATAGAGGCACCATCTCTCCCAGCTTTTTAAACTTTTAAGTAAAAAAAAATAGACTCAGCAACTGGGACATCAGGCAAACCCCTACACAGGGTAGCCTGCAGCTGCAGATGTTGCCAGGAGGCGGTGATGGCTTCAAAGCCTATTTGGAGTGCTGCGCTGAATGCCCCCAGTCTGCTGCTGTGAGGCCATCTTCAAGCAACTAGCCTAATCCCTGATGCCTTGGGGGCCTGGAGGCCGACAGAAGAATTCCAGTCGGCCTCTGACAATAGGTCTTAATGGTCTTTATAAGCCCTCAATTCCATGAGCATGCCCCCCCCCCCAAGCCCATCCAACCTCCTGGGCGGGTCAGGGGCTGACAAACTGACATGTCAGCCTGCAGCATGAATTGTCACAATCACATGTCTCTATGCTCACCCCCATCAGGGGATAAAAACATTGGCCCTGAAGCTAAATGAATTATGATTAATTTGGGGGATGTGGGAATGGGCTGGAGTCAGGCCTGATGCCACCCATGCCAACACAGAGGTGCAAATGTCAGGGTAAGGGGAGGCAGATCAAACCCATCTCGGAATCGATAAAATACATGCCCCACCTGCATCTTTGAGTCTCAAGAAATCCAAGGTCGCCACTGAAGGAAACATCATCATTATTAGTGCTGAATGAACTTTGAACTGTGAGGAGTTATTGTTATTGCTGATGCCCTTGAACCTCAGCAAAAGGACCCGGTCCAAAGAGCCTCGGGGCAGCACCACTAAACATGGGTGCGGTCCTATAAAGGTTTCCTGACCTGCTGCATTCTGGAAAGGTGAGTGAGACAAGCAGCTATCTAGTGTCCGCTGTGGATCACTGCCTGCAACACATACAACAGCTGAGGGACACGACAACCTTGGAATTGTTTGTGTCCAGGACACTGATGAAGCCCAGTGCTAATGTGTAAGGCTGCCAAATAGGAGATACTGTTTCAAACCATGAGAAGGAGCTTCCCTTCTCTATGCAACACTACATTGGCTTATCTGCCTCTCCCTGTTGTCCTTGCGAGAGAAACAGGCACACAATGCCCATAAGAAAGTTTCAGGTGTAAGAGGCCACTGCTGAGGACAATACAGGCTTTGGAAGAAAGGGCCATAAATATTACCAGGGCCCCTTCACGAGAAAGTGTAGGCCATGGCAAGTTCCCCATTTCCGATGCACATGGCTATGGAAGAGGCTCAAGCAAACATAGTGTGGTGGTGGTACTTAAGATGAAGTTTGGGGGAATGGGCTGGGTTTGTGGGAATAGGAAGGGAAATTGGCTGGGTGACACTATATTTGCAAGAAAGGCCTAGTCTGACAGCATGCTGAGCAATGGGTGTCCTGGAATGCCCTGTGACATACTTTGTGTGTCTCCATGTCTATGCCTCATGACCTTCTCATGTCTCACACAGGTTCCAGCGGTGTGCATCCATCCCCAGGAGCTGAACAATCCCTCATACATCAGGGGGAGGGAAAGATGACCGAGGATGCAGTGTCACATCAGACTAGCTCACCGGGCACCAGTGACATGCACATCGGTGGGTACTTGCATGGTTTTAGAGTCAGTGGCACTGGGTGAGGAGCACACCAGTAGTGTGCAGTTGGAGGTGTCTGAGGCAGAGGCATCTGTTAACAGGCCCCCTCAAAGGAGGGAGCGCAGTGACAGTGTTGCTCTATTGGGCAGTGAGAAAGGGCCCCCGGATTCACAGTTTGAGGCTCAGTGTTGGACCAGCACTAGCAGATGTGTGGCCATCTGGAACCTTACGATCTGCAGCTTCCTCGGTCCCTCTGTCAGAGGGAGCATCTATGATGAAGCTCCCAGTGACCACGGCTGCCCCAGCAGAGCTGCAGGCAGAGCAGAAAAAGCAAGGACCCCAACGGGTCCCTGTATGATGAGGCCAGATACCACAGTCCTCACAATCGCATAGCCAAAGGCGTGAGCAGGCTGCCTTCACCTCCTCTAAGGCAACAAGGGAGTAGGTCGTAGGAGTGCGGACATGGTGTTGTTTAATCACTGAGTGGGTCACTAAAGTGCATTATATATTTGGTGAATAAATTGTCTCACTCGCTAGTAAAATAAATTATTTGGCTTATGCAAATGGTTTGCATACTATTTACAGTTCTACATCGAACAGTATTTACAATGTGAACAGAAATCATCAGGTTCTCACCAGTGCCAGTGGAGACTGAAGACAGCAGTCCATCCATATTCGACATTGCAATGTGAAGAATGTTGGATTGGTTGACTTCCGTGTGAAGGCTCAGGCCTCTTCCAGGGCCAGGCATGTGTTCCATCATCAGTTACTCAGGGTCCCTCAGCTTAACCAGTGCTGCTAAGTCACTTACAACAATGGCAACCTGCCTGGATCCCTCTCTATATCCCTGGCCCCTTCCTGTGACATGTCTCTCTGGTCCACCCTCTGCATCTGAGTCCTCATCCTCTGAGTCCCCTAACCCTTATTCTCCCTTGTCCTGCTCCTCCCTCTCTACGATGACATGGGGCCTTCCTTGCACTCTGCCTCTGTAAGTGTCACTCCCTTCTGCTGTGCCATGTTGTGCAGCAGCCTGCAGCACACGATGACCATGTGAAAGACTCTGGCAGGCGTGTATTGTAGGGCCACACCAGAATGGACGAGGCTGATGGCCTACTCAGTGAGTGTCCTGGTATGCAGGTGGCTCTCGTCGTACTGCTGCTGGAGCTCTGTTTGAGGATCTCACAGGGAAGTTAGGAGTCACCTCTTTAGTGGATATCCATTGTCACCCAGCATCCATCCATATACCTGGGAGGGTTGAGATGGAAGAGTTGAGGTAAGCTTGAACCTCTTAGTATAAAGGCAGTCATGCTGGAAATGGTAGCATTTCCTTAATGACCACATGGGTGCAGTCAATAATGCCTAGGACCTGGGGGGGACATAGGAACATATGAAATGGGAGAAGGCATAGGCCATTTGACCCCTCAAACCTGTACCATTATTCAATGATAAGAATCTTATAGAACTTTGTAAGATGACCACTAACGCATCCACTATCATTACTGTCATCTCTTTCAACACTCCAGGATGTAGGTGATTAGGTTCAGGGCATTTATCAACTTCCAGCCCCATTAATTTCTTCAGTACTACTTTATTACTAATAGTAATTTCTTTCAGTTCCTCGTTTGTTTAATTTCTCTGTCATTCCAGTTATACATTCTCCTGTCTTTACCTATAGTGGACCCACATTTGTCTATGTTAATCTTTTCTTTCTTACATACCAATAGAAGCTTTTTCCGTTTGTCCGTTTTTATGTTTCTCATTGGTTTACTTTCATATTTTATTTCCTCTTTCTTTATCAGTTTCTTGGTCCTTCTTTGTTGAATTCTAAAATGCATCCAATCCTCAGGCTTACTACTTTTTTGGCAACTTTATAAGCCTGTTCATTTGATCAAATATAATCTTTAATTTATCTTGTTAGCCACATTTGTATTACCTTTCCTGCTGGGTTTTTGTGCCTCAAAGGAAAGTATATTTGTTGTAAGCATGTATTAATTCTTTAAATGCTAGCCGTTGCCTGTCTGCCATCATACCTTTTAATGTAGTTTCCCAATCTTCCACAGCCAATTTGCCCCTTGTACCTTTGTAGTTTCCTTTGTTTAGATTTAAGACTCTAGTTTTGGATTTCTTCTATATTCTTTCATGGGATGTGGGCGTTGCTGGCAAGGCCAGAATTTGTTGCCCATCCCTGATTGTCCTTGAAATACGCGGCTTGCTAGACCATTTCAGAGGGCAGTTAAGAGCCAACCACATTGCTGTGGATCTGGAGTCACATGTAGGCCACACCAGGCAAGGATAACAGATTTCCTTCCCTAAAGCACATTAGTGAGCCGGGTAGGTTTTTATGGCAATCGATGTGAGCTTCATGGTCACCATTACTGAGTCAAGCTTTTTAATTCCAGATTTGTTATTGTCACAAGCTGCAATGTTGGGATTGAACTTCATCACTTTCAAACTTAATATAAAATTCTACATATTATGGTCACTTTTCCCTACAGGCTCCTTTACAACAAGATTATTGATTAACCCTTTCTCATTGCAAAAAAACTCAATCTAAAATAGCCTATTCTCTAATTGGTTCCTCAAGATACTGATCTAGAAAACCATTTTGTTTATTCATTCATGGGATAAGGGCTTCACTGCCTAGACCAGCATCTATTGTCCATCCCTAATTGCCCTTGAGAAGGTGATGGTGAGCTGCCCTCTTGAACTGCTTCAGCCCATGTGTTATAGGAACACTCAGTGCTGTCAGGAAGGGAGTTCTAAGATTTTGACCCAGATATTGTAAAGGAACCATTCCATTCCAGGAATTTGTCCTCCACAGCATTGGTGCGAATTAGGTTCACCCAATCCATACATAGATTGAGTCACCCATGATTACTGTATTAGCCTTGTTATATGCACCTCTAATATCCTGATTTCGTGCCCTACATTACCACTACTGTTCGGTGACCTATAAACAACTCCTACCAATGTTTGCAGTCCCCTGCTGTTTTTAGCTCCACCCAAGCTGATTCTACATATTGATCTTCCGATCTAAGATCCTCTCTCACTAATGTACTGATCTCATGCTTTATTGACAGCACTATGCCACTTCTTTTTCCTTTTTGCCTATTCTTCCTAAATGTCGAAGACCCTTGAATATTCAGTTCCCAGCCATAATGGCAATTAGATCATATCTGTTTACTTCCATTTGTGCTGTCAATTCATCTACCTTGTTGCGAATGTTGTGTGCATTCAATTAGAGTACCTGCAATTCTGTCTTTTTATTATTTTCACAACCTCTAGCCTTATCTGTCAATGCATTTAAGTTTGTATGTTCTGTCCCTTCCTGCCACACTCAGGTTATTAACTCCCTTATTGCTACCTTGCTCTCTTGCCTTGTCCTCACTCTTTAATTTATCAAATCTTCCCTCACCGTACTATTTAGTTTAAAGCCATCCCTATTGCCCTAGTTATACAAATCACCAGAACACTGGTCCCAACACAGTTCAGGTGTAGACCATCCCAACGGTATAGCCCCAACTTTCTCCAGTACTGGTGCCAGTGCCCCATGAATCAAAACCCATTTCTCCCACACCAATCTTCAAACTGCGCATTTAACTCTCTAATCTCATTTACCCTTCTCCAATTTACTCGTGGCTCAGGTAATAATCCAGAGATTATCCAGGACCTTTGAGATCCTGCTTTTTAATTTAGCCCCTAGCCACCCATACTCTTTAAGCAGAACCTCTTTCGTAGTCCTAACTATGTTGTTGGTACCTACATGGACCACGACAACTAGATCCTACCCCTCCCACTGCAAGTTGCTTTCCAGCCCAGAGCAGATGTCCTGAACCCTGGCATCAGGCCTTCTGATTTCATGCTCTTGCCTACAGAGAACTATGTCTATCCCCCTGACTATACTGTTGGTTACTATCACTGCATTCCTGTTAACTGCCCCCTGCTTGATTGGTTTCCTGTACCATGATGCCATGGTCAGTTCACTCATCCACTCTGCAGCCCCTGTTTTTGTCCATGCAGGCTTCAAGAACCCCAAAGCTGTTGGATAATCGTAAGGCCTTAGGATCCTCCACTAAAGCTTCTCAATCCCCATACCTGCCTCATTCACACTCATATCCTCCTATCCCTGAACATGGATCAAATCAGACAACTCTATCCTAAGGAGCATGACTGCCTCCTGGAACAAGGAGTCCAGGTAACTTTCTCCCTCCATGATGTGTCACAGTTTCTGCAGCTCAACTGCCAGCTCAGTGACTCTATGACTGAAGCTCCTCCAGCCTCAGGCACTTACTGCAGACGTATTTGCTTTGGATCGCACAAGTATCCACGAGATCCCACATTCTGCAGCCACAACACATCACCTACCCTGCCATCTTTATAGTGTTTAATTAATTAAATTTTAATTAATGTCCCTAGTCCTGCCAGTTCTTATATTCTTATTATTTCAATAAATGTTCTACTTACCCCGATTGAAATTCTCTAATTAAGGTAAGAAGGAAATACTCACCAATCTAATAAGCTTTACTACTATTAGTAAACTTTACCACGACTAATAAAACCTCACAATTACTAAAATTACCGAACCTTTGAAAGATAAATGAGAAAAATATTCACCAAGCAATCAGCTATCTGTTTTCCTGTGATGTCACACTTTGCGGTCAGTCCGCTCCGGAGCCACGGATTGGATAACACTTTTAGATGCTGCTCCCTGTCTCCGGGTCCTCCTCTCTCCCACTCGTTTTGAGAAGCCGGCTATTGTGGTGAAAACCATTGCCCCTGCAGTTGGGAGGCTGCATCAGTGGGGAAGCTGGTGAGGTCAGCGACTCGTGCAACGAGGGCATCTGCAACAGCATGAATGCAGCGGTGAGCAGCCGACTGAGAAATGCCAGAGAGGTCAGCAGCAGAGCCCTTAAATAAACAGGAGGTGAAGAAGTTGAGGGCCACCATCACCTTCAGTGGCAGGGCCTGTCAATGGCTGATTCAACGGGACAATTCATCATTAAGGAAGGCACGGACGTTGTTCCCTATCTCCCTGAACAGTCGCAGTCTCCTCCTGCGTTGGTGCTCAGACATCTCAAGGTAGGTGAGTCTATTGCAGTAAACCTGGTGCTCAAGTTATTCTTGGCTTCTGCTCCTGAGGTTCTCCCTCTTGCTGCCCAGGGGCCCTTCCTCGTGGTGTGTGACTTTGCCTTGATGGCCTGCAGGTGTGAGGGACCTGTACCCATTCTCAATAGCAGAATTCCTTTCCTCTGCAGGACCCTCTTGAAGCCTGGCTGAATGGCCCGATGCCCCATTAGAGAGAGTTTTGCCCAGCCCCTGAGTTTCCAACGACCTTCTTCTCCTCCCAACGTAACCCCCCCGCCCTGTGCAACTCGAGCACCTTCCAAGCTCCATATACAGCAAAGGTCTGCCTACTTGTATACTTCCCAGAGCCTTTCCACGCTTGAGAATGGCCTCTCTTTCTGTTCCCGACTGCACTGTGCTGCCTTGCTTTATAAAATCTTCAGAAACCCGCCCGACGTCATCAAAATCCTGGAGTTATGGCTTGAGCACCGTCCAACTCCTCTTCTTCTTTAAACCCACTTCTTCAGCAAGCATTTGGCCAACCTTTCAGATATCACATACTTAGGACTACATTTTATGCTGATCACTGGGGTCCCAATGACGAGCCAGGAAACTGGAGGTAACCCTTCCTCAGCCAATTGCGGGACATCCAGCCGCATCTCATGAGGCTTCGGCAGCTAATTAGTTGCCCTGCTGGCTGCCATTCTATTAAAGGACGGCTGCCTGCCCCTAGCAGCTGCCAGTCAAGCAGAGGGCCGGTTGCTCAACAATCTCAGTAGCGCCACCAAGACCTGTGGCCACTCCTGGGACAGTGTCCAGAAGAAGAGGATGCCTTAGATGCCCTCTCTAGCAGGTAAGTAGAGTCCGGAGACTCTGGGGTCAGTCAGGCAGGCCATGGCAAGGGGGTGTGGGAGATTGGTGAAGGCAGGCAGCGCAGTTGCAACAGGGACAACCACTGCCAATGAGTGGGGTGCGGGACGAGGTGGGGGGGCTGCTGCTTGGGCTACAGAGTGCCAAAATAAAAGGGCCACCCTCAAGGTCACAAGTAGGCTGCCAGGGCTCACCAGGTGGTCGCCCCACGTGTGGAGGGCCCACTCACTGCTTTTCTTTTGAAGAAGCCAATTAAACTAAATTAGGAACAATGAGAGACAAAATAAGATGCAGCCCCTTAATGGTACACTGTGAACTAAAAGTCAAATGTTAAAGGAACCTTCTAAACATTAAACCAAAATGTGATTAAAGGGGTCTACAAAGCACCCCAGTCCCTGCGGTACCCACCAAGCACAGAAGGCCTCTATCATGCCGGCAGACACTGCGTGGTCCCTCTCCAGGGACACCCAGCCACGAACGTAGCCCACTCACTGCTGGTAAAATGCCAGTAGCAGCAGGAAGAGGCCCTTAATTAGCCACTAAATGGCTCAAATAGCCTCTGAGCAGAAGGGATGTCCCCCATCTTCTCCGCCGTTTGTAAATGACTGGCAGTGGGAAGACAATGGGCACTCCAATCTCTGCTTTCCTTTCACCATCTTACAGAACCCCCCAACCCCACTACCCAGCCCATCCCCCAAGGTGCTGGTAAACTCCAGCACTTAGTCTTCCAGCTGATTAAGAATCTGTGAAATGCCTTGGGACCTTTTTCTGCGTTAAAGATGCTCCTTAAATGTATGTTGTTGTAGTAATCAATTTATTTATGCGGAACAAAAAAAAAACACATGTCAACATCTATGTGATAAAGGTCTTGTCCAATAGACATATAAGGAGCCCTATTTCGGTTATGTAATGAATAGAAATGCCTGTTCACGTCATTAAGCTTTATTCCTTCCAAAGCCCATGTAAAAAATCACTCTGTGAGGTATCCTTTCCCAAAGAAAGGTCCTGCAAAGTTCCTTCCTGCAACCACAGGCAAAAAACTCTATAACGTCCACACAATCCATAATTCTCAACTTGTTATGAACGACACAACAAATCAGCCTTAGCGAGGTACATATCAGAACAGCAACTCTGAACAAAGTGATTAATCAGGATCTTCCAAATCATACCAAAACAAGGCTTGTTTCATTCTTCAGGAAAAATGAACAGGACAGAGGAGACCCTAATGGTGACAAAAAAGTTAATGGTTTAAAATATTTAAATTCCATATAAAAGGCATATTTGACAGAGTAATTAATGTTTGGCATCAATGCTGGGGTCCACATTGGCTTACATTACAGAGCTGTTGAGAACATCCTGGAAGCAAGGGATTACTTGTAAGATCAGTAAAATATGACAAGCCATGCATGTTGCATCTATTTAAAGTTTATATGGAGATTTGCACTTATATTGCTTTGCCTAAGTGGTATTAATATGAGGTTACTCAGCTGTCACCAATAATGAGCTGTGGAGAGAAATTAACTCTGAATAAATCATCACTTCAAACAGGACTGATCTAAAAGTGGTATAATAATGAAACAGAAGTGTAAGAACTATCATGTACTAGCACTATAAATTATATTGAATATTGTTTGGAGTGTTTGTAAACACTGACTTTGAGCTCTAAATTATATTGTAGTCATGGTACATCACAGCTCAACCCCTTTGAGGACTTCTAGACCATATCAAAAAACAGAACTAAGTGAACATTTCTTTTCAATTTAACCTTAAGCTTCTTGGTAATTTGAAAATACTTTGAAATAATTTAATGAATATGTATAACAATATAGCAAAGGTTAGAGCTTTATCCCATCAGTGTTTTCTACTCAATGCACTGTTCAGCCTGTGGTTATTCAGAGAGTTCATCTGTTTGCTTCCATGTGAGTATACTGTAGGATAACATGCTTAAATGATTTAGTGCTTAATAGAAAGCTTAACAAATGTGAACTTTTATGTTTTGATGATAACTCATGTGTTCATGTAGCAAAACCTATATTTTTGAGAGAACAAAAATGTGTAATAAAGAGCAGTTCTGGAAAGCAGAATATCCCCAGATGCTCCTCTACTTTCCTTTTCCAATGTATTCAATGTTAGAAGGAAATTTGTCATTCAGTGTCCTTAACCATTTCCATTTCTTATTTTCTTTCCTATAAACCTTGCAATATGCAAGATTTCAGGCTGAGCTTTTTAAACTCTCACTCAGATTAATTACATAAATTACAAAAAATTGTTAAATTCAGTTCAGTTCTAATGATTGCTGCCAAAATCCATAATTTTGAAATTACCTAGAAAATAGTAACATTTCCGAAGGTTACTTGCTAAAAGAGAGCTAATGCATGAATTACCAAAATTCTTACTGGCTACTCACAAATATTTCCAGTGACTTGCTAATCTTCTTACTAAATATCAATGACTGGATACATTAATGGTTTCCTATTGAAAAGGCTATTAAATGTTTGTAAATTTCCAGCTTGTATTATTTCACCATTTTCCCCTTTATGTTTCCATTTTCTTTAGCTAACCTACAAACTTCTCCACTGCTACCATCAACAGCCCTCAATGATCAGGCACCAGGTTAACAGCTTCTAGAAAATGAACCAGAGTCTCCAGTCAAAGTTCTTGAATCTTCTTACAAACACATAGGGAAAAAAGTGTAAATCCTACAATCACTGTCTCTTAGAATAAAGGTAATATAATTCCTAGTGGTGAATGTGCTCCTGCAATGATATTAGATTGGAAATTTCAGGGTGTTAGCTCAAGATAATCAAGGAATAGTTGTTACATATTCAAGTTGGGATGGTGTGTGTGACTTGGAGGGGAGCTCATAGATGTTGCTGTTCCCAGGACATTCCTACCTTTGCCTTTCTCAGTGCCAGAGATCACAAGAGAGGGAGGTGCTGCCATAGTTACCCTGGTGAGTTTCTCCAGTGTATTGTTCATAACACTGCCGCAGTTTGCCAGTATTGTAGGAGGTGGATATTGAGTTCAGTGACAGGAGAATTGACCAAGTGAACTGTTTCATCCTGGATTGTGTAAAGTATCTTGAGTGTTGTTGAGGTTGCGCCCATCCATATGTATGGTGATTATGAAGAAACTTTGAGGAGTCAGGATTGAGACATTTGGCTACACAGCATATGGCCAGCTTTTGTTGTCACAATATTGACATGGATAGTCCAATGTGACCACTGGCCAATGGTGAACCCCAAAAGGTTTATGATAAGGACTCTGGTGATATCATTGAAAGTCAAGCGGAGATGGCTGGACATTCGGTTGTTCACAATAGTCATTAGCAATCATATGCAATACAAAATTAACATGTCACTTGTCAGCCTTAGCCTAATTTTATCCAGGTCCTGCTCTCAGCTGGCATAAGTTGTTTCAAGAGTTGTGAATGGAGCTGAACACTGAAATGTTCAGCAAATTGTCTTTCATTTCTTTGATTAAATTCTAGGGCTATCTATGACAGTTTCCTTTACTTCATGGTTTCTTGCCAGGTCTTTGCTTTGTGAAATCTCCTTTGGGTGTTCGCACAGAGGGAAAACCATGGTAATACAAGTGAACATAGCGATCACTTGACATAGCAGAGCTACTTTTCGAAGCCTCAATATTTGACTGTAAGTATATTATTTTTTTCACCATATTGTTGCATTGTAACACATATTTACATTTATACTATACTTGCTCACATAAATAGAAGTAGTGTTCTTTTTAAAAAATGGATTTACATGATTTACTTTCTTAGGTTATGTTCATAGATCTTTTAAAATGGAAGGTTTGAACCTTCTTATCTTTACAAACAACAATTAGCCATTAAAGCTATCTACACAATGTTTGTTGGAAAAGGAATTGCTCAATTCTTTTAAAGCTTTCCATGTTAATTAAAGATTTTACCTGAGACAGTTAGGCAATGCTTTGCCTTTTATCATTAGCAGACTCCTTGGCTGTTGGCTACAGTAGCAATTTAGATCACTGGTATTATCATGGAACAGCCAATATCTAATCTGACCTTACATTGAATCCACTTCGTTTAGATTAAATGCACTGGAACCAGTCAGGCAGAGAGCCCTTGATTATTTGTAGCATTTCTTCAAGATGAGCCTGACATTTAATCAAGTGATAACAAAAAAAAGAAATTTTTCCCATTTCTAGCCTTCAATCCTTTTGTAACTCACAGTTATGTATAATAAAGCTTTGATGAACTGTTATCAAGAATACGCTACTGATATATTCCAGTAAAAATATCAGAGTAACAGCACCAAATGCCGTTCTAAAAGTACCAATTGATTTGCATGATCAAAGCTAATTCATTGTCAAAAATGGAGGAGGGTTTTTTTTTATTTAAAGGCTTCTTCAATACTTGCTTAAATTTAATCTTTCTTAAAGGGGAACCATTGTTATAAAAACCATTTGCCAATTTTTTTTTGCTAGACACATTGTGGAATTATATAATTCAGGTCCAAATTTGTCACTGCATTACAAAAGTAACCTGTTGGTGATTTTTAAAATGTCCCGGGTACATACCATCAGAAAGTCAACCGAATCCTGTCATTTACAATTTTACAGGTTACAAGCTACTAAACTGCCTCCTAAAGCCAGCATTGTCCTAAGGTCTGATGACATCATCAGTGCCTGACAGTGCCTTTAATTAAGGCCTGAGTGAAGAAGAAAACACAACTTTTCCACCTGTTCAATGAAGAGTACAGGAGGCATGTCAGGAGCAGCACCAGGCATACCTAAAAATGAGGTGTCAACCTGGTGAAGCTACAACACAGGACTACTTGCATGCCAATCAGCATAAGCAGCAAGCAATAAACAGGACTAAGTGATTCCACAATCAACGGATCAGTTCTAAGATCTGCAATCTTGCCATTTTCGGCTGTGAATGGTGGACAATTAATCAACTCACTGGAGGGGAGGGTCCACAATTATCGCAATCCCAATCCTCAATGATGGGGGAGCCCATCATGTCAGTGGAAAAGATAAGGCTGAAGCATTTGCAACAATCTGGGACAAGCTGCACTGCCTGGATCTCGTCCGACCTGAGTTGGAAGGTCAGGCAAGACAGGATCAAATGAAAATTACATAAGTAATTGGGCAAGGAGTGGCAATCCAGTGCTGACTGCCACTCTGAGGAAGTTATGGCCCATCAAGAAATAGCTGAAGGCATTGGATACTGCAAAGACTATGGGCCATGACAATATTCCGGCAATAGTATTGAATACTTGTGCTCCAGAACTTGCCGCGCCCCTAGCCAAGCTGTTCCAGTACAGCTACAACACTGGCATCTACCCAGCTATGTGGAAAATTGCCCAGGTGTGTCCTATACACAAAAATCAGGACAAATCAAACCCGACCAATTACCGCTCCAACAGTCTACTATCGATCATCAGTAAAGTGATGGAAGGGGTCATCAATAGTTGTATCAAGCAGCACTTGCTTAGCAATAACCTGCTCACTGACACTCAATTTGGGTTCCGCCAGGGTCACTCAGCATCTGACCTCATTACGGTCTTGGTTCAAACATGGACAAAAGAGCTGAACTCCATAGGTGTGAGAGTGACTGCCCTTGACATTTGAGTGAGTGTGGCATCAAGGAGCCCTAGTAAAACTGAAGTCAATGGGAATCAGGGGGAAAACTCTCTGCTGTTTGGAGGCACACCTAGCACAAAGGAAGATTGTTGAGGCTGTTGGAGATCATACGAACATATGAATTAGGAACAGGAGTTGGCCACTTGGCCCCTCGAGCCTGCCCTGCCATTCAATAAGGTCATGGCTGATCTGAATGTAACCTCAACCCCACATTCCTGCCTATCCCCGATAACCTTTCACCCCCTTGTTGATCAAGAATCTATCTAGCTCTGCCTTAAAAATATTCAAAGACTCTGCTTTCATTGCCTTTTGAGGAAGAGTTCCAAAGACTCACCACCCTCTGAAAGAAAAAAATTTCACCTCATCTCTGTCTTATATGAGCAATCCCTTATTTTTAAACAGTGACCCCCTAGTTCTAGATTCTCCCACAAGAGGAAACATCCTCTCCACATCCACCCTGTCAAGACCCCTCAGGATCTTAAAGGTTTCAATTAAGTCACCTCTTACTTCTAAATTCCAGTGGATACAAGCCTAACCTGCCCAACCTTTCCTCATAGAACAACACACCCATTCCTGGTATTAGTCTAGTAAACCTTCTCTGAACTGCTACTAACGCATTTACATCTTTCATTAAATAAGGAGACCAACATTGTATACAATACTCCAGATGTGGTCTCACCAATGCCGTGTATAACTGAAGCATAACCTCCCTACTTTTGTAATCAATTTCCCTCACAATAAATGATAACATTCTATTAGCGTTCCTCATTACCTGCTGTACCTGCATACTAACTTTTTGTGATTCATGCACTAGGGCACCCAGGTCCTTCTGAATCTCAGAGCTCTGCAACCTCCCACGATTTAGATAATAAGCTTCTTTTTTATTCTTCCTGCCAAAATGAATGATTTCACAATTGTCCACGTCATACACCATTTGCCAAATCTTTGCCCACTCACTTAACCTATCTGTGTCATTTTGTAGCCTCCTTACGTCCTCTTCACAATTTACTTTCCTACCTATCTTTGTGTCATTAATAAATTTAGCAACCATTCCTTTGGTCCCTTCATCCAAGTCATTTATATACATTGTAAAAAGTTGAGGCCCCAGCACTGATCCCTTTGGCACACCACTTGTCAAATCCTGCCAACCAGAAAAAGACCCATTTATGCCAACTCTCTGCTCGCTGTTAGCTAGCCAATCTTCTATCCATGTCAATATGTTACTCCCTACACCATAGCTTTTATTTTCTGCAATAACCTTTGATGTGGCACTTTATCAAATGCCTTCTGGAAATCTAAGTACGTTACATCCACCAGTTCCCCTTTATCTACAGCACCTGTGACTCCTTCAAAGAACTCCAATAAATTGGTTAAACATGATTTGCCTTTTACAAAACCATGTTGACTCTGCCTTGAATTTTTCTAAGATTACTGCTATAACATCTGTAATAATAGCTTCTAACATTTTCCATATGACAGATGTTAGGCTAACTGCCCTATAGATTCCTGCTTTCTGTCTCCCTCCCTTTTTGAATAAAGGATTTATATTTGTTATTTTCCAATCTAATGGAACCTTCCCCGAATCTAGGGCCAGAAATTTTCCTCCGTTGGGGGTGTTGTGCGGGAGTAGGGGCGGATGCGAACCCAATCGGCGCCCCTAATCAGGTCCACGCTGCCATTTTACATGGGCAGGCCAATTAAGGTCTGCCCATTGTGACAGGCACCTGAAAGTGCTGAGTGCGCCCTGTGTGGGCGGGGGGGAATTCCCTGAGTGGCTCCCTGTGCCTTTTCGCACATGCGCATGAAAGAGCGCAGAGATCTCCCTGAGGCACATAGGTGACTCAGGGAGATTTGTTTCAGTGTTGAACTTTTAAATAAAGGATTTTTAAACTTTTAAAACATGTCCCCTCATGTGACACTATCACATGAGCTGGGACATGTCAAAGAATAAATGTATAAGTTTTTATTAGATTTTAAAACAGTTCATGAAACCTCATCCCGCCCGTGGATGAGGTTTCATGAAAAATGCGAGAGCTGCCTGGGCTCTTCGCCTGCCCGACAACCTTAAGGTTGGATGGGCAGCTCATTAAATTGAGTTAATTAGGTTTTAAATGGCCTTAATAGGCCTTTGACAGATCGGCAGGCACGCAGCCAACTCGGCTGTGCACCCGCCGATCTGAAAATCTAAATGATGCGCGGTGACGTTGCGATGCCCGCCCAACGTCACCATGTGTCATTTTACACGTCGGCAAGCGGGCGCTGCCCCTGCTCGCTGACAGGAAAATGCTGTCCTAGGGAGTTTTGGAAAATAAAAACCAGTGCATGAACTATCCTACTAGCCACCTCTTTCAAGACCTTAGGGTGAATTCTATCCAGGCCTGGGGGTTTGTCAACCCGCAGTCCCAAACATTTGCTCAATACCTCTTCCCTGGTGATTGTAATTTTCCTGAGTTCCTCCCTCCCTTCTATTTCCTGATTTAGTGTTATTTCCGGGATGTTACTTGTGTCCTCTATAGTGAAGACCAGAGCAAAATACCTGCTTAATTCATCCGCCATTTCTCTACTTTCCATTATGAATTCCCCAGATGCACTTTCTATAGGACCAACGCTCACTTTGTTAACTTTTTTCTTATTTAAATATCTATAGAAACCCTGACTATCTGTCTTTAGGTTATTAGCTTTCTCTCATATTCTAATTTTTCCCTCCTTATTAATCTTTTTGTCATTCTCTGCTGTTCTTTATGACCAGAATTTTACATTCAGTGTGCGGTCACGCGCCCGACACAGCGGAGTGTAAAATGGCACGCGATGACATCAGGCGTGCGTCCTGGCATCACCTCGCACCGTCGCAATATTTTGTTGGGTGTACGCACGCCGGAGTCGGCTTTGCGTCTGCCAATAATTGAAAGGCCTATTAAGACCATTAAGGACCTAATTAACTTGAATTTTATGCTGCCTGTCCAACCCTATGGTTGGCAGGCAGGCGAAAAAGGCCAAGCGGCCTTTACATTTTTTAGGAAACCTCATCCATGAGCAGGATGAAGTTTCCTAAAGCAAATACAAATTAAATAAAAACTTTCTTTTGCAATTAAAAACATGTTCCATCTCATGTGACCCAGTCACATGAGGGGACACGTTTCCTTAAATTTTTAATGTCATTTACTAAATTTTTTAAAAAACATTTCAATTTCCCTGAGGCAGCTCCGAGATTGAAGTGCTCTTTCACGCGCATGCACGAGCTGCGCACTAGACCCAGCTCTGCCTCCTCCCCCCCTCCAACATAGGTAAAATCGCGGTGCGGAGCCGATCACGGGGGTGGTTGGCTCCCCGACCACCCCCGCCCAGTCCCGCCGAGCCCGCCCAACGCGAGAAAAATTCAGGTCGATATTCTTTCCGATCTTCTGGCCTGCCACACATCTTTGTGTAATTATAAGCTTTTTCTTTAAGTTTGATACTGTCTTTAACTTTTTCAGTTAACCATGGATAGTGGGCCCTCTCCTTGGAAGTTTTCTTTCTCATTGGAATGTACATATTCTGTGTATTCTGAAATATCCCTTTAAATGTCTGTCACTGAACTTCTATTGACATATATCCTTAACCTCATTTGCCAGTTCACTTTAGCTAGCTCTGCTTTCATGCCCTCACAATTGCCCTTATTTAAGTTTAAAATACCAGCCTTGGGCCCACTTGTTTCTTCCTCAAAATGAATGTAAAATTCAATCATATTATGATTGCTGTTACCTAAGGGTGTCTTCACTAGGAGGTTATCAATTAATCCTATCTTGTTGCTCAATACCAGGGGCAGAATTTAGTGTTTGACGGTCGGGTGGGTCCGACCGACTTGGCGGGGGGCAGGCAGCCGATCCCCGCCGCCGAAGCAGGCCGCGCCACCATTTTACGCGGATGGGCCAATTAAGGCCTGCCCAGCTGGTTTCCGACTCCCGTGTTCATCGGGAAAATTAAATCGGCGGCGGGCGTGTACAGACCGCTGGTTCCAATGGGGAACTGGCAGTCTGTATAAAGAGCAGCCAGGCAGCCTCCTTTAGGCTGTTCACCATGGCCAGTCAAAGGGCAGCACAAGAGGTGAGGGCAGGGGAGGAGGAGGGGGGCAGGCTGCAGGGTAGGCCAGCGGGGGGCCACTGTGCCCCTCGGTTCTCAGATGCCTGCCTTGCTGTCCTCCTCGGAGAGGTGTCCAACCATCGGGATGTCTTGTTTCCGGAGGATGGGAGGAGGAGGGCCCCCCACGTGACCAGGCAGGCGTGGCAGGAGGTGGCGGAGGCTGTTAGCTCTCATGATGCTGTGCGGCGCACCGGAATGCAGTGCCACAAGCACTTCAATGATTTGTTGCGCTCTGGAAGGGTGAGTACCATGTCAGCCTTGGTTATTTAACCCAGCAGGTAGCCTTAGCCTTTGAGCCCCCTCCCCTCCATGTCTTAGTGTCATTACTGCATTGGGCATTTGACGCACGCTGAGTGGGCAAACAGATAGTGACCATGCTTACATCAGCCTTAACGGTTGAGAAGAAGATGGGTTCTCCCCGCAGCATATATTGGTGTTTGTTGCATTTGAGTAGTCTGGGGGCAACCTGCAGGGGAGGCAGCTAGACACATACTCAGAACTCCAACACATGTCTTATTGATGGTGATGAGATGGTGGAAGGGGAGCCTCAAGGTGTCGTGGCCAAGAGCCATCTGCTGGCCTCAGTGCCACACCAAGTTGCGCCTCCTTCCCATGGGCGCTAAGACCCGTGTGTTATTCAAAATGATGGACGTCAAATGTGTCCAAGGTGTCAGTTGTGGGAGGGGGTTGGGAGCAGCCGTACTATCTTCTGGGGACTGATCACCAGTAGTGTGGACAGGAGCTGCTGGAGGCCTCAGATGGGCCACTGTGGTTGGGGTGCGGCGTGCACGTGCAGAGTACATGAGCGATCAGCCCCAATAAATCCTCTTCCATGTTCTGCAGGCAAAAATTGAGAGCAATATGCGGGAGCGGCAGTGGACTGGTGGTGGGCACGCCCTGCTCCAGCACCTCATCTCATATGAGGAGCAGGCCATGGAGCTGGGGAGGAGACAGACGGCCAAGTCAGCAGGTGACGGCGAGGTTGGGGTCCAGCGGCCAGGTATTTGAGGGCTACAGTCCCATCCACTCTGTCTCCCCACCGTCCAAAGCACTGATGGTTGCTGCAATCGTTAATGCAGCAACACTGCTCATTCACAGACTGATACACTCAGACGTGTGGGTCATACACAAAGGTCCCTCGGCCCCTTGAGGATACACGTCTCCACAACCTTCCAAAGTCACCTTATCCCATTTGTGACCACTATTCCCATGACCTAACATGCCATGGCATCGCTGCTGCACATCCAATTACTTATTGCATCTTAGGAGGGTTTGTACCTCCACCACCCTTGCAGCCAGTGCGTCCCACATTACTCTGTCCAAAAGGTCCTCAGTACCTCACCTGTCAACCTCATGGCACTCAACTTAAATAAATGCCACCACGTTACTCATCCCTGCGCCAAGGGGAAATGTTGCCTTCTGTCCACCTGGCCTATGCCCCTCATAACGGTATGAAGGTCAATAATGTGACCTGTCAATCTCCTGTGCTCCACGGCAAATGTTGCAAGTGTTTGCAATGTTTCCTCATAACTCCAACTCTCCAGGCCAGCATGCATCCAGGTCAGGAACCTCTGCACTCTCCCCACTCCAATACCATCCCTCCCATGAAGCGCAGGTCACAAGTAAATGCAGAAGTGTAGATGTGGCCTCGACAGCGTTTTCTGCACTTGCAACATGACCTTCCTTTTCCTACATTCTATTCCTCGGCTAATAAAGGCAAGTCTGGCTTTGACCTTGTTAAATGCCTTATGCTCCTGTTCTGCTACCTTAACGGGTCTGCCCAGCAATGTCCCTGTAATTGTCGTGACTTCCACAGTCCGACCATTACTCATGTATTCCCGTACCTTGCTTGTCTTGCCCAAGTGCTTAACCGAGCGCTTATCCACATAACATTCCATGTGGCATTCCTTAGGCCATCTGACCAGCCTGTCTGTATGCACGTGTAATATTTGGGCCTCCTCTTGACTATTTGCCACCCCACCAATGTTTGTCTCCTTAGGTTCTTGAAGGGTGAGCGACTTATGAGGCTGGGGAGGGGAAAGGGATGAAAGGTGTTACTGACTGAACACTAACTGATGCACCGTCCTTGTTGTTAATTTCAGCATCATCACCGCATGGCCACCCCCAACACGTCCAGAGCCCCCCCTCCACCCCTGAGGGACAAGACTTGCAACTTGCTTCACATCTTTTCAGCGAGTCAGGCACCAGCGCAGCGACAAACGCTTTGGTGGGGATTATGACGTCGGCTAATGTCCCGGGTCACAGTGGAGAGGGCACTTCACAATCGCTGGAGGAAATGGCACGGACAGAGAGTGCCGATGGCGCCAGCAGCTGGAGGACTGCAGGGGACCAGGCACATGCTGAGTCGGGCAGTGATGATGTGCCTCTGGAGATGTCAGCCATGCAGCAGCTGCAGGACAAGTGGCCGGGTGCACGGGAGCATCTGGCAGGGTTGCATGAAGGTGTGCTTCACTTGGTCTCTGTGGTGGAGGAGTCCAGGCAGAGTGTCAGTGATGGCATGAACCTCAGGACAGAGCTTCAGGCTTCCTCCATTGAGATATTAGCGACTCTCATGGAGAGGGGCTTCCAGCGGATTGAGAATCATCTGATTGGGTTACGCTCTGACCTACAAGCCCTCACAGCGCTAATGGCCACAGGTGGTCATTGGCAATGTGGGAGATGTTCTGGGCACCAAGTGTCCCAGCTCGGTGCCCATCAATCTTCGGTGAGCAGGGAGGTCCAATGTGACCTCACGTAGGCGCAGCAGCTGCCTGTCATCACTGCGAGCTCCTCTCAGGGCGCTCCGGATGAGGGCAGCAGCTCCTCCGCCCCTCTGCCAGTGACCGTTGCATCCATTGATGCTGCGACAACTGGGGAGGTGCCAGTTCTGGAACTGGCTACTCCCTCCCCAGCGGAGCCATCACAGGCTCCACGAGCCAGAGGACGGCCGCCAAGGTCATCGAGGCCAACAGGACAGCAGAGTCAGCAGCTGTCTCACAAGCCACTCCGAGCGAGAGGGTGGCACCAAGACGAAGCACCCGCAAACGTAAACGTAAGGCACGTTAGGCACTCAGCGGGTACGTCACTGGTAAATTTGTGTTGGCTTTAGATTAGGGAATATATTATTATGTATGTCAGAGCGACGTTTGTTGTTTATTTTGGTGGCAATAAAGTCCACTTTTGTGACTATGGCTGAGGGTGATTCCTTTGTGCTGCATTTGTATGTTTCACAGACATATCATGAGTGTTTGAGTGGACATTGATGTTTCTGTACTAAGCCCTTAGTTGCAGCTGATGAGGTGGAAGATGTAGATCTAAGTGCCACGTGTGGAAGCGCCAGGCAATGCTGGTCCTGCTGATCCATGTATGTGGAGCTTGCTGAAGGTTCGTTGGATTAAATTGTCCCGGGTGTCCCTGCCTCCTTGGTGTAGTAGTGGGTCGGCGTGCTGCCCCTCATCATCGCCCTGTGTTTCCTCATCCTCTGAGCCACTGCTGGATTCATCATGTGCAGCCTCATCCACTGTGTGAAGGTCTTCATCGTCAACTGTACCCCCCCTTTCCAGCACAAGATTGTGCAGAGCGCAGCATGGTTCTCTCCACCACAGCCCTTGTGGAGCCGTGGCTCCTACTGTAGCGCTGCTCAGCTTCTGTTCTTGGATGGCAGAGAGGCGTCATGAGCCACCTTGAGAGGGGAAAGCCCTTGTCACCCAGCAGCCAATCATCCAGCCGAGCTGGAGCACTGAAGAGCCCCAGCACCTGTGAGTGTCTGAGGATGTAGGCGTCGTGGGAGCTGCCTGGGTAACTTGCACAAACTTGTAGAATCAGCATCCTGTGTTCACACACTATCTGCACGTTCATGGAGTGGAAGCCCTCCTGTTGAAGAAGGCACCGGGCCCACCTGCTGGCGCCTTGATGGCCACATGTGTGCAGTCTATAGCACCCTGGACGCAGGGGAAGCCAGCAATGGCCGCGAAGCCTCTGGCTCGCTGTGTCCGACTTGCCTGGTCGCAGCGGAAGTGGATGAAGGTCAATGCCCATCTGAACAGAGCGTCTGTAACCTGCTTGACACAAGTGAGGACAGCTGATTGGGAGACACCACAAAGATCACCCACCGAGCTCTGGAAGGAGCCAGATGCATAGAAGTGGAGGGCAACTGTGAGCTTCAGAGCCGAATGGAATGTCCACCCACACAGTTAGGAGAGATCTCAGGGCCAATCATCTGACAGATATAGTTGACTGTCCCCCTTGACAGTCGGAGCCTCCTTCGGCACTGCACCTCAGTCATATTGAGATAGCTGCTTCACCGCCTGTATAACCTGGCAGCAAGTTTTCTGCGGCCCCTTCCACCTTGGACAACCTCTTGGCCCTGCGCCCCTTGTGCCTGCGCCTGGCCTCCCAAAAGTGGCTCTCCTGGAGGCTGATTGCCCACTCCTGGCCTCCTCCTTATTCTATCCCTCCCTTCCTCCCCAGGCTAAATGGAGGCCTCTGGAAAGCTGCAGGCCCAATAAAGATTACTGTCTGCAGAGTGCTGAGCTGAAGCTTCAAAGTACAGAGAAAGCTATTGGAAATCGATCTGAACTGCTAACAATCACACAGGCAAGTTTAAAACACTTTCTGCATTAAATACTTCAGAAAAACAATTAACAACCCCTCTGAGCCCACATATCCCGCCCATGGATGAGGTTTGTTTAAAAATCAGTTACCCACCTGCCCGTTGGTCCCAGGCGCCGAGGCGAAGATTGCACGGGCTCCTCAAAATCGGCTTCAATTGCCGAGTTAAGGGCCTTAACAAGGCCTTTAATTAATGGCGGGCGTGCGTCCCACTGCTGTGCGCGCCCACCCAGCTAAATATCGCGATGCCGCGCGCTGATGTTGGGACGCTCGTGCAACATTTTAAGCGCTGATGTGTGGGCTCCGCCACCCACGCGTCAGCCATAAAATTCTGCCCCAGGTCTACTATAGCCTGCTCTCTGGTTGGCTCCAGAACGTGCTGTTCTCACAAACTAGCCTGAAAACATTCTATGATCTCTTCATCTATCCTACCTTTGCCCGTCTGATTTTTCCAGTTTATATGTAGATTAAAACCCCCCATGATTATTGCTGTACCTTTCTGGCACGCAACCATTATCTTTTCTTTAATACACTGTCCTATTATGTAGTTACTATTAGGGGGCCTGTACACAACTTCCACAAGTGACTTCTTGCCTTTATCATACCTCATCTCAACCCAAACTGCTTCTACATCCTGGTTTCCTGAACTTAGGTCACCCCTCTCTAATGTGCTAATACCATCCTTAATTAACAGAGCCACCCCTCCTAACTTCCTGTCCTTTCTAAATGTCACGTAACCTTCAATATTCAGGTCCCAATCTATGTCATCCTGTAGCCATGTCACTGTAATGGCTATCAGATCATGCTTATTTATTTCTATTTGTTCATCATTTATTATTAGTTCATCTGTTTTGTTTCGAATGCTACGTACGTTTAGATAAAAGAGCCTTTAGTTCTGTTCTTTTATCATTTTTGTAGCATCTAGCCTTATCTGCTGATTTACTCTTAGATTTGTACTCTCTGTACCTTCCTGTCATAGTCTGTTTACCATTTCCCACATTAATACTTGTCTCTCGTGCCTTGTCTCTACTCTGGTTTACCACATCTTCCCAAGTTTGATCCTTTGCTCACACTATTCAGTTTAAAACCCTCTCTACTTCTCTAGATAAGCAGCTCACGAGGACACTAGCACCAGCACGGTTCGGATGCAGAACATCCCAACGGTACAGATCCCACTTTCCCCAATACTGGTGCCAGTGCCCCATACACTGAATAAAAGCAAAATGCTGCATATGCTGGAAATCTAAAACAAAAACAGAAAATGCTGGAAAAGCTCAGCAGGCCTAAGTGTACCGGTGGAGAGAAAAACAAAGCCAACGTTTCAAGTCCGCATGATTCTTCTTCAGAGCTAAAGAGAAGTAAAAATGTGATGAAATTTATACTGTTTAAGGGGTGTGCAGCAGGTGAAGCTGGATAGAAGGCCAGCGATAGGTGGGGGCAAAGGAGAGATTGACAAAGGTGTCATGAACAAAAGGACAAAGTAGGTGTTAATGGTAGTGGTAAGGGCTAAAGGAGGTGCTGATGGTAGCATTAAGGTAAGAAAGCAGAATGTGATAATAGCAGGACAATGGTAAGCACTCTGGAAAGAATAACATGAACAAATGACAGATAGCCCTTGTGGGGGTGGGCTGGGGGGAGGGGACGGTGATGGGGAAAAAAGATCAAAAATAGGATGAAAGGTGGTGATAAAACAATGAATAAATGAATAAAAATGAAAATAAATAAAAATAAGTGGATAAAAAATAAAAATGTTTTGAGGATAGAGAGAATTCAGATCTGAAATTGTTGAACTCAATGTTAAGTCCAGAAGGCTGTAAAGTGCCTAATCAGAAGATGAGGTGCTGTTCCTCCAGTTTGCGATGGTCTTCACTGTAACATTGCAGCAGGCCAAGGATGGACTTGTGGGCATGAGAGCAGGATGGTGTGTTGAAATGACAAGCAACAGGAAGGTCTGGGTCATACTTGCGGACAGGTGTTCCGCAAAGTGGTCACCCAGTCTGCGTTTGGTCTCTCCAATGTAGAGGAGACAGCATTGGGAGCAGCAAATGCAGTAGACTAAGTTGAAGGAGGTGCAAGTGAAGTGCTGCTTGGGCTCTTGGATGGTGAGGAGGGAGGAGGTAAAGGGGCAGGCGTTGTACCTTCTGCACTTGCATGGGAAGGTGTCATGGGAGGGGGTTGAGGTGTTGGGGGTGATGTAGGAGTGGACCAGGGTGTCCCGGAGGGAATGGTCCCTATGGAATGCTGATGGGGGTGGTGGAGGCGGTGAGGGGAAGATGTGTTTGGTGGTGGCATCATGCTGGAGTTGGCGGAAATGGCAGAGGATGATCCTTTGAATGCGGAGACTGATGGGGTGAAAAGTGAGGACAAGGGATCCTATCATGGTTCTGGGAGGGAGAGGAAGGTGTGAGGGCGGATGCGCAGGAGATGGGTCGGACATGGTTGAGGGCCCTGTCAACCACCGTGGGTGGAAAACCTCGGTTAAGGAAGAAGGAAGACATGTCAGAAGCGCTGTTTTGGAAAGTGGCATCATCGGAACAGATGCAACGGAGTCGAAGGAACTGAGAGAATGGGATGGAGTCCTTACAGAAAGCAGGGTGTGAGGAGCTGTAGTTGAGATAGCTGTGGGAGTCAGCAGGCTTGTAGTGGATGTTGGTGGACAGTCTATCACCAGAAATTGAGACAGAGGGGTCAAGGAAGGGAAGGGAAGTGTCAGAGATGGACCATGTGAAGGTGATGGAGGGGTGGAAATTGGAAGCAAAATTGATAAATTTTTCCAGGTCCAGACGAGAGCATGAAGCAGCACCGAAACAGTCATCGATGTACTGAAGAAAGAGTTGTGGGAGGTGGCCGGAGTAGAACTGGAACAAGGAACATTCCACATACCCCATAAAGAGACAGGCATAACTGGGGCCCATGCAGGTACCCATAGCCACACCTATTATTTGGAGGAAGTGAGACAAGTCTAAGGAGAAATTGTTCAGTGAGAGAACAGGTTCAGCCAGACGGGAGAGAGTGGTGGTGGATGGGGTTGTTTGGGCTTCTATTCAAGGATGAAGCGGAGAGCCCTCAGGCCATCCCGGTGGGGGATGGAGGTGTAGAGGGATTGGACGTCCATGGTGAAGAGGAGCCAGTTTGCGCCAGGGAACTGGAAATTGTTGATATGATGTAGGGCATCAGAGGAATCATGGATTTAGGTGGGAAGAGACTGGACAAGGGGAGAGAGAACAGAGTCAAGATAGGAAGAAATGAGTTCTGTGGGGCAGGAACAGGCTGACACGATCGGTCTACCGGGACAGTCCTGTTTGTGGATTTTGGGGAGGAGGTAGAAACAGGTGTTCGGGGTTGGGAGGCTATGAGGTTAGAAGCTGTGGAGGGAAGATCTCCAGAGGAGATGAGATCAGTGACAGTGCTGAAAACAATGGCTTGATGTTCGGTGGAGGGGTCATGGTCCAGGGGGAGGTAGGAGGAAGTGTCTGAGAGTTGGCACTCAGCCTCTGCGAGGTAGAGGTCAGTACGCCAGATAACAACAGCGCCACCCTTGTTGGCAGGTTTGATAAAAAAGTCAGGGCTGGACCTGAGAGAATGGAATGCGGCAAGTTCAGAAGGAAACAGTTTAGAGTGGGTGAGAGGAGCAGAGAAATTGAGACGGCCGATGTCACACCAACTGTTCTCAATGAAAAGATCAAGAGCAGGTAAGAGGCCAGAGGGAGGGGTCAAGGGGAGGGAGAATACTGGAGGTGGGTGAAAGGGCCCGTTGAACGGGGGGAGGACTCCTGCCCAAAGAAGTGGGCACGGAGACGAAGGCGGCGGAAGAAGAGTTCAGCATCGTGCCGAGCCGGGAATTCATTGAGATGAGGTCGTAAGGATGTGAAACTGAGTCCTTTGCTGAGTACTGAACATTCAGCATCAGAAAGGGGAAGGTCAGAAGGTATGGTGAATACACGGCAAGGGCTGGGATTAGAAGACAGGGTGGGGTCAGAGGGACGGGAAGGGGTGGGGGGTCCTGGATGGGCGTTGGTATCAATGAGTTGTTGGAGCTTGCGTTCCTTAGTACCTGAAGGGAAGAGACAAAGTTTCTTGTTAAGGCATCAGATGAGATGAAGTATAAAATTAAACTGGGGACAAGGACAGCTTTGAGATAGGGTGCAAGAACTTGTCTCCCCATCATCACATGTCCTGCCATCATTAATATGTTTTAAATAATTACTGAATTATATTAATCACTTATTTATGTTGCTTTCTTATGTATTTTATTAACTTTACCACCAAATTGTGTACTATTTTAAACCATAGGGATAGAATACAACTTACCAATGTACCAGATGCTCACCAAACAGCTAGCTCCTTTCCCTGTAATAGAGCAAGAACCAATTTCAATGGGGTAAGAAAGAATGAAAGGGGAAAAAAATAACTCCTTCTCCCCCTCCACCAAGCTCCCCTCTCACCAATCTCTAAGTCTTCACTCAGTTAGTCGACTGCAGTCCATTTCAGGACATCAGTGCAGGTGTTCCTCAGGGCAGTGTCATTGGCCCAACAATCTTTAGCTGCTTCATCGATGACCTTCCTTCCATTATAAGATCAAAAGTGGGGATATTCGCTGATGTTTGCACTGCCAGGAAGATATAATAATTCTCATAATGTTATTGAAATCTATTGTAAAATAGAGTAATAGTGAGATGTGCCTGTGTGTGTGTGTGAGAGAGAGAGAGAGAGAGAGAGACTTAATTGGATTAAAGGCAGCTGGTCTGAAGGCTTTGATGTGAACATGTTAAACATGGGGGAAGTTTAGAATGTGAGGTAAAAGGACATTTGCATTTTTAAATAAACCAGGTTAGATTGTTTTAAAAGGAGGGGTGTAATGTATACCTAGCCAGCAGACATAGTAAGGAATAGTGTGTTTATTTATTTTTCTTAAAGATTACTGGTGGAATTGGTACTATGATAGATGTTTTTATTAGTAGAGAGGTAAAGTTCAAAAGACATAGTGAAACAATGGGAATTTGCATTCAAAGAGGAAAATATGTATAAAGGAGAGATGGCTGTTTGCAAGGGAGACAGTCGAAGATTCAACAAGTGTGAAATGCCTTCAGCCTGTATGTACCAAACTGCTGCCTTCAGGGACTGAGGTTAAGAGAACTCACTTTGAATTCGACTGTTCAGGGTATCGTTTACTTTGCCTGGGTCTTTTTAAAATCTATGTGTCTTACTGTTGCCTTAGCAAAAGTGTAACTGGGAGTCAGATTAAGTAGGGGATTTAGAAGTTATCATGGTAGTAATTTGTAGATCTATGTATGTATTTAAAAGAAGTGTTTTCTCAGAATAAAAAGAAAGGTGCTGAGGGTAAAAGTGAGATTTGAAAATTGAGCTGTTTTCATTGTAATAAAGTTGAGCACACAAAGTCAGTGTTCTGGAAATTGCAGGGAAAATGTGTTGGCATTATAGGGGTGCAGAAATGTTCTGGGAGTAAAAGTACTGTGGGTTTCTGAGGTTCAGGCACAGGAAAAAACAGTGGTTTGTGGACAGGTAAAACAGGAAGTATCAGTGATAGGTAAAGAAGTGGGAATGTGTTCACAAATTCTGAGCAGCAGGTTGCAGAAATGTTTGAAGATTTTGTGTGTGAAGGGAAAGACTTTTCATGTGTACAGGGTGGGGTAGGTAATGATGTTAAAATTTTAAGAGACACAGGGGCTCGTCAATCCTTAATGTTGTGGGATAGTGATATTTGTTGTTCAGAGGGAGTATTGCAAGAACAAGTGATAATAAGTAGGGTTCATGGAGATGCTAAATCTATTCCATTGTGGAAGATAAATTTAAAGAGTAAGTGGAAAACAGTCGAAGTGACTGTTGGAGTGATAGAAAAATTGCCCATTGCAGGAGTTCAATTCATCTTGGGTAATGATATACCTGGATCACAAATGTGGGTGATGCCTATGGTACTTGAGCAGCCTGTAGAAGTGTTTTCAACAGAAGTGTTGCAGAGAGCATCCTGGATTGTTTCCAGATTGTGTGATAACAAGATCACAGGCTCATAGGTTGAAACAAGAAGAACAGGAACTTCAAAGGCAGGGAGGAAGTGAGGAAATCCAAGTAGCAGACACTGTGTTTGATTACATTGTTTAGGAAGAAAGACTGGAAAACAATTCAGCTGAAGTGTTTAACTCAAGGCAGTTGGTGGAATTACAGAAAAAGGATTTGCAAATACAACATTTATATCAAACAACTTACTCAGAAACTGAGTGAAAATGCATTCCAGAATGTTATTACCTTAAGAGTAATGTTTTAATGAAAAAAATGGAGGCCTTATCATGTTTCAGCAAATGAAAGAGGGAGGGAGGTACATCAGGTTGCAGTACCATTTGGATATAGAAATGAGATTCTGAGGATAGATCATGAAATTCCAATGGGGGGATATTTAGGAATTAGAAAGACACAAGCAAAGATACAAAAACATTTTTTTGGCCTGGATTGCATAGTGATGTAGACAAATTCTATAGAAGATGTCACACATGTCAGGTGATAAGGAAACCACAAGCAGTGATTAAGCCGGCACCTTTAATTCCAATTCCAGCATTTGAAGAACCTTTCACTAGGGTCATGGTTGATTGTGTAGGACCTCACCCTAAGACTAAAAGCGGAAATCAGTACTTACTAACAATAATGGATGTGACTACCAGTTTTCCTGAAGCATTACCTTTGGGAAACATTACAACAAGGAAGATTGTGGGAAAGTTAACTAATTTTTTTACAAGGTATGGTTTACCTAAGGAAATACAATCAGATCAGAGTTCAAGTTTTATGTCACAGCTGTTCAAGGAGGTAATGAACAGTTTGGGAATAAAACAGTTGATGTCAATAGCTTATCATCCTGAGTCACAAGGGGCTTTGGAAAGATGGCATCAAACCCTAAAAACTATGATGAGAGGGTATAATCAGAATTATCCACAGAATTGCATTCCATTCCTGTTATTTGCTTTTCGGGGCGCTCCTATTGCATCGACTGGTTTTAGTCCTTTCGAACTAGTCTATGCTCATGAGGTAAGGGGACGACTGAAATTGATTTATGAGAAATTGGTCAGTCAAAATACAGAAACTACTCTTCTGGATTACGTATCAAACTCCAGAGAGAGATTGGACAGAGCATGTGAGTTGGCTAGGGAACATTTAGAGATATCACAGCAAGTGATGAAAGTGAAAGCAGACAGGAAAGCTACAGCTTAGAATTTTGTTGTTGGAGAGAAAGTGCTAGTTCTGTTACTAGTACTGTGACTCATTGAAGGCAAGGTTTAGTGGGCCTTACATGATTGAAATGAAACTGGGTGAAGTAAATTATTTAATAAATGCTCCAGATAGAAGAAAGAAGCAGAGGGTGTGTCATGTAAATATGCTTAAAAAGTACTTTGACAGGGAATAGGGCAAAAAGGAGGTGTTAGTGGTGGTAGATAATGAGAAAGAAGTAGAAATACAGGATTCTGAAATTAATTTTCCTCTAATCAAATTGGTTAATGAGGGGGTACTTTAATGAGGGGGTACTTGAAAATTTAAATGTAATATTGTTACCTTCCAAACAAGCGTCAAAGTGATTTGGATAAACTATTGCAGACACACAAAGCTATTTGTGGAAGTAAGTTGGGAGGACAGATTTAGCTATACATGATGAGCCTGTAGAAGTTTCATCTTCTGTAAGGCAACATCCTTATAGATTAAATCCAGCAAAATTATCACAAGTACAGAAAGAAATTGACTTCATGCTTCAAAATGATATCATTGAGTCTAGTTGCAAGAACTGGAGTTCACCTATTGTGCTGGTACCGGGACCAAATGGAACACTAAGACTATGTGTGGACTATTAAAAGGTGAATGTGGTGACAAAAGCGGATTCATATCCTATACCATGGTTGGAAGATTGCAATGAGAAAGTGGAACAATCAAAATTAATCACACAGATTGATTTGCTAAAAAGATATTGGCAAATAACGTTATCGGAGAGAGCAAAGGAGGTATTGGCTTTTGTGATGCCAGATGGACTATATCAGTTTAAAGTCATGCCATTTGGCACCTGCGAGATTTCAAAGACTGATGAACAAAGTAATTGCAGGTCTTAACAATTGTGCTGTTTATATTGATGACTTGATAGTTTTCAGTCCTACATGGGAAGACCATTTACAACATCTGGAAGAATTATTTACTCAATTACAAGAAGTTAATTTGGTGATGAACTTGGCTAAAAGTGAATTTGCAACAGTGCAAGTTACGTATCTAGGCCATACCATTGGACATGGTCAGGTGGCTCCGAAAGATGTGAAAGTCAAGGCTATTGTGAATTTCCCAGTGCCTACAACAAAAAAAGAAGAAGTTTTGAGATTTCTGGGCATGAGTGGATTTTATTGGAAATTTGTACCAAATTTTAGCAGTGTGGTTGTTCCACTAACTGAACTATTAAAAAAGAGCAAGAAGTTTCAATGGATGCAGGAGTGCCAGAAGGCATTTGACAGTTTGAAAACTATATTAACTATGACACAAGTTTTGGAAGTGCCTAATTATGCAAAGCAATTTAAGTTGGCCACTGATGCCAGTGATATAGGAATTGGGGCCATACTGTTACAAGAAGATGACACTGGAATTGAAAAATCGATAGGGTATATTTCACGGAAGTTGAACGTCCAACAGAGAAAATATTCAACGGTCGAAAAGGAAACTTTGGGTTTGGTGTTAGCGTTGCAGCATTTTGAAATTTATGTGGCAAACAATTCGTCAGAAACAATTGTTTATACAGATCACAATCCTTTAAAATTTCTGGACAAATTTCGAGACAGGAGTGCAAGGCTATTCAGGTGGAGTTTATTACTGCAACCATTTAATCTACAGATTATACATGTCGCTGGATGAGAAAATCTGATTGCAGATGCTTTATCAAGAGTTTGAAGCTTAAAGGAAAAATTGGACATTTAAAAACCTGGAGTTTGAACAGGAATGATTGCTATTGATGTGAAGGATTTATTTAAATATACTGTTATGTTAATGCATGCATCTGGTAATGTAATAGTGCAAGTATATAGATAAGTATAGGAGATATAATAAGGTGTGTTAATAAAAATGAAGCCGTCTTTTTAAATTATGATGGTTGATTTTTTTAATAAGAGGGGGATATCAGGAAGATAGAATAATTCTCATAATGTTATTGGAATTTATTATAAAATAGAGTAATAGTAGGATGTGTCAATGTGTGTGTGGGTGTGTGAGACTTAATTGGATTAAAGGCAGCTGGTCTGAAGGCTTTGATGTAAACATGTTAAACATGGGGGAAGTTTAGAATGTAAGTTAAAAGGACATTTGCATTTTTAAATAAACCAGACTAGATTGTTTTAAAAGGAGGGGTGGAATGTATACCTAGCCAGCAGACATAGTAAGGAATAATGTGTTTATTTATTTTTCCCAAAGATTACTGGTGAAATTGGTACTATGATAGATTTTTTTATAAATAGAGAGGTAAAGTTCAAAAGACATATGGGAGCTTCCATTCAAAGAAGAAAATATGTATAAAGGAGAGATGGCTGTTTGTAAGGGAGACAGTCTACGATTCAACAAATGTGAAACGCCTTCAATCTGTATGTACCAAATACAGGGACTGAAATTAAGAGAACTCACTTTGAGTTTGACTGTTCAGAGTATCGTTTACTTTGCCTGGGTCTTTTTAAAATCTGTGTCTTACTGTTGCCTTAATGAAAGTGTAACTGGGAGACAGATTAAGTAGGAGATTTAGAAGTTATCATGGTAGTCATTTGTAGATCTATGTATGTGTTTAAAGTAATTTCTTCTATTAATAAATGTTTAATCTAGTTTTGTAAAAATCTATAAGACTTGGTGGTCTTATTACTACTGAATTCAGAGCATGCATCTCAAAATGTATATAAATTGCAAAACAAGTTGTGGCAGTTGTTTCAACTTTCCCTGGGATTTGAACAACTCAGCATTTACCATGTGCTGTGCCATAACATGCACAATGTTCAGCACAATTCCTGATTCCTCAGACACTGAAGCAGCCCATGTCTAAAAGCAGCAAGACCTGGACAATATTCAGGGTTAGGCTGAGAAGTGGAAAGTGACATTCACGCCACGCAAGTGCCAGACAATGACCATCTCCAACAAGAGAGAATCTCACCATTACCCCTTGACATTCAATGGCATTACCATCACTGAATCCCCCCACTATCAACATCCTGGGGGTTACCATTGACCAGAAACTGAACTGGACAAGCCATATAAATACTGTGGCTATAAGAGCAGGTCAGAGGCTAGGAATTCTGTGGCGAGTAACTCACCTCCCCAGTCCCCAAAGTCTGCCCACCATCTACAAGGCACAAGTCAGGAGTGTGATGGAATACTCTCCACTTGCCTGGACGAGTACAGCTCCAACAGCACTCAAGAAGCTCAAGGCCATCCAGGACAAAGAAGCTCGCTTGATTGGCATCCCATCCACAAACATTCACTCCCTCTACCATCAATGCACAGTGGCAGCAGTGTGTACAAGACGCACTGCAGGGACTCACCAAGGCTCCTTCAACAGCACCTTCCAAATCCACGACCTCTATCATCTAGAAGGACAAGGGCAGTAGATAGTTGGTAATACCACCACCTGGAAGTTCCCCTGCAAGCCACACACCATCCTGACTTGGAAATATATCACCGTTCCTTCACTGTCACTAGGACAAAGTTGCAGAATTCCCTCCCTAACAGCACTGTCGGTGTACTTACACCACATGGACTGCAGTGGTTCAAGAAGGCTGCTCACCACCCACTTCTCAAGGGCAATTAGGGATGGGCAATAAACACTAACCTAACCAGTGATGCCCACATCCCATCAGTGCATAAAAAATAAATTAAGACCAGCGTGAATAGGATCAGGAAGCTAAAGAAACCCACCAGGTTGTTTTATTTTACTTTTTGAAGCCAGGAGGAGCAGGAGTAATTCTTCTGTCCCTACAAGGAAAATGTTAGCCTCATCTGCCCCAAATCTCCCTCTTTCCCTATCATGAGAATTCCGGAACCCCATTTCCCAGGCTTAACTGAGTGCCTTGGTCACAATCTGTTGTTTCCCATACTTTCCACACATTGGACCAGGGACATTTTAAGGAGCCCCATTGGTTAACATAATGTGAGTCACTGTTGGCTCAGGCTTGCCCCCTTCCCGATAGGCAAACCCCTTCCCTGGATCTACTTGAGGGCCAAGTATCTAACCCAGTGCAAATTAATGCAGAGTTAACTTTTGAGCTGCCGCAGGAGGCTCTAAAGATGCTTATATCTCACCAGAATTATTCAGGTGAAGTTCAAAGACTCCGATCTATTTTTGAATTATCCTAGGGCCACTTCTGACACATGCTAAGGATATGCTGAACAGTTCGAGCCTGAGAACTGCCCTAAAATGAGTTGTTTGCCACTCTAACCTTCATCATTGACATGCTTTCATGTTCCATACAATATATAATAAACCTAACACATAGGGTAGAATTCTAACTGCCAGGGGCAGGTCCAGGTGCTGACAGGTGTTTAAAAACCCAAAAAGTGACACTGGGGTTGGAAAGCCAACATAATCCTGTCCACTTCTGGGTTTAACCTGGGCATATTTGCAGGCAAGCAGGGAACCCCAGTGCAGCTTTCAGGTAAGTAAGTAAAATGTTTAACTTCCCAATTAACTCAGGGTTTAACCAAGAATTCTGGCTTTAACAGTCAGTGCACGAGTTTCCCAAGCCATGTGAAACTTGCCAGAGTAGACCAGGTGAGAACACAGTGGTGAGTGCTTGCTCTCTGTAACTGACATACTGGGGAACCTTCAAAGAGTGGAACTGACTATCATGAAGTTATTAATGTATATAATATTATTAGAAAATATTTTTCTTTTAAAATAGAGGTTTAGTCTGTGGGTGTGTCTTAATTGGATTAAAGCCAGCTAGTCTGGGTGCTTTGATGTGTGCTGGTTTTGACATGTAAGAGAGATAGGGTGCATTTACATTTTTTGAATAGAGCATTCAAAAAGTGGGGTGAATTCTGGTACCTATCTAGCAGAGACCAAGCAACATGTTTATATTGCTAATAAAATTGGTACTACAAAAGGGGTTTTATTGTTAGAAGAGACTGGTGATACAATGAGAATTTACTTTCAATAGGCTGTGCTAGGTATAACAAGATGACCGTTTTGTGTGTGCAGGGCAGAGGCAACGTGAGATCAAAAGCAGCTTTAAGCCTCCAACTGTCTCCACAGGAACCAAAGTGAAAAGAACCTCATTTTGAATTTATTAGGTGAAAATGCTTTGCCGAGTGTTTGGTTAAGTCTATGGGTTGCTGTTGCCTTAATGGAGATTAGTTTGGGAATTTGTTAAAAGTTATGATCACAGTAATTTGTAGCCATGTGTATATATTTAACATTTGTAAATTAATAAAATGTTTCATTTAGCTTAATATAAAATCTCTTGAGAACTGGTGGTATGATTCCTGAATTTAGAGTTGCATCTCAAACATAATACTTAAAATTATAGGTTATGACAGTTGTTTAAAGTTTCCCTCTGGGATTTAAAAAAAATAACTCAGCTTTACCAACTGCTGTGTCATAACACTGATTAACAGCGGCCCTGCCTAGATTAGTGGCTGATGTTCACAGCACTTTTGTGAATGTGCTTTCACTGCTTGATAGGTGATATCCAACTTCTTGGATGTCAATTCACCTGTCTTGCACTTCACTCACCTTAATTTGCACTACTCTGCTGTCAGTCTTCATTGCAGCATGGGAGCAGCACATGTACCTCTCTGAAGAGGTACAAGAAGAGCAACAGCACCAACAATTCAGGAGCAGCAGCAACACCTGCATCTACAACAGCAGCAGCACCTGCTGTCTTCTCCTCAGGCACATGCTGCTCCACAGGACAGAGGCAATGAACTTAGATATCGAGCTAGAAGGAGGTGATATCCCCACCACCGGTTCTACAGGTAGAGAGAGGACCTGCTCTCTAGATATGTGTGAGAACAAATGCTTCAGTAAGCTTAGGTTTTTAACACAGCCATTGCTTATGTCTGCTGCCTCCTTCCTTATTGAGCAGGTTGGCACACATTATCGTCAAGGTGGCTATCAGTGGAAGCCCACCCTCCTGTTATCTGCCTCTCCCTGGGTTTGTGCGTTCTCTTTTCCCACAGGAGACAAAGCAGAGAGTTGTGACTGTGAGAAATGGATTATGTGGAGAGGACAGAAGGGCGACACTTGTGGAGAATGATTGTACAAAAGATGAAGATGAGTGTTGGTGTTGATGAGCGTGAGTGTCAGTGTTGGCTGTTCAGATGCGAATGTGAAGAGGTGCCTTGAGAAAGATGAATGAGTGGAGCTGCAAGATGTGCTGATCTGAGGAGTGATGCTGTGCAAGTCTGGGTGTGGGGTTTTGCACCTAAAATTATTATGCCACTCACCTTTTCTGCCCTTCTGAAGTCTTTGAACCTCTTGGGGAACTGTATCCAGGTTGAAGGGACCATGCTCCTGCTGCTCATTTCCTTGGCCACTTCCATCTATGTCTGCTTGGTTTTGAGAGGCTGCCTTCTTCCTCCCATCTTTGGGAAACATCATCTCACTTCAGTCCCTCAGATCCTGCAACAGGGCCTCCAGGTAAGAGTCCGAGACCCAAGGAATAGCCTTCCCAAGTCTCCTTTACAATCCTGAATCTCAAGAATCAATGTACAGTTCAATAATTCTGACCCCTGCCTGGACCCCTTTTATTAGAAATCCTTCTTTTGACAAATGTGGCTGTTCTCTTGCCCAGCCTGTAATTTGTTGGGAAACCCAAAAGTGCGATTCTAATGCCATGCTGAATTAAAAAGCCAAGAAAATACCTGCTGCAATGACAAATAAGTTCCTGATCCACTACCTGCAGCCCCACAATCACATGCACCCTCCTCCCCCGCCATCCATGCAAATCTGTTATGTTAAAACTGTCCACAATGATAGAGTGGATTTTAGCTAAGAATTTAAAATAGCAAGAAAGAACGGAGATCTAATTTTTATTTGAATCAATGACTTTGAAATGATCAATTTAAGTATATTCACTTCCACTGTTATTTTCAATCAGTGTCTGTTGCAGGAAAACAGAAAATAATTCCAGGAAATTTGCAAGTTCCATTGACTTGACTGGGGAGTGAGCCAAGACAATAAATTCTGCACACTTTTGCCAAGGGTGTTGGCAGAGTTGCATGAAAGTCCAAGGAAATTATGGTGAAGTGTAAATAATGGCAAAACTCACCAATGCCATAATTTTCTGGGAATCTTATGGTATATAAGAAATTGTAGATGCCATCTAAGAATTACAGAGTTATGATAATGTTGTGAGGGCAGGGTATCAATTATCCTAATGTAGACTGGGATAATTCTTGAAATGTGTACAAGAGAACTCTCTTGATCAATGTGTTTTTAATCCAATGAGGAAGGAAGCATTTAGATCTCGTTCTGAGAAATGAAATCAGGCAAATGTTTTAATGGAGAGCATTTGGGGAACAGTCATCATAAAATCATGTGGATTAGAATAGGTGTAGAAATGGACAAGGTACAATCAAGCATAAAAAATATTTAACTGGAGGAAGGATGGCCCAGGTAGATTGGAATCAGAAATTGGTAAGCTAAACAGAAATTGAACAATGGGAGGTTGTGAAAGAGAAGATAGTTTAAACACAGAGTAAACACTTTTCCATGAGGGGAAAGGAAGGTTATCCAAAGCCACAGCTCCCTGAATGACTAACGATATCGAGGTTAAAATGAGATAGAAAAAGGAGGCTTATGACAATTGTAAGGTTAATGTTATAGGAGTGAATTATGCTGCATCTAGAAAGTAACAAAGAGATATAAAAAGGGAACAAGAGGAGCAACAAGGGAATAAAAGAATAGATTAGTGGCTAACATAAGAGGAATCCCAAAGTCTTTTATAAATATGGAAATAGTAAAAGCCGCAATCGCTGACACCGCAACTGCAGAGGGTGCACTCTCCATAAGACGTAGGAGCAGAAGTAGGCCATTCAGACCATCGAGTCTGCTCCGCCAATCAGTGAGATCATGACTGATCTGATAATCCTCAATTCCGCTTTCCTGCCTTTTCCCCATAATCCTTGATTCCCTTACTGATTAAAAATCTGTCTATCTCAGCCTTGAATATACTTAACAATCCATCCTCTACAGCCCTCTGTGGTAAAGAATTCCACAGATTCACTACCCTCTGAGAGAAGAAATTCCTCCTCATCTCTGTTTTAACTGGGTGAGCCCTTACTATGAGATTATGCTCTCTGATCCTGGACTCTCCCACAAGGAGAAACAACCTCTCATCATCTATCCTGTCAAGCCACCTAAGAATCTTATATGTTTCAATAAGGTTGCCTCTCATTCTTCTAAACTCCAATGAGTACAGGCACAACCTACTCAACCTCTTCTCATAAGAAAGTCCCTCCATACCTGGGATCAACCTAGTGAACCTTCTCTGGACTGCCTCCAATGCCAGTATATCTTTCCTATGATAAGGGGACCAAAATTGTTCATAGTATTCTAGGTGTGGTCTAACTAGTGCCTTATATAGTTTTAGCAAGACTTCCCTATTTTTATACTCCATTCCCTTTGAAATAAAGGCCAACATTCCATTTGCCTACTCTATTTCCTGCTGAACTTGTATGCTAGCTTTTTGTGATTCATGCACGAGGACCCCCAAATTGCTCTGGGCTGCAGCTTTCTGCAGTCTTTCTCCACTTAAATAATATTCAGCTCCTCTATTCTTCCTGTCAAAGTGCATAATCTCACATTCTACCACATTATATTCCATCTGCCAGGTTTTTGCCCACTCACTTAACCTGTCTATATCCCTCTGCAGACTTTTTGTGTCATCCTCACCATTTGCCTTCCCATCTATTTTTGTGTCATCCGCAAACTTTGCTATAGTGCATTCACTTCCCTCATCCAAGTCATTAATATATATTGTAAATAATTGTGGCCCCAGCACTGATCCCTGTGGCACTCCACTAGTTACAGGTTGCCATCTTCTCTGCATATAAAGTTGCAGTGCCTCTGATATCACTGGCAGTGATGTCCCATGCAGCTGCCTGCATCAAAGATGGTGCAGACCTAACAAAGACGGAAAAGACACACAATCCTTCCTTGCCCTGCCCACTCTTGCTCGCTGGTCCCTTCACCACTCCCTCCCACTCCCTGCTCACTTCGCTGTTCCCCACTCCCTCACATTCGCTGCTCTATTTGTTGCTCCCTTCCCCGCCTTGCTCCCTTCACCACTCCCTTCCACTCTCCACCCCCTTGATTCCCCATACTCCTTTCTGCTCCCCATGCTCCTTTGATCGCTCCCTCCCACTCGTTGGGACATACTGCCTACAATTGGCTGATCAAATCAAACAGTGCATTCCTTTGGTTGTTCGTAATAGGCGGAGTACAAACCATACTCAACCAGTCTGCTCTTGCAAAACCCAAAACAACACATCTACTGTTGGATGTGATTCTGCAATTTGGGACTACTTGTTGAACAATCCTGAGTGCATTAATAATTACACTAGCAACAAATTTACGATAATCAGTTTGGGCTTGTAACATGGCTATTTTACGCTTGCTAGAAGTGACATACATTCCCACACAGGGACCCATTTTCTGCAAACAAAAGAAATATATTCAAGTCTTGCATCATTTTTTAATTACCCGGGAGCTTGGGGAGCCTATGGTTCCCGGTTGCTTTCTCCATAGCAATGCCTCAGTCAATCAGAGTCTACTTGCTAACTAATCAGCACCCCTTTCTCCTGTAGTAGAAATTGTTGTGATTGTTTGAAATTTGGCAATATTGTGTTTTTCCTAACGAGTGCAAGATGAAAAGCTTCAGCAACATGTCTTTCTTTTCAGCAATATTCAAGTTCTGTGGAGTACCACCAGGTGACTATTTATATTAATAACCTGGACTTGGGTATACAGGGCATAATTTCAAAGTTTGCAGATCATGCAAAACTCAGGAATGTAGTAAACAAAGAAGAGGATAGTAACAAACTTTAGGAGGACATAGATTGGTAAAATTGACGAAAGCATGGCAGACAAAAGTTACTGCAGATAAGTATGAAATGATACATTTTGCAGGAAGAACGAGAAGAGGGAATATTACCTAAATGGTACAATTTTAAAGAAGCTGTGGGCACAGAGGGACCTGGGGGTATATGTACACAAATCTTTGAAGGTGTCAGGACAAGTTGAGAAAATTGTTTAAAAAAACAGATGGGAATCTTGGCTTTATTAATAGCGGAATAGAGTATAAAAACAAGGAAGTTATACAAACCTTTATAAGAACTACTTGGGCCTCAGCTGGAGTGTTGTGTTCAATTCTAGGCACCGCACTTTAGTAGGAAGAATATCAAGGCCTTGGAGAGGATGCAGAAGAGATTTACTAGAATGGTACCAGAGATAAGGGACGTCAGTTATGCGGAGAGAATGGAGATTATGTGGTCTTATGAGAGCAAAGAAGGTTAAGAGGAGATTTAACAGAGGTGTTCCAAAGTCATGAATGGTTTTGACAGAGTAAATAAGGAGAAATTGTTTCCGAGGGCAGAAGGTTCACTAACTAGAGGGCACAAATTTAAGATAAAAGAACCAGAAGTGACGTGAGGAAACATTTTTTTTTTGGTCGTAGTTGTGATCTGGAATGCACTGCCTGAAAAAGTGGTAGAAACGAATTCAATAGTAACATTCAAAAGAAAGCTGAACAAACACATGAAGAGAAAAAAGATTACAGGGCTCTGCAGGAAAGAGCCAGGAATTGGGGTTAATTGGTAGCTATACAAAATAATCTGCAAAGGTGCAATGGGTCGAATGGCCTCCTTTGCATTGTATCATTCTATGATTCCTATTATTTTATGACCATTCCAATGGTGTAAACCTTCAGTAAACTCTTACAGATAAGATCACAAGATACCAGAAATAAAAGGCACAGCTCCCTTGCATACGTGAATCTAGTAACTTTTTTTAAAAGAAAGAATAGGTAGGAAAGGAAGTGCTTCTCTTCTGAGGGAATCTTTCAGCACCTTTCAAGTGTCTCCAGCCTGTCCAGTCTCTAATTAGCTGAGGGAATGTGCACGCAGGCTGTCTCCAGTTCTACAAACAAATACGTTTTTCAGCATGATTTGTTCCTTGATTCCTGCCTAATAGCCAAGGTCTTATCAAGGCTTAAAACTGAACTACAAAGCACAGGAAACTGTTGGGACATTCCGGTGTTTGAATGTTTCAGAGACATGCCAGAATCTGGGAACATAAGCTACATTTGTTTAGTACAGTGAATTCTTTCATGTGCGCAATCCATTTACTTGAGTTATAAACAATTATCTAAAACTTATGATTATTGCAATCATATGTTGTTATAATTATCCAATGGGCAGATTCTTTCTTTCAAAATCCTATTTATTAAAAGGAACTTTACAATTATTTTCAGACAGCCTTACATTTTAAAAAAAATTTAGAAGTGTTGGACAATCATAAACATTTTATGCTGGTAATAATCAGCTGACAGGTGTTCATTACTGGTGATTACAATTTAAGCTTTAGACTATTCATAAATAATTCATAATTATAATAACTCAGGTTTTACATGAATTCTTACCAAAGAAATAAGACAAGTTATCAGTTTTCCAAAGATGTCTGAATGTAATTACACATATAAATCAAATTTAAAATCAAAATGTGTCAAAAGGATATCTCCTCAAGTCCATATTAGATTCACAGAACGGTTACAAAATAGAAGGCGACTATTCAGCCCTTCATGTCTCTGCTGGCTCTCTGAAGAAGCAATTCACCTAATGCCACACCCCTGCCTGCTCCCAGTAGACCTACACATTCTTCCTTAACAGATAATAATCTAATTCCTTTGAGTGCCTTGATCGAACCTGCCTCCCGTACACTCTCAGGCAGAGCATTCCAGATCCTAATCATGCTGCATGAAAAAGTTTTCCTCAGGTCACCATTGCTTCTTTTGCCAATTATCTTAAATTGTACTCCTGTTCTCAATCTTTCCGCCAATGGGATCAGCTTTTCCCTATCTACTCTGTCCAGACCCCTCTTGATTTTGAATACCTCTATTATATCTACCATGTGAATCTTTAATACTACTTATTACTCCCCTTTTCATTTGATGTTTCCAGTTTGAATAACTATTACTTGTTCTTGCAGTCAGTCTTTAGTAAATGGTTTAAACTAATTCACACAATTAATCTTAGTTTTAATGACTATTTAATTAATAGAAATTTACATTGAAATTGTGGTACATTATATACTACAACTACTCATGGTACAACAACTTTTTTTTTAACTCATTCATGGGATGTGGGCATCACTGCCTAGGCCAGCATTTATTGCCCACCCCTAATTGCCTTTGTTCAGAGGGCATTTAAGAGTCAACCACATTGCTATGGGTCTGGAGTCACATGTAGGCCAGGCCAGGTAAGGACAGCAATGTCCCTAAAGGACATTGGTGAACCAGATGGGTCATAATTAGACTTTTAATTCCAGATTTTTATTGAATTTAAATTCCACCATTTGCCGTGGCAGGATTTGAACCCAGGTCCCCAGAACATTATCCTGCATCTCTGGAACATTATCCTGGCTCTAGTCCAGTGACAATACCACCAAGCCATCGCCTCCCCAGGACCTCTATAATGCATCTCTATAATGTTTCAATGTAGAAAATGCCCCAAAGAGATTCACAGGACTATGAGCATTATGGATACTAAATCACAGAAGAAGAGATGAGGAGGGAGCGGCCAAAAGCTTATTCATAGAAGTGCATATTATAGGAGAAGAGGGAAGAGAGAGTAGAAGAGGTGTAGGAAAGGAATTTCATAGAGTGGGACCTGGGGAGCCAAAGGTCCAGTCCACCGATGATCTGGGGCAACAAGAGGCCCATATCAGAGGATAGGGAGTACAGTAGTGGAGGGGGAATTGGAGAACTTGTGGAGGTTATTGGGGTAAGGAGAGATCATGGAGGAGTTAAATCTAACTTCTGCAAGGGTGGTTGTGTTGGAGGAGTGTGATTTGTTGCAGGATAGGATGCAAACAGCAAAATCTTGGACAGGCTGAAGTTGGCAGAGTTTGGAGAATCGGAACATCTTCAAGTGATCACGTTTGGAGGTGACAAAAGCATGAATGAGAGTTTAAAAGCTGATGAGTTGAAACAGAGACAGGAGATATTTCAGAATTGAACTAGGCAGAAGTAGGCCATCCAGCCCCTCGACCCAAATGCCATTCAATAAGCTTGAGGCAATAAGCCCACTTTCCTGCCTATCCCCCAAAACCGTTGACTTCCTAGTCAATTAAAAATCTGTCTAACTCAGCCTTGACTATATTCAATGACCCAATCTCCACTGCTCTCTGGGGAAGAGAATGCCAAACACTAAACACCCTCTGGGAGAAGAAATTCCTCTTTATCTCCATCTTTAACGAGAGAGCCCTTATTTTGAAACTGTGCCCCCTAATTCTTGATTGCCCCATGAGAGGAAACATCCACTCGGCATCAACCATGTTGAGCCCCCTCAGAATTTTATATGTTTCAATAAGGTCCCCTCTCATTCTTCTAAACTCCATTGAGTACAGGCCCAGCCTGCTCAACCTTTCCTCATAAGACAACCCCTTCATCCCAGGAATCAGTCTTCTACTATGGAGATGGATACAAAACACTTGTTCAAAGCCTCTGCCATTTTCTCATTTCCCATTATTAATTCCCAAGTCTCACCCTCTAAGGGACAAATGCTCACTTCCTTTTTATATGTTTGTGAAAGCTTTTACTGTCTGTTTCTATATTTCTTGCTAGTTTTCCCTCACTCTAATTTCTCCTTCTTAATTATTTTTTTTCTGGCTGTTCAAGCTTTCCCAATCTTCTGACCTATCAATAATCTCCGCCACCTTGTATGCCTTTTCTTTCAATTTGATACCACCCTTAACTTCCTAGGTTAGCCACAGATGGTGTATCCATCTGGTAGTGTCTCTGTTCCTCAATGGAATGTAAACAAACATACGAACAAGGAGCAGGTGTAGGCCATTTGGCCCCTCGAATCAACTCTACCATTTAATAAGATCTTAGCTGATCTGACAGTAGCCTCAAATCTGCGTCATGCCTATCCTCGATAACCTATCACCCCTTTGCTTACCAAGAATCTATCCACCTCTGCCTTAAAAATATTCAAAAACTCTGCTTCCACCAACTCGGCAGGAAGAGAGTTCCAAAGACTCACGACCCTCTGAGAAAAAATTTCACCTCAACTCCGTTTTAAATGGGCGAGCACTTATTTTTAAACAGTGATCCCTAGTTCTAGATTCTCCCATAGGTGGAAACATCCTCTCCACATTCACCCTGTCAAGACCCCTCAGGACCTTAAAGATTCCAATCAAAATGACTCTTACTCTTCTAAACTCCAGTGGATACAAGGCTAGTCTGTCCAGCCTTTCCTCATTAGACAACCCACCCATTCCAGGTATTAGTCTGGTAAAGCTTCTTTGAACTGCTTCCAACGCATTTACATCCTTCCTTAAATAAAGTGACCAATACACAGTACTGCAGATGTGGTCTCACTACTGCTCTGTATAACTGAAGCGCAACCTCCCTGCTTTTGTATTCAATTCCCCTCACAATAAATGATAACATTCTATTAGCTTTCCTAATTACTTGCTGTACTTGTATACTAGCCTTCTGTTATTCATGCACTAAGACACCCAGATCCCTCTGCATCTCAGAGCTCTGCAATCTCTCACCATTTAAATAATATGGTTCTCTTTTATTCTTCTTGCCAAAATGGACAATTTCACATTTTCCCACATTATACTCCATTTGTCAGATCTTTGCCCACCCTCTTAAGCTATCTTTATCTTTTTGTCCTTATGTCCTCTTCAAAACTTACTTTCCTACCTATCTTTGTGTCATCAGAAAATTTGGCAACCCTCCCATCCATCCTTCATCCTAGCCATTTATATAAATTGCAAACAGTTGAGGTCCCAGCGCTGATCCTTGTGGCACATCACTCATTACATCTTGCCAACCTGAAAAAGACCCATTTATGCCTACCCATTGCTTCCTGTTAGCCAGCCAATCTTCCATCCATGCCAACATGTTACCCCCTATACGATGAGCTTTTGATGTGGCACTTTATCAAATCCCTTCTGGAAATCTAAGTACAGCACATCTCCTTTATCCACAGCGCAGTTACTTCCTCAAAGAACTCCAATAAGTTGGTTAAACATGATTTCCCTTTCACAAAACCATGTTGACTCTGCCTGATTACCTTGGACTTATCCAAGTGTCCTGCCATAGCTTATTTAACAATACATTCTAACATTTTCCCTATGACCGATGTTAAGCTAACAAGCCTGTAGTTTCCCACTTTCTGTCTCCCTCCCTTTTTGAATAATGGAGTTACATTTGCTGTCCTCCAATCTAATGAGGCCTTACCCAAATCTAGGGAGTTTCGGAAAATTAAAACCAATGCATCAACTATCTCACTAGCCACTTCTTTTAAGACTTTAGGATGAAGTCAATCAGGACCTGGGCACTTGTCAGCCCGCAGCGCCAAAGATTTACTCAGCATCACTTCTCTGGTGATTGTAATTTTCCCAAGTTCCTCCCTCCCTTCCATTTCATGATTTATAGCTGCTTCTGGGGTGCTACTTGTATCCTCTATAGTGAAGACCTGATGCAAAATACCTGTTCAATTCATCTGCCATTTCCTTGTTTTCCATGATCAATTCTCCAGACTCACTTTCTATTGGACCAATGCTCACTTTGTTAACTCATTTATTTTTAAAATATTTATAGAAACTCTTACTATCTGTTTTTATATTTCTGGCTAGCTTTCTCTCATACTCTAATTTTTCCCTCCTTATTAATCTTTTAGTCATTCTTTGTTGTTCCTTATATTCTGTCCAACTTTTGGCCTTCCACCTATCTTTGCACAATTATATACTTTTTCTTTGAGTTTGATACTATCTTTAAACTTTTAAGTTAACTACAGATGGCATGTCCGTCCCTTGAACTTTTTCTTACTCGTTAGTATGTATCCATCTGTGTATTCTGCAATATCCCCTTAAATGCTTGCCACAGCACCTCTACTGACCTATCCCTTAATGTAATTTGTCAATTCACTTTAGCCAGCTCAGCTTTCATGCCCTTATAGTCACCCTTTTTTAAATTTAAAAACAAAGTCTCGGACCCACACCTCCCTCCCTCAAACTGAATGTAAAATTCAATCATATTATGGTCGCTGCTACCTAGGGGCGCCTTCACTATGAGGTCATTAGTAATCCCATCTTGTTGCACAATACCAGGTCTAGTACAGCCTGCTCTCTGGTCGGCTCCAGAACATGCTATTCTAAGAAAGTATCCTGGAAACATTCTATGAACTCTTCATCTAGGCTACATTTGCCGTTCTGACTTTTCCGGTCTATAGGCAGAAATTTCCGTTTAGTATGCGGGCGCGCACCTGACACGCTCAAGTGTAAAATAAGGCATGATGATGTCAGGCGAGCATCCCGATGTCATCGCGCATTCGCGATATTTCAGTTGGTGGGCACGCGTGGGTGCCGGAGCCTCACCCGCCATTAATTAAGAGGCCAGTTAAGGCCATTAAAAAGTCAATTGGTGCTGATTTTTCGTTGCCCGTGTGATTTCGGGCTCGTCACACAGGCAAAACAGGCAGGCAGCCAGCCAACAATTTCAAAAATCTTACCCAAGGGCAGGATAAAAAGGGTCAGCAGCATTGCCAGTGTGAGTAGTGAGGAGTTTGGGAGATAGTTTGCCGCTGGTGACTTATTGTATATGGCAGCTTCATCTCTGTTCGGGGCTTCATTGTTAGCATTTCCAGGCTTCATTTCAGGACTCCTTGGTGTCTCCAAGGGCCCCGGAGAATTCAGACCACGTGGACCCTTCCAAGTATCAGATAGCCTTCTGTTACCCTGATATTAGGGATTGTGGTCTCTGCTGGTGGCACCTCCTCTGAGGAGGAAGAGAGGGGCAGAAGTGAGAGGAGGCCAGGTGTCCCAATGCAGCTTTCAGGGGAGGGACCTGTGGGAGGAGGGGCGCTGGCACAAGGGGCACAGGGCCAGCAGGAAGTCCAAGGCATTGGAGGCTGCAGAAGATGCCACTATCCTGTTGCCAGGGTTTACAGGCCGCGATGCAGCTACCTCAATATGTCCGAGGTGCAATGCCGAAGGAGGCTCTGCCTCTCAAGGGAGACAGTGACCTCCATTTGTCAGATGATCGGGCCTGAGATCAGCTCCGACTGTGTGGGTGGACACTCCATGCCAGTGGCTCTGAAGGTCACAGTGGCCTTCACCTTCTATGCCTCTGTCTCTTTCCAGGGGTCAGTGGGGGATCTGTGTGGAGTCTCCCAATCAGCTGTCCACAGCTGTATCAAGCTGGTGACAGAAGCTCTGTTCAGGCGGCTATTAACTTTCATACATTTCCATACGGACGAGGCCAGTCAAGCAGAGCGAGCCAGAGGGCTTGCAGATATTGCTGGGTTCCCCGCGTCCAGGGTGCAATAAACTGCACACATGTGGCCATCAAGGCGCCAGCGGGTGAGCCCGGTGCCTTCATCAACAGGAAGGGCTTCCACTCCATGAACGTGCAGATAGTGTGTGATCACAGGATGCAGATTCTACGAGTCTGTCAGCTCCCATGACAGGTACATCCTGAGACACTCCCAGGTGCCGAGGCTCAACAGTCCTCCAGCCCGACTGGACGGATGGCTGCTGGGTGACAAGGGCTATGTGTTGAAAAGGTGGCTTATGGCGCCTCTCCACCACCCAAGAACAGAGGCGGAGCAGCGTTATAATAGGAGTCATGCCTCCACAAGGGAGGCGATAGAGGGAACCATTGGTCTTCTGCAGATTCACTTCCGATGCCTGGGCCGTTCAGGGGGGGCACTACAATACCCCCCAGAGCGGATGTCACTTATCATGGTTGCGTGCTGCGCTCTCCACGATCTGGCACTGGCAAGGAGGGACCCACTGGAGGAAGAGGATGTTGACGCAGCTGCACAGACCACAGAGGATGAGTCCAGTAGTGAGTCAGAAGAGGAGCACGATGAGGAGAACGCTGAGGATGTGGAGCCAGGCCTCCGTAACCTCCAGGGAGGCAGGGACACCAGGGATACCTTGAACCAACGCTCCTTCAACTAGGCTGCCAAATAAGCACTACCACCTCATGCCAGCGCTGCTGCCTCCATCCCTGATGTCTGAAATGACCCTTTCCTTTGACCCCAAAGTCCACTCAGTGTTTGTGCAATAATGTTTTGAGCCACCCACGTCCAGCTTTACATACTGGCGCACCCTGCACCACATTAAATAAAAAATGTGAAGCATACTCAGTACATTACAGCAAAAGAAAATTTATCTCATGTTGACAGTCAAAACAAATTAACAGAACCGTCCCTGACCTTCAACCCCAGACCTGTTAAAATAAACAAAACAATACACAACAGAAGATCACCCGTGACCAGTCCCTCTTGTGCTCATGGTGCCTTAAACTTACATTTACGAGTGCTACGTCTTGGTGCCACCACCACCCACCCACCCCCCACCCCACCCCTCCCCCCCCACCACCCCCCCCCCCCCCCCCCCCCCCACCCACCCCAGCACCAATATTGGAGATAGCCTGCTGACTCTACTGTCCTGTTGGCCTTGATGACCTTGGCAGTCATCATCTGGCCAGTGGAGCCTGTGCTGGCTCTGTCTGGGAGGGAGCGGCCAGTTTCACGGCTGGTATCTCCCCAGTCAACGCAGCCTCATCAGATGCCAGAATAACTAGCAGAGAGGCGGAGGATCATGCAGAGCACCCTGAGAGGAGCCCACAGAGATGACAGGCAGCTCATGCATCAATGTGAGGTTGCTCTGGACCTCCTTGCTCACCATTGATGGACGGGCACCTAGCTGGGATACTGGGTGCCTCATCCATCTCCCACATGGTCACTGACCACCTGAGGTCAGTGCCTGAGTGAGGGCTTGCAGGTCCGAGCCCCACACCAGGAACCCCCGTTTCTATCCCTGGAGCTGCTTCTCCATGAGAGTCGCCACTCTCTCAATGGACAAGGCAATGCACTTGGCGATGAAGGTCAGCGCAGAGCTCATGCTCCACTGGACTCCTCCATAATGGAGACCATGGCACGCATACCCTCATGGATCTCCACCAGATCCTCCCACACATCTCGCTGGACATCCAGCATCTGCCACCTAACGGACAACTCCATAGGCTCATCATCTGCCTTCGACTGAGCATCGTCCTGGTCTCCAACAGTCCTCCAACTGCCGATGCCCTTGGCACCCTCTGCTTCTGCCAGCACATCAAGTGAGTGTGAAGTGCCACTCACCACCGACATTCTAGCTGAAGATCTAATGCCCACTGAGGTGCTGGTATCTGTCGCTGGTGCCTGGTTCAGAAAGCGGGTGTGATGCAGGTGCATGTGGAGCCTGGCGGTCCTCTGACATCAGGTCTTCAAGGTCCTGTGACCGGGTGCATGGTGGCAAACCTAAGGACAAACCACGACATGTCATTAGTTTAAGTCATCACACTGTCACTGTGCATGCCAGGCACCCTGGTGAAACCATGGAGATCTGCATCATGGTGCCATCATCTTTCATCAATGGGGAATCCAGTTTTGAGGCTCCCATCAATGATGAGACTACACAAGAATGTTTGCACCATCCGAAACTCTCACCTCTGCGCACTGCACTCTTACCTTTGTCTGATACCCCAACCTCTCCACGACCGGCTGGCCAAGGTGCGCGGCACCTCTCCAGCTCCAAGGCATCCTGCTCGAATCTGATTAGGATTAGAAGGTTAGCGGGGCCTCTGTCGATGTGCAAACTTTCAATGTTGTTATGGGTCGTCTTCTCCTTAAAGGACAGAGGAGCATAGATTAGTCCGCTCTCTACCTCCAGGGCTATTGCAGCCTGGCCAACCCCACCTGACAAGTACCTGGCAGGGCACATCCGAGTCGTGGCCCTCGAGTCGCAAGGCACTCAGTCCAAGCAGCCAGGGCTCACCCCCTTGGCCAGCTCCAGTGTCATTGACAGTTGAACTCAGATTCTAACACCCCTGAGCTCCATGGGGGGGTGGGGGGGGCGGAGGATGGCTGGCCATTAACACTTCAACACACTGACCTATGCCAAGACAGTACTCACCCTTCCTGAGCGCAGCAGGTCATTAAACCTCTTAAGGCACTGGACCCAGGTGCACCACACGACATCACGGCTGCTGACCAGCACTGCCACCTCCTCCCAAGCTCTTTTTGCTAGGTGCGGTGGCCTCCTCCTTCCACCCCTGGGGACAAGGGTGTCCCTCTTGCCAGCCACCTCCTCCAGGAGGACCGCATTTCCTGGCCGATCCCAGGCCCAGTGAGCACGCCCACATGCCAAACTCAAAATCCTGGCCTACATGTAGATTAAATTCTCCCATGATTATTGCCATGCCTTTCTGACAAGCTCCCATTATTTCTTCCTTTATGCTCCATCCTACCATGTAGTTACTATTAGACGGCCTGTACACCACTCCCACAAGTGACTGCTTGCCTTTACCATTTCTCATCTCTACCCAATCTGTTTCCACATCCCAGTTGCCTGATCTTAGGTCATCCCTCTCTATTGTGCGAATACTATCATTAACTAACACAGCCACTCCTCCAACTTTTCCCCCCTTTCTGTCCTTCCTTACTTCCTGCTTTTACACTTCTCATCAGATGTATCAGAGGAACCTATATTTCCTGTTAATGTTAGTGCCTCTGCTTCCATGACAAAACTTTCAACTGAGGCTAACAATTGTGCAGCATTCAATAAACTTGCTTCATCATTTTGCAGCAATTTGCTGACAGCATTAATTCTTTGAAGTAAACGGTTCCACAAAAGATTAAAAACAGCAATATCATACTTTTCAAATTAAGGATTTTGCTTCAGTTTTCACACGTGGTTTTTCTGAATTTGATGTGGCGATGTCTAATAAGGTTTTCTTTATATCATCATAGCTCATTTTCAAAGCCAAAACAGCATCTGCACGAGCAGGCCACCTGGCATCACAAATTCTTTTGACTATCAAATGTTTTTCATTTGCCTGCTCCAAGTGTGATTGTTGCATACTCTACCGATGCATGGAAACCGAAAAAAAAGGCATACACGTTTTGGACGAAGTCAAAAAAATGTGTTGCTTCCTCACACGTTTCAGCTGTATTGTTGAGGATTAAATTTAAGGAATGGCTGGAACATGGTATGAATAAAGCAGAGGGGCTTGCATTGTTCAGTCTTGCCTGTAGACCTGAATATTTTCCTGCCATATTTGCGGCATTATCAAAGCTCTGCCCATGACAATTTTTGATGCCCAAACCTAAATTTGCAATGATTTCCAAAACACTTGTCTCCAGACATTCAGAAGTGTGGGATTTAAGCAGGACAAAACAAGGAAATTGCTCTGCCACTTCACCATCGCTGGTCACATATCTTAAAATTAATGTTAACTGGTCTACATGACTCACATCTGGTGTTGAATCAAGTATTACAGAATAGTACCTGGCATCCTTTGCTTCATCAGTGAATTGGTTTCTGAGCCGCTCTGCCATTATAGTGATGAGTTCATTTTAGGTTTGGTGCGTTAAAAAGCTGGTCTTCCCCGAGCCACAATACTGGTAACTTTTCAAATGCTCTTTGAGAAAATTGTCAAATTCTCTTAGATATTCAAGGCAGGCTAAAAGAATTACCTTTAGCAATGATGACTCATCATGTCCTCTTAGAGGTAGTCCCAAAGAGACAGTAGTTTGACTATGGCAACAACACCTCACAGCACTTTCCACCAACAAGAACACTCCTTTTCAAACTGAGCCGATAACACAGAATCGATTCTTCCAGATAATGTACACCTTTGAACGAACTTACACATAGCATTAATATAAGTTTTGGAAGTTTCATGATCAGCAATACCCCTTCCAACGTTTCTCCAATTAGGGTACCCATCGACAAATGTTTGTTTTCGTTTACTAGAGTTGGGAATAATTTGGAAACGTAACAAACTGCCTTAGTGGTTTCCGAAAAAAATTAACCACGTTCTCATTTCTGTCATCCCATTTTTCTTCAATCCTCAGAAAATGGGACTCATGAAGGCGTCTAAATTGCTAATGGCCTCCAACCTCGTACTCTTTTCTCAAGTTTTCCATATTACCTATATATTTTGGTTTATTTAGTAAGAAATATTCTATCATATCCAATGAAACAGATTTTGGCCAGAATGCAATGTCTTCAAGATGAGTTTCTTCCCTTTGACAAAATCACTAATATTTTGTAGTTCTATTGTCACTTCAGAGTCCACTTGTTCAACTTCTTCAGTTGTTGTGGTATTTCCACAACTCAGCAAGTGATTGGATAATTCAGATCTTTCCATACTTTTTGCTGAATGTCCACTATTCAATACTTCAAGCTTTTTAAAATAAGATGACAAACTCTTATTGCGTAACTTCGTCTTCTTGCCTTGCCTTCATTTTCTGTGTTTTTAACTGCCAAGACTCATATTGTCGTTTCATTATTGCTAACAAAAAAGTTGATTTTAGGCAGATAATAAAATGGCTGGCAGAGCAGAGTTTCACACAGTCAATCCTGTGTTGTTATCAGGCTCTGCAAAAACTGGAATGATCTTTTAACTATGAAGTTGTGATTCTGATCATGGGTTTCCTACAACACTCTCCATCCCCCCAATCCCTCTTCCCGCCCCCCCCCCCCCCACTCATACACTCTCTCCCCCTACAGCCCTCAGACTCTCTCTTCCCCCCCACCATAACCAGACTCTCTCTTTCCCCACACCACCTTCATACTCCCTCTCTCACCTTACCTGAGGTGCGCCGCCTCGCCTGGGGTCCATCTACTGCCTCGCCTGGGGTCCGCTGCTCCCTGCTGTCTCGCCTGGGGTCCGCTGCTCCCTGCTGCCTCGCCTGGGGTCCGCTGCTCCCTGCTGTCTCGCCTGGGGTCCATCTACTGTCTCGCCTGGAGTCCGCTGCCAGCTGCTGCCTCGCCTGGAGTCCGCTGCCAGCTGCTGCCTCGCCTGGGGTCCGCTGCTCCCTGCTGCCTCGCCTGGGGTCCGCTGCTCCCTGCTGCCTCGCCTGGGATCCGCTGCTCCCTGCTGCCTCACCTGGGATCCGCTGCTCCCTGCTGCCTCGCCTGGGATCCGCTGCTCCCTGCTGCCTCGCCTGGGGTCCGCTGCCTCGCATCAGGTCCATTGCTCATTGCTGCCCCAGAAGGAAAATACAGTTCAGACCAGTATTCTTATTTCCCAGTTTTTACTGGTGTTCTATTTTAAGGTATACAAGACCAGTTTGGACCTGTATTCTTATTTCCCAGTTTTTACCGTTTTTTCTTTCTGGGGCCTTGCCTGGGGTCCGATGCCTCCTCTGGGGTCTGCTGCCTCGCCTAGGGCCCACTGCCTCGCCTGGGGTCCGCTGCTCCCAGCTGCCTCGCCTGGGGCTCACTGCCTCGCCTGGGGTCCGCTGCTCCCAGCTGCCTCGCCTGGGGTCCATTGCTTTGCCTGGGGTCCGCTGCCTCAGGTCTGCTGCTCCCTGTTGCCTCGCCTGGGGTCCCCTGCCTCGCCTGGGGTCCCCTGCGCTGCCTCACCTGGGGCTCGGTGTAGTGTTCCTAACTCTTCTCGTTTGAACTTTCCTTCATAAAAACATACCCTCCCACGCTTTGCTTTGAGATATTGGCAAAAGAACACGGGGTCTGAGTGCAAATTAAGCCAACATTCCAGCACAGCCACGACTGACTGACTGACTGCTCTGCTGTTTGAAAAATCTGAGTGAAGCTATTCAGCCAATCACAGGCTGATTCCTCCCTGCATTTGCTGCTGATAGGCTTGCTAGTCGGGATGTTGGGAATTTGAATTGAATACATTTGCCTATCATTATTGTGGCCAGCCACAGGAATCAACCTCCCATGTCAATTTTAAATCTCATGTCAGCATGATTTTAGAATGGTGTGATTTACAACTTCCTTTAAAAGGCATGCACCTGGCAACCTGAACTCTGAGGGGAAATCGGAGGTGAGTGCACATAACTTAGCGAAGCTCTTGCGAGGGTCCCAATGCAAGGAAGCAACTCCGCAGATTCAGGGGGAGTCACAGGCAAGTCCCCACAACAGGTTCTTCATGGCTAGCTTGTAGTGCCGGGTCTAGGGCAACAGTGCCAGAGAGAAGGGAACCTCAGGGCTAGGACGACAGTGCCGGAGAGAAGAGAACCTCAGGGCTTGGGCAACAGTGCAAGGGAGGGTCATGACAGCACAGACTGAAGGTTGCACATCCCAGTTGTTGGGTAGGTTGGGGTGGGGGTTGGGGGAAGAAAGCGGCCAGGAAAATGGAAAAACATGTCAAAGATGAGCACTCTTCTGCAGCTAAGACCGTCTAGCTTGAGCTCAATTACCATGCTTGGAGACAATTGTACCCACTCAAGCAGCACTTATTCCTGAGAGTGTCAATGATTGATCCTCTACTTTTAACCCCGACATGCAGACTTCAAAATCGAATGAGTGCTATGGTGCTGCAGAACCATTGAGCAACTGGGCAAACTTGAGGATCCTGTTGGGAAAGGTGGCCATGGAACACTGATGGAGGGGTGCACTCCTAGTCCCTTGCATTGTGTTTCAGTTGACATTGAAAAGTCACCCTCAGGGTCCAAGCAAAGCCTTGGTGTCCAGGTTAGGAAAATGCCTGCGCCTGAGCTGAGAGTTCAGGATGCAACCAAGTGGCTGAAGCTATCACCACTCAATCAAGCGATGTGGGTGGGGTTTTGGTCAACCATCATACGCACTAAACACTGGGCATCCATGTGGTGGCCAGGACTCCCTGGCATACATAAAGGGGCCTTGAGAGGCAGCCTCAGGTGATGACTTGACCAAGAGTGGTTCTTAGGAGACAATTGCTGATCCTTGTGTCTCTCACTTTGATACTGCAGTGGGGAGACCATCGGGAGGTAGAGCCGGGTGATCTTGCTGTCTGCCTCATTGCTTATAGGCAGGAGAGAGGACGGAGAAGAATGTGACGGAGGCGCATGTATTGCCAAAGGGAGGAGCAGAACCCTGAAGACCAAGGTTTGGCAGAGCCTTCTCCGCGTGCAGAGGATAAACCCCAGAGAGCCATCATTCGTAGGCACCTCACTAGACCCAGGGTCTATCGATGACGCTTGTGTTACCTGCAGATGAGTGAAAACGAGTGTCGCCGATGACTGTGCATGTCAAGCAATTTGGTCACTCACATATGCCACATTCTGCAGGATTTGGTGCCGAAGGGACTTGGAAGGCATCCACTGCCAGTGGCAGTGAAGGTGACAGCCGTGCTCAATTTCTACAGGAATGGCTCCTTCCAGGGTTCCACTGGGGACCTGTGCAGGATCTCACAAGCCTCCACCCACAAATGTATCCAGGAGGTCATGTTTGCCATTTTTGCCAAGACACACAACTTTATCAACCTCGACAGAGATCAGACAAGCCAGGAAGCAAGGGCACTGGGATTTGCTGAGATTTCCAGATTACCAAAAGTGCAAGATGTCATCGACCGCACTCATGAGGCTCTTAAATCTCCCTGGTAACAAGCAGTCCCAAAGGCTTCCACTCTGTCAATGTTCAGCTGGTCTGCAGCCATAACAAACGGATCATGCAGGTGTGTGCAAGATACCCCAGAAGCGTCCACGACTCATACATCCTCAGCTGGTCTCAGATCCCTGACATCTTCCAGGGACAACACAGGCTGCAGTGTTGGCTTCTTGGGGACAAGGGCTACCCATAAAGGATGTGACTGATGATGCCCATGTGGCAGCCTCAGACTGCTGCTGAGAGAAGGTACAATGAGGCTTATGCTGCAACTGGAATTTGGTGGAGCATACCATAGGGACCCTGAAGATGAGGTTCCGGTGCCTCGACAGATCTGGCAGAGCACTCCAGTACTCTCCCCAGAGGGTATCATGCATCATCGTGGCTTCCCAGGAGGAAAGAACTGTAAAAACTGGGAAATAAGAATACTGGTCTGAACTGGTCTTGTATACCTTAAAATGGAACACCAGTAAAACTGGGAAATAAGAGTGCTGGTCCTAACTGTTTTTTCCTTCTGAGTTGCTGCGCACTATACAACCTAGCAATGCAAAGGAGGGAGGCCCTGGGTGATGAGGAGGTGGAAGAACATCTTTCTCCTCCAATGAGGAGGAAGTCAAAGGGGATGAGGGTGATAAGGTCTTGGAAGGGGAGGATGCAGGCGATGAGGCCATTGCACTGGCCTGCCGGGGCCGACATGCTCATGCTCTCATTGCCACAAGATTCCAGGAGGATGACGACGAGATGCAGTGAGGACGCTACTGGGATCTTCACATTGCATCTGGGAACATCTGACACCTTTCTGGCTGAGGGCAGCACAGATACGCTCTGTGAAGAGGGTCATATCATGGAGATGCTGTTGAGATACAGGCAGAGTTTAACAACATTTGATCCTTTGGCAGGCTTCATCACCCGTTCCCTCCAGCACCACACCATCAGAGCTGTCGGGAAAGCTGACAAGATGGGGCGGGGGAGGCAGCCCCGCCTCTAAGGTGCTGAGAGCACGTAGAGAACATCATGGAACGCAGTGACACTTGGGTACGAGATTCTTGCAGCAAACACATACCACATGGAGGTGCAGGCATCACTAATCTGAAGAGTGACTTTGAAGCTGGACAATCACTGTGCTCCGGAGGTTACACACTGCACAGGGAGAGGCCCTGGACTGCGACACTTGCCTTCATTTTGTGCAGGGACCAAGGTTTCACATCTAATTGACATAAATGCTACTCATCATAACAAGGAGCCATAGACAAGGTGACATTCTTAGGATTGTGGTTACAATGGTCAACATTATGTTCAAGTGATTAACACCCATGCTCACGTTGTACAAATACATCTTCTTAACCTTTCTAACCCTGCCACTACATTTTGGTTCATCCCTGACATCCACAGCGGAGGTGGGGGTGGCGAGCCAACTGCCATGCCCTGTTGTCTGTGATGATCTTGGCAGGCATCCTCTGGAGGCCCAAGACCTGGAGGGCCCTGGCTTGCTTTTGGGGGTCCTGATGTGTGGCAGTGCCACCTTCCTTTGCCTGTTGAGCTGGAGCTGCTGGGGTCACAGGAAAAGGGGATTCGGATGGGCTGGTCACTCCTGGAGTCACCTGGGTGGATGGCCCCAGGTGTGCACCTACTGATCCTCCTGCCTATGGTTGCCCGAGGGCCCCTGGCTGACTCCTTGAGTGGAAGGGGCAGCTGGAGTGAGCTTGAGATGCCCCGCCCCCCTTTGCATTGACACTGATGGATGCCAACAAATGCCTCAGCTATGGAGTGCAGCTCCTGCAGCAGTGGAGGACCAATGACCTGGACCAAGGTCTCCACGGCGGCCATCATCCTACCAGTGTTGACCTTGGTACATTGGCAAGCCAACGCTATTACCTCACCCTGAAGGCGGACAGAACCCTCCATCATGCCTTGCAATCTGAGGAGTGTAGCGAACATCTCTTCCTGATGTTACCAAGTTTGCCTTTGCAGCTCCAGCAACTGAGAAATGACCAAGTTCAGAGGCTTCTCACCTGACTCGAACTCAGCAGATTCATGGACTCCAGCAATCCTCCATGTGCTGGCACACTGGGATATCCCTGGCTCCACCTGCTGTGAATCAGACAGTGTGATGTGCTCACCAGATTATGACCCCAAGGCTACTCTAAAGCTAGGTCCCACCGAAGTGTGTATCTTTGTGCTGGTGGAGGGTGTGGGTGAGCGCGGTGACAGGACCTCAATGTCAGTGTCTGCGGGTTCCTCTTCCGAGGTGTCCTCGGGGCTGAAGTTGAGGACCTGGCTCATGGATCCCCTTGGCTGATTCCCACAAGTGCCTGTGAAAGAAAGAAAAGATAGATAATTAGTGCAAGGCAGTGGCCTATGAAACAGGAGACATCACTCACAGCACGGTTGTCTGATGGATGTTACAGTGCTGGATCCTCACTTGGTTAAGCCCTGCTGACCTCACACAAATGGTCCACTTCCTCGACAGCCAGCAGAATTACTCTATTTTCAAAGTCTGTCAGGACATTGAGGTCAGGCATTCCTCCATCAGTCTGGGACCTCTCCCTTTTATTGTGTGCCAGCTTGTCCTGCATGAAGACAGATGGAGAAAGTATAAGCAGGCCGCCTGCCAGACTAGATGAGAAAGGTGCCTGGCATGTGTGCGGATGGTGAGTGGTGCCATGGACTGGATGAGGACACGATCCGCAGGACAGATGAAGGTGTGTGTGAGAGAGTGAGTAGTGATGTCCCTTAAGCTGGCAGTGAGTGAGATCCCTGTAGATGTGTGATGGACTTGTGAGTGTATGAGTTGAAAGTGATGAGAAGAGTGAATTACCCTGGAAGAATGGAGGAGATCATTCACCCTGTTTTGGAATGTGTTGGCACTGACCACTGCTGTCACTGCCTCCCATGCTGAATTGGTGAGCTTGCTTGCTGGTCTTCACCCAGAGCGGAGGTAGAGGGGCCTCCGCTGCGTCTAGTAGACGCTGGAGGGAGGCGTTGCTAAATTTGGGTGCAACATATTTCCTAGCTTTGGCAACCATCAGTTCCCAGCAGCTTCCTATCCTTTGGAGTGTGCTCGCTCTGTGTAGGGGCAGCTTTTAAATATGGCGGCCGGATTACTGAAGTTCTGAGGTCATGGCAGGACAGGCAGATCCGAGGCAATGCCGGCAGTGATCCAATGGAAGACCCCTGCCTCTGATGTTTTTTCACAATGTTCCACACGAGATGGGGAGAAATTCCACCATTTCCATTGGCGGGTCAAATGCCAATTTCCCTGCCCGATATTGGACTTTGCCGATTTCAGGGAAAATCCTGGCCCTTATCTTCTGAACTGCACCCACCCTGTATTTCACTCAGAGGAGTACATTCAGAGGAGATATGTGGGGATGATCAATCCTGCCTAAGGGGGATAAGTCTTGCAAATCGCTGCCCCTGTCCCTAAAACACACATTTCCTATAGTGCAAAAATCACACCTGTGAAAATAATTCCCACTTTTGATTGTACCTTCTTACATCTTGCAACATTTCCACAACCAGGGTTCGTGACTAGTCTATTAACATATGAAGATGTTTCAGTGGGGATTCTGGGTAATCAGCATCATCAGATTGGTAAATGAGTTTCACCCTAATGAAATTAGAGATTAGCATTTTCTGGCTGCTCACCCAGACAGCCTGGAGCCTATAGCTCATTAACTAATAAGTGCTATTTACAGCTCTACAGTTTGGCCACATGAGTTCAATGGTTGAGACTAACTATTTAACTGCTGCATAGACACACTTTTTTATTCATTCATGGGATGTGAGCTTCCTGACTAGGCCAGCATTTATTGCCCATCCCATTCCTAATTGCACTTGTTCAGGGGGCACTTAAGAGTCAACCACATTGCTGTGGGTCTGGAGTCACATGTAGGCCAGAACAGGTAAGGACAGCAGATTTCCTTCCCTAAAGGACATTAGTGAACCAGATGGGTTTTTATGACAATTGGCAATGGTTTCATGGTCAGATTTTTTAATTGGATTCAAATTTCACCATCTGACGTGACAAAATTCGAACCCAGGTCCCCAGAGCATTACCCTAGGTCTCTGGAATATTAGTCCAGTGAAAATATCACGATGCTATCACCTCCCCACAATTGCCCTTGAGAAGGTGGTGGTGAGCTGCCTTCTTGAACCGCTGCAGTCCATGTGGCGTAGGTACACCCACAGTGCTGTTAGGGAGGGAATTCCAGGATTTGACCAAGTGACAGTGAAGGAACAGCGAGATATTTCCAAGGCAGAATGGTGAGCAGCTTGGAGGGGACGTCGAGGTGGTGGTGTTCCCATGTGTCTGCTGCCCTTGTCCTTCCAGATCAGGCTTGTCCAACCTTTTTGCTCAGGGGGGAGGGGTGGGGCATATTTGCATATTTTTCTCACTCAAGGGGCTGATGAGCAAATTTCAGAAAGATAAGGTTTGGCACAATAAACTCAATTTCAGAAAAAAGCTGAGGTTAAGGAAAGAAACAATTGCTGAGCAAAAATACAGCACTGTCATAGCAATGAATTGTTAATTTAAAATAGAGTGGTTATTAAAAATGACCAGAGTGTGAGAGGGTCAGAGAGTGTGTGTCCAGCTCACTCCCTGTTTCAGGGTACTCACTCACTCACCCTCACCCACTGTGAGTGGGTGTACGTGTGTATTGGTGTGTGGTGGTGAGAGTGAATGAGAAAAATGAAACTGGGCGCAAGACAGGTTTGCACTCTGCCCCCTCCACCCGCACCCACACACTCACTCTCTCACACTCAACCCCCACTCACTCAGCCACACTCTCTCACTCCCCCACACACTCACTCTCTCACTCCCCCACACACTCACTCAGCCACACTCTCTCACTCCCCCACACACTCACTCTCTCACTCCCCCACACACTCACTCTCTCCTTTCCCCCCCACACACTCACTCTCTCACTCCCCCACACACTCACTCTCTCACTCCCCCACACACTCACTCTCTCACTCCCCCACACACTCACTCTCTCACTCCCCCACACACTCACTCTCTCATTTCCCTCCCACACACTCACTCTCTCACTCCCCCACACACTCACTCTCTCACTCCCCCACACACTCACTCTCTCACTCCCCCACACACTCACTCTCTCATTTCCCCCCCAACACTCACTCTCTCACTCCCCCACACACTCACTCTCTCACTCCCCCACACACTCACTCTCTCACTCCCCCACACACTCACTCTCTCATTTCCCCCCCACACACTCACTCTCTCACTCCCCCACACACTCACTCTCTCACTCCCCCACACACTCACTCTCTCACTCCCCCACACACTCACTCTCTCATTTCCCCCCCACACACACTCTCTCACTCCCCCACACACTCACTCTCTCACTCCCCCACACACTCACTCTCTCACTCCCCCACACACTCACTCTCTCACTCCCCCACACACTCACTCTCTCACTCCCCCACACACTCACTCTCTCACTCCCCCACACACTCACTCTCTCACTCCCCCACACACTCACTCTCTCATTTCCCCCCCACACACTCACTCTCTCACTCCCCCACACACTCACTCTCTCACTCCCCCACACACTCACTCTCTCACTCCCCCACACACTCACTCTCTCATTTCCCCCCCACACACTCACTCTCTCACTCCCCCACACACTCACTCTCTCACTCCCCCACACACTCACTCTCTCACTCCCCCACACACTCACTCTCTCACTCCCCCACACACTCACTCTCTCACTCCCCCACACACTCACTCTCTCACTCCCCCACACACTCACTCTCTCATTTCCCCCCCACACACTCACTCTCTCACTCCCCCACACACTCACTCTCTCACTCCCCCACACACTCACTCTCTCACTTCCCCACACACTCACTCTCTCATTTCCCCCCCACACACTCACTCTCTCACTCCCCCACACACTCACTCTCTCACTCCCCCACACACTCACTCTCTCACTCCCCCACACACTCACTCTCTCACTCCCCCACACACTCACTCTCTCACTCCCCCACACACTCACTCTTTCACTCCCCCACACACTCACTCTCTCATTTCCCCCCACACACTCACTCTCTCACTCCCCCACACACTCACTCTCTCATTTCCCCCCCACACACTCACTCTCTCACTCCCCCACACACTCACTCTCTCACTCCCCCACACACTCACTCTCTCACTCCCCCACACACTCCCTCTCTCACTCCCCCACACACTCACTCTCTCACTCCCCCACACACTCACTCTCTCACTCCCCCACACACTCACTCTCTCACTCCCCCACACACTCACTCTCTCATTTCCACCCCACACACTCACTCTCTCACTCCCCCACACACTCACTCTCTCACTCCCCCACACACTCACTCTCTCACTCCCCCACACACTCACTCTCTCACTCCCCCACACACTCACTCTCTCACTCCCCCACACACTCACTCTCTCACTCCCCCACACACTCACTCTCTCACTCCCCCACACACTCACTCTCTCATTTTCCCCCCCACACCCACAGACACACTGGTCAGAATTTTTCACTGAGCGGGCGGGCATGCGCCCGACCTGCTCGAGCATAAAATCGCGTGTGATGACGTCAGGCGAGCGTCCCAATGTCATCGCTCACTCACGCGATATTTCAGTCAGCAGGTGCGCGCTAAACTCGGAAGCACGCCCACCGACAATTAAGAGGGCTATTAAAAACCTGAACAGTGCAATTAACTGGGGTTTTTCACTGCCTGTCCAATGTTATGGTTGGCAGGCAGGCGAATTGGCCAGGCGGCCTTTGCATTTTTCAGGAAACCTCATCCAAGGGCGGGATGAGGTTTCCGTTATTAAATAAAGAAAAATGAAAATCTACGCATGGACATTTTTTTCTGGATTTTAAAGTCTTTATTTGATACTTTTGAAGTCTTCAGCTCCCTGAGGCAGCTCTCTGCCTTCAGGGGGCTTCCGTGAGTGCTCCTCCATCCAACGCTGACTTCAGGATTTGCCCTCCTCTCACCCCCAACCCAGGCAGCGCTGATCATATCAGTGCACACTTCACGCTGGCTGACCATTAGTTGGCCAGCCAGTATGAAATTGCATTTGGGGACCGATCATAGGCAGCAGTCCATTCCCTGGCCATTCCTGGGCCCGCAAATCGCGCGCACACGCCAACCTAAAAACCCTACCCACTCTTTCATTCCCCCCCAACACTCACAGACATGCTCTCTCATTATCCCCCACACACTCACAGACACGCTCTCTCACTACCCCCCCCACACTCACAGACATGCTCTCTCATTATCCCCCACACACTCACAGACACGCTCTCTCACTACCCCCCCCACACTCACAGACACGCTCTCTCACTATCCCCCACACACTCACAGACACGCTCTCTCACTATCCCCCACACACTCACAGACATGCTCTCTCACTATCCCCCACACACTCACAGACATGCTCTCTCACTACCCCCCACACACTCACAGACACGCTCTCTCACTACCCCCACACACTCACAGACACGCTCTCTCACTACCCCCCACACACTCACAGACACGTTCTCTCACTACCCCCCACACACTCACAGACATGCTCTCTCACTACCCGCACACACTCACAGACATGCTCTCTCATTTCCCCACCCCCCCCAATGCTCACAGATACTCTCTCTCTCTCTCTTACTCACCACCCCCCTCCCCTACACCACATGCTCTCATTTCCACATACTCACCACGGCACCGTCTCCTCCACAGGCCTAATGTGACTTCGCTCTCCTGGGCCGCCAAAACCTGCCCCCCAACCCTCCTCCCTGGGCCTGACCTGACTTTACCCTCCCGGGCCACCAAACCTTCACCCCCACCATCCCCGGGCCCATCAGACTGCGCCATCCTGAGCTGCCAAAACTTCGCCCTCCATGGGCCCAACATACCTTCCCGGGTTCCAGCACTGACGTACCTTCACTTCCCTGGCCTGGCAGTCCTCAGCACACTCAGCAACGCCAGTGTTCGCTGCTCCTCCAATCAGAGGCTGTTTCTCTCCCTCATTGCTGCTGATAGGATTATTAGTGAGCCTATCAGCAACAAATGCGGGAGAGAAACAGCCTCTGATTGGAGGTGCAGCTCCATGCTGAATCTTCCATTGAAACCCACCCGTTTGATCAGAATTTTGAAAACTGGCTGGGACAGCAATAGAGGGGCTTCAAGGGCTGCATCTGGCCTGTACATTGTATGTTGGACAAGCCTGTTCTAGGTGGTAGCGGCCATGAGTTTAGAAGGTGCTGTCTAAGGAGCCTTGGTCCTTGAGTGTTGTTGGAGCTGCACTCATCCAGACAAGTGGAGAGTATTCCATCACACTCCTAACCTGTGCCTTATAGATGGTGGGCAGGCTTTGAGGAATCAGGAGGTGAGTTACACAACACAGGATTCCTAGCCTCTGACCTGTCTTGTAGCCTCAGTATTTATATAGCCACTCCGGTTCAGTTTCTCGTCAATGGTAACCCTCAGGATGTTGATAGTGGGGGATTCAGCAATGGTAATGCCATTGAATGTCAAGAGGCAATAGTTAGACTCTCTTTTGTTGGAGATTGTCATTGTCTGGCACTTGTTTGGCGCAAATGTTACTTGCCACTTGTCAGCCTCTGCCATCTCTTGACTAGTATATTCAAAAAGTGACAAAATTGTGTCTGTGCTTCATTTCAAATTTTTTTTACTTCCAGTTCCAAAGTCTTGCGGAATTCTGGGAGGTGAAACTTGGCCAATTTCTGAAAATTGTCCTTTACAAACGGCCTTTTTATTTGCAGTACTATCTTGAACTTTAAAGGTTGGTTTCCTTTAAGTTAAGTGCATTCTTACTGAACGGCTAGCTACAGGACTCGACCCCCAGGTGATGGATATTCTGACTCCTCAGGGAATCAGTCACTTTTAAACCAACTTCTCCTGTCCTTGCTGAGCCAAGGCCTAATGCATCAACTTTTTCTGTATCTTTTTCTTTCATCTTCCTTTCACCGCCATCACCAGACATAGGGCGAATCATCCAGTCCTGTTGGTGGCGGCCATCATGGCAGGCGAGAAGGCCAAAAATCGGTTTCACGCCGTTGTGAATCCAGTTTGTGATTGTCTGCTCTGCCCATCATTGGCAGGCCACGTTTCCCGCCGTCCAACGTCGGGAACTTCATTTTAATGCATTTGCATCTCATTATTGTCCCCTCATGCCAGAATCATCCCCCCACATCAAATTTTAGCGCACACGTCGAAGTAACTTCAGAACAGAATGTTCCACGACTGCCTTTAAATAGCGTGCACCTGGCGAGCTGAACTTCGAGGGGAACTTGGAGGTGAGTGCATGCAACCTGGCGCTGCCATGGGGGGAGGACCTTGCTGAGGATGAGATGAGGAGGACGTCGAAGGGAATGATGGTGATGAGGTCCTCAAAGGCGAGGATACCAGCGATCAGGCCACCGCACCAGTCAGACAAGGCAGGCGCGCTTGGCAGGTCCTCTTCACCACAAGATTCATGGAGGATGATGACGACATGCAGTGAGGACACTCCATAGATCTTCACACAGCCTCTGTGAATGTCTGACTCCTGTATGGCTGAAGGCAGCTCACTTGCACTCCTTGATCAGGTTCATATCAGGGAGATGCAGCCTTAAACTTTAAATGGATCTGATCCTTTGGCAGCCTTCAGCACTTGTCCCCTTCAGGAGCACTGTGTCACTGGCCACAGAGACGCTGAAGAGATGGGGGGCCAGCCCGACTCAAAGGTGCTGAGAGCACAGAGAGAATGATGGAACTCTGTGACGCCTGCCCACGACCTGGCTGCAATGACAACACCGTCGAGGTACAGGCATCAGTGATGTGTCCAGTGAGTGTGAAGCTGGACTATCACTTTGCTCTGAAGATTAGACACTGCACAACGAAGAAGCCCTGGACTGACACACCTGCTTTTATCTCGTGCAAAAAACAAATATCTGAGAGACACAAACTCTGCTCATTAGGACAAGGAGCCATAGGCAGGGAGACATTCTTGGGAGTTTATTTACTATAGCGAACATTATGTACAAGTGATTAACACCCAGACCCAGGCTGTGCAACTATATCTTCTTAACCTTCCTAACCCCAATGCTACATCTTGGTGCTCCCCCGACATCCACAGTGGAGGTGAGGGCAGCCTACTGACTGCTACCCCCTGTCTGTGATGATTTTGGCAGGCATCCTCTGCAGGGCTGAGACCTGGAGGGCACTGGCTTGCTTTGGGTGTCCTGCTGTGGGCCAGATGCACCCTCTCGGCCTGTGGAGCTGGAGCTGTGGGGTCACAGTAACAGGCAATTTGAATCAGCAGGACATTCCCAGAGTCACTTGGGTGGATGGCCCCAGGATGTCGAGTTACTGGTCCTCCTCCCTATGGGTACCCGATGGCCCCTGGCTGACTCGTTAAGGAGAAGGGGAAGCAGGAGTGAACCCCGTCCCCCTCTCGTGTTGACACTGTTGATGGCCAACTATGGTGTCAGCTATGGAGTACAGCAGTGCAGGACCAATGTCCTGGACCAATGTCTCCATGACAGCCGTCATCCTGCCAGTGTTGACCTCGGTGTCTCAGCATACCGGCGCTATCACCTTGGACTGAAGACAGACGGACTCCTTCATCGTCCCTTACAACCTGAGGAGTGCACCAGACATCCCTTCCTGACGTTTTCGTGATTGTCTTTGCAGCTCCAACAACTGATTGAGGACCAAGTCCAGAGGCTCATCATCTGACTCAGACTCAGAAAATTCCTTGCCTTCAGCCATCCTCCAAGTGCCAGCGACCAAAGATGTCCCTGCCTCCGTCTTCTGTGGAACTGATTGTGTGCTGTGCTCACCAGATTGTGATCCCAAGGCTGCTGTATCCACCAAAGCGTGTGTCGCTGTGTTGGTGGAAGGTGTGGGTGAGCGCCATGATGGATTTTCAACGGTTCTGCCCTCAGGGTCCTCACCTGAAGTGCCCTCGGTGCTGAGGTCGGGGTCAAGGTTGCCTGAGGGTGACATGGCAGATGTGCCTAGGACAGAAACTGGAGATGTTTAGTGCTTGGCAGCTGCGCTAAACACAGAACAGTGGACTCAGAGTAGCATTGAGAGTGGGATGATGTGGCTGAGTGCAGCACAATAGAGTGCAGGAGTTGAGCGCTTTGGGGAGTGAGTGCCAGAGTTGAGTGCTTCAGGGGGTTAAACAGAGGAAGGGAAATAGGTGTTTGGTTGCTTTTGCCTAAACTTTGTCAGCCTCCAGGAATTGGTCCTTGCTCTGCTACAGGAGAAGAAGTTGGTTAATTGGTAAGTATCTGGTAAGTGATCAAGGTTTGTTCTATTCCTAAGGCTCAAAATAGTATATTTTGAGTGAGAGGTGAGCGGGAGAGGATAAAAGATGCGGATCGAGAGGCCTACCTGCAGTAAGACCAGTGGTGGAGTGACATCATGTACCACACCGTGACGTGGAAAGCAGTTGACTGGTGAGTAGGATTGGTGAGTATTTCTAGTCTTTCAAGTAAAAGTAAGGTCTTTAGTTGCTGTTTAGGTCTCTACTCTTTTTTTTCTCACTTTTTAGTCATAGTCATAGAGGTCTACAGCACAGAAAAAGGCCATTCAGCTCATTGAGTCTGCACCAGACAAACAAGTACCTAATTATTCTAATCCCATTTTCCAGCATTAGGCCCATAGCCTTGTATGCCATGGCAGCGCAAGTGCACATCCAAATACTTCTTAAATGTTAAGAGGGTTTCTGCCTCTACCACCCTTTCAGGCAGTGAGTTCCAGATTCCCACCACCCTCTGGGTGAAAAAATTCTTCCTCACATCCCCTCTAAACCTCCTGCCCCTTACCTTAAATCTATGCACCCTGGTTATTGATCCCTCCACCAAGGGGAAAAGTTCCTTCCTGTCTACCCTATCGATGCCTCTCATAATTTTATACACCTCAATCATGTCCCCCTTCAATCTCCTCTGCTCCAGGGAAAATAACCCCAGTCTATACAATCTAAACTCTCTAGCCCAGGCAACATCCAGGTAAATCTCCTCTGCACTCTCTCTAGTGCAATCACATCCTTCCTATAATGTGGATTCCAGAACTGCACATAATACTCTAGCTGAGGCCTAACCAGCATTTTATACAGTTCCATCGTAAACCCCCTGTTCTTATATTCTATGCCTCGGCAATAAAGGCAAGTATCCCATATGCCTTCTTAACCACCTTATCTACTTGTCCCACTACCTTAAGGGATCGGTGGATATGCACACCAAGCTCCCTCTGATCCTTGGTACTTCCCAGGGTCCTACCATTCATAAAAATAGCTTGTTAAGTATAAGATCGATACTGGTGTAAAAAAATTAATTACAACAAAGTGTAAAGAGTGAGGGATTATTCAAGTATAAAGAGCAGGGATACTAGAGTAATTAATTAATAAATAAAATAAAATATGATAGTGATGGCAGGATGGGTGATGTGTTGCTGCTGCAGCACGTGGGTGTTGCTGGACAGCAAGGTGATCCAGAGCAAGCACATCTGTAGTAAATGTTTGCAGCTCGATGGACTTTGGATCCGAGTTAAGGAACTGGAGTCTGAGCTGCAGACATTGCGCCACATCAGGGAGGGGGAAAGTTACCTGAACACTTTGCTCTGGGAGGCGGTCACACCCCTCAGATTAGGTAATTCAAATTTGGTATGTGATCAGGGGCAGGAGGGTGTGACTGCAGGTGAGGCAGGTATGGGGACCCAGGGGATAGTGTTCAAGCAGCCTCAGCCCCTACAATTGTCCAACAGTTATGAGGTTCTTGCAAGCTGTGTGGACGAGAGCAGAGACTGCAGGGAGGATGGGCGAATTGACCACGGCACTGTGGTACAGGGAGCCATTCAAGTGGGGGGAGGAAAGAGGAATGTAGTAGTGGTAGGGACAGTATAATTAGGGGGATAGATACAGTTCTCTGCAGCCATGAGCCTGTTGCCTGCCCGGTGCCAGGGTTAAGGACATCTCCTCAGGCTGCAGAGGAGCTTGGAGTGGAAGGGGAGGGATCCAGTTGTCGTCGTCCATGTTGCTACCAACGACATTGATAGCACTAGAAAGGAGGCTCTGCTGAAAGAAGTTGAACAGTGAGAAGCTAAGTTAAAAAGCAGAACCTCCAAGGCAATAATCTCAGGATTATTGCCTGAGCCAAGGCCAAACTGACATAGGGTAAATAAAGTCAAGGAGTTAAATACCTGGCTCAAATATTGGTGTGGGAGGAATGGGTTTCAGTTCATGGGACACTGGCACCAGTACTGCAATAGAAGAGAGCTGTTCCGGTGGGATGGGCTTCACTTGAATCGTGCTGGGAGCAGTGTCCTGATGAATCGAATAGCTAGGGTTGTAGAGAGGTCTTTAAACTAAATAGCGGGGGGCTAGGGTTCTGAAGAGGGGATACGTAGACTTACAAAGCAAAAGGCTTGCAGGGCAGCTATTTAGGTAATGATACCCAGAATGTGACAGGAAGGGGCAGAGTGTAAAAACATTAAAAAAGTAGCAAAGACAATCAAATGGGGAAAAAATGGTAAAAAGGCAAAGTTAATGGCTCTTTAATTAAATGTATTTAGTATTCAGAACAAAATAATTGAATTAAAGGCATAAATAGAGGTTAATGGGTATGATGTTATAGCCATTATGGAGACATGGTTACAAGGAGATCAAAGCTGGGAACTAAATATTTAGGGGTACGTGACTTTTCGAACAGGCAGGAAGGAAAGGGTGGTGGGGTAGCTTTGTTAGTATGAGATGGAAGAAGTATGATAGCAAGAAATGATATTGCATCAAAAGATGTAGAATCCATATGGGTAGAGGTGAGAAATAATAAGGGGGAGAAGGTGGCAGTAGTCTATTGACCCCCTAACAGTAGCTATACTATAGGACAGAGACTAAATCGGGAGATAATGGAGGCATGTAATAAAGGCAGTACATTAATCATGGGTGACTTTATCTTCATGTAGGTTGGGAAAATCAAATTGGCAGAGGCAGCCATGAGCAAGAATTCATTGAGTGTATTTGGGCAGTTTTCTAGAACAACATGTGGGTTCAACCAAGGATCAGGATATTTTGGATCTGGTAATGTGTAATGAGGCAGGTTTAATAAATGATATCAGAGTGAAAGGTCCCCTAGGAAACAGTGATCATAACATGGTAAAATTTAGCATTCAGTTTGAGAGCGAGAATCTTGGGTCGGAAACAACTGTGGTAAACTTAAACAACGGTAATTACAAAGGAATGAGAGCAGAATTGGCTGGATGGACTGGGAAAGGAATTTAGCAGAAAAGATGGTTGATGAACAGTGGCTGATGTTTAAGAAAATATTTCATGACTCACAACAAAGATATATCCCAGTGATAAAGAAGGATTCTAGGATGGGGATAAACCAACCATGGTTAACCAAGGAAGTTAAGGATAGTATCAAATTGAAAGAAAAAACATACAATGTGGCGAAGATTATTGGTAAGAGGATTGGGAAAGTTTTAAAAACCAACAAAAAATGACTAAAACAAAATAAAGAGGGAGAAAATAAACTTTGAGGGTAAACTAGCAAATAATATAAAAATGGACAGTAAGAGCTTCTTTAAATATATAAAAAGGAAGACAGAGGCCAAAGTGAACATAGGCCCCTTACAGAACGAGGCTGGGGAAATAATAATGGGGAACCAGGAAATGGCAGAGGAGTTGAATAAGTACTTTGCATCAGTCTTCATGATAGAAGACACTAACACCATTCTAAAAATACTAAATAATCAAGGGGCAAAAGGGTGGGGGGGTGGAGGAAATAAATATAATAACTATCACTAGAGAAAAAGGGAAACTAATGGGCTAAAGGCCGATAAGTCCTCTGGACCTGATAGGTTCCATCCTAGGATATTAAAGGAAGTAGCTACAGAGATAGCGGATGCACTGGTAGTAATCTTCCAAGAATCCTTAGATTCCGGAAAAGTCCCAGAGGAGTAGAAAACTGCCAGTGTTAACACCCTTATTCAAAAAGGGAGGGAGACAAAAAACAGGTAACTATAGGCCAGTTAGCTTAACATTTGTTATTGGGAAAATGTTACACTATTATAACGGGTATAATAGCAGAGCATTTAGAAATACATAACATAATCAAGCAGAGTCAGCATGGTTTCATGAGGGGAAAATCATGCCTTACAAATTTATTAGAATTCTTTGAGGAGGTAACAAGCAGGATAGATAAAGGGGAACCAGTAGATGTAATATATTTGGATTTCCAAAAGGCTTTCGATAAGGTACTGCACATATGGCTACTTAATAAGATAAGAGCCCATGGTGTTGGGTAGTATATTAGCATGGATAGAAGATTGGCTAACTAATAGAAGACAGAAAGTTGGGATAAGACAGGCATTTTCATGTTAGCAACCTGGAACTGGTGGAGTGCCATAGGGATCAGTGCTGGGACCACAATTATTTACAACATATATATTAATGACTTGAATAAGAGAAGTGAATGTACAATCGCCAAGTTTGGGGATGACACAAAAATAGGTGGGAAGGCAAGTGACGAGGACACAAAGAGTCTACCAAGGGATATCGACAGGTTAAGTGAGTGGGCAAAAACTTGACAGATAGAATATAATGTAGCAAAATGTGAGGTTATGCACTTTGGCAGGAAGAATAGAGGAGCTGAATATTATTTAAATGGAGAAAGACTGCAGAAAGCCAACAGAGATCCTCTCTCCAACAAGAGAGAATCCAGCCATCGCCCCTTGATCTTCAATCACATTGTCATCACTGAATCCCCCACTATGAACATCCTGGGGGTTACCATTGACCAGAAACTGAACTGGACTAGCCATATAAATATTGTGGCTACAAGAGCAGATCAGAGGCTAGGAATTGTCTGACGAGTAACTCACCTCCTGACTCCCCAAAGCCTGTCCACCATCTACAAGGCACAAGTCAGGAGTGTGATGGAATACTCCCCACTTGCCTGGATGAGTGCAGCTCCCACAACACTCAAGAAGCTTGACACCATCCAGGATTGGTACCACTTCCACAAACATTCACTACCTCCACCATACACCCTCCCTCCTCCCTCCACATTAGCAGCAGTGTGTACCATCTACAAGATACACTGCAGGAATTCACCAAGGTTCCTTCAACAGCACCTTCCAAACCCACGACCACTACCATCTAGAAGGACAAGGGCAGCAATAGATGGGAACACCACCACCACCTGGAAGTTCCCCTCCAAGTCACTCACTATCCTGACTTGGAAATATATCGCTGTTCCTTCACTGTCGCTGAGTCAAAATCCTGGAAATCCCTTCCTAAGAGCACTGTGGGTATACCTACACCACATGGACTGCAGCAGTTCAAGAAGGCAGCTCACCACCACCTTCTCAAGGGCAACTGGGGATGGGTAATAAATGCTGACCCAGCCAATGAAGTCCACATCCCATGAATGAATAAAAAAAAAGCTGCAGCACAGAGGGATCTGGGAGACCGAGTGCATAAATCACAAAAAGCTAGCAAACAAGTTCAGCAGGTAAAAGGGAAGGCAAATGGAATGTTGGCCTTTATTTTAAAGGGAATGGTGAATAAAAATAGGGAAGTCTTGCTAAAACTATACAAGGCACTAGTTAGACCACACCTAGAATACTGTGAACAATTTTGGTCCCTTTATCTAAGCAAAGATATACTGGCATTGGAGGCAGTCCAGAGAAAGTTCACTAGTTTGATCCCGGGTATGGAGGGATTTTCTTATGAGTAGAGATTGAGTAGGTTGAGCCTGTACTCATTGGAGTTTAGAAGAATGAGAGGCGAGCTTATTGAGACATATAAGATTCTTACGGGGATTGACAGGGTAGTTGCTGAGAGATGCTGTGGGAGTGTCTAGGACTAGAAAGCATAATCTCAAGAGTAAGGGCTCATCCATTTAAGACAGAGATGAGGAGGAATTTTTTCTCTCAGAGGGTAGTGAATCTGGAATTCTTTACCACAGAGGGCTGTAGAGGCTGGGTCGTTAAGTATATTCAAGGCTGAGATAGACAGATTTTTAATCAGTAAGGGAATCAAGGGTTATGGGGAAGGGGCAGGAAAGTGGAGTTGAGGGTTAGCAGATCAGCCATGATCTCATTGAATGGCGGAGCAGACTCGTTGGGCCGAATGGCCTACTTCTGCTCCTACATCTTATGGTCTTATGGTGCAGGATCCTTACGTGGGTGTCCGCCACTGACTTCACTGCCGCTGCAGGGGCGGTCCAGCCAGCTCCAATGCCTGACTCTCAAACGGAGTGAGGACCTTGATGTCCAGCACGCCACCCCAATCTGGGACCTTTCCTGTTGATTGTGCACGATCTTGTCCTACATAAAGACAGATGGAGAGTGTGTGAGAAAAGTGCATGCCAGGCCAAATCAGAAGGATGCCAGGTGTTCATGTGTGCTGCATGGAGCCATGGATGGGATGAGTAGACTATCTCCAGAGGAGATGAGGCCAGATGGAGATCTGAGGGTGTGTGTGAGAGAGTGAGTGGTGATGTCCTTTGAGCTGGCAGTGAGTGAGATGCCAGTGAATGTGTGATGGGCTTGTGAGCGAGTGAGTTGAGGTTGATGAGATGGTTGACTTAGCGTGGCAGCATGGATGAGATCATTCATCCGTTTTCTGCACTGGATGGTCGATCTCTTGTGTGCAGCATTGGCCCTGACCACCTCTGCCACTACCTCTCAAGCCAGAGTGGTGAAACTGATGGGCCTCTTGTGGATAGAGCGGGGGTAGGGGACATCACGGCTGGCCTCCATGGCATCCAGAAGGCATCCCAGGGATGCGTCACTGAATCGGGGGGTCTGCACTCTTCTTGGCTTTTGGGGCCATCTCTTCACCGGAGCAGTTCTGGGCTGCAAGATTGAGGACTGTGCATGCAGCTGCAGTTTAAATATGGCACCCAGCATGAGGAAGCAGCAAGGCAATGGGGTGGTGGGCAAATTGCAGGCTGCCCGCCAGTGATCCGGCATGTTTCCGTGGCTGCATAGTTTATGAGGGAGGAAGGGGACGATACGACGCAAAAACCCGCCATTACAGCCAGCGGGTAAAGCATCTTTTTTTACACCCAGTACCACACTTAGTGAAAATCTGGGATGAATCCCCCCATGGATTACAATGATCAATTGAAATGATCAACATATAAGACATGACCCTTATCCCAGGATTTATCTCAATTGTAGCTCCCTCCCCAAAAAAAGAATTCCTTATTTCCCACCCCATCTCCCCCACCCCGCACATTACTTTACCAGGTAATGACAATGTCCCTGATCTTCCGCAAAGCGGCAATCATCGTTGGATCGTAGCTCCGCTGGAACATTTCAATGCCCTGACAATGCTTCACATTTCTGGCAGGGTCTCCTGAGCCTGGCTTCTTCAGAAATGTGGAACGTACAGTCCCATGAAGAACTCCGTCACAGTGTTGTAGCATCAGGGGGAAGACAAGCCATGTCCCCTTTTTATGGCACTAGCTGCCATAAGGTAAGTTGAAATATCCAGTATGAATGTTAGTACGTGGGTGAATAGATGAATGTTAGTGAATAGGTGAATGGGTGAGGAGATAACTGAATGAATAGGCAGTGTCATCAGGTGTGAAGGTGGGTGAGGTAAGTGGATAAGTGGGTAGGGTGGGTGAGGTGATCGGGTAAGAGGGTAGGGTGCCAGGTTGGATGAGGTGTTAGGTAGGTAGAGTGGCAGGTAGGTAGGGTGGCAGGCGGATAGGGTGGCAGGCGGGTGAGGTGAGTAAGTGGGTCGGGGGTTAGTCAGGTCGGGTCGGGGGTAGCCAGGTGGTGGGGATAGTGAGGCCTGGTCAATGGTGGGGGGGGGTAGTTGAGTGATAGTGAAGCCTGATCAGGGGCAGTCGGGTGGTCGGGGATAGCATGGTTGGGAGGGGTAGTTGGGTCGGGTCAGTGGGGGTGTGGGGGGATAGTCAGGTTGAGTCGGGAGTAGTCAGGTTGGGTCAGGTTAGGGGGTAGTCATGGAGATAGTTGCGGTCAAGGGGAGGTCAATATGAGTGATTATGGTGTCAGTTCTGTAATCACCCAGGAGTTTGACTAAGAATTTTCTGTCTAACATTTCCTGGGTAACTCGTAAATAACTGGGTAAGTAATGTAGAACTGTCTGAAGCCTCCGACTCTAACTCAGAGTCGTAGACTTTTGCAGAGGGTCAAGGGGAGCAGGGGAATTGCCCGTCAGAAGTTCAAGTTTCCCAGGCAATTCCCAGGGAGGTAAGTGAGTTGGGACTTCCGTGGGGTCCCAATGCGCATCTTGGGTCATATGTCTGGTTTCTGATGATCTGGAGGCTGGAAGATCTAGGCCAATCTGAACCAAGCATAAGATTTCTTGGCAAAATGTTAGTTTAACATTGAGATTAATGTTTCTCCCAAAGGTTACAGGTGGCTGTTAACTATAGTCTGTATTGCTGGGATAATGAGAAATGAATTTAAAAAAACTTGGTACAAGCAAAAAAACTGTCTCAGTTGTAGAAAAAAGACTAAGCAGTAAACTTTTATTTTGTGATATTTATCTGCAAGGGAGCATCTAGGCCACCTGTTGCTGACATGATCAGAGTATTATTTCCTCTTCTGGCCTGGGCACACTCTCAGTTTAACATCACCCCAGGGGAGGTTTTGTTAAAGGCTGCAGTTACTTTTCTCCTGCAATGTCATACATTGGGATCTTCATTCACGGTGCAGTGCTGACCTTGTTAGTACATTTGAATAGGCCACCACAGAAGCCTTTCAGTGTGGACATGCACAGGGGCTCCTGGGTGGCCTTTTGTCTGACTGAGAGCTCTTGTTAATGGACTGCTGAACTAGAATGATTGCGATACATGAACTCAGTGACCAAAGAAAAGGGAGACAAAGAGATTCTAGTAGAAATGTGTAGGTCAAACTTGAACAAAGTGGACACTGGCTTATTTGTGTCAAAGTTGTTTGTGAAACTAAATTTACATGCAGCCCATTGGCAAACTTTTCCAAATAAAAGAACACCAAGAATTTTCAATCTTTGAGACACTAAAGAATGAAATAATGCAGTAGAATCAATTTACTTACTGATTTTCTTAACTTAATCCAAACCTTTCACTGTAAGAAATTTGAAAATAAGACTACCAATTTTTCATTAAAAAGCTTGCACAATTTCATTTTAGTACACCCTTGCTCTGCCCAAGATTTGGTTAAACTCTAAAGACATTTGGGTAAATCACGGTGCTACTTTCAATGTATATCCACTAGATATAAAAATAAAAAATACTTGTAAATGCAAGTTGGACTTTCATAGATTTTTCAGTCTTGTTTTATTTGAACTTTATATGTGATTCTTTTCAGGGACGTTCCTGCTGCTGGTGTTCATGGTGTTAGGTGCTAAAATGGATGACAAACTACAAAAGTTATGAGCAGAATCAACCAGCGTTTCCAGCTTTATTCTGAGTTTTTCATCGTAGGAAAAATAATATCTTTGCAATAATAATCTGTTTTAATTTTACCAGTTAATAATACCAATTTGAGAACTTGATAATTGCCATAAGTAATTTTATGCTGTTTATTATCTGGATTTAAGTTATTACAGCCAATTTCCTGCACCCTTTCTGCCCAGATGCTAAATATATGAATACAAATTTTCCTTTCTTCCTTTAAGATACTCCCTAAGTCCTACTTCTTTGGCCAAACTTTTGGCTATCTGTTCTAATATTACCTTACGTGGCAGGAATTTTGCTTCATAGCATTTCTACAAACAGCCTTGGGATGTTTTATTGGAAAGAATTTTCGGCTTGGCGAGCGGGGGCGGGGCCCACTCGCCAAGACATAAAATGACACGGGGTGGCGTTGGGCATGTGTCCCTACGTCACTGCGCATAATTTAGATTTTCAGTTCTGTGGGCGTGCAGCTGAGTCAGCTGTGCACCCGCCGAACTGTAAAACGCCCATTAAGGCCGTTTAAAAACTAATTAAGCCAATAAACTGAGCTGCCCGTCCAACCTTAAGGTTGGCGGGCAGGCGAAGTGCCCAGGCAGCCTTTGCATTTTAAATGGAACCTCATCCACAGGCAGGATGAGGTTTCATGAAGTGCTTATAAATTGAATAAAAAAATTTTTAAAAATTCATTGACATGTCCCAGGTCATGTGACACTGCCATGTGACTCTTAAATTTTTTTCCTTTCTTTATTCAGCTTTTTAAAACTTAAACTAATCTCCATGAGGCAGCTCCGTGCCTCAGGGAGATTTCTGCATGCATGAAAGAGCACAGGCCGTGACTCAGGGAATCCCCCTCCGCCCGCTCAGCGCTTCCGGGCGCGTGTCACGCGTCACCTTAATTGGCCAGCCCATGTAAAATGGCGGCGCGGACCCAATTGGGGGCGCCAATCGGGTTCGCGCCTGCCCCCGGACAACCCCCCCGACAGGGGGAAAATTCTCCCCATTGTGTTAAAGATACAATATAAATACAAGTTGTTGCATTGGTCTCAAGATGAACTAATGTACTTTTTTGAAACAGGCACAATCAAGGATTAAGAAGCAGAAAATTTGAAATCAAAATTTCATTGTAAAAACAAAAATATTTCATAGTGTTGATTAATTCAGTAGGCAAGCAAAAGGATTTTGGAATTCATTCTTTTAATGCTAAAGTGTTACAGTTCTGGTGTAGGGTACTGGAATTTGGGGCATAAATCACATGCGCCAATACATACTTCAGTAGTGCAGATAGGAGCCTCAGTTCATTTTGAGAGTCAGCCCTCCTTAGTGTGGGGCTGGTGGGCTGGGGTGGACACCAAGACAGCCCAATGGCTCTCAGCCACTGCAATATTGGGCAATCCAACCAACCTTCAAGATGAAGTTTGGTGAGGGGTGTGGGGGGAAGAGTTGGGGAGGGGGCAATTTTTGGAAGGATGACCTGATGCACTCCTGCTCCTCCCAGCACCACTAAACTAAATTAACACTTATGCTCTGGGCTTTTTTTTGCTGGCCTGCCAGGTGTAACTGGGCAGCTTGTGCACACTGCACATTTGACCTAGTTGAATCCTAAAATAATAATTGGAGACCAACGTATGTCATATTCCACACAGGGTGGAGGATGAGGCATGCCACGAAGGCATGCAGGTGGCTCTGAAGTGACCAAGGAGGTAGGGTTTAAAGAATGCAATGAAAGGGGACCAAGAACAGGTCAGAGGCTGGGAATTCTGTGGCGAGTAACTCACATTCTGACTCCCCAAAGCCTGTCCACCATCTACAAGGCACAAATCAGAGATGTGTTGGAATACTCTCCACTTGCCTGAATGACTGCAGCTCAAACATAATTCAGGAAGCTCAACACCATCAGGAAAAAACAGCTGGCTTGATCATCATCCCTTGCACCACCTTAAATATTCTCTCCTCCGCAAACAGTGGCAACAGTGTGCATCGTCTTGAAGATGCACTGCAGCAAGGCTCAAGGCTCCCCAAGGCTCCTTCGACAGCACCTTCCAAACCCACGAACTCTACTTCCTAAAAGTACAAGGGCAAAAGGCCCATGGAAACACCACCACCTGCAAGTTCGCCTCCAAGTCACACACTGACTTGGAACTATATCGCCGTCCCTTCACTGTCACTGGGTCAAAATCCTGGAACACCCTTCCTAACAGTACTCTGGGTGTACCTACACCACATGGACTGCAGCAGTTCAAGGGGGTAGCTCACCACCAACTTTTCATGGGCAATTAGGGATGTACAATAATGATCGCATCCCAAAAACAAATGAAAAGGAAATCAGGGGTTCCATTCCCAGGACATTCTGCTCATCTGTAATGCAATCCGGGCTGCATCCTCATTCTTTCATGCTGGCTGGCTGTTAATTGGCCTGCCAGCATGAAATCGCAGCCAGGGGCTTGTTTCCCGACCGCTCCCGGGCCCACCAATCACACGCGCCCGACAAGGGAAAAATTCAGGCCAATATCAAAGTTTGCTAATGAAACCAAATTGTGGCTTTATCAAATTGTGACCAAGGCTGTGAAAGGCTGCTAAAGGACATTGATAGGCCCACAAGATAGGCAGATAGGCTGTATAAAATGGTTTTCAAGGAATTTCATATAATACATATTGTAAGATAGAACAGAGTAAAAAAAAGCTTTAAATAGTAAGGTATTAAATGGAATAAAGGGACGATAATATGCAGACACAAAGGTGACAATAAAAGTAGCTAACACCATAAAAAAGGAAGAACACACAAAAGCAAGTGGGTAATATTGACTTTAACAATGTGTTTTAGGAAAGATAAAATGGCAATGATAGAGATGCAAGCCAGTTAGTAGGATGTTGCCAGCAATAAGACTTGATAACTACACTTGAGAACCTCAAAGTTATGAACAGTTTTGCTAGAATAAATAATGACAGAACATTTCTATTGGTCAAAGAGGTGATAACAAAAATGGCACAAATTGAAAATAATTACAAAAAATGATTAGAAAAAAACTTTGTGATACAGAGGTGTAGCCAGTCCTTCACTAAGAATGCATTTAACTTAAGGTAAGCCAACATTTAAAGTTCGCGCCAGTATTACAAAGAAAAAGGCCATTTGTAATGGACAATTTTCGGAAACTGGCCAAGTTTCACCTCCCAGTATTCCATGGGACTTTGGAACTGGACTTTTTAAAAAAAAAGTCTTGAAACAAAACACAGACACAATGAAGTGACAGAGACCATCAGACCACACAATGATATGTATCTATGCAAGGTTTAAATGATTTGTCTGAACCATTGAACTCCTGTGGCCAAACTGTAGAACTGTAAATAGTATTTACAAGCTAACAAGCAGTGTGTTCCAGGATGTTTTGGTGTGCGCCCAGATCCCTTGGAAATGCTAATCCCAAAGACTGTTTCATTAGAGCAAAACTTATTCACCAATCTGATGATGCTGATAAGCCAAAATCTTCCCCATCAAAACATCTTCATATGTTAATGGGCTAGTCACAAATCCAGGATGAGGGATTGTTGCAAGATGTAAGAAGGCACAATCAAAAGCCGGATGGGTTTGCGGAAATCACTGTCATAGGTTATTCTTACACCATAAGAATTATGCGTTTAGGGATGGGGCGATGTCTTGCAAGGTTACCCATGGGCAGGACTAATCACCCACCCAATGCGTATGTGTTCCTCTGAGTGATCAACAGGGTGGATGCAGTTCAGAAGTTAAGGGAACAGCATTTATAAGTATTGATTTAACTTGAAGGGAGCAGCGTATTGATATTTCTAAATTATCAGCAGATACTGATGTTTGTAAGTTATTGGTGGTACAATAAACTGTTAAAAGAATACTAAGTGTCATGATGATGTGACTCGAGCATAAGTGATAAGTCTGTGATTTTACCAGCTGACCAAACATATACTGAACTGTTTAAAAAGGATTTTTTAAAGACAAGAAAAGACACTGACTAAAGATAGCTGCCACAAATCACCTGATGTCTGGTATTGTCAGTTGACCAGCTTCTGGAAAATTCTGATGTGGAATTACAATTCAAACTTTGCAATTTGAACTGAGACAGAGCAAACTGCTTTCCAAGGTGAATCCTCGAATGAGAAGAGAGAAACAATTCCTATAATTCAACCACCCATCAAAACTTGTAACTGTCTAAGGAAGAGACATTAAAATGTAATGTGCTGGATATTGAAACAATGGCTGCCACAGACATGAGCCGTAAAACCCCTTGGAAGTACACAATGGGTGAAGTATTTCATGGCCAGGCTGCAGCCACTACAGAGAGAGATTGCAGGAAAGCTTTCAGCAGAGGAAATAGGCTGAAAGCTAGGGTCTCTCCCTCTCTCTCATTTGGAATAAATGTATGTTACCTGGTTTGAGAAGCCAAATACCAGAAACCCACCAGCAAACCAAGATCTCGTAATAATTCTACATCTGACCACATCCAAGAAACTAGCTAACCTAAATCGGCTGCAACGTTTAAAATCTATGCCTCAGGGACAATCAAAGGATACTTAACCATTTTTTCATTTACCTTGCTTTCATTGGACTCTCGCTCCCCTTATCTCTTAAACCTACGGGTGTGTGTGTGGACCCGCATGACTACATGACGGCCAAGTGCTTGACGTCGCATTTTTATTATTTTTTCTTGGGTTTAGTGGTTAATAAATTTGCCTTTTCTTTAACTCAAGAAAACCTTGTTTGATTGGCTACTTATTATTCACTGCGTAAACAGTTAAATATATTTTGATAAAAACAAAAAGCTAAAAGCTACTGCGGATGCTGGAAATCCAAAACAAAAACAGAATTACCTGGAAAAACTCACCACGTCAACTGTTCTCTTCTCCACCGATGCTGCCAGACCTGCTGAGTTTTTCCAGTAATTCTGTTTTTGTTTTAAATATATTTTGATTTGGAAAATGCATATCCTCGTGAAAAAGAAACTTAAACCTTTGCTGTGACCAACCAAGGAAGCTGAATAGAGGGAAGCCAGTTCACCCCTTCTCACCGGGTCATAACATGAGGTGTACTGAGTTGTGAACCTTGCTCGTTTTCTCTACCCTGACTGGTTAATGCTGAACCCTAGAGTTAGGAGTATAAGACTGGAGGTGCAGGTTCACCTACCTACAGATTTGTGGCGCCCAATGTGCAATCCTGATAGGTGAAAATGGAAGACAGGGTAGAGCAGTATTTGGGTAAGAATTTACCTTTAAAAGAGGGATGGGTGCACGTCATTGCAGCTGCAATCACCCCTCTAAAAGAAGCTGAGGAATGGGAGGAAACTCCCATGGCTGAGAGAAAGCCAAAATAGGTACACTGTGTGTGGTTGTTGGTATATAGGTTAAAGACACAACAGTTAGTGCAGGAAGATCAGTGATATGTAGAAAGGTTGCAGGAGAAGGATAAACAGGACAGGGAGGACAGGAACAAGATAGAGTTTGGGAGCAAGAGGATAAGTTAATTGTAGAGACATTGCCTCTCAGGAGGCCATAGGTATGGGTTCCCATGCTTCCCAGAAGATCCCCCAGAAAGAGGTTGTATTAAGTTAAATGAAAACATTGACGAGTATAAGGAAAAGGCAAGTGAACGAGAAGCGGTCATGAGTAGATTATTAAAAGGAGTGGAGGAAAAACAAGGAAAATTTAAAAATCAAAAGGAAACATGGTGCATTAAAGAACAGTACTCAGAGAATCAGCATTTGGATAAGAACAGGGAAATTGAAACTTGTAGAGAAGAAATGTACAGCCAAATACAAAAGATAGAAATGGCAGAGAGATTGTTGTATGGATTATATATTGGATCTATGCAGAGATCACACTAGTTCCTGTGTATGTAACAGGTTTTATTTATAGTGCTTTTAAAATGTCTGCTACGTGCTCTAGCTCTGGCTTCTAGTTTATTTTTACAGTTTTGTTTACTTTTCTCTGAGTCCACATGCAGGCTTTACCAATCAAGCACAGTGAACATCAATAGTAAACAGATTTATATAATCAAACACAGAATAATTGAACACTGCAGAGATAGTGAAGATTTAAATGCAGCGATCACAGTATGGATTAAGGATGGAGAAATGAATCCCCATTCCTCACAGGGGGGGTTTGGCATCGTCTGACTAATGAAAGACTTTAAAATAAAGAAAAGGAAAAGTTAAAAAGACCCAGAGTGCAAGTTAAAATGCTATGAGAAAGGAAAAGGCAACCCAAAATCACGATTTAAAAATCTTCTGAATACAGTTTACTTGTGGATTTGTGGGAAGTCAGTGAAAAGTTAAATGTTAGAATTGTAAAAACGGTCTAAAGCAATGTGGAATTAGTGTTGGGATGTTGAAATGCTGAGTCTCAGTGTTCCTTTCACCTCTTTCACTACGTTGTTACATCTCTCCCAGATAAAAGTTTAAGAATTTTACAGGAGGTAATGCTTTTTAGTGAGGATGCAAACAGTGGGCTGAATTTTGCCGTCGGCGAGCAGGGGGCGGGGCCCGCTCGCCAATGCGCAAAATGACGCGGGATGATGTCAGGCGGAACCCCCCGATGTCATCCTGCCCCATTTAAATTTTCAGGAAGGTGGGGGCCCTTCGACCTGTCAATGGCCAATTGAGGCCATTGGCAGGATCATTCAAACAATTAAAGGACCTGCCCGTCCAACCTTAAGGTTGGCGGGCAGGCTGGGAGTCCCAGTGGGGAACAGAAAAAACATGAAACCTCATCCACCGGTGGGATGAGGTTTCATGTAGGGTTTAAAAAAGTGTAATAAATTTTTTGTGAAATTTATTAACATGTCCCATCTCGTGTGACATTGTCACATGAGGGGGACATGTTAAGGATTTTTTTTTTCTCTATTTTTAATGTTTGTGCAACTTTCAGCAATCTCCCTGAGGCAGCACTTAGCCTCAGGGAGATGTGCGCTCTTTCGTGCGCATGCGCAAAAGAGCACACCCTCACATTTGGGGAATTCCCCCCCCACCCGCATAGGAAGCGCATAGCCCTTCCCGCCGGGTGTCATGCTAGGCGGGCCTTAATGGGCCCACCCACTTAAAATGGTGGCGGGGCCCGCTTCCCCAGCAGGGATCGGCTCCCTGCCCACCCGAGATTGGGTCGGGCCCACTCGCCCGGCAGGCAGAAAATTCTGCCCAGTGAGTTTTAAATTTTTGAATCAGGACAGAATGGGATAATGTCGATAATATCTGGAATTGGAAATTGGGTTAAGCAAAGGGAACGATAAATAATCTATAACAGATTAAAAGAAATGGGAAAAAAAATCAGTTTTCTTTTACCATTAAACGATTGCAAAGTTGCAGTGTGAACACCAGTGTGGATGTGAATGTATGAAGCTCGCAAGCTGGGGCAGCCCTGCTGTTTTTTTGACTCTTTTTAGCGTAAAATGTTAAAAGCTTTTGTTTAACTGTGAGAATTAACTTTTTCTTTAGTTTTATTACAGTCATTTCAAAAAGGTACCTGAAGAAAAGAATGGGGAATGATGTAGCTTTAAATTTTCTTGGCTATAGCATGTGTTTTGTGTTCTGTGTTTAATTAGTAAATGCTAGCCTGAATTAATGTGGCATTATTAAAGTAAACTTGTTAAGTGGTGAAAGCTTGAATTTTATCAGGGCCAAGGTGAAATTCTGGTTTCTGCCTCTATACTTTCTACTTTCTACATTTCCACCTCTCTTCAGTTCTGGAGAAGAGTCATGCAGACTCGAAACGTTAATTCTGTTTCTCTCTCCACAGATGCTGCCAGGCCTGCTAAGCTTTTCCAGCAATTCTGTTTTTATGATATTTGAAATTGTAGTAGTTATGGTATTATGTGGGAATTTTAATTCCCATACAAAATTCACACACGCATGGGGCTGAATTTCCCCCCCCAATCGGGGGCGAAGTTGAAGGGCGGGTGCGCACAGGCGCGCTTCCGATCGGCCGTCATTTTACGTGGGCGGGCCAATTAAGGCCCACCCAGCGTGACGTCCGCACAGAAGCGCTATGTGCTCCCTGTGCTGGCGGGGGGTATTCCCAAAATCGAGAATGCGCTCTTTTGCGCATGCGCACGAAAGAGTGCACTCATCTCACTAAGACTAAGTACAGTCTCAGGGAGATCGGCTGGAAATGTAAAAAACCTAAAAATAGAAAAATAAAATTTCCCTAACATGTCCCCTCATGTGACAATGTCACATGAGTTGGGACATGTCCATAATTTTCACAAAAACGTCATTAAAAATTTTAAAAACCTACATGAAACCTCATCCCACCCGTGGGTGAGGTTTCATGCTTTTTCTAATTCACGCCGGGGCTCCTGGCCTGTCCGCCAACCATAAGGTTGGACGGGCAGGTCCTTTAATTACTTAATTGACTCTGTTAATGGCCTCAATTGGCCATTGACAGGTCGGCGGGCGCACAGCTGATTTTGCTGTGCCTCCGCCTACCTGCAAATTTAAATGGTTATGTTGGGAGTTCCCCCCGACGTCACCGCGTGTCATTTTACGTGTCGGTGAGCGGGCTCTGCCTCCACTCGCCAATGCGTAAAATTTTGCCCATGAGAGCGGGTAGCTTTGAAGATTTTTTTAACGTTTAACGGGGTTGATTGAATTTGGGACATTTGAGGTAATTATGACTGTTCAATCACCTGGGTTGTATTAAAAATCTTGGGTTGTAAATTTTTCTTTTAAAAATTTGGGTTTAATTGGAGCTTGATTTTTAAGTTTCTAAATTGATTGATATGATTGGATAAATTAATCAATTGGGCTTCGTGGCAGAGCCATGGTGCTTTTTTTTGCTTTCCTTTTTTTAAACAGGTGACCAAGATTTCCATAAATGTTGTGCACTCTTATGTCCTGGAGAGGCCACCCCAGTTGTGCTGAACACAGACCATCATCTCACAGAAGTGATAGCTGCCATGGTTAACACTATCCCTGCTACAACAAGAGGCCTAACAGTGGGAGATAAGGTCTTACCTACAGGCATCCAATGTCACAGCACAGTGATGACTTGGAACTAACAGCTCTGCTTTTAAAAGACTTGGCTTTATACTATTTAGGGTGATTTGTTATCTTCAAGAATAAAGATCTCAGGAGGGCAGGGCGGGGTGGGTAATACTAAGTGCAAAGGGACTGTCTTCGATGTAAAAATCACCAAAACTGGGCATTTCTGAAATTGAAATTGATAAAATACATTTAAATGAGGTGCGATTTCAAGCACTTGAGAATGGGAAGGTTTCCTGAAATTTAAAGGGGTAATTACATTTTTATTCAAGGGACTAATGAACAGCAGTCTAGGTGGTTCAACAATTAAGATTAAGATTTCTTGAAGATGTTGTACTGGGCTGTCAGGTTTCTCCAGGACCCTTGATTGATTTGGAATGGTAACTATGGGATGTATTTTCAACCCATGCAACAAGCTGTACAGCAAAATAGCTATACTGTAAACCCCTGCTGCCGACTGGAAAGGCATCAGGAACAGTTGCACATGTGCACTTGGCCCACACTGCAGCTGCTGTCGCATGTGCAACTGTTATCTTGCAACAGAGGGTAATTTCGATAGTGAAGTTCTTCCTGTGCAAACCTGGAAAAAATGTTTTGCATAAATAGCTAATTAAAAACTGCATTTTGTAATTCCTTGGTTACATTCCTTGCATGGCTGAGAAGCTTGTGTGCATTTAAGGCCTTTTTTGGAAAGGCTCTGTGGAGCAAGTTCCTGCACAGCCTGGATAGCTCAATTGGTGGTTAATGGGACTCTTAACCCCGGGGTTATAGTCTTGAGCCCCACGTTTTGTGATGATGTATTATTTATTATTTATTTATTATTTTTTCTTCAAAACATTGACGATAAATTAGTAGAATGTGCCAATGCAGCGTCAATCTGTCTGTCAGTGAGTCTGAGACATTTCCTTTTAAGTGCAGCTCTGCTTCCTGTTGCTGAATTGTAACTGTAAAGAAGACAGTTATAAGGCACCAGCTTGCAAAGAAATTTACAATTCAGTGACGGAAAGCAGAGCTGCACTTAAAAGCATCTCTCACTTTAAATAGTCACAGACTCTTGACATACTGAGATTGACACTACATCTGCACATGTGCAGGAAGTGCTCCCCCAAGTGTTGCGACACAAATAAACACAGCCTAATAGATAAGGCCAATATCTGGTGTATCTTGTTCAGTTACTGAAGGAAGTTAAATGAGTTAGTGATAGTCCTGACTTGAATGTTATTGCACTATGATTTATATCACAAGGTAGTGACTGAAGTATGCCTGCCAAACTGGGGTGAACAAAAGAAAAACAACTGGAAGCAATTTAGTACACTGGAATTCTGAGTTTGGTTTGGATTTAAGCTTGGATCAGCTATGAGTTTATGTGAAATTATATGTAATCACAGATCTGCACTTCAGGTATTTCTACAGAAGTTAAACCTAATTTTTTGAATTTTCAAGGGAGCGATGCTGCTTCCTGACAAGATGGTCAGAGGAGCTTTCTACCATGTCAAAAGGAAACTTTACCCCCCTAAGATCTTTCAGCAGCATTTATCCTACCTCCACCTCAGCCAGGAGCAGTGTATGAAGAGTGTTAATTGTGCCAAGGTAGTGGTTACTGAACTGTGCCATCCTACAACCAGACCTACAGCCTCACAGCAGGTCGAGGACAGTGCTGCCAGTGCCCTTCAAAATCACTAAGTTTCTAGGCCAGTAGATCCTTCCAGGTGGGAGCAGACCATTTGCAACATCTCATATTTTGCCATCCATCACTGCATCAGGGAAGCTACAGAGGCCCTTTATAGGAGAGGGGACTTCATCATCTTCTCATTGGCCAAAGAAAAGCAGGAGGAAAGACCATGTGGATTTGTCCTCCTAGCGGGATTCCCAGTGGTGCAGGCCGCAATCACCTTCAAACATGTGGTTCTGTGGGCTCCACATGTTAACTCAGAGATGTTCCCAAACCACAAAGGCTACCACTCCACAGTCCAGTTGGTATGCAATTCTGACCAGAAAATCCTTTCAGTGAATGCTCACTATCCTGGCAGCAGCTTGTGCTCAGCCATATCTGCCATCATTGCATCACCAGAGACTGGCTGCTGGGTGACAATGGGATACTCACTTTACACCTGGCTAATGATTCCCCTCCATCACTCAACCATGTAAGGACAGAGCAATTATAATAAAGGTATGAAACAACAAGGAACATTGTTGAGCAAACAATTGGCATCCGGAAGCAATGGTTGCACTGTCTACATCATTTGGGGCGGGGTGGGGGGGCGGGGGGGGGGGGGTGGGAGTTGGGGGTGGTGGGGGGTGCGGTGCGTGAGAGGCTTCCTCCAGTTTTCACCAGGTCATATCTCCAAGTTCGTCATGGTGTGCTGCATCCTCCACAATATTACTATCAAGACAGAGCAACCTTTGCCACCAGGGAGTCGGTGATCACCACGGGAGGAGGAGGAGGAGGAGATGCAGGAGGTAGGGAGGAATCATTCAGGAACACCCTTCACTCCAGACGTGCTGTCTGTGTGTGGATACTGAAACTCTGGGCCACCTAAGAAGTCATCAAAACATCACAGTTGCTCCAGAGTTCTCCACCTTTCCATCCTTCTGCTATGCACCATCAGAATGTCCTCTTGGCCAAAGTCCTAAAATAGAAGCCACCTGCAAAAAAATTCCATAACAACTTTATCCAACAACACTTCCAATAATACTAAACTGAACTATTCACCGTTGTGCATTCCCTTAGTGCCTGTCTTTGCAGTGGCCTTTCTTTGCCTGCCTTAGTGTTCCTAACTGTGCTACCCCAGTGGCTGCATGGTGGCTGATAGAAGATTACTGTTTCACTGGGGAAGACTGCTGTTGGCCTTGCAGGATGAGCTCAAGCAGCTCTAGGCTTTGAAGACTTAGCTTCAGACAGCAACACCTCCAAAAGGACAGCAGACGTCAGCCCTACTTTTCAGCTTGCCTGGCTGGCTGACAGGGCAATGTCAGAGTGGCAGTAGTGGGAGCAGAAATGCTATCATCCTGAGAGTAGACCACACGTTCATTCTCAAAGGTGCCACTTGCATTCTCCTCAGTGGCACCCTAACAGTCCTAGTAATCTTGAGGACAGATTGCTGGGCTGCTATGACAGCAGTCTGAGTCTGAGCACCAAGCATGGCTCTCAACTTCCACTGCAGCATTGAGATGTCTCTGGCTGTCGCCTGTGTGGAAGCTGAGACATTGGCCACGACAGGTGGGTCCACAAGTGTTTTCATGGAGTTGACCACCACTTCCAAACCCAGTCCAAAGTTGGGTGCCAAGTTTAAGCTGGACTCCTCCATGCCCCTTAACAGTGACAACAGGCTGTTTGACAGCCTGCCAATCCACTCAGCATCTTGGTGTGAATCAATGTTCTGCTTTGGCCGCCCAATTGATTTCCTCATCTGATTTGCCTGCAGTAGAATTCATCTGTGACCTTGCCCTCCAAGGAGCTGGCACACGAACTATCCTTTCCCCCTGATCTGGTTGCAGCCCATTTGTGCCTCATGATTCAACACACACAGATTTCAATTCTGTACTACCCACTAAGGTACCTACAATGCCAGTATTAGAACTGGTGGCTGCAAGTGTCAGGTCAAATGATGGGAATTCATCATCAGAGGTCAAGTGTAGCTCTCATTCTTCCCCTGGAGACTGCAATGACTGACCAGGCAGCAATTCTTGGGTATCTGAAAGCAGAAGTGCAGAAGGGGAAGTCAGGTGAGGTAACGAGTTTGGGGTGCAAAGCAAGAGATCCATGCTCAGATCATCTGCACTTCATGCCAGTTAGCAGGATGTGAGTGAGATGGATTTGAAAAGGAGCATAGGGCAGGAACATTCTGTTGCCCTCAGTGTTCTTAGTGATGCCGGATGCAACAACATCTACCATTCGTCACTCCTCAGATACTGAAGCAGTCCATGTCCATATGCAGCAAGACCTGGACAACATTCAGGTTTGGGTTGGTAAGTGGCAAGTAACATTCGTGCCACATAAGTGCCAGGCAATGACCATCTCCAACAAGAGAGAATCTAACCATCTCCCCTCGACATTCAATGACATTACCATCGTTAAATCCCCCACTATCAACATCTTGGGGGGTTACCAATGACCAGAAATGGAACTGGACCAGCCATACAAATACTGTGGCTACAAGACATTCGAGACATGGTCCAGCAAGCCACTCAGTTCAAGGGATCAGCTACAAATGCTGGCCAACGATGCTCACGCCCCATGAAAATAATTTTAAAAAGTGCAGTTCAGAGTGTGGGAATTCTGTGGCAAGTGACTCACCTCCTGACTCCCAAAGCCCATCCAACATCTACAAGTCAGGAGTGTGATGGAATATTCTCCACTTGCCTGGATGAGTGCAGCTCCAACAACATGCAAGGAGCTCAACATCATCCAGGACAAAGCAACCCATTTGATTTGCGCCCTATCCAGCACCTTAAATATTCGCTCCCTCCACCACCAACACACAATGGCAGCAGTATGTAATCTACAAGATGCACAGCAGCAACTCACCAAGGCTCCTTAGGCAGTATCTTCCAAACCTGCAACTTCTACCACCTAGAAAGACAAGGGCAGCAGACACATGGGAACACCAACACCTAAAAGCTCCTTTCCAAGCCACCCACCATCCTGAATTGGAACAATATCACTGTTCCTTCACTGTCAGTGGTCAAAATCCTGGAACTCCCTTCCTAACAGCACTATGAGTGTACCTACACCACATTGAATGCAGCGGTACAAGAAAGTGCCTCACCAACACCTTTTCAAGGGTGATTAGGGATGGGCAATAAATTCTGGCCTAGCCAGTGATGCCTACATCCCATGAATGAATAACTTTAAAAAAATCCATCACATCTAGCAACTCAAAACAGGGCATCCATTATCAGCAGAATTGTATTCAACCACAATCTGTAATCTCACGGCCCTTCATTTCCCACACTCTGCTACTACCATTAGGCCAGGGGACCAATTCTGGTTCACTGTAGATTGTAGGATAGCCAGGAGCAGCACCATGCACACCTAAAAATGAGGTGCCAACAATGTGAAACTACAACACAAGACTACATGCACGTTAAACAGTAGAAGCAGCATGCTATAGACAGAGCCAAAGCAATCATGCTATAGCCAGAGTTAGGATCAAATGAAAGCTGTGGAGTCCTCCCACATCCAACTGTTGTCATGAAGCTATTAAAGTATATAATATTATTGGAAAATATTTTTATTTTAAAATAGAGGTTTTGTCTGTGGGTGAGTCTTAATTGGATTAAAGCCAGCTAGTCTGTGTGCTTTGATATGTACTTGTTTTGAGATGTAAACAGAGAGGTAGAGTGCATTTGCATTTTTTGAATAGAACATTCAAGAAGTGGGGTGAAACTGACACCTATCTAGCAGATACCAAGCAAAATTTTTCTATTACTAATAAAATTACGAAAGAAAGGGGTTTTATTGTTAGAGAGGTTTAGTTCAGAGGTGGGTGATATAATGAGGAATAACATTCAATGGGGTTGGTAAGTATAACTTCAGCAGTTTTCGCCGGTGTGCAGACCAGAGACAATGTGAGATCAAAAGGCAGCTGTAAGCCTCCAACTGTCTCCACAGGAACCAAAGTGAAAAGAACCTCATTTTGAATTTGTAATTTGAAAATGCTTTGCCTGGTGTTTGGTTAAGTCTATGGGTTGCTGTTGCCTTAATGGAGATTAGTTTGGGAATTTGTTAAAAATTATAATAGTAGCAATTTGAAGCCATGTGTATATATATTTTAACCTGTGTAAATTAATAAAATGTTTCATTTAGTTTAATGTAAAGCTTCGAGAACTGGTGATCTGATTCCTGAATTTAGAGTCGCATCTCAAACATAACACTTAAAATTATAGCTTATGAAAGTTGGTTAAAGTTTCCCTCTTGGATTTTTAAATAAAATCCTTTAACCAACTGCATCGGTCAGAACAATTGGGAGCTCGTCCGGGATAAATTATGGGCAGAATTTTCTGGCTCACATGCGGATGGCAGAGTCCGCACGTCAGCGTTTAAAATGTCACGTGAGCGTCCCGACGTCAGCGCACAGCATCGCGATATTTCGGTCGGCGGGCGCACACAGCAGTGGGACGCGCACCCACCATTAATTAAAGGCCCCGTTAAGGCCCTTGCCAACTGTCGAGGATTTTGAGGAACCCGTGCGAACTTCGGTTCGGCGCATGGACCCAACGGGCAGGCGGGTAGAAGATTTTTTAATAAAACACATGCACTGGCGGGATATGTGGACTCAGAGGGGTTGTTCATGTTTTACACAAAGTTTTAATTGCAGAAAGTGTTTTAAAGTTGTCTGTTTGATTGTTAGCAGTTCGCATCGATTTCCAAGAGCTTTTTATGTATGTTGAAACCAGTCTGCAGACAATAATCTTTCTCGGGTCTGCAGCTTTCCGGAGGCCTCCATTTAGCCTGGGGGTATGGGTTCTGACATCTCCACTGGAGGCAGCTCCTCTGAGGAGGAAGGGAGGGATAGAATAAGGAGGAGGCCAGGACTGGACAATCAGCCTCCAGGGGAGCCACCTTTGGGAGGCCAGGCGCAGGCACAAGGGGCGCAGGGCCAAGAGGTTGTCCAAGGTGGAAGGGGCCGCAGAAGATGCCACTATCCTGCTGCCAGGGTATACAGGCGGCGAAGCAACTACCTCAATATGACTGAGGTGCAGTCCTGAAGGAGGCTCCGATTCTCAAGGGAGACAGTCAACTATATCTGTCAGATGATTGGCCCTGAGATCTCCCCTAACTGTGTGGGTGGACACCCCATGCCAGTGGCTCTGAAGCTCACAGTTGCCCTCCACTCTGTGCCTCTGGCTCCTTACAGGGCTCGGTGGGTGATCTTTGCGGTGTCTCCCAATCAGCTGTCCTCACTTGTGTCAAGCAGGTTACAGATGCTCTGTTCAGACGGGTATTGACTTTCATCCACTTCCACTGCGACCAGGCAAGTCAGATACAGCGAGCCAGAGGCTTCGCGGCCATTGCTGGCTTCCCCCGCGTCCAGGGTGCTATAGACTGTACACATGTGGCCATCAAGGCGCCAGCAGGTGAGCCCGGTGCCTGTGTCAACAGGAAGGGCTTCCACTCCATGAACGTGCAGATAGTGTGTGATCACAGGATGCAGATTCTGCAAGTCTGTGCAAGGTACCCAGGCAGCTCCCACAACGCCTACATCCTCAGACACTCCCAGGTGCTGGGGCTCTTCAGTGCTCTGGCTCGGCTGGATGGTTGGCTGCTGGGTGGCAAGAGCTATCCCCTCAGAAGGTGGCTCATGACGCCTCTCTGCCATCCAAGAACAGAAGCTGAGCAGCGGTACAATAGGAGCCATGGCACCACAAGGGCTGTGGTGGAGAGAGCCATCGGTCTTCTTAAGATGTGCTTCTGTTGCCTGGACCGCTCAGGGGGCGCACTCCAGTACCCCCCAGATCCCGTCTCTGTGATAGTGGTAGCATGCTGCGCTCTGCACAATCTTGCGCTGGAAAGGGGGGATGCAGTTGACGATGAAGACCTTGACGCAGTGGATGAGGCTGCACATGATGAACCAACAGTGGCTCAGAAGATGAGGAAGCACAGGGCAATGATGAGGGGCAGCACGCCGACCCGCTACTACACCAAGGAGGCAGGAACATCTGGGACACTTTAATCCAACGAACCTTCAGCTAGCTCCACACACATGGATCTGCAGGACCAGCATTGCCTGGCGCTTCCACACGTGGCACTTAGATCTACATCTTCCACCTCATCAGCTGCAACTAAGTGCTTAGTACAGAAACATCAATGCCCACTCAAACACTCATGATATGTCTGTGAAAAAGACAAATGCAGCACAAAGGAAACACCCTCAGCCATGGTCAGAAAAGAGGACATAATTATGTCCAAAATATAACAGAAATGTCTCTATTGCAAACATAATTATATTTTTCCCTATTCTAAGGCCAACACAAAATCACCAGTGACAAACCCGTTGAGTGCCTAACGTGCCTTATGCTTACGTTTGTGGGTGCTATGTCTTGGTGCCGCCCCATCGGTCAGAATGGCTTATGAGACAGCTGCTGAGTCTGCTGTCCTGTTGGCCTCGATGATCTTGGCGGGCGTCCTCTGGCCTGTGGAGCCTGTGATGGCCTCACCTGGGAGGGAGTGGCCAGTTCCAGAACTGGCACCTCCCCAGTTGTCGCAGCCTCAATGGAAGCAACGTTGACTGGCAAAGGGGCAAAGGGGCAGAGGAGCTGCTCCCCTCATCCGGAGTGCCCTGAGATGAGCTCACAGCGACGACAGGCAGCTGCTGTGCCGACATGAGGTCCCATTGGACCTCCCTGCTCACCGCAGATGCATGGGCACCGAGCGCCAATGCTTGGTGCCCACATCTACCACATTGGGAATGACCACCCGTGGCCATTACCGCTGTGAGGGCTTGCAGGTCAGAGCGTAACCCAATCAGAAGAGTCTCCATCCGATCGAAGCCCCTCTCCATGAGAGTCACCAATCTCTCAGTGGAAGAAGCCTGAAGCTCTGCCCTGAGGTTCATGCCTTCACTGACACTCTGCCTGGACTCCTCCATCACAGAGACCAACTGAAGTACACCCTCATGTAACCCTGTCAGAAGCAAACGCGATTCCTGCCGCTTGTCCTGCAGCTGCTGCATTGGTGACAACTCCAGAGGCACATCATCACTGCCCGACTCAGCATGTGCCTGGTCCCCTGCAGTCCTCTGGCTGCTGGCGCCATCGGCACTCTCTGTCCCTACCATCTCCTCCAGCGATTGTGAAGTGCCCTCTCCACTGTGACCTGGGACACTAGCCAACGATAACTTCCCCACCGAGTTGTTTGTGTCTGCGCTGGCTGAAATGATGTGCCGCAAGTTGCACGTCTTGGCCCTCAGGTGTGGAGGGGGGGCTGCGGTGTTTTTGGGCATGGCCATGTGGTGGTGATGCTGAAATTAATAACAAGGACAGTGCATCAATTAGCGTACAGTCAGTTAAACCTTTCATCCCTTTCCCCTCCCCAGCCTCATAAGTCCCTCACCCTTCAAGACCCTAAGGAGATGAACATTGGTGGGGTGGAAAAGAGTCAAGAGGAGGCCCAAACATTAAACGCACACGCAGACAGGCTGGTCAGATGGCCTCAGGAATGCCACATGACATGTTATGTGCCATTGGAGTGGGTAGAGTGCAGAGGTACCTGACCTGGATGCATGCTGGCCTGGAGAGTTGCGGTGCTGAGGAAACATCGCAAACACTTGCAGCATTTGCCATGGAGCACAGGAGATTGACAGGTCACATTATTGACCTTCATACTGTTAGGAGGGACATAGACTGGGTGGGCAGAAGGCAACATTTCCCCTTGGCGCAGGGATGAATAACGTGGTGGCATTTATTTAAGTTGAGTGCCATGAGGTTGACAGGTGAGGTACTGGGGACCTTTTGGACAGAGTAATGTGGGACGCACTGGCTGAAAGGGTGGTGGAGGTTCCAATCCTCCTACGATGCAATAAGTCTTTGGCTGTGCAGCAGCGATGCCATGGCATTGTTAGGCCATGGGGATAGTGGTCGCAAATGGGATAAGGTGACTTTGGAAGGTGGTGGAGACGCACATCCTCAAGGGGCCGAGGGACCTTTGTGTATGACCCACATGTCAGAGTGTCTCAGTCTGCGAATGAGCAGTGTTGCAGCATTAACAATTGCAGCAGCCATCAGTGCTTTGGATGGTGGGGAGACAGAGTGGATGGGACTGTGGACCTCAAATACCTGGCCGCTGGACCCCAGCCTCACCGCCACCTGCAGCCCTGGCCGCCTGCCTCCTCCCCAGTTCCATGGCCTGCTCCTCGAAGGCCATGAGGTGCTGGAGCACGGCGTGCCCACCTCCAGTCCGCTGGCGCTCCCACTGATTGTGTTCACTTTTTGCCTGCAGAACAGAGAAGAGGGTTTATTGGGGCTGATCGCTCATGTACTCTGCACACGCACGCCGCACCCCAACCACAGTGGCCCATCTGAGGCCTCCAGCAGCTCCTATCCACACTACTGGTGATCAGTCCCCAGAAGATAGTACGGCTGCTCCCAACCCCCTCCCCCCTTGGACACATTCGGCGTCCATCACTTTGAATAACACACGGGTCTTAGCGCCCATGGCAAGGAGGCGTAACTAGGTGCGTCACCGAGGCCAGCAGATGGCTCTTGGCCACGATACCTTGAGGTTCCCCTTCCACCATCTCATCACCATCAATAAGACATGTGTTGGAGTTCTGAGTATGTGTCTTGCTGCCTCCCCTGCAGTTTGCCCCCAGACTACTCAAATGCGACAAACACCAACATATGCTGCGGGGAGAACCCTTCTTCTCCTCAACTACTAAGGCTGATGTAAGCATGGTCAGTACCCATTTGCCCACCCAGCGTGCGCCAAATGCCCAATGCAGTAACGACAGCAAGACGGGGGGGGCTCAAAGGCTAAGGCTACCTTCTGGGTCAAATGGCCAAGGCCGACATGGTACTCACCCTTCCAGAGCACAGCAAATCATTGAATCTCTTGCGACACTGCGTGCCTGTGCGCCGCACATCATCATGGGCGCTGACAGCATCACCAACCTCCTCCCACACCTGCCTGGTGACATGGGGGCCCTCCTCCTCCCATCACCCGGATACAATATATCCCAATGGCTGGACACCTCTTGGAGGAGGACAGCAAGGAATGCATCGGAGAAGTGAGGGGCACACTGGCCCCCCGCTGGCCTCTCCTGCAGCCTGCCCCCCTCCTCCTGCTCATGCTCCTGTCCTGTAGCTGCCTCTCTCTCTCCCCGAGTGGCCATGTTGCACTGCCTCAAGCAGGCTGCCTGGCCACTCTTTATACAGACTGCTGGTTCCCCATTGGAGCCGGCGATCTGAGCACGCCTGCCTCCGCAACTATTTTCCCGTTCTCCACGGGAGTTGCTAACCCGCTGGGCGGGTCTAAATTGGCCCTCCGGCGGAAAATAGCGGCGCGGCCTGTTTCGGTGGCGGCAATCGGCTGCCCGCCCGCCGTCGAGTTGGTCAAGCCCGTCCGCCCGTCAAGGGCAAAATTCTGCCCTATATTTCTAATTCCTTAATTGATTAGGAATTGGTGAATCTTAAGCTTACGAGTATGAGAGGCACTTTGAATCCAGGAGTTGGTGAGGTATTTTAGAAGTGGTGAGACTGCAAGATGGCTTTGGCAATTGCTAAGACTTATCTGGGAGTAGAAGAGATAACTCTAATTGGGTTGGAGAAAATAACCAAAAATAAGTTAATAGAGTTGGCAGATAAGTTAAAATTGTGGTTACCTGAGGGGCTAGGAAATTAGATATAATTAAAAGTATGGCACAGCATCTACAGTTGGAAGTGAAACCTGACACTAGTGAGTCACAGCTAGAGGTAGTGAGACTTCAGTTGTGAATGAAAAAACTTGAATTAGAAACAAGGGAATCAGAAATTGTGAAGATGGAGAAGGAGGAAAGAGAAAAAAAAGAGAATTCCAACTGAAAATGTTGGCAAAAGCTAAAAGCACCAAGATAAAAGCAAAAAACTGCGGATGCTGGAAATCCAAAACAAAAACAAAAATACCTGGAAAAACTCAGCAGGTCTGGCAGCATATACAGAGAGGAACACAGTTAACGTTTCGAGTCCGAATGACCCTTCAACAGAACTGTTCTGTTGAAGGGTCATTCGGACTCGAAACGTTAACTGTGCTCCTCTCCGTAGACGCTGCCAGACCTGCTGAGTTTTTCCAGATATTTTTTTTTTTGTTTTGAAAATGTTGGCAGTTAGAAAAGAGATGTCAGTAGGTGAAGAAGGATTTATCTCTCGAGTAGAACCCAGCGAGGATATGATTAAATTTGTGCAAAGTTTGAGGAAAAAGATATTGAAGCATTCTTTATTTCATTTGAGAAGCTAGCTAAACAGATGAAATGGCCACAGGAAAACTGGACGTTATTATTACAGTCTAAGTTGTTAGGTAGGGCACATGAGGTATATGCTTCACTTTCAGAAGAAATGTCGGTGAATTATGATGTGGTGAAAAAGCTATTTTGAGTGCATATGAGTTGGTTCCTGAAGCATGCAGGCAGAAATTTAGAAATATGAGAAAACAGCCTGGGCAAACTTATGTTGCGTTTGAAAGAGTAAAACAAAGTAATTTTGACCAGTGGATATGGGCGTTAAAAATAGAGACAACCTATGCAGCTCTTAGGGAAATAATTCTTTTAGAAGAATTTAAAGATTCCATCCCTTCAGTCGTGAGAACTCATGTGGAGGAACAGAGGGTTGATTCTGTAAGACAAGCAGAAGAGATAGCTGATGATTATGAGCTAATTCATAGAGCTAAGCCTTTTTTCCGTCACCCTTTCAAATTGTAAAAGGATAAAAAGTGGGAAGGTGAAAGCGAGGCAGATAGTCAGGGAACAGAAGGAGTAGTTGGAAGTTCCCAGGAAGTTTTTTCTCAGAATAAAAAGGAAGGTGCTGAAGGTAGAAGTGACATTCAAAAATTGAGGTGTATTCATTGTAATAAAGGTGGGCATACAAAGTCAGTGTGTTGGAGGTTGCAGGAAAAATCTGTAGGAATTATTGGGGTACAGAAAAGCTCTGGAAGTAAAAGCTCTGAGGTACAGGCATAGGACAAACCAGTGGTTTGTGTACAGGTGAAACAGGGAGAATCAATGGAAGGTAAAGAAGTGGGAATGTGTTCACAGTTTACTCAAAAGAATTCTTGGGAGCAGGTTGCAGAAATATTTAAAGACTTTGTATGTGAAAGGAAAGTCTTTCCATGTGTACAAGGTGGAGTAGGTAAAGCTGTTAAAATTTTAAGAGACACAGGGGCTAGTCAATCCTTAATGTTGTGGGATAGTGATATTTGTTGTTCAAAGGGAGTATTGCAGGAGAAGGTAATAATAAGTGGGGTTCGTGGAGATGCTAAACCTATTTCATTGTGGAAGGTAAATTTAAAGGGCAAATGGAAGACAGGTGAAATTAAAGTTGGAGAGGTGGAAAAATTGCTCATTGCAGGAGTTCAATTTATTCTGGGTAATGATATAGCTGGATTGCAAATATGGGTGATACCTATGGTAGTTGAGCAGCCTGTTGAAGTGTTTTCAACAGAAGTGCTACAGAAGGAACATCCTGGATTGTTTCTTGATTGTGTTATAAAGAGATCAAAGGTTCATAGGGAAGAGCAAGATAAGCAGGCAGTTCAAAGGCAAGAAGAAGGTGTTGAAATCCAATTAGCTGGCACTGTATTTGATAACATTATTCAGGAGGAAGGAATGCAGGACAGTTCAGTTGAAGTGTTTAACTCAAAGAAGTTAGTGGAGTTACTAACTCCACTAATTAGTAGAAAAGTGATTTGCAATTAAAACAGTTATATCAGAAAGCTTATTCAGAAACCAAAGCAAAATGTATTCCAGTATGTTATTATCTGAGAGGGAATATTTTAATGAGAAAATGGCGGTTGGATCATGTCTCAGCAAATGAAAACTGGAGGGAGGTGCAACAGATTGTTATCCCATCAGGGCATAGAAATGAGATTCTGAGGATTGCTCATGAAAATCCAATGGGGGGACTTTTAGGAATTAGGAAAACACAGGAAAAAATACAGATTTTTTTTTGGCCAGGATTGCATAGGGATGTAGTCAAATTCGGTAGAACCTGTCATATATGTCAAGTAACAAGAAAACCACAAGCAGTGATTAAGCCGGTGCCTTTAATTCCAATATCAGCATTTGAAGAACCTTTTACCAGGGTCACGATTGATTGTGTGGGACCCCTCCGTAAGACTAAAAGGGAAATCAGTATTTATTAACAATAATGGATGTGTCTACCAGGATTCCTTAAAAAATATTACAACTAAGAAGATTGTGGAGGAGTTAATTAAATTTTTTACAAGATATGGTTTAGCTAAAGAAATACAATCAGATCAGGGGTCAAATTTCATGTTGCAGCTGTTTAAGGAAGTAATGAAGAGTTTGGGGATAAAACAGTTGAAGTCAACAGCTTACCATCCGGAGTCACAAGGAGCTTTGGAAAGGCGGCATCAAACTTTAAAAACTATGATAAGAGCATACTGTCAGGATTATACACAGGATTGGGATAAAGGAATTTCATTTTGTTATTTGTTAATAGAGATGCTCTAATGCATCGACTGGTTTTAGTCCTTTTGAACTAGTTTATGGTCATGAGGTAAGAGGGCCACTGAAATTGATTCATGAGAAATAGGTGGGTCAAAATTCAGAAACTACTCTCCTGGATTACATATCAAATTTCAGGGAAAGATTGAACAGAGCATGTGAGCTGACTAGGGAACCTTTAAAGATATCACAGCAACTGATGAAAGTGAAAGCAGATAAGAAGGCTAAAACTCACAGTTTTGTTTCTGGCAAGAAAGTTCTAGTTTTGTTACCAGTTCTTGGTGATTCATTAAATGCAAGATTTAGTGGGCCTTACAGGATTGAAAAGAAATTGTAAGAAAAAGTAAATTATTTAGTAAATACTCCAGATAGAAAAAAGAAGCAGAAGGTGTGTCATGTAAATATGCTTAAGAAGTACTTTGACAGGGAAGAGGAACAAAAAGAGGTATTAGTGATGGTGGATGATGACAGAGGTAGAAGTACAGGACTCTGAAATTGATTTTCCTCTAATCAAATTGGATAATGAGGGGATGCTTGAAAATTTAAATGAAATATTGAGTTACCTTCCAAGCAAATGTCAAAGTGATTTGGAAAAGCTATTGCGGTCACATAGACCTAATTGTGGAAATAAATTGGGAAAGACACATTTAGTTTTACATGATGTATGTATAGGAATATCATCTTCAATAAGGCAACAACGTTATAGATTAAATCCGACAAAGTTATCACAAGTACAAAACGAAATTGATTTTATGCTTCAAAATGATATCATTGAGTCTAGATGCAGTAACTGGAGTTCGCCTATTGTACTAGTACCGAAACTGGATGGAACACAAAGACTGTGGGCAGAATTCTGCCGTTGGCAAGCAGGGGCCGGGGCCCGCTCGCCGACACGTAAAATGACGCGGGAAGATGTCAGGCGGAACTCCTGATGTCACCCCGCATCATTTCAATTTTCGGGTCGGCGGGTGCGCAGCCGAATCAGCTGTGCGCCTGCCGACTTGTCAACGGCCAATTGAGACCATTTAAAAACTAATTGAAGTAATTAAAGGACCTGCCCATCTAACCTTAAGGTTGGTGGGCAGGCCGGGAGTCCTGGCCGGCTTCCGAAAAAGCATGAAACCTCATCCATGGGCGGGATGAGGTTTCATGTAGGTTTTTAAAAATTTAATAAAACCTTAATTAAAAGTGATGGACATGTCCCAACTCATGTTGACAGTGTCACGTGAGGGGACATGTCAGGGAAATTTTATTTGTCTATACTTCACATTTTTGAATTTGGCGCCGATCTCCCTGAGGCAGCACTTAGCCTCAGGGAGGTGAGTGCACTCTTTCATGCGCATGCGTGAAACAGCACACTCCCGGCTCAGGGAATCCCCCCCTCGCCTGCACAGGGAGCACATAGCACTTCCTGGAAGACATCACGCTGGGTGGGCCTTAATTGGCCACGTAAAATGGCAGCGCGCATCCAATTGGGGGCATCGATCGGAGGCATGCCCGCATGCGCCCGCTCCTGAACTTTCTCCCTAACAGGGGGGGAAATTCTTCCCTATAGGTTGCTGTTGCCTTAATGGAGATTAGTTTGGGAATTTGTTAAAAATTATGATAGCAGTAATTTAAAGCCATGTGTATATATATTTTAACCTGTGTAAATTAATAAAATGTTTCCTTTAGTTTAATGTATTGCCTCAAGAACTGGTGGTCTGATTCCTGAATTTAGAGTCGCATCTCAAACATAACACTTAAAATTATAGGCTATGATAGTTGTTTGAATTTTCCCTCTGGGATTTTTATATAACTCCGTTTTACCAACTGCATCGGTCATAACGGTCATGAATGGTGATAGACAATTAAACAACTGAAGGAGGACTCTCCGAAAACATTCCCATCCTCAATGAAGGGTGAGCCCAGCATATCAATGCAAAAGACAAGGCTGAAGCATTTGCAACCATCTTCAGTCAGAAGTGCCAAATGGATGAACCATCTCAGCCTCCTTCTGAGGTTCCCAGCATCATAAATGCAAATCTGCAGCCAATTCAATTCGCTCCACGTGATATCAAGAAATGGCTGATGGCCCTGGATACGGCAAAGGCTATGGGCCCTGTCAACAAAGACTTGTGCCCCAGAACTCGACGTGTCGGTACAGCTACAACACTGGCATCTACCCTACAATGTGAAAAATTGCCAACTTTTGGTTCCCTACTGGTTCCCCTTTATCAATTCTGCTTGTTATATCCTCAAATAACTCCAGCAAATTTGTCAAACATGATCTCCCTTTCACAAAACCATGTTGATTCTGTTTGATTGTGTTAAGCTTTTCTAAATGTCTTGCTATTTCTTCCTTAATAATGAACTCTAGCATTTCCCAATGACAGATGTTGGGCTGACTGGTCTATAGTTTCCTGCTTTTTGTCTCCCTCCCTTCTTGAACGGCGGCATCACATTAGCAATTTTCCAATTCTCTTGGACCCTCCCGGAATCCAGTGAGTTCTGGAATATTTCGACCAATGCCTCCACTATATCTGCAGCCATTTCCTTTAAAACCCTTGGATGCAGGCCATCAGGTCCTGGCGACTTGTCTGCCTTTAGTCCCATTAGTATGTCAAATACTTTGTCCCTCGTGGTAGAGACTGTTACAAGATCTTTCCTTCCATTAGCTCCTTGCTTATCTGATATCTTTGGAAAGTTTATAGTGTCCTCCAACGTGAAGACCGATGCAAAATATTGGTTTAAATTATCTGCCATTTCCCCATTCCCCATTATCAATCCTCCAGTTGCATCCTCCAAGGATCCCACGCTCACTTTAGCCACTCTCTTTTTATATACCCGTAGAAGCTCTAGCTGTTTGGTTTTATATTTCTTGCCAATTTACTTTCATAATCAATTTTCTCTCTCTTTATTAGCTTTTTAGTCATCTGCTGCTGGTTCCTAAAAAATTCCCAATCCTCTGGCCTACCACTAGTTTTCGCTGCTTTGCATACCTTAGTTTTTGATTTGATACTCTCCTTGGCCATCTTTATTAACCATGGGTGGTTCATCCTTCTCATCGAGTCCTTCTTTTTGACTAGGATAAATTTTTGCCAAGTGTTATGAAATATCTGCTTAAATGTCTGCCACTGCTCATCCACTGACCATCTCCTTAGTCTATTTTCCCAGCCCGCTTTAGACTACTCTTTCTTCATACCTCTGTAATTTCCCTTATTTAAGTTGAGGACACTAGTTTGAGACCCGAGTTGCTCGCTCTCAAACTGAATTTGAAATTCTACCATGTTGTGATTGCTACCCCCTAGAGGATCCTTAACTATGATATCTCTTATTATCTCCTTGCTGTTTTAAACTGATCTCCCGCTCTCTCCTCATTGTTTTAAACTGATCTCCCGCTCTCTCCTCATTGTTTTAAACTGATCTCCCGCTCTCTCCTCATTGTTTTAAACTGATCTCCCGCTCTCTCCTCATTGTTTTAAACTGATCTCCTGGCTCTCCTCACTGTTTTAAACTGATCTCCCGCTCTCTCCTCATTGTTTTAAACTGATCTCCCGCTCTCTCCTCATTGTTTTAAACTGATCTCCTGGCTCTCCTCACTGTTTTAAACTGATCTCCCGCTCTCTCCTCACTGTTTTAAACTGATCTCCCGCTCTCTCCTCATTGTTTTAAACTGATCTCCCGGCTCTCCTCGCTGTTTTAAACTGATCTCCTGGCTCTCCTCGCTGTTTTAAACTGATCTCCTGGCTCTCCTCCCTGTTATAGACTGATCTCCTGGCTCTCCTCGCTGTTTTAAACTGATCTCTCAGCTCTCCTCGTAGTTTTAAAGTGACCTCCCGCTCTCTCCTCATTGTTTTAAACTGATCTCCCGGCTCTCCTCGCTGTTTTAAACTGATCTCCTGGCTCTCCTCGCTGTTTTAAACTGATCTCCTGGCTCTCCTCCCTGTTATAGACTGATCTCCCGGCTCTCCTCGCTGTTTTAAACTGATCTCTCAGCTCTCCTCGTAGTTTTAAAGTGACCTCCCGCTCTCTCCTCGCTGTTTTAAACTGATCTCCCGGCTCTCCGCGCTGCTTTAAACTGATCTCCCGGCTCTCCGCGCTGTTTTAAACTTAATTCAGGGCTCTCCTCGCTGTTTTAAACTGATCTCCCGCTCTCTCCTCACTGTTTCACACGCTGTGGTGACATGAAGAAGACTCAATAATCCCCGGATTTCAAAATAGTCCAGATACCGGATGCAGGTGTCATTGCAACAGAAGGATTAAGACAGGCAGAGTGGGAATGAAAGCACTTTTAACAGATATAGCTTTTGCAGCAAAAGACAAAATTGTAACAAAAATAATGAGTGAATGAATTCCACAAATGTTCAAGCAACAATCAACAAGTGCTTTGGTTGCGATTTGAAGTATCATTATGTGTGAACTGCCCAAAGTGAAGAGGCAGGATCTTTGAAATGACAGATGACAAAGAGAATTCTGAAGAAGAGATTACAATGAATCTGGACAAATTATAAAAAGAGTTTAGTCCTGTGATGAATGTTTTAACTGTGCAGTACTAGATAATGCTTGTATTTCAACAGTATGTGGGACAGATTGGTTAAAACATTGGGCAGAGTCATCCCAGATTTGCACGAAGTGTGGTAGCAGGTGGGTAAAACATTTTACCTGCTGGCCGCGATGGTGGGTTTTCACACCATATCATCCCAAACCCGCCACATTATTTATGCATTCCTGGGAAACATGCCATTTCCATGGCAGGCGGGCTCTCATTTGCCTGCCCACTATCACCTCACCACTTCATCATGCTGCACGCCATAGTTAAAGTCCAGCCATGTGCACCACATTCCAGTGCTTCCAGCCCACAACTGCTGCAGGAAAATGTCCATGAAAGGCAAAAAAACTGCAGCCCCCAGGTTTAGCGACGCGTCACTGGAACTCCTTGTGGATGCCGTGGAGGCCTGCCGGGATGTCTTCTACCCCTGCTCTGGCCGCAGGGGGTCAGGCAGCGGTGTGATCAGCCCGGCTTGGAAGGCGGTGGTCAGCGCCAACGCCCTTCAAAAGAGGACAGCCAACCAGTGCTGCAGGAGGATGAATGATCTCCTTCATTCTGCCAGGGTAAGTCACTCTTCTCATCACTCTCAATTCACATACTCACAAACCCATCACACATCCACAGGGATCTCGCTCACTGTCAGTTCAAGGGACATCACCATTCACTCTCTCACACTCACTGTCATTGTCCTCATCCCATCCATAGGACCAGTCACCACCTATACAGGCCAGGCATACTTATCAGTTGGCCTAGCAGGTGTCCTGCTTAAACTTTCTCCATCTCTATTCATGCAAGACAGGCTGGCACACAAGAAGGAGAGGTCGCAGACTGGTGGAGGAATGCATGAAATCAAGGTCCTCGCGGACTTTGAAAACAGAGCCATCCAGCTGGCCGGTGACGACCTGGACCAGTCCTGTGCTGACGGTGAGGTCGGTGGTGCTCTACCAGGTGACGGTTCAGCAGTGCAACATCCATCAGACAACCATGCTGTGAATAATGTGTCCTGTTTCACAGGCCATTGCAATGCACTAATTATCTCCCCTTGCTTCCACAGGCATATCTGAGAAACAGCCGACAGAGTCCATGACCCAGGGCCTCCAAACAAGCCCCAAAGAAACCTCTTAAGGGGAATCTGGAGGCACCCTCCCTGAAGTTCCATCACAGCGCTCACCCACAGCCTCCACCAGTGCAGAGACACACACCTCGTGGGACCTAGCTTTAGAATAGCCTCGGGATCACAATCTGGTGAGCACATCGCACTTTCTGATCCACAGCAGGCAAAGTAAGGGCCTTCCCGGGTCCCCGGCACTCGGAGGACTGCTGGAGGCCAGAAATTTGCTGAGTCCAAGTCAGATGATGAGCCTTTAGACTCAGTCATGTCACAGTTGCTGGAGCTGCAAAGGCAAGCTCGGGAACATCAAGAAGAGATGTCCGCTGCATTCCTCCGTCAACGTTTTCCTTATTGGAGGATACCTCCAGTTCCCCCAACTGCTCCTCAGCCAGCTCCTCTCCCCGCTGCAGTTCCAGGTTGTAAAGGGTGCAGCAGGTGACTACGATGCGTGACATCCTCTGTGGACTGTATTCCAAGGCTTCACCAGACCGGTCCAGGCACCAGAACCTCATTTTCCACATCCCGATGGTCTGCTCCACCATGTTGCAGGTTGCAGCATGAGCCTCATTACAGCGTCGCTCTGCTGCAGTCTCAAGCCGCCGCACAAGTGTCATCCACCACGGCCTTTGTGGGAAGCCCTTGTCTCCAAAGAGCCATCCCTGCAGTTTCTGTGGCCGTTGGATGACTACAGGGATCTGTGACCAACTGAGGATGTAGGAGTCATGCACACTCCCTGGAAACCATGCACATACCTGCAGGATGCATTTGCGGTGGTCGCACACCAGCTGCACATTCAGTGAATGGAAACCCTTGCGGTTGATGTAGTTGACCGCATGTTGTGATGGAGACCTGAGAGTCACGAGTGGAGTCGATGGTACTCTGAACCTGTGGAAAACCCGAGACCTGAGCGAATCCAATGGCTCTTGCATCCTGGCTCTCCTGGTCCTGGGTGAAATGCACAAAGTTGTGTGCCCTTGCAAAGATGGCATCCATACCTAATCAATGCATTTGTGGGTGGAGGCTTGTGAAATCCCACAGAGGTCACATGTGGAGCCCTGAAAGGAGTCAAAGGCATAGAAATTGAGCACCACGGTCACTTTTGCAGTCACTGGCAGTGGATGCCCTCCATGTCCCCTTGTGCCAAATCCTGAAGCAGGTGGCAGATGTGACCGACCAGTTCCCTAGACATGCGCAGTCTTCGGCGACACTGGTTCTCAGTCATCTGCAGGAATGAAAGGCGGTGTCTATAGACCCTGGGTGTCGCTAGGCACTGACCAGCAACGGCTCACTGTGGCTCTTCGGTGGCGTGTGCAAGAGGCCCAGCCGCCTTCTTCAAGACGGTGTTGCTCCTCTCTCTGCACAGTCAGGAGCCTCAGTCGCTTTCTCCTCCGGTTGTCTTCGCTCTCTGTAGGCCAACAGGCATAGAGCTAATTCACCAGGCTCCATTCTCCTGATGTATTCCTCCTGCAGGATGAAACAGAGAGACATGTGGGTTAGCATGGGTGTACTAAGAGCCTGTCCTGGTTAAGTGTGTTGGCCCCTTAACACTTCCCAGAGAGTGCTGGCCACCACTTGGATGGCCAGAGTTTATGCGCTGCATGGCTGCCCGAGACCCCACCCACCTCCGCTCCACTCCACCCGACCAATTGGCTGCAGCTTTGCCCACTGGACTGAATGCTGTGCTCTCAGCTCAGATGCAGGCATTCTCCTAACCCGCACTGCAAGGCTGCACTGTTAGCTTGAACCATGGGGGACACTGGTCCAAACTGGAGTGCTGACATTGCAAGGAGGGGGGGCAAAGGCAGCCCTGCCCTTGAGGCGACTTGTGGGGGGAGTCAAGGGCTGCCTCGCGGCCTCTACCGGTAACTGCTCCATGGCCAGTTTTAGCAAGGAGATTGTACAGCATGTGCGGTCATACAACTGTTCTGCAGTCCACTAAAACACTCATTAGTTTGCAGTCTGTGCCGGGTGGTGGGTTGTGAGCAGGGGGAGGTTCTGGAGCACTTGGTGGCACTTTGATGCCTCTGCATTGCTTGAGTGGGCAGATAAGCTAGAAGCCCGACTCCAATCATATCAATGGCAGCGAATGAATTCTCTCAATCACAGTGGAATGGTCACTTTATATAAGGTCTCCCTATGCGTGGCCGCTTCCCTTGACCACCCTACCCCACCCACCCCGAATGCTTGTTTGTGCTATATGTGCTATATTCAATCGCAGGGCTGCCCTTGCCTCCCCGCCCCCCACAAGCTGCCTCAACCCTTGCCCCCTCCCCGCCGACAAGTCACCTCAACTGCGAGGCAGCCCTTGACTCCACCCACAAGTCACCTCAATGGCAGGGCTGCCTTCGCCTCCCTGACCCCCAAAAGTTGCCTCAACAGCAGGGCTTCCCTTGCTCCCTCCTAATCCCCCCAAGTCGCCTCAACGTCAGGGCTGCCCTTCCCTTCCCCCCGCCAAAAGTTGCCTCAATGGCAGGGCTACCCTTGCCCCCACCACAAATCGCCTCAGCAGGGCTGCCCTTGCCTCCCCCACCCCCCCCACAAGCCATCTCAACGACAGGGCTGCCGTTGGCCCTCCACCCACAAGTCGCCTCAATGACAAGGTTACCCTTGCCCCTCCCCACAAGTTGCCTCAACTGCGAGGCAGCCCTTGACCCTAGTGCTGCACATCGTTGCTGTGCACTCACCTCCAAGTTCCCCTCAAAGTGCAGCTCGCTAAGTGCACATCTTTTATGTGCTGTTGTGAAACACATTGGTGTGCTTTCCCAATGATGTGGATGGACAATCCAGTGGGCAGGGGGACGATTCTGATAATGATATGCTGATGTATTACAATGAGGTTTCCGATGTCCAATGGCAGGAAACACAGCCCGCTGTTGGCGGGCTGAGCGGACGATCGCAAACTGGTTTCACGCTGTCGTGAAATCGATCGCACCATATTGCCCGCACATGCCATCGAACATGCCCGACACAGGCATGCACAGAAAATCCCGGCCATTATCTTCATTCACTATGTAGTGAGGATCAATACCAGGTTTAGCAATGGCAAGAAACTAAGGTCACTAAAGAGAGTTGTAATTCCATATAAAATAGCTGGAGTAAACCATTTTACAAATACTGATATAGTCTCTAGTGAGGTATAGATATCTGTTGAGTAAATCTTCTATGAAAGAGTCACAAATGAAACTTGATATGGAGCATGATAAGGCAATCATTTTTGGAAAGTCAGTTAATCTACAGTTCACCCAGTCAGGACTCAGTACATTTTTGTGTGCCTATGATTGAAGCATGTCTGTGGTACGAGGGATGAGTGGCTTAACCAGCTGCCCTTAATGCCTACACAGAAAGATCTTTGTTTACAATATCAGAAAATCAGACAGGTTGGAGCATATCTTGTCCTATCATTTAAATTAATGGAAGGAAATCGGGCCAGCTTCTTTAAAGTTATGCACCCTAATCTGTCTGGTTTTCCATTATTTGCTGTGTCCAAGCTATCCAATGCACCTGGGCACAAAAAGTCTCCTACATAATTTTGAAGGATTTATGGAACCAAAAAGTAAAGTTGCTTTGGTGCTTTGCCTTGATGACAGAAAGGAGATGCAATTGATCAACTGCTAGATTCACAGGGATGTAAAACATTGTATCATTGAGAGGCTTTACTTTTAACTTAGCTAACCCATTAATAAAATGGTTGTCTTAGTCACATGTGTAAGATGACAATAGGATCTTTACAACAGCAACATCTATGAAATTTCAGATGGGAGCTCTTCATATGGAAGCTTTCACAGGGAAATTTCCCCTTTGGTACTCTCCGTAAGCACTGCTATTGTAAAGATCACAGTACATTCAACTTTTATTTCTTTTTTGGATAGATTTAAACCACCGCTATCCTTGTTCCCATAATCATGTTGCAGGACAAAATAGAGGTTTAAAATATTTTAGCAAAGGTGATAGCATATTATTCTTTCTGTGCCCATACCATAGGTACTACCATAGGTATTTCAGCTTTTATGGGACTGACTGTTGATATGTAAGCATTTGATGTGTTTTGTATCACTCTGGGAGTCTTACATATACAGCAGTATACCAAATAATGTTGTTGAGACACAACCTCATGCTCAATTTCTAATGACGCTTGGTCTGGGTATATTCTGGGCAATTCTGCAGAAAACCTGTGATCATAGGATTGGGAGAACTGCTTAGGTCCACAGAGAGTCCCCACATTATTTATACTGTCATCTGTATACTGCTGTGCACTGGAAATTGAAAGTGCTCTGGTTACAGAATTAATTGAACATAACACACCCTTCGTATAGCTTGTGTGGCAATGTCATACTGTTATCATTCATATCACATGGTGCAAATAACAAGAACCATCAATACACCTCATGCAGTGTATATAACATTTCCCAAGCTGAAATTCCAGAAATTGTTGACTTACCCCTTCTCCATGCAAAAGCGTATGATTGTAGACAACGGGATGGGCCTAACTATTCGTTTACTGCAAACTCTCATTCTTTGAGTTAATACATGAAAAATGTCCATTCAAGCGATTTATCTGTGGTATTAGGGTGTTCAGGACTATAAGGGTTAATGTGGGACTGCCCACATTACGATGTAGAGAGTCACATGGGAGTAGTAGAGTAGGAGTGAGTCTGGTAGAAGTTGGTGTGGAGATAGCACCTAGTCAGGACTGTGTCCTATATATATGTATATAGTTATGTGTTATTAATAAACAGTTATTGGTCAACCATACGAGCCTCTAGACCTGTTCATGAGACAACACATAACCTTATGACATTATCAGAGAGCACTATTGAGGTCAATTGAGTTGTAATTCCATGTAAAGTAGCTGGAATAAGCCATTTTACAAATACTGATTTGGCCTCAAGTGAGGTATATAGATATCTGTTGAGTAAATCTTCTATGAAAGAGGCACAAATGAAACTTGATATGGAGCATAAGGCAATCATTTTTGGAAAGGGAAACTTTACTGGCAGCAATAACTGCCTTGAGTAAAGGCAGGATAAACAATGGACAAGGAAGGGGACAATTCTGAAATGAATTGTTGGCCTTGGTGGTTGACGCCTCCGACCAATTTGCAGTGTTAACTAAGTCCCCTATACATAATTTCACATTATCCAACAAATCAGACTCTTTGTGCAGTAACTCATACGGTTTAACAGAGAAAATATTCTACTGTGCATCAAGGTCTCCTGGAAATGCTCAGGTCACAGCACAGAGCTCCTCTGCATGTGTCCTTTCTAAGTATGTGACACAAAACAGTGCATTGCTTTCCCTACTGTTCTGATGGAATGTCACATAAGACAGCCGAGGGCATTGTCTCACTTGAATAAAGAACCCAATTTCGTGTCTCCACTGGAATTGCAAAGTTGTATAATTTTCTAGATTATTTGAGCATATCTATAGAGATAATAAAGCAGTGCTAATGCTTGCATGGATGAAGATGCTAACAGCTGATGAGCTGGGGTAGGGCAATGTTATGGAGGAGGTACTAGGCAGTTTTGATAACAGAGAGGACATGGGTTTGGAAGTTCAGTCAGGGTTAAATTGGACGTCATGGTTGCAAACAGTCTGGTTCAGCATCAAACAGTGGGCAGGAAAGGAATGAAGGTTGTGACAAGGATGGAAGACAACTGGGGAAATAGGTGTCAGGGAAGCAGCACACCAAATCAAAGGCAATGAAATGGTCAAGAGAGGTGGTGATGGAGTAGAGCTTGGTGTATCAGCATACATGTGAAATCTGTCATTTTTTGGATATTCTTATCAATGTAGTCTTTGCCAGGTTGGCAGAGATCCTACTTCTTTATCACCTCGGTTGTCTAGAGAGGAGCCAGTGCTTATTGAGTACTATAACATGGGGTATATTTTATGAATTAGTCCTCCTAAAACAATGCTTCACCCAACAGGAAAGTATATTGGAAATTTGGGCCTAAAGATCAGTTCATCACATACAATTTTCCATTCATTTAAACTCCCAATATATTCTTAATGCAAGCTCTGTCCCAGGAACACTAATTTGTAAAATCTAGCCATAGGTTATATGTTTTAATAGATAACATTAGCTTAAATATTCTGATATTGGTTTTAAGTTAATTTAGGTAATGCACAGCTATTGCTATGCGGTTACCCAGAAATATCTAGATTTAGGGCAGAATTTTGTCATTGTCAGGTGGGGGCGAGCGGGAGTGGTTGGGAAGGCGGCTGCTGCCCACAATTGGACCAGGACCGTGATTTCATGCTGGCGCGCCAATTAAGACCCGCCCAACGTGAACGCTGGGTGCAGAGCGTCCGAGAAGGGGCGGGAGGGGGACTGTTGACCACGGGACCAATAGCGACCCAGCAGCCAGTTCAAAAATGGTGCAGGCAGCCCCAGGGAGGCTGCCCACATCAGAGTTGCAGCAGCGACACGGCTGCAAATGAAGATGTAGACATCAGGTGGGAGGTGAGACCGACTGGGCACTCGGCGCCCCGTTTTTCCGATGAGTGCCTCACCGCCCTCCTGGAAGAGGTGGCTGCCAGAAGAGACACCAGAGATGAGAGGAGGAGGAGGCCACTACACCTTGCAAAGAGTTGGCAGCCTGGGTGAGCAGCCAAGACATGGTGTGGTGCACCTGGGTGCAGTGCCAGAAGTGCTTCAGTGACCTGCTGTGCTCAGGAAGGGTGAGTACTGTGTTGGCATGGGTCAGTGTGTTGAATTGTTTTGGTCTGGCCATCCCCCCGTGGAGCTCAGGGGTGTTTTAGAGTCTGAGTGCCAACTGTCAATCATGCCAGAGCTGGCCAAGGGGCTGAGCCTTGGCTGCTTTGACTGAGTGCCTTGCACCTCAAGGGCCACGACTCAGATGTACTCTGCAAAGTGCTCCTCAGGTGGGGTTGGCCAGGCTGCAATGGCGCTGCAATGCTCCTCTGTCCTTTCAGAGGCTGAGGTGTCAGACGAAGGTAAGGGTGCAGTGCACAGAGGTGAGAGTTTCATATGGTGCAAACATTCTTGTGCAGGCTCATCATTGACGGGAGCCTCCAGACTGGATTCCCCATTGATCATTGAAAGACGATGGCACCATGATGTAGATTTCCATGGTCTCACCAGGGTGTCTGGCATGCACAGTGGCAGTTTCATGGCTTAAACTGATGACATGTCCTTCTTCTCCCTTAGATCTGCCACCAAGCAGCCAAGTGCAGGACCTCCAGGAGCTACACCTGACACTGCTCCAGAAGCACCTGCGTCACATCTACTCTCTAAACCAGGCACCAGCGCAGATACCAGCACCTTGGTGGGCATTGGTTCAGCAGCTAGTACCTCGGTGCACATTGGTGAGGGCATTTCACACTCGCTTGAGGTGCAGGCAGAGGCAGAGTGCCCAGGGTGCCAGCTGTCAGAGGACTGCTGGAGACCAGGACGATGCTCAGTCGAAGAAGGCTGGTGATGGGCCTCTGGAGTCCTTCATTAGATGCTGGATATCCAGAGGGATGTGCAGGAGGATCTGGTGAAGGTCCAAGAGGGTATGTGTACCATGGCCTCCATTGTGGAGGAGTCCCTGCGGAGCATGAGCACTGCGTTGACCCTCATGGCCGAGCGCAATGTGTCCTCCATGGAGAGAATGGCGACTCCCATGGAGAGGCTGCTCCAGGAACAGAATCAGGGGTTCCTGGGGTTGTGCTCGGGCCAGCAAGCCCTCACGCAGGCACTGGCTCAGATGGTCAGTGTCCGTGTGTTAGATGGAGGAGGCACCCAGTATCCCAGCTAGGTGCCCATCCAATAATGGCGAGCAGGGAGATCCACAGAGACCTCACATTGGCGCACAAGCTGCTTGTTGTCTCTGCGGGCTCCTCTCAGGGCACTCTGGATGATGGCAGCAGCTCCTCTGCCCCTCTGCCAGTGACCACGGCATCTGATGAGGCTGCGGTAACTGGGGAGATGCCAGCTCCCTCCCAGGCGGGGCCAGCACAGGCTCCACTGGCCAGAGGACGACCGCCAAGGTCATCAAGGCCAACAAGATAGCAGAGTCAGCAGGCTGTCTCCAATGCCGTTGCCAGTGGGGAGGTAGCACCTAGACGTAGGCCCATAAACGTAAGTTTAAAGCACTTAAAGCACAAGAGGGACTGGTCACGGATGATCTTTTGTTCTCTATTTTGTTTGACTTTTTTAATGGTGTGACTATCAACATCGGATATTGTTCTGTTCAATAATCTGTGAGTTTCAATATTAAATTACATTTGCTTTTGTGTTATTGGCCTGAGTATGCTTCGTTTGTTTTGTAGGTGCAGGCTACACCAGTATGTAATGCTGGACGTAGGAGGCTTGAAACTTTATTGCCCTGGCACTGAGTGTATCTTGGGGACAAAGGAAAGGATCATTTCTGCGATCCAGAATGGTGGCAGCAGCCCTGGCATGAGGTGGTAGCTCTTATTTGGCATCCTAGCTGAAGGAGCATTGGATCAAGGCATCCCTGGTGTCCCTGCCTCCCTGTAGGTTACCGAGGTCTGCCTCCATGGCCTCAGTATTCTCCTCACAATGCTCCTCTTCTGGCTCACTACTGGACTCATCATTGTGCCCTGTGCAGCTGCATCAACATTCTCTTCCTCCAGTAGGTCTCCCCTTGCCAGTGCCTGATTGTGGAGAGCGCAGCATGTAACTACTAACAGTGACACCCGATCCAGGGGGTATTGCAGTGCGACCCCTGAAAAGTCCAGACATCGGAAGCACATCTTGGGATGACCTATGGTTCTCTCTATGAGGCATGACTCCTGTTGTACCGCTGCTCTGCCTCTGTTCTTGGGTGGTGGAGCGGCGTCATGAGACACCTTTTCAATGCTTGGCCTTGTCACCCAGCAGCCATCCATCCAGTCGGGCTGGAGCACTGAAGAGCCCCGGCACCTGGGAGTGTCTCAGGATTTAAATGTCATGGGAGCTGCCTGGGTACCTTGCACTGACTTGCAGAATCTGCATCCTGAGGTCACACACTATCTGGACATTCATCGAGTGGAATCCCTTCCTGTTGACAAAGGCACCAGGCTGACCCACTGGCGACTTGATGACCACATGTGTGCAGTCGATGGCACCTTGGACATGGGGGAACCCAGCAATCGCTGCAAAGCCTCTGGCTCGCTCAGCCTGGCTGGCCTCATCCATACGGAAATTACTTAAAGTCAATAATCACCTGAACAGATCTTCTGTCACCAGCTTGATGCAACTGTGGACAGCTGATTGGGAGACTCCACACAGATCCCCCACTGAGCACTGGAAAGAACTGCATAGAAGTTGAGGGCCACTGTGACCTTCAGAGCCACTGGAATGGGGTGTCCACCCCACACAGCCGGAGCTGATCTCAGGCCCGATCATCCGATAAATGGAGGTCACGGTCTCCCTGGAGTGACGGAGCCTCCTTCGGTATTGCACCTCGGACATATTGAGGTAACTGCATCGCCACCTGTAAACCCTGGCAGCAATATATTGGCATCTTCTGCAGCCCCTTGTGCCTTGGATTTCCTGCTGGCCCTGCACCCCTTGTGCCTGCGCCTCTCCTCCCACAGGTCCCTCCCCTGGAAGCTGCACTGGGACAAGTGGCCTCCTCTCTCTTCTTTCCCTCGGGCGCACACCCGCCCGACGAGCGGAAAATTCTGTCCTTAGAGAAAATGTTGTGAAGTACATATTGCAATAGGATCCTTCCATTTAGACCTTCACTCCCATGGCAAAAATGATCTGTATATTTCTCATACTTTGAAGACATAAGAAAAATAATTATTGAATATTGGATGTCAAACTATAAGTGTACAAAAATTAGGATTGCTTATTTAAGAAGCACGAATACAATTTTCACATTGCGACCTTTAACCTACTTTAACACTTAGAGAATCCTTTCAGATTATTATCTACACTTACAAGGCCAGTCAGTGTTAGTTAGTTAATTGTTTGTCTATCTGGTTATATATTTGCTACCAACATCAGAAGTTATGTAGTAGAGAAAATACAATCACTTTCTCCAAATGTTAAAACTTTTGTTGTTGAAGCAATAAATCTCTGGTACAGAAGCATTCTTGGTGGTTAAAATCAGCTAATTGGTATCAATTGCACTAAAGGCATCAATACATTTAGTTGCGAAAGTAGTAAACTCACAGAGAGATAGCAATTTGATAGTAAATTTAGGAAAGACGAATATTAGAGAAAAATATGGTGGAAAAAGCAATATTTTGTTATACATCACATCATGAAATTGCATTTGGAACATGGCCAGATAAATGAGACAGAAAATTAATCAACAACTTCTCAAAAACAACTGCAGTATGAGTTTTACAAGAATAAAACAAACTGAAGGTGTGCATGCATAGTGATCACTTTGATATGTTGCAAATTAATTGTTGCTTTATATTTGACTGCTTGATATAGTTGGTCATTGTGCAAAAGAGAAATCCAAGAATCTGATTCAATACGTTGCCTGTTTCCTATGAATCTCAATAATCTTTACAATAATACCCAGAAACTATATAAAGGAATGTTTGGATGAACCCAACCTTGTTTTGATTACTTCATATTGAATTCAGTGGTTTCTGCTCAGATATAAAATCTAGTCTCAGAGGTTATCTTTGATAAAGTTATTGTAGTTGCCAAACAATTTTCATCAATCATTTTCTAACCGTACGAATCAAAAATCTAAAAATTTATTTTTTAAAAGCTGACATGGTTTCTAACAGAATATATTTGCTGTTTGAAATAGATGCAGTAAAAGGATATAAAAAGATTAAGGTTACTAATTGTTAGCTCATCTTATGTATACTTAAAACAAACATTTAGAAACCATTTCCTTACATGGCTAAAAAAGGTTTCACTACATGTACATATGGTTGTAAAGCTTCTGGGAATGACGAACAATATACACAGTAAACTAGCTCTTTGACAATGTCATGGTCACTTCCCTCTTTTTTTATCTTTGCTCCGTGTCTGTTTTCACCTCTGCCAAGTATCTTTGGACATTTTATTAATTAAAGGTGCTATAAAAATGCAGATTTGTGTTTTATAGTGTTGCCCTATGTAAACCATACTGAAATTAAAATTTTGTCATATAGATAGATTCTTGATTAGCAAGGGAATCAAAAGGTACAGGGGTTAAGCAGGAAAGTGGAGTTGAGGCCAGAAGTAGATCAGCCATGATCTTATCAAATGGTGGAGCAGGCTGGAGAGGCCAAATGGCCTACTCCTGCACCTAATATGTATGTTTGTATGTTCATATGAAAAAGAACAAGGGCAAGATTTTCTGGTGGGCTTCAGGATCCCAACATTGGAACCAAACAGGGGTCCTGAGCCTGCTCTTGCCGGGAGCCAGACCAGGGTAGCTTTGTTCCTCTAAGTGACCTCCTAACTGGCCACCTCCAAACTCGCTGTCCAATTGAGGATGGTGGATGGGCTCCTGAAACTACTGGCTCAGTCACAGGGCAGCAGCTGTAGAGCTTTGGCAGCCCCACTAACAGAGGTGAGCCTTGCTGAGGAAAGTAGGAAAATATGAGGGCACCTCAAAATTCAAGCACCCTCAGAGGAATGAAAATAATTAAATTTTTGAGAGGCCAAGCAGGCACCATCTTCTCCAAGGCAAAGCTATCTAATGGAGGTCTGATAAGGATCAGGCTGAGTAAAGAAGTTAAATTGTGATGCTTGGTGCAGAGATATTTGCAGGTCAATGGGAGCAACGGTACAGTTGATGGGAGATAAAGGGTGGAATCTTGTTGACAGTCTTTTCGTTATTCATTCACGGAATATGGGTGTCGCTGGCTAGGCCAGCATTTCTTGCCCATCCCTAATTGCCCTTGAGAAGATGGTGGTAATTTGCCTTCTTGAACCACTGCAGTCCCTGTGGCGTAGGTGGATCCACAGTGCTGTTAGGGCAGAAGTTCCAGGATTTTGACCCAGCGACAGTGAAGGAACGGTGATATATTTCTAAGTCAGGATGGTGAGTGGCTTAGAGGGGAACTTCCAGATGGTGGTGGTCCCATGTGTCTGCTGCCCCTGTCCTTCTAGATGGTAGCGGTTGTGGGTTTGGAAGGTGCTGTCTAAGGAGTCTTGGTGAGCTTCTGCAGTGCATCTTGTAGATGGTACAGACTGCTGCCGCTGTGCATCGGTGGTGGAGGGAGTGAATGTTTGTGGAAGGGATGCCAATCAAGCAGGCTGCTTTGTCCTGGATGGTGTCACGTTTTTTGAGTGTTGTTGGGGCTGCACTCATCCAGGCAAGTGGGCAATATTCCATAACATTCCCGAATAGCAGGGCCATTTTTGGTTCGGAAACGTGATTTCCTAATTGGTAGGCTTTGCTGAGGCTCTTCCTAATTAAAGGGACCACAGCCTGGATTAGATTGGCTCACTGGCAGTTGGAGTTTCGATACTGCAGCATGCAAGGGAACGGAGAAGGGACCTGGGAATGCTGCCCCCGGGGTCTCTCACTCTTAACTCAAGGTCCTGCTGTGGGATCTGCGAGACCACAGGGAGGTGAGCTCTCCCAAGGATGGGAGGAAAAGGATGACCTCTTCAATCAAGTACACGTGGATGGAATTGGTCACGGAAGTCAGCAGCAGTAGTGTGCTCCCTCCAACCTGGAGACAGTGCCCCAAGATAAGCCAGGAACTCAGGAGGGCTTGATAGTTGAGTACTTTAAGCGGGAAACCAATGGGTATCCCCACAATTTGGGCACATTTTTGAAGGTATCTGATTGTGATGGGCTTTCTGGCATCTCTGGCAGAACATATATTTTTTGATCATCACACTCTTCTTTGGCCTGAAATATTTTCAAGAGCACTTACTTCTTTATTAAAGATAGATGTGTCTTTTGTGAACTGCTCGAATATTTCTTGGCCTGCTCCAAAACAATGTATGAGTACTGCCTTCTTGTGGGTTGTTGCTACATCTGGACTGTCCATCTCCGTAGCGAGCAAGTAGGTCTTGAATCCTGAAACCCATGGCATGGGTGGAGCTCCTGGCGAAGAAAGGAAGGATGCTGGAGCTGGTAAATTTAAACTATTCTCTATCTCATCACCAATTATTGTATTTTGTGCCTCGGAGATACTCAGAAATGACACCAGCTTCTATGTCTAAACAGGACCTTTATTTATGGTGCTATTAAAATGTCTGATCTCATGCTTCTAGCTTGCTGCTTTCAGTTCAGTTTCTGTTTCTCTGTAACCATACCCAGGCTTGACTAACAGCACACAGAACAGAGAAGAATCAACAGACACACACAATAAAACACCAAACGGTTGAACAGTTGAATGCTACAAACTAAACTTCAATACCGAAGAATGCTGCAACACAGAAACAATTTATAAGTCTATAAAATCTGCACTAGTGTTTTTCTCTCGTGAGCCACAAATCCAATCCCACTCTTATACTCCCTCCATGTACCTTTTGATCTTCTTCATCAAACAGCCATTTTATTCCTTTTTAGAAAGGTTTATGGGCTCTGCTTTGAGAACAGAACACATAAATAAATGCCTCATATAACAGAATATGGTACTTATTATAATATTTTGTTAAAGGACAATTAATGGTGAACAGTAAGTGAAATCAAATTACACAAATGTCCTAAAGGAAATTGGTAAAGCAATTCTGAAGTCTGGATAAAACATAGAATCATAGAATTATACAGCACAGGAGCCATTCAGTCCATCCTGTCTGTGCAAGTTTTTTGAAAGAGCCATCAAATTAGTTCCACGCCCCACCCTCCTCTCTTTTCCCATAGCCCTCCAAATTTTTCCACCTCCCAAATTTATCCAATTCCTTTTTGAATGTTATGATTGAATTTTCTTCCACCACCCTTTCAGCCAGTGCATTTCAGATCATAACAACTCGCTGCATAACATTATTCCTCATGTTGCCACTAGTTCTTTTGTCAGTTTTTGCCAATTCTTTTAAATTTGTATCCTCTGGTTACCAACCCTTCTGTCACTAGAAACAGTTTTCCCATATTTACACCATCATGATTTTGTGAATAGCAATAGTTTATATTCAAGTATTTGATTATGTATGTCTGTTGAATAAGTATTAGTAACCAGTAGAAATAAACTACTGTTAGAGTTGTTTTATATAGTCACTGTGGTAATACAAATTACTGAGAAAGGTTTTATTCCAGAAATATTAAATACATTAATTCAGTAACATGTTTCAGCACATCATTTTTAATTCCTGAAATCATAAACAAGGTTAAATAGAAGTTCATTATTTTACCACAATATAACACTGAAGATAACTCAGTAACAGATTTATGTTTCGTTTACATTGTAAATTTAATATTTTTAACTTTGTCCCAGAGCTAAATTCAGGACTGGGCCTGATTCCAATGTGAGGGTTCATAAATAAAAGGGAAAGTAGGCATTTGAATAAGAAATTGGCTGAGTGACAGGAAACAGAGAGTAGTGATAAATGGTTGTTTTTCAGATTGGAGGAAGATTTGTAGTGGAGTTCCCCAGGGGTCAGTGCTAGGAACCTTGCTCTTCTTGATATATATATTAATGACCTAGATTGTGGTGTTCAAGGCACGATTTCAAAATCTGCAGATGATACGAAGATTGGAAACATTGTCAACTGTCATGAGGATAGTCTTGAACTTCATAAGAACATAGGCATATTGGTGGATTGGGCAGACAAGTGGCAGATGAAGTTCAATGCAGAGAAGTAAGGTGATTCATTTTGGCAGGAAGAATGTGGTGAGACAGTATAAAATAAAGGGAGAAACTCTAAAGGAAGTGCAGGAACAGAGGGACCCCAGTGTATATATACATAAATCATTGAAGGTAGCAGGGCATATGGAGAGACCAGTTAATAAAGCATATAGCATCTTAGGTTTTATTAATAGGAGCATTCAGTTCAAGAGTAAGGACGTCATGTTGAACTTGTATAAGACACTAGTTTGGCCTCATCTGAAGTACTGTGTCCAGTTCTGGGTGCCATACCTGAGGAAGGATGTGAAGGCATTGGAAAGAGTACAGAGGAGATTGACAAGAATGATTCCAGGGATAAAGAACTGTAGCTATGAGGATACATTGGAGAGATTGGGACTGTTTTCCTTGGAGAAAAGAAGGCTAGGCAGAGACTTGATAGAGGTATTCAAGATCCTGTGGAGTATGGACAGTGTAAATAGTGAGAAACTGTTCCCACTCAAGAGAGCATCAAGAACTAGAGGGCACAGATTCAAAATAATTGGCAAAAGGAATAAAAGTGATGTGAGGAAAGATTTTTTTCACCCACAGGGTGGTTGGAGTCTGGAACGAATTTTCTGAGAGGGTGGTGGAGGCAGGTTCGATCGGGGTATTCAAAAGGGAACTGGATTGCTATCTGAAAAGAAAGAATGTGCAAGGTTTTGGGGATCAGGCAGGGGCAGTGGGATTAGGTAGAATGCTCTTTCAGAGAGCCAGTGCAGACTTAATGGGCTGAATGGCCTCCTTCTACACTGTAAAGATTCTGCGATAAATGAGGTAATCTTTACACCATGTCAGATGTAAAACCAGCGCAGTGTGAAACCTGATTTAAAATGTGCTCAGGGACACCCTTCGAAAAATCATAAACAAACTCACCACTAATTTCAATGGGTGGTATTTAATGTTGGCTGAGGGTGTGGGGAAAGAGAGGAGCAGAAGAGTTGAATAGGGGCTCAGTTGAAATTTGGGCTCAGCAAGGGCCTGGCCTCCAATAGTCCTCCAACTGGCAGGGCCCTTGGTTGTCACAGCCTCCATCAGCTGCTCCAGTCTGGCTGTGCTGTGCTGTGCTCACCAGGATGTGGCCACAATTCTAAACGTGATCACACCACTGGGTGACTGCTTCTGTATTAATGGAGGGTGTTGTGGAAGGAAGCGTTGGTGCATTCTCTGAGGCTTCAAGGCCCTCCTCCCCAGAGGTGGACTGCAGGGTCATGGATGTTGGGGCAGGACATTCCTCTGGAATAGGAGGACCTGCATTATAGCACAGAAATAATTCAGTTAATGTTATTCACAATCCCTCTTTCCATCCCTCTGTGACGCCTGTCTCCTTTCTGCCCAGTAGTCAACACCAGGCTCAAGGCCGCCTCACTCTCTTTTCTCTGCACTCCTATTCATCCTCCACAATTGCCCAGCCCACCCTGCTCTCCGGCCTCCTCCTCTGCAGCTGTGAATATTCTTATATCGGGCACTTCTCCATCCACCCTTCTTTTTCCATCCTTTGGCACTATGTGCCAGTTTCTCCTGTAAACAGAGGGGGAGATGAGTCTCAGCTTGATGAACACCTAACCCCCCCTTAACAGCATGCATCCCCCTGACAGATCATGGGGCCTCCTGGGTAACCTACCCACACATGGACTGTCATGTTACTGGAACTACAATGCAAGTGTGAGCCTGCAAATTCTGACCCATGTACATCCAGGCCTCAGAATGCATCTGTTGCTGTGCTTTATGCAGCATTCTACCACCTGCCTGCTCCTTCCCCTTGCTGAAAGACATTGTTTGTTGCCCTCATGAGAGCCAGATTGATCTAATACTCCTGTCCTATTCACCCTGGTGGTGCGGAGTAGGTTATTGACTCTTTTCCTACTTTAGACCAGGTGCACCTGTGGACTCCATGGCTGCTAGCGTCCCCTGCAATCTCCACCCAGGCCTTCTTTCTTGATGCTGTTGGTGAGGTACCACACTTTCCATCATTCCTGGACAATCTGGAGGAGAACCTGCAGGAAGGCATCGCTGAACCATGGGGCCATACTTAGTCTGCGCTGAGACATTTGTCAGCTGAGTGCGAAGGTCATGGTGATGCTCCTGGAATTCCTATCAGTCAAAGTCACACCGACGCTGCTGACTTGTAGGCACTGCAGGCATGTCCAGATGTTGTTTAAAAATGGCACCTGGATCGCTGACCCTATCAGCTGATGCCAGGGTTGGCAGCTTCTTGTCCATCCCCGCCTTATTATTACCTTGGCCCCGCACCTCTGCATATTTTATTGCTCATCCGCCATGTAATCATGGTCATCCAGCTGTTCCTGCCATGAACGGAAGCTCTGCCCGCTTCTGCCATTGGGACCAGCACTGGTTGCCCAATGTTCAGAGAGTAGGGACTCTCTCCTCCCCACTTTCTAAAGATTTAGAATCTGAAACTGAAGGGAGAAAGCCCTGACCACCTTTACCATGCACAAGGCTCTCTCGGCTACGACTGTGATATTATCATTCAAGCAGGAGCAAGACATTGTAAACACAGTTCTGCCTGTCCAGCTGTAGTTGCTGGCTGAAATGTTAGCTGCAGTGTAAATGCTTCTAAAGTACTGTACACATATATTTCTTTGCCTGATGTATCTTAGCTATACACAATGGTGGAACAATGACGTTCTCAGTTCAGTCCACAGGCAAGTAATCATTACTGATAGACATGAAGTTCTCTCACAAATTCTGATGGTTTTCCAATTCTTCATTGGTGAGAAAGTGATTCATCTCAATTTTTATTTTTTCTTATTCAGTCATGTGGTGTGGGCTTTGCTGACAAGGCCAGCATTTATTCCCCATCCTTAATTATCCTTGAGAAGGTGGTGGTAAGCTGCCTTCATGAACTGTTGTAGTTCATGTGGTGTAGGTACCGTGCTATTAAAGAGGGAGTTCCAGGATTTTGACCTAGCAATAATGAAGGAATAGCGATATATTTCAGAGCCGGGACAGTGTGTGACTTGGAGGTGAACTTGCAAGTGGTGGTGTTCCCGTGCTCCTTCTAAGTGGTAGAGGTTTGGAAGGTGCTGGCAAAAATACCGTGGCAAGTTGCTGCAATGCATCCAATTTTATTCTTATTGTTTTTTTGTAGAGGTTTGATGTAACTGAGTGGTTTGCTAGTGCATTTGAGGGCAGTTAAATGTCAACCACATTGCTTTGTGTCTGAAGTTACATTTAGACCAGATTGGATAAGAACCACAAATTATCTTCCCTAAAAGAAATTAGTGAAGCAGAAATCTTTTTGGCAATCCAATAGTTTTATGGTCACCATCACTAGCTTTTCCTTCCAGATTCATTTAATAAACAGAACTTAAATTCCTCAAATGTCATGGTGGGATCTGAACTCATCTCTTTGGGTCATCAGTCTATCTCCATTTTTTTTTACTGTTGCCAGGAACCAATGTAGTCACTAGTGCAATAAGAATAGAAAATGCTGGAATATGCAGCAGCATTTGTGGAGAGAGAAACAGAGGGTGAAATCTCACCGACCTTTCCAGATCCCAACCGCCAAGGTTTCTGAGGGCCGCCTGCCTGTGCGATCTTCCCAGAGGTGGACAATTAGCAGGCCACCTCTGCATTCGCAGTCTATTTAGCAGGAAGGTCAATCGGGATGCCCGCGGCTGTGGGTGACCGGCAACCCCATCAGGAGAGGTGGACGCTGCCAATATATGCAATATTCACAAAGGTGCCTCAAAATGAAGAGGCCTGATGAAGGCTTTTGAATTTTTAAAAATTAATTTTAGCCACAGCTTTGAGACCATCATTGTGGGGGGGAAGAGCCCCTCCACAGGATGACCTGCAGCCGCCGCTGTAGCCCTGATCCCCACAGGTCTGGGATGGGTGCTTTACAGGAGACACCGATGGCCTCCCAGCCTTGTGCTGCTTCCAGGCAACTGCCAGGCTTTGACCTTAGAGAGAGGTCCATCCGCTGTTAGGAAGATCCCTGTGGCATCACCAATTTTCCTCCAAATAAACTATTGATGTGAATTGGCCGTCTACTGGTGCTGGGCAGCTGCTTCCAGCAAGATCACCCGGAGGTGGGGCCACTTTGGGTTTTCAGAAACTCCCTGCCATCCCACCACAAAAGCTGCCTCCGTTTCAGAACTGAAACGTTAACTGTGTTTCTCTCTCCACAGATGCTGCCAGATCTGCTGAGTATTTCCAGCATTCTCTCTTTTATTTCAGGTTTCCAGTATCTGTAGTATTTTGCTTTTGTATTAGTCACTAATGAAGCATGCCTTATCACAACTAATGTTTAAATGGATTGGCAGAAAAGTGCATGTGTATATTGTTCAGTGCTGACCTCTGTTTCTAAAAAAAATGGATTTTGTTCATTATTTATTATTTAAATGGTGAAGAAAATTTTAATATGTAAAGAAGTGAATTTGATTGAACTAGCTGGGACTGAATATTCTGTGTGACATCTTTGTGCTGTGGGTCAGACATTATTAATATCTCCATATTCAGGGGAGAACAAAGAATCCCATAGAGAGAGACTATGATAGAAAGACAGAACTGAGAATAGAGCACACTTATTACTGCATTCAAATATGTTAATTGATACACAGAATATAGCAACTAACATTTCCCTTAGCAACCTTTGCTTTGGAAGGGGCAGCAATATTGAATAGAAAACCTTGCTTAAAATATTTAAAAATGAAATGGCATCTAAAGTGATTTTTTCTCCCACCTCCATTATACTCTGAGGACACAACTACCCACATTATCCTGCCCTATACTCACGATTGGTTATTTTGTATATGGGCTGAGAGCAATGTCCAATTTTACTGTGCTTTTGGGAGGAAAGAATATAGAGCAGTGGAAAATAAACCTATTATGATGCTTTGTTTAACCTTCTTGATGACATAAATTACACTTACAAACTGCTTTTGATGTATTTTTTGCTTTTTAATCAGATAGAATTTTCATTCCATAGAGTCATGAATTAAAATGTCCAAAATGGCTAATTTCAAAAACATTCAAGGTGAACTCCGGGGCACTTAATAAGGAAATAAATGGGTAAACTGTCAAGTACTTTTCCAGTTTGTTGGGTATTCATAACCTTTATCTGGGATTTTAAAAAAAATAAAACTTTATCCAGAATGTCAACCAATGAGTTGAAGGCAAGGCAGGACTTATGGCAGGAACCAAAGTATATTTACTCAGCAAACAGCAAAGCCTATTTAAAAAGTGCCTCTATGAACTGCAGCAAACAGCACTCCTGACCAAATATGCTGCAACTTCTCTTGATAAAAGCAAGATGATTTCTCCAACAAAATGCAATAAATGCAGGATAGTTATATTAAACATGCGCATAAAATCAATCCCACTAATTTACAGCAGTCTCCAGGGGATGATTGACATTGAAATTACTCAACCACCTCCATTTGGGATGGGGATAGTAATGTCACTAAATGCAACTGACCAAGGATCTGCTGGCTATGCATCACAATGTCACATCCATAGCTACAGTGCAACTGCAGCCTTAAGTACAAGTACAAGACAGACCACCTTTTGGTGGCAATCTCTCACCTCTTTGGCTTCAATCCGCAGCAGACTGTCTATTGGACTTCTTGGGAACGTCTTCAGCATTAGTTTGGATAATTTTAATGTCACCAGATAGAAAATAGGACAGCTGTACTTCTGCTAACATAAAATGGGATTAAATGTGAGTTAGCAGAATTCTACATTGAATGCAATCTTCTGGTAATGTTAGAACCATTGCAAAGCATTATTTTTATTGGGTAACAAATCAATGCAGGACTAGCAGTATAACTTGGATCTGCCAGCTCCACCTTATTCAAATGGGCAGTACTTGTAGTTTAAGAAAACTCTGAAATTTCAAACTCTCAAATTTTGAATTGAGGATCCCCATCTCCATTTTCCCCCTAATTCAGAAGTTGCATTGTTGACCTTTAGCTCATATTTACCACCTTCTGGATATCAGCCTGTACTACAATCATGAGCAGTGGCTTAGGAATATCTTCACTCCCCTTTAAAAGTAATGATTGAAAATGTATTTAGAAAGAAAATATTTTTTTTAAAAATGGTAACAAATTGCAAAAATTGCATTTTAATTATTTCTAAACCAAAAATATTTATTTAAAATCATTTTGCTACATGCAGCTCATTTTCTATTAGAGTTTACTGCCACCAAAAGGTTTATTAAGGCTTTGCATTTCCTAAAAGGTATAGTATTTGTAACATTGTTGTTAAAAAGAAATTGTGTTTTAGATTCCAGCGTTAGTGAACTATCAAGCATTAACATTCAAGTTGTGTTAAAACAGTCACAATGTGATTACCACAGTGCCTGCAATGTTATTTTTGCTTTAACCTAATAACAAAATTGACTTCCTCAACTACCATAAAGGATTGTAATTGATAACTTGGCAAAATGCTTGAAAAGTAGGCAGTATGCTCTGAATCAGATACAATTTGGATTTTTAGCAATTAAATTTACCTAAAAGAGAAATATATGTAATTTATTTATCTAATTTATTTGTGTATTTTGAGGGAGAACATTCTGAAGAGTAAACATTAAACAAATTACATGAAGTAGTGATTAAAATAGTTTTGTGAAGGATGTCAAAAGAAATAGGAGAAATAAGAAATGGCTGATCTGATTGTGCCCTTAACTCCACTTTGCTGCCTGCCCCCATAACCCTTGATTCTCTTGCAGATCGAACAAACCTGTCTAACTTAGCCTTGAATATATTCAATGACCAGGCCTTTACTGCTCTCTGAGGAAGAGAATGCCAAGAGCTAATGACCCTCTGGGAAAAGAAATTCCTCCTCATCTCCTTAAACGCGAGACTTATTTTTCAACTGTGCCTCCTAGTTCTAGATTCTCCCATGAGGGGAAACATTCTCTCAGTATCTATTCCTGTCAAGCCCCCACTGAGTCTTATGTGTTTCAATGAGATCACCTCTCATTCTAAATTCCAAAGAGAATAGGCCCACCCTGCTCAACTTTTCCTCATAAAAGTCCCAGGAATAAACCTAGTATCTTGTTATTAACTATCTAATGTGTATTTCAAATTAATCAGCGTACTTTGATAACTTGCATATTCATAAATTATGAAGTTATCTCTGTATTTTCTGAAATTAGAATCCTTGTAGACTTGATTTATATTTAAATATCAGCACAATGAATAAGATTTTGTACCTCTGGTATGTTTATCACCACTGTGAGGCAACACATCCACTGGTCCCTCATTTAATAAAGATGCCCTTACCTTGTTCCAATTTTTAATTTAAAGAAAGACAAGCTACAGTGTATTATGTACAAAAGCAGTTTATGGCTAAATTATGGGTATGTATGAGGTCCTCATATTTTATGCAAAACTACTAGACTATAAACAATTGCCCCTCAGCATCAATTATTCTCCACTTAATAGACAATTGTTATTAAAAAATGATCCAACTGGCAGGAATACAGTGGTCTTGTAAATCAATGGGTTACACCGTGGTGGTCAACAATGTTAAGCCTATCATTGTGTTAACACTGCAGCAAAACTGGAGCGTCCTTTCCAGAGTGTAAGCCTGAGCAAAATTTATGGAGACCCTAGGTTGCTCAAATGTCAGTGTCCCCGTCTTGACCTCCCCAGTTGAGTCCAAAGAAATGCAAAGCATTACATTTAGCATCAGCTTGGTTGCAGGTATTGCTGATGACATATTTGGACATCACTGATGCACAGTGGCAGCAGTGTTTACAAAATGCACTGCGGGGACTCACCGAGGCTCCTTAGACAGCACCTTCCAAGACCACGACTGCTTCCATCTAAAAGGACAAGGGCAGCAGATGCATAGGAGCACCACCACCTGGAAGTTCCCATCGAAGCCACACACCATCCTGACTTGGAAATATACTGCTGTTCCTTCTGAAAATTCTGGAACTCCCTCCCTAACAGCACTGGGTGTATCTACACCATTTGGACTGCAGCGGTTCAAGAAGACCACCACCTTCTCAATGGCAATTAGGGATGGGCAATAAATGCTGGCCTAGACAGCGATTCCCACATCCCATGAATGAACAATAGAACAATCTTTCTTTGGGCATCAATCCTGATTTTGTAAAAATTTACTCCCTTAGCCTTCAACTCTCCCAAGGTATCCACAACAGTGGAGTTATTATTCAGCCATAGCTGAGTGTCAGGGCATGTCCACATGCCAGTGGGCCTGCACCCTGCATGTCTAGAGGCTAAACCTCATGAATTCTTTTGAAGCTTTAGCCTGGGGCCACAAGGGACCCAGTTTCTGTGCGTCACCACAAGGATACACAGCTGAAGACTTGTTGAAGGAGAGACTCACAAAACATTTGGCTCCCTTTTTTTGCATTGCTGCTATCCAGCGTTGTAGGCAAAATATGAGAAGCAAACTAGCACACTGAAGTGGAAAGCATACTCTCTTCACCCAACACTAGATGCATCACATTGACCTGTTGGACAAACAAGAAAAACATACATTAATACATGATAAAAACCTGCATCCTGAAAACAAGCTCAACTGCCAGGGCACAGTAGTTGCATTACAATTTAATTTCATCTATCCACTCACTAATGGTGATAATGAATGTTCCAGCATTTTTATACTGGAATTGGGGACCTCGAGCAGATTTAAGTACTTGGCTGTCCCTCATGATTTAATCAGCCTGTGTTTTATTCCAACATAAAACATGCTGGAACATTCATTATTACTGCATCAGTGATAAAATCAACCAATATAAGAGGAAAATTGCTATGCTTGGGCCAAAATGTTAAAGAACTGAATGTAGAGGAGTAATTAGGATAAAAACCTGATTGCAGGTGCCTTGCAAAAGTTCATCTTTGGTGATCAATGTTGGTTAAAATGCTCCCAAAGTTGAATAAGACAAAGATCGATCCAATTGTAAGAAATTAGCATATTATTTAATAATATTTAGAGCAATTATGATGTTAGCTTTATCAGTTTATTGTACAAAAGCTTGTATTAATTTCTCGACAGCACGCTTCAATCATCCAATTTAGTTTTTCAAATAATACTCTTGATCACTGCCTTCACAGTAAATGCTATTATATACTATATATGAGAGTTGGATCATAATCAATAGGGAAGAAACAGCGGTTTTACATTATTCATTTATTTCTAGGATCTGTTTTGACCCAGGCCTAATGAAATTATAAGCTGGATTTTTTCATCATCTTGAAATGATAGATCCAGGCTCTATTCTTAGTAGGATTATTGTACTACATCCATTCCAAATTGGCCTGCAGTAGCTTCTTTATTTAAATCTATAGTTTTTATCTGAAATAATGCATTTGTTGGGAGATATTAATCATATTTAACAAAAAGATGAACAAAATTTACCACTTTGATTTTGAAGAGCATTGATCCAATACAAACTGGCAATGCTTAGATAGGATAATCTAGGATGCAAAATACTAAAATATAGATTAAAAACACTGTGGGATCTGACTCTGCAAACGGATTAAGAGGCTGAAATGCATTTGCAAGCAAACCACATGGCAATGTACAATAATGTGCATTAGTGGCTTCCTTAACCCATTTTGGGGTGGGGGGGGTGGTGCTGGAAGAGAGAGAGAATATCTTTGGAAGTAGAATAAAGAGAATAGAAAATGCTTCCCATATATTTTCTAATTTTATTATATTGCACTTTTGTTACGTGCAATATAGAAAGGTGCCAGCAACTTGCCAAACATACAACAAAAAAAAAATCAAGTAAATATACATTGGCACGTTGGTTGAACAGATGGTCTCATACTGGTTAATGTTGCACATCAACTCCAGCATAAAAGCAGCCAACATGAATTCTCACAAAAAACTAAGCTCTTAAAGCAATAACTATTTCAATTTTAATATTTGTAATTCAAGAAAACCCATCACCTTCTCAAAACATTGAGAGGTCAGCAATAAACGATTTTATCACTTCCAAAGACAACACTGAAAGTTGGTGAGCATATTTGGCAATGCAAACATAGAACTCTAACTTTTCTATTATGGTTGAGGGCTGTAATGAAGGTTGCCACTCACACGACTGAAAAATACAGTTAATGGTACACCCTCGGTCAGTGTAAAATTACATCAAGGTAAATTCACAAATTATTGCACAAGATTTGCTGAACTACTTTAGTAATTTTGGTTACTGTTGACACAAAGTCTACAGGAAGAATGACATTCTCCTTGCTACACCAATCCCATTCAATTGAATGGATTTCAACTGATTAACTAAATGCCTTGACAGAGGCTTAGGTAGTTTTGGTTGCAGAATATCTTGTGTAAGTGAGCTACCCAAATGTCTAATAGTATAGGCATTAAAGCACTATACTTTATTAACAGAAAGGCCTCAGTTTCAGTTCTTGGTCTTTTCTGACATGGTTACTCCCACCAAGGTAACAACAGGTCTCAGGATCCCCTTTGTTATGTCCTGTGCTGAAATAAGCGAATGGTTGGCAAGAGCAGGCTGAATGGCGATGCCCTCTGCTGCCAAATAGCCCTTGGCATTTACGCGCCAGGGTCCCATGAAGAATGGCAAATTGAGACACTTGTTAGGCACCTACAACATCCCAGTAAGAAAAAACAAAATTGGAATATTCTAGTTCTAGGGATTAGAAGGAAATGATTTTTTTTTGGTAATTTCATACATGTAAACCCCATTAAAAGCTCAGATTTTTGTCTATATGGAATGGGGTAAAAGAAAACAAGACAACCTTAAAAAGGAGTTTTATTAACATGGTACACATAATTTATATAACAAAGTTTGTTCATGACCATTTGTAGTTTTTAAAATTCCATTTTCATGCAAGATAAACACATCATAATTTTTGTTCACATCGTGCACAAATTGAGGAAATGCATAAAACCCTAAATTCATGATAGGTCTTAATATAGGAGTTAATCTCCCAGACAATCCATATCTAGGTGCTTCTCAAACCAGCAAGACCACACCATGCTGAAAGAAAATGAAGTGATAATTGAAGTATGGTTCAGTTTTTGGCTGAAACAATTTTATGTTCATTTTACTTGTAGGCACATCCATGAAAATGTAAAATCCTTCAATAAGCAAGGCATGGATATAAAAGAAGGGCTATGTAACCATACCAGGGATTATTTTGGCACAAGTGATAGTATATGGCATAGGGAAAAAAACTTAAAATAGATCTCAGTATCTTTAATTGTCCTATTTCATTTATATGCAGTAGCCAATTTCCCACATCTGTCAGGAAACTTTTTAAATTCATCAGGTTATTCAGAAAGTTTACTATCCAACTGATCACCAGAATTACAGAGCTTTGTTTTCATTGTACTTTGTCAAGAATATAATGCACATCAATTGAACAAAAACAGTTTCAGTTTACACAAAACCACAGTCAGAAATAAGTACGTAATTCAATTTCACTGCCTTTACGCAAAACAGAGACCGGACATGCTCAGCAAATTCAGTCCAATTTGTTCAAATTATATTCCACAAATATAATCACAACTGTTCAAGAACATAATACAAATGACCAATGTAATTATCAACAAAGTGTGCCTTTTTAAAATTCTCCATTTGTTTAGAATGTTCTTACAAGTCAGTGCTTGGTATAATCAATACGCTTGGATAACAGCACTATGATGCATCTGTATTTTTGTTTGCCAAGCTTGAAATTCAGAAAGTGAAAGCAAATATGGTTCTACAATTTGACATTCCACACATTAGGCCTACTTTTAACATTTTCACATCCATTCTAACCACTTTGTTCCATTCCACTGCAACAACTATGTTCGACACCTGTATAATGGTCTAGATTATTGAATAAAAATTTGAAGTACCACCAGCTTTTCCATCTGGCACCACTGGATATCACATTCATATGGATATGATGGCATCTCATGTTCACTGGATGAACTGCAGCAGGAGGAGCAAGGCAGAGTTGTGCATTGGCTGGGGTGGTCTCAAATTCAGAAGCAGTACAAGCGTGCTCTATATAGGCAGTTTACTGGCCTCAGGCACTGCTTGAATCAAGTACCTTGAAGCAGAAGTCACAGTATTGACAAAATCTATCCTCCCATTTTGACAAACAGATCAAGGGGGAATAGTTTAAGTGAACAGAGTGATAAACATAACAATATTGGTTTACTTAATGAAAACATTACACAGAAAATACACACAGAAAAATAAAAATAGCAAACTAGGAAAGTGACATTTATAAAGTATTTCACAAGTAACTTCTCGCCAGATAAGACTGAACATGTTTAATGGTCAAATATTTCTGCAAATGGAATTAATTGTATTTCACTAATTATAATTCAGATGTCACAGCACCTTCTTTGTTGTAGAGACAATACAAAAAGTTCATACAAAAAAATAAAAGACTTGACAAGCATTATGAAGCTACATATGTTTGATGGTATATTTTCCTTTCTGTAGTTGAGAAATGTAAAGTTTTGATTTGCTGCTGTCTGTCCTCTTAAACCATACTTCATCATTGTTGATGGTTGTTATTGTGGCACTAAAAAATACAAAAATTTAGGTTATTGCCTTAAATGGGAAGATATTCTTACAAGCTTTCAAGGCATTCCATGAGTAATTGAGTCTGCTTCTGTGCCTTGAGATTATGCCAGAGCACACAAATTTCTCTTTGCTAAAATAAAGGATGAGCAGTTTCAAACACTTAAACCTCACACCATAATTTCAGAGCATTAGCTGCTACCTCTTATTTTAAAATAAAGTTATTCTACTAGGTGATTGGTAGCAGAAGCTGACAATGCAGTTTACAACAAAATAAACTGCCAAATAGCTAAAACTGACAAAAGCTTTGTATACAGGGACAATTTTTGGAAAACACTTACACAGACAGTGTGTGAGAGAGACTAGTACAACAAATCATCGTTGTGAGACTAAATCTATTGGCTCTTGGTCCAATTGACCAGTGCTTATTCCACCTTATTTTCCAATGTTCTCTGCTACAGGTTTATGTCCAGTATCTTTTACCATGAGTTCCCAATCTCAGTGCACCAAGCATAGGCACTGACTGAAAGAAACACCATCCACAGTCCTAATAATTTGATTTCTGCCTCTCCTTTTGAATGGAGAGAAACGGTACATGAAATGGGATGATGTTGAGAAATAATTAGTCAGGCCAGCAGCATACAAGTCTTCCAAGTAATACATATATCCAGCTATACTACAAAGTACATATGTTGATAAAAATAGCACAAGCACAATTTACACTTATATATTTTCTGCAGAAATTCTTTTACACTATTTTCCAACATTTGGAACCTTCTTGCAAAATTAGTAAATTTAAACATATAAAAATGCAAATTATAAACATGCACCATTTCAATTAACATCAGGGATGATAGAAACAGCCAACAAATTAAGTTACAAACAACCAAAGAAATCTCAACATTTAAAAAGAAACCCATGTTGCAAATTAAAGGATGTATTTTTTAATTTAGTGAACCTGCTAGCAAGCAGCAAATATTTATTAACAGTTTTCTTCCATGACAAAAGAATAGCAGTCTTATACAGACCCTACAGCCAACATACTTATGGGAAAGAAATAGAGACACTTCAGTAGCTAGGAACCCCAGAAATGCTGGAAATGGGGAGGTTCTGACAAATTTAATGGTAGTCCTCATTAGAATTTTTTAGTCCATTTCCCACCTGGAAGCGCCTAGGGACGGTTACTGGCATCGAGATTAGGGATGATTTGAGGGTTGGGGTGGGCAGTAATCAAAGCACAGGAGTGAGGAAGGAGGAAAAGGTCACGGGGATGAGAGATCATGGCATGTTTGCTTGAGGATTGGGGGTAAGTACATCTCTCCTGGCCCACAAGAAGTGCTGGAAAAGCACTTATCTGATGGATCCTGCAGCTGCTGCCTTGTTCCAGCTGCTGGGTTTCCCCAGCCCTGGGAAACCTGGCTTGCAACAGTCCAATTTAAAGCCCACAAAATCTTCGGCTTGTAGCCTAATTAACATTAAAATCACTGACCTGCCTCGAGAGTGGGTTACTCGCATGTTACCAATCTTGACATGGTTAAGCCAAAGATTTTGCAGTTGTTGTCACATTATTTTTAAAATGATTTAACTCTTGCCATCCTTGACTGTCTTACGCCCATTTTGGGGAAAGGGGGAAATTTCCTTTGCGTTAGGTACTGCAACTGCAAAATACAGTTTCTTGAAGGCTAGTACAGATAATCCCCATTTAAAGTGTGTTCCAATAACGCTTTTTATTATAGCGTGGTTTTTAAATTAAGGGACTTACCCAAAAATCACTGCCACCATTTTCACTTTAATGCCGTTACACGGCATGCGCCAGGAACCGCATTGTTACTGCGTATGCTAAGTCTTTTTTCTTTTAAAAACCGTTACTGTCACCCCTCTCCAGGATCCCTCCCGCTCACCACTTCCCTCCCCCAGCTCCCTCCCGTTTGCTGCAAGGGAGTCAGGAGAGGGATGCTGAACTGGAGGGAGTGAGGGACAGCAAGCGGGAAAGAGCGAGAGAGGTAGGAAGTGGTAAGCAGGAGACAGGTCAAAAGAGTAATAAGTAGGTAGTAAGAGTAGGAGGAGGATTTTTGGGCCAGTTAGGTTCAAGGCAGCCAATAGATTTTTAATGTAAATACTACAGATTAGGAACGTAGCCCATCCTTAGTACCTACTTTTTTATATGAAAATGATTTTCATTTAGCATGCTGTTTTTTAGGAACACATGCTAAACGAGGTTAGCATAGACAGCAGTCAGCCAAGTCAAGATCCAATGATGAAGTCATTCAGTCATTCAATTCAGCTTTTCAAAAAACAGGAAATCTGAGAGCATAACAGCTAACTTGAAAAAACTGAATATCTCCTTTCGAGGCAGAAATAAATATTTTAATTGTCTTGGAAACAGAGGGTAAACAAATTTAGTTTAAAAGCACTTCCTTCTCTCCACTTTCACACACACACTATGATTACTGAATTTGAGATGTCAATTTTCCTTTCCTTACTAATCCCTCACAAAACCCAATCTGTCAAGAGGACGACCTGCTCAAATGCTTCCACCAAACAACCCTCAGTTAATCCAATGAAGATTCCACTTGTACAAAAGCAAAATGCTGTGAATGCTGGAAATCTGAAATAAGAAAAAAAATTGCCAGAGACCACGCAAAGGGAGTTGATAATATGACAAGAAAAAATATATTGGCTAGAAGAAGTGTGAACAGCAGAATCATGAACATTGGCCATCTCAAAGCAAAATAAAGAGAGAAAAACAAGAAAGTACTAAAGCCAGCAAAGCAAAAGGAAACAATATGGGAGCAAATGCTACGATCTGAAATTGCTGAACTTAAGAGTCTGGAAGGCCATTAAGTGCCAAATCAAAAGATGAGCTTACATTCAGCTTCTTTGGAACACTGCAGGAGGCCGAGGACAGGGAGGTTGGAGTGACACTGTAGTGGACAACTAAAATGGCAGGCGACCTGAAGCACAGGGTCACACTTGCAGACTAAATGGTGGTGTTTGGCAAAGCAATCACCCAATCTGTTTTCTTAGACCGGCTGAGTATTTCTAGCATTTTCTGCTTTTAAATTCATATTTTGATTTTGTAATGTTGTTTAATTCACTGCCACTTTACTTCTAGGAATGCTAACCTTGAATTTCAGCTCTTCTGTCTGATGGATTTCCTTTTCCTCTTCTACCTTATTCACCTTTAATGATTTCTATTTCCCTTCTTGTGTTTGATCAGGTATTTACAAAAACTCACTTTCAAAGCCACATCTCCTTTCTTAGCAACTGTCTCCACCCCTCATGTATCGCATCCATCCACAATTACAGATATCTCCAAGATTTTCAGCATTTCCCCAACCGTTGCTCTCATCACATCCTGAGATCCACACTCAATGTTATATGTTGGCACATTTATGCTCTTGACTACTCCAGAGCCCCGACTCATTCTATCTTAAAGCTGTTCCGGTCCGCAGTTTCATTTCATCATTTGTCTCAACTGGCGCCTTAATAAAAAACATGTTTTCTTCCCTTCAGTTGTGGAGTATTGCAGGCTTCCACAATTCATGGTACGAATGCGCTCCCCAGATTCTTCTTACTCTGACCCCATCCCTTCTTCCAATCTCATGCCTTGCCATGTATTCACAATGCCCTCTGGCCTGCCCTGCCTTGATCTTGAACAATCTGTTCTCAGCAAAGGCCTCAGCTTCATCTCCTTAAGGCCCGCCTCAATTAATTTTGAGCTTGACATGACTCTGAGCTCTTCTTCCAATGCCTTTGCTTCTGCACCCCCTTCTTTAACCAGGAGTCTTCCTGCCCGGACAGCAGATCCTTTTACCTATTTACAATATCCTCACTCCAGCTGGACCCTTCCCTCTGGCATGACATCAGCTGTCTAAATTTCTCTGCTTCTCTCACTCACTCTAACTTACCACCCTCTGAACTTGCAGAGCTCCGTTCTCTTTAGATCCAACTCTAATATTGTCAAACCTGCAGACATGGGTGGTATTGATGTTTGGCATTTTGACCTTCAACTAGGTGAGACTGAACACCAACTCTCTGACACTACCTTTTCCTTCTCCCTAGACCATGATCCCAACACCAATCATCAATCCACCTTCACCAAGAGTGTCATTGACCTCATCTCCACCGGAGAGCTTGCCTCTATGACCTCCAACCTCATAATTCCCTAAAACTGAAAAAACTGCTTCTACCTTCTTCCCAAGATCTACAAACAGGAATGCCCTGGTAGACCCATCATTTCAGCTGTTCTTGCCTCTCAAAACAGGTTTCTTCCTATCTTCACTTTTTTTCTCCCTTTATCTAGACTCTTCCCACCTACATCTATGAATCTACTCCTATACTCATTTTAAAAGTCTCAAGTTTCCTGGCCCTAATCTCCTTGGACTTTCACGCTCTCTACACCTCCCTCCCTCACCAGCGCAATCTAAGGGCTTTCGCTTTTTCCTAAAACAGAGGCCTTGAGCTCTGCTTCCACCACCTTTTGAGCAAGAATGTTCCAAATACTCATGATCCTCAGGGAAAAAATTATCATCTGTCTTAAATGGGCGACCCCATATTTTTAAACAGTGACCCCTAGTTCTAGATTCTCCCATAAGAGGAAACATCCTTTTCGCATCCATCCTGTCAAGACCCCTCGAGATCTTATTTTCAATCAAGTTGCCTCTTACTCTTCGAAACTCCAGCAGATACAAGCCTAGCATGTCCAAACTTTCCTCATAAGACAACCCACCCATTCCTGATATTAGTTTAGTAAGCCTTCCCTGAACTGCTTCTAATGCATTTGCATCCTTCTTTAAATAAGGAGACCAATACTGTACGCAGTACTCTAGATTTTGTCTCACCAATGCCCTGCATAACTGAAACATAACCTCTATTTTTGTATTTAATTCCCCTTGCAATAAACAATAACATTCTATTAACTTTCCTAATTACTTGCTGTACCTGCATACTAATGCGATTCATGCACCAGGGCACCCAGATCCCCCTGTATCTCAGAGTTCTGCAATCGCTCACCATTTAGATATGCTTCTTTTTTATTCTTCCTGCTAAAATGGACAATTTCACATTTTCCCACATTATACTTCATTTGCCAGATCTTTACCCTTTGCAGCCTCATCTCCTCTTCACAACTTACTTTCTTACCTATCTTTGCGTCATCAGCAAATTTAGCAACCATACCTTCAGTCCCTTCATCCAAGTCATTTATACAAATTGTGAAAAGTTGAGGCCCCAGCACTGATCCCTGTGGCGCATCATTCATTACATCTTGCCAACCAGAAAAGGACCCATTAATGCCTTCTCTGTTTCCTGATAGCTAGCCAATCTTCTATCCATGCCAATACATTACCCCCTACTCCATGGGCTTTTATTTTCCGCAATAACTTTGATGTGGCACCTTATCAAATGCCTTCTGGAAATCTAAGTACAGTACAACCACCGGTTCCCCTTTATCCACAGCACATGTTGTTTCTTCAAAGAACCCCAATAAATTGGTTAAACAGGATTTCCCTCTCACAAAACAATGTTGACTCTGCCTGATTACCTTGAATTTTTCCAAGTGCCCTGCTTTAACGTCCTTAATAATAGCTTCTAACATTTTCCCTAAGGCATATGTTAAACCAACAGGCTTGTGGTTTCTTGCTTTCTGTCTCCCTCCCTTTTTGAATACAGGAGTGACATTTGCTATTTTCCAATCTCATGGAACCCTCCCCGAATCTGGGGAATTTTGGAAAATTTAAACCAACACATCAACTGTCTCGCTGGCCACTTCTTTTAAAACCTAGAATGAAGTCCATCAGGACCCAGGGACTTGTCAGCCCGCACCTCCAACAATTTGCTCAGTACCACTTCCCTGGTGATTGTAATTTTCTTGAGTTCCTCCCTTCTTTCCAATTCCTGATTTACAGCTATTTCTGGGGTGCTACTTGTATCCTCTATAATGAAGACCGATGCAAAATATCTGTTTAATTCATCTGCCATCTCCTCATTTTCCATTATTAATTCCCCAGACTCTCTCTCTAGAGGACCAATGTTCACTTTACTTGCTCTTTTCCTTTTTAAATATTTGTAGAAACTCTTACTGTTTTTATATTTCTAGCTAACTTTCTCTCGTACTCTGATTTCCTCCTCACTAATCTTTTAGCCATTGTTTTTTTTATATTCTGTCCAATCTTCTGACCTGCTATCCATCCTTGTGCAATTATATGCTTTTTCTTAAAGTTTGATACTATCCAACTTTCATAGTTAGCCACGGACGGTGGGTTGTCCCCTTGGAATTTTTCTTTCTTGCTGGAATCTATCTATTCTGTGTAATCTGAAATATTCTTTTAAATGTCTGCCACTGAATCTCTACTGACCAACCCCTTGACCTAATTTGCCAGTTCACTTTTGCGAGCTCTGCTTTCATGCCCCCGTAATTGCCCTTATTTAACTTTAAAAATACTAATCTTGGATACACTCTTCTCTCCTTTAAACTGAATGTAAAATTCAACCTTTTTATGATCGCTGCTACCCAAGGCTTCTCCAGAGGTCATTGATCAATCCTATCTCATTGCACAATACCAAGTCTAGAATAGTCTGCTCTTATGTTGGCTCCAGAACGTGCTGTTCTAAGAAACTATCCCAAAAACATTCTATGAACTCATCTAGGCTACCTTTGCCCATCTGATTTTTCCAGTCTATATGTAGATTAAAATCCCCCATGATTATCGGCCATCAACTAATCTTCATCTTGACTACACTTCCTCACACCTAGCTGTTAGAACTCAATTCCATTCCCCCAGTACCTCCATTGCCTATGTTCTGACAATGCAACCTTCCATGCTAGCACCTGATGTGTTTTCCTTTTTCCTCAAATGAGGACTCTCCCAACCCCACAGTGGTTGACTGGGCCCCTAATGTGTCTGTTTCATTTTACGTACTTCTGTTCTTGCTCCTTCTCCTCCCTCCCTCAACCAAGATATGGTTCCCCTGTCTTCACTTTACACCCCATCAGCTTCTGTACTCAATAGATCATCTATCTTCACTTCTGCTACCTCCAGCATAACACCACCACCAAACATATCTTTCCCTTCTCTGTCAGCATCCAAAGGACCATTCCCTCCGTGAGATTCTGAACCACTCCTCATTCACCCCTAACACTCACTTCCTACAGTAGCTTTCTGTGCACGCAGAGGAGATGGTCAAGGGCTCAAATACCCCTTCCACGTGAAATAGTGATTTACTTGTACTTTTGTCAATGTAGTAGATTGTTTCCACTGCTCATGATGCAGTCTTCTTTATCTTGGGGTGACCAAATGCAGATTTGGAGGTGTACTACAAAGCAGTCACCATCGACACTGCAAGCGTGACCTTGAGCTTCCGGTTGCCTGTCATTTTAATTCCCCACCTTGTTCCCGCTCTGAATTTTCTGTCCTTGTCTCCTGCAGTGTTCCAATGGAGCTCAACTTAAGCTCCTAGAACAGCATCTTTCGATTGGCCATTTTACTGCCCTCCAGACTCAACATTGAGCTCAACGATTTCAGGTCATAACTTCTGCCCCTTTCTCTTTTCTTTTTCTTTGCTGATTTTGGATTTTTATTTTGCTTTTGGATGGCAGATGTTCATGATTTTTCCATTCACGCCTCCTCTAAACAAACCTTTTGTTTCTTTACTTGTCCTTTATTACTCCCTTTTCCCTTGCAACATGAACTCTTTTGTTATTTAATCTCTCCTGCCCTCGACCTTAAAAGGCTTTCTTTTTTGTTGTTTTTCGCACCCTTCCACTGGCTTAAAACGTATTACATCTCTAACTTCCCACTTCTGATGGAAGATCATCACCCTGAAATGTTAATTCTGCTTCTCTCCATTGATGCTCCCAGACCTGAGTATTTCCAATACCTTCTATTTTTATTTCAGATTCCCAGTAGGTTGTATCTTGCTCCCTCCACCACAACAGGGAAGCTCCTGACATTTGTCCACAGAACCACAACTGAGATTGGGAATCAAGTAGAGTGGAAAAGAAATCTGCAACTCCACAGTACACATCCTTGGTGTTGTCATTACTAATCAATAAAGAACACTAACAGGGTTCAACTTGTAACATTTACTACAGCATCAAGAAACATTTGTCAAGTGAAAATAGGCAATGAGGCTGAATATATTTTCAAAGAAACACCTCTTCACATATAAGTTAAGTCAATGCCACACTCCCATTCCCCAAATTATATAGTCAGTAAGTTGAGAAATTGTATTTCCATCAAAAATTGTGAATACTTCAATAATTTGAGGAAAAAATATATAATTGCCTTATAGGATAGTCATCTTTCTTGTCAATACATATAGTCTGCCCACGGCTGTACCACTCCCCATCATAAAATAATCTGCCATCTTCTGATCTGGCACTGTGAAGCTGTTTTTCTGTCTTGGTGGATGCTGAAGTTTAAATAAAAATAATGTAAATACAGTTTAATGGTAACAATAGAACACCAATAAATTATTAAAATCTTACATTTCTACTTACCATCTGCCTTTACTCTATGTGGTCCAAGTGTAGCCATTGCCTGAAACAAAATTCAGTATATTAAATTTTACTTGCTGCAAGATTTTAAGAGTCACAAATTTGTATAGAGAAACCCTCATTAGGTTGTTATCCATTTTATTTCATTAATTGCCACAGCCTAAATTAGTGCAGATATCATTTGCCTCATTTTGGAAAGTGATGGTGTTGTTGGGGGCGGGGGTTTGTGGGCAGTGAAATGATCGATGTATGCAAAATGAAAAGAAACTAATTGAGTATCTAATTGGAATGTAAAAGAATAGTTAAATTAATGACTTACCATAGTAATACGCAGCATGGCTGAGAAACAAAGATACATTCCCTGCAAAGGAATTGCTCCACGAGAACAAACCAAACTTGCAACAAAAGCTGCGTAGGATGCAAGATGCATGGTGGGTCCATCAAGCTGAGGGTTGAGAGTCTATGGTGATCAGCACAAGGTGAGGGATTTCTATAAAGCCCTGAAGACTATGTATAGTCTTCCCTCACGCAGCTACTCACTTGTTCTCAATGCTGATGGGGAATCTGTCCTGATGGGATAGGACTAGTTATCAAAGAGCAGCTGGGCTGAGCACTTTAGGTGTGTGCTTAACTGCCCATCCACCGTAAATGGGGTAGCTATAGGGAAGTTTCCAGGCTAACCCAGATGTGAAAAACTAGACAGCAAACCATCTGTTGTGGAGGTTGACAAATCCATCATACCCCTACCCTCAAGGAAAGCTCCAGGCTCAGATGCGATCCCAGGAGAAATTTATGAATCTAGGGGAGCCCAGGTAGCCATCAATTATATTGCTGTAGGTGGGATCAACAAACCATTGCTCAGGAATTCAAGAATGCTATGATTGTTCACTTGTTCAAAGGAAAAGGACAAAAATCTGTATATGACAACCACAGAGGAATCTCGCTGCTTGTGATAGCTGGTAAGATTCTAGCAAAAGTTCTGGTCAAAAGACTGGTAAGCCACATAACAGAACAAACTGCCAAAAAGTTAAAGTGGGTTCAGAAAAGACAGGGGCACTTGCGACATGATCTTAACCCTTTGGCAAATACAGGAGAAATGCTGCGAAAGACAGATGGGATGGAAACAGCCCATTGGATAGGACAGATGGAAAGACAGATGCCTTTGCTGACCTGACCAAAGCCTTTAACACAGTAAATACAGCGGCCTTGTGGAATGTCTTAGCCAAACTTGGATCTCCTGATAGAGCTATAAGTCTGATGCAACTGTTTCATGATGGAATGGTGGCCAGAGTCACTGACTGTGGTGAATACACTGACCCATTTGACGTAACAAGTGGTGTGAAGCAGGGATGTGTCATGGCCCCTGTGCTCTTGGTATATTCTTTGCTGCCATGCTTTCTGGGGCATTTAATGGAAGTGTTGATGGAATATACATCCAATTCAAAACAGATGACAACCTCATCAGCCTGAGATGACTGAAATCCTCAACTAAGGTATCAGAGATGGTACGGGATTTGCTGTTTGCCGATGACTGTGCCCTTGTGACACACTGTATGCATGGCCTTCAAAGATCATGGACTGCTTTTCAAAAGCAGCTGACAACTATTGGCTAACCATCAGCTTAAGAAAGACAGAGATACTCCACCAACCAAATCAAATTCTGACATATCCCACCCACTATTAATATCAATGACAAAACCATGAAGGTTGTAATTAACCCAGCTCAGAAGCACAATCTCCAGAAACATCTGCATTGACAGCGAGGTGGCAAATACAATTTGCCAGAGCAAGTTCAGCAGCTGCTTGTTTACGCAAGAGACTGAAGGAAATGAGGTATCAAACTTACGACAAAACTTGTTGTGTACAAAGTCGTGATAATACCTACCCCTTTTATATACTAGAGACACATGGACTACCTACTCCAGACATATTAAGCATTAGGCAGATTCCACCTGAGATGCATTCAGACCATCATGAACGTCAAATGGGAAGGTAAAGTGTCCAACACTGAGGTACTTCAAAGAACAGAACTGTCTGGAATTGAAGCACTCATCATTAGACCTCTGATCACATGGAAAGGACGTGTAGTATGATGACTGATGATAAAGTCCCTAAGGTGGTCATGTATTCACAACATAAATTGGGACGCCTCCAAGGTAGGTCAAGATTAAGGTTCAAGGGCTCCTCAGGAAATGTGGCAAATCCACACAGAACCGGGAAAACAATGTACAAGAAATAACTACCTTGGGAGCAATCTCGAGTAGTGGGGTTATTTTCTTCGAACAGCAAAGAATACGGGCAGCAAAGGACAAAAGGCAAGCTGGAAAGTTCGGGCAGTCCCAACAAAAATCAGACAATTTAACCTTGTCCGCACTGTGGAAAACCATGCACATTTGCAATCGAGCTTCATAGCCTCATTAGAATGCCCAGATGACTCTATGCACATAAGAAACGGCCATCTTGGCTAACAAAGAGAAGCTGGTGACATAGTAACATGAAGGAGAAAATTTTAACCCCATATGCATTAATAGTAAGTGCAAAAGAAACACTTACATTTACATAGAATCCTATTACACCTCTCAAAAGCGGTTCAAATTAAATGCATTCACTGTTATGTATGCAAATGGAACAGTCATTTTGCACATAGTAAGAGCCGATAAATAACAAGGAGATGAATGGCCAGGTAATCTGCTTATTGATGGTGTTACTTGAGGATGGAATGTTGATCAAGATACTGAGAGAATTTTCTGCTCTTCTTCAAATGGTACCATGGGATCTTTTACATTCACCCAAACAACACCTTGGTTTGACATCTCAGACAAAAGACACCACTTCCAACAATGCAACACTCTGACTGCATGAAAATCACAGAGCCTAGATTACAAGCCCAAACCATAGATTGAGGCATCATAGGCACAGATGCAAGTGAGATGACAGTGTTTATTTAAACGCAACTGTTTTACACTAGTGGAGTTATGCATGCTTCTAGTGGTGGTACTAGCTTCTTCAGATACTGGAATGCCCAGCCTGCGCAGCCCATTCCTCAAGCACACAAATGTAAGGAGAGGAGCGAGGGTACATTAGTAAGTAGGTTGGTTTTAATGTACCTCAGGATGCACAATAGGTGATGTGGCATTCCAACAATTCTAGTGCTTTAGCATGGCTCCAATACAAAACCACCTATTTAAGTAGAACTCAGATGATTAGTTCAGGGACACCAATTTAGGATTTGGCAATATTGGGCCAAATCTGCTGAGGAGTAGCAATCATTGTCTCTGCTCTGCTCCTATTTACTTAACTTGCACTGGAGTTCCACATTTCTCGCTATGGACTTCCGTGCTGGGCCTCCTCAGAAATGTCGAGGATACTTGCTCTTGCAGTCCTTCCTCATAATGCAAGAGCATCAGGGGAGCCAAACCACACCCACTTTTGATGGCACAAGCTGCAGTTTTCTGGTACGTTTACATGTCCCAAAGCCACTTTCAGAAGCTACAGAGAGAAGGCAACTGTGTAAGCTAAGTGGGCAAGGGGGGCAGGTGGGTGAGGGGCCAGGGTGGCAGGTGAGTGGGTGAGGGAGTACAGTGGGTCAGATGGGGGTTAGGGGTATACAGGGGGTTGGGAAGCAGTCGGCAGGGGTTGGGATGTAGCCTGGTCAGGCATCAATAGTATAGTTACCCATAGTTAGAACTGGTTTTGATCCTTCTAACTTCAGAAACTATTCTGGTAAGTAAGTCGGAACCATCTGAAGTCCCTGACTCTAACTCAGTTTCAGAGGGTTCCAGGTGCAGGGCAATTGCCCATCGGGAGTCCAAACTTTCCGGGCAAATCCCACATGGTCAGTACATGGGGACTTCTAAAGGGTCCTCAGCGCATCTTGGGGGGGGGGTATCTCTGGGGAATGACCATCTGGAGATCAGAAGTTCTGGGCCATTATCTTATGCATATAATTCCACATTTAACCTGACACTGGAAAGAATGGCAGCATAAAACACTGACAGTAAACAAGTTGCTCTACTGGGAGGATGCTGTCCTTCTGTACAAGTATTTTAAATTCAACTTGAAAAGGATGCAGTCTGTTAGCAGATGTAGAGAATCATTGGCAGCTAAATCTTGCATGCCAGATTGCTGAAATGCAGCAAATGGAAATACATGAGGGTAAAGTCAATTTTTTTTTTTTACTTAAATTGGTCAATGTCGCACTCAAGAACAGTTTTCAGTTAATAAACCAAAATGTCCCTAAAATTTAACCCTTAAGTTTAACGTTCTAACAGCATAACAGTTTCTTCTACTAATCAACCTAAATGATCAAAATCAACCATATAAGTATTGTGCTATGCTCATATTGGCTACCATCAGAGAAAAAAAACTTTTACTTTGATTGATTTAAGCGTTAAAACCAGTTGACACACCAGTTTGAATAAATGAGGCGAGGTACATCATTACCTTTAGAGATGGGGTGGGGGGACTGACAAAATGCGTTATATTACATGCCTGTCCTGAACAGATCCTAAAATCCATGTTTTTCCCAAATTAGCCAACAAAATCAATCTTGAAAATCACTGCTAGCTTGCTGAAAACTGGGGTTGGCCTTGTGTTGTTTGTCATGCTGGCAAGAAAACAGTAAATCAAAAACAGAATATAGGTCGTTATTTTAGCACATAATTCAGGTATTATGATGTTCTGGGGGCTCCTGTTATTAAACATATCTTTGGCTTCCATTTTCAGATTATTCTTACTGGTAAGCCTTAGTTCCTGACATCCCAGAGCGTTGTTCAGGTATCAAGGTAAAATTCATAGTGTATCCAGGAAACAAACACAACTCTAGTTACTTCCAGTCACTAGTTTTATCATTCAATCTCATTTGTCTTTCTTGTCTTTGAGTGGCAGCAGAATGACAGTGAGGTTCCAACTGCCAAGCAAATTTATTAAACAATAAGTAAAAAGTAGCAATGACACAACATACATAAAGCAGCAAAATATTGTAAATGCTGGAAATCTAAAATAATAAGATAATGCTGGAAACACTCAGCGTGTCAGGCTTTCTTGCCTCTGTACTTGCTTAAAAGCTGTTAATCTCCAACATCTTCCAGGCTGATCTAAGGTCAACTACAAAAAAAGCTAACTCTCAATATCTGTCTAGAAACCCTTGAGAGCGTTCCAGCATTTTCTGCTTTTATATATATTACAATATGTACTAAGTTTTGCTAACTCAAGTAGTAAAAAATAGTTTGCAGTAATTATGCTAAATTACGATTTTTAAGCTGTTCTCTTTTTCGCTCTAGAAGGTATCTGACCAACTCTGAAGGCTCTGCAGAGACCGGATTTGAAAAAGACAGGCTTATGCATAAATTCAACTTTTTATTGAGGGTAAGTACTCAAATTCAAAAAATGCTGCCAATCAAAAACATATTTGAATAGATTGTGCAAATGTTTGTATTTGAATTGAATAGGTTGACTTTTTTTATTCTTTGATGGGATGTGAATGTTGTTGGCAAGGTCAGCATTTATTGCTCATCCCTAATTGCCCTTGAGAAGGTGGCGGTGAGCTGTCTTCCTGAATTGCTGCAGTGTATTGAGCGTCTGGGCATCTGCCTGACAATAACCACTGATAAAGTAACAGTTGTATTAATAAGCTTGAATATTCTTCTGTGACTGAAGCTGGTTTCCAGCCCCTTTATGTATTATGAAAAAGTTAAAAGAAACTCAAAGTTAAATCATAATCACAAATATTTAATTTTTATGAGTTTAAGTATTTCATGGTTATGACATCATAATTAAGGATAATTCAGGGTGGGGGAAATTCTTAATGATGTCACATTAAAAAAATGTTTAGTTATTGAAATGTGGTATAAAGAGTCATAGGATATGATGCACACCCTTGTTACTTTATTGCTGTTGGTCATTTGAAACCTCTCTGTAAAAACTATTGGTGAGATACAAAGCATAAACTAGTTTCTCTACACATGATAAAGAAAACTCAATATATCATTCCAAGACACTAGCTCAACTTGCTTTGAGAAGATATTAATAAACTACACAAGCATTATTGGCATGAATAATTGCCTTGAAACACGCACCTACGTGAAGCGTTAGCATTATTTTCAACTGAACAAAAATATGAATTTAAATAAGTAACACGTGCATATTTTAGATGTCACTTTGGTACTATAATTCCACATTTCTAGAAATGTTACTTCTACTTTCATATAGAACAATCCTGTAGAGCACTACATGTGACATTCTATAATGGCAATATTTTGTCCAAAATGCTTTCGCAAAGAAAATTTATTCCAATGAAATAAATTAGATTTTGCTTTGGAAAAGCAACATTTGGAGAATACAATGATAGGTTCCTCAAAATAACATGGTTTTAAAAAATGCAGAATTGTGTTGCTCGAGCGCCATAATAATCAGACAGAGGCCAGTACTTTCCAACTACAAAATATGTTATATGTTAGGGGCACAACATATGAAGAAACATACTTTTCTAATTGTTGTCCAATCTTCAAGTATATCAAGATCTTGTAACATGTAAACTACATAAGGACGTATGCTGGTTAAGGAAATTCCCAGAATCTGAATATTAACTCAGTTTTCTCTAAAATCAGAATATATAATTAAAAAAATCAACAAGCACAGAATGCGTAAAAATAAGGCACATTGTGTCCTATTATTTACAAGGTAACATACAGAGTGATCACATTATAAAAATATTAAAACACATACTAATTTACAAAGCGCATTTCTAATACTGCAAAGAATTCTCATTATACATTAAAACACACACTAAATATATGAATTAATTTTAATAGAAGCCCAGTCGGTATAACAGCCAATAGAAATTTTTTTGCATCTGTTTACCGGTTGACTTTTCTGAAGCACTTGCTTTGTTGTGAAGATGAACTAAAAAAAGGATATCAGAGACAACTACTGGCTTTTTCTTTTTGTCTGGGCTAAATGGATCTTTCCTCTTATTTTTTCTGGACTGTAGCTCATCATTCCATAGCTCTGAAAGATACAGGTTACAATTTATGACTGCAAATAGTGTACTTAAACTTGAGAATGATCACTCATTTTTAAAATTTAAATTATCAGTAGTTTTACTTCACATTTGTCAGATTAACAAGAAGCAGAAACATCATTGTAGAACTGCCAAGTTCCTTTACCTATTTTATTTCTTTTAACATAATGAATTTTAAAAGTTTACAATACTGTAGTACAACAATGAAGTGCTAACCTTCAAATCATTTATTAAGTATACTTAGTTTGAACCAACAAGCTGACATACCCGATGTGATGTCAATGCTGTGCCGGTCTTCTTCAAGGCGCCGGATTCTCTCCTCCAGTTCACTTTGTAGAGTATCATACAGAAGCAGCTTCTCACTCTAGCAAGCAGCAGAATATAGGTTAATTATATGGAATGATTTTATATTGCATATAACTACTTCTTTTTCTTAATTTATTCATTCTCAGGATGTGAGCACCATTGTCAAGGCTGGCATTTACTGTAACATTCATTGGGATGGTGGCAGTCGTTTTTCTTCTTGATCTACGGCATTCTGCGTTGTGACAGTGTTCAATAATGTTGCTAGGTTGTTAGTTGCAGGATTTTGACCCTGCAATATTAAAGAAAGAGTAATATATGTCTCAGTTAGGATGATGTGTGGCTTGGAGGTCATGGAGTTCCAATGCACCTACTGCACTCATCCTTCAAGGTGGTGCAAATCAAGGATTTTGTAAGTGCTACCAAAGAAGTCCTGGCGAGATGGTGCAGTGCATCTTTTAGACGGTTCACAAAGCAGCCATGGTATGCTGATGGTGGAGGGATGGGACATTTAAGCCATTGGATGGTTTGTCAATCAAGTGGACTGCTTTGTTCTGGATAGTATGAAGCCTTGCGAGTGCCTTTGGAGCAGCAACCATCCAGGCAGGTGGAAAGAATTTTATCATACTCCTGATGTGCTTTGTAGGTGGTAGAGAGATGTTATGGAGTCAGGAGGTGAGTCACTCTCTTCAGTATAATCATCGCTCCAGCCTGCCCTAATAGCTGCAACATTTATGTAGCTGGCCAGTTTAGTTTCTGGGCAATGGTGATCCCAGGGAGATTGATGGTGGGTGAACTCGTGTGATGGTACTGACAATGAATGTCAACGGAATATGGTTATGCACTCTCTTGTTGCGATGATTCTCTGACACTCGTGTGGCCTGAATGATACTTGCTACTTATCAGTACAAACTTGGAGGTTGCCCAGATGTTCCTGCATACAGCTTAGACTGCCGAGTTCAGTGAAAAGCCTCACTTTTGAAGTTGTGAATGAGGGAAGATCATTAATAAAGCAGTCGACGATAGTTGGGTCCTGAGAAACTTGTATAACAATATCCTGGGGCCAAGATAATTGTCCTCCAACAACTATAACCATTCAGATATGACTCCAGCCACTTGAGAATTTACTGTTGAACCCCACAGACTTCAGGTTTACTCGGCCAATGCCCCACACAGGCAAATACTGCCTTGATATCAAGGACAGTTGCCTTGATGTAAAGGACAGTCACTCTCATCTCACAGCTAGAAATCAGCTAAAGTCCATATTTGGACTAAAGCTGTAAATGGGGTTTGCCATCAGGTTTTTGGCAGTGCCCAGATTAAGCATTGGTGAGCAAGTGCTACTTGATAGCACCTCTGACTACTCCTTCCATCACTTTGCTGATGATTGGGAGTAGGCCAAGTGGTGGCAACTGGTTGGTTTACAGGTGTCCTGTAGGTTATACAAAAGCAATTTTCCACATTAATCTGATAAAAGCCATTCTTGCAGCTTGTCTGAAACAGCTTAGCTAAGAACTAAGGACTGGAGCACAGGTTTTCTGCACTACATTCAGGACACTGACAGGGCTTGTAGTCTTTGTTGTGTCCAGTGCACTTGGCCATTGCTTGATGCCAAGTAGGATGAAGGAAATTAATTGAAGCCTGGCACCTGTGACAGTGGACAAACCAGAAGCAGATCTACTTAACACTTCTGGCTGAAACTCTTTCGAGTTATCAACAGTCACAGATTGCAACTCTTTCGAGTACAATCACAGTTCTTGGTTTTCCGGGAGTGGGACATGAACCCACAACCCTCTGATTCAAAGGCGAGGGTGCTATGAACTGAGCCACAGCTGACACCTCCACTTCTGGCTGAAGGTGGTTACAACCATTTCTGCCTTGTCTTTTGCACTCACAAGCTGGGCTCCACCAGCAATAAGGATGGGCATATCCACGGAGCCGCCTCCTCCTCCAGTTAGTTGCTGAATTGTCCACTACTATTCAAGATTGGATGTGGCAGGATTGCAGAGCTTTGACCTGATCTGTTAATGTGGAATTGCTAAACTCTGTCCCTAGCATGCAGCTTCCACTATTTAGTATATATTTAGTCTTGTTGAAAAAAAGAGACATATTGTCGAAGCTTTTCGTCCTGCACTTCATCAGGACAGATTTGCAAAAATATCAAGTCTCATAGGGGAAAACAATTTATACTGAGGGTGCTGATTAGTTGGCAAGTGGAGTGATTGGTAGAGGCATTGCCATAGAGAATGCATCAGGGAACAGCTAACTGCCAAGCTATTGTTTTTTAAAAAAAGCATCAAAGTTATCCTGCGGGATAATAGCTACTCTGATCAAATCATTGCTCACTGTATATCATACAAACTTACGAATGGGCCTAAGGCCACCCTGAAAAGTGCCCAGTCTAACTCAGATCACCCTGAAAGGATAAGGTATCTCAAGCTTTTGACCAACAGGCGAAGCTAGGCATTTCACGCTGCTCCTTTGCAGTAGCAACACGAGTGGTATTCTCCACTAACAAGTGCGGCCGTCAAGCCAAAAAGGCATTCTGGCCACCGCACAAATGAGTAATGTGGTATATGAATTTTATTACCAGTGTGATGCCAGGTATGTAGGCTGTGTGTCTCATCGACTGATGGCGCATATCAAACAGCATGTCTCTTTGGCTGTTCGCAATAGGCTGACCATACTCAACCAGTCTATGCTTGCAAAATTCAGAATATAGTGTCCAACATTAGATGCGATTCCACGATTGGACAACACTTGCTAAACAATCTTGATTGTGCTCAGACTTATACTGACAGGCAATTTAAGATTATCAATCAGGCTTGCAGGGTGGCTCACTTACATGTGCTAGAAGATACATATATTCATAAATTGGGCCCTGTTCTTTGCAAACAGGAAAAACATGTCCATGCATTGCGCCTTTTTCAACTGAACAAAAGCTTGGGGGACAGCCATTCCCTGGTTCATTCCTCATGGTAATGCCTTGATCATTCTGAGTTGACCTGCCTGGTTTGCATTTCAACAAAAGTTTGGCAGTTAACTGTTCCTTGGTGCATTCGTCATGTCAACGCCTCGACCAGAGTCCACTTGCCAGCCAATCAGCAACCTATTCTCATGCAGTATAAATTCTTGTTTCCAATGAGATTTGGTATTCTTGCAAATCTGTCCTGATGAGTGCAAGTTAAAAAGCTTTGACAGCAATACTCAAGTTCTGTACTACCATGCGGCTATATATTTAGTCCTGTGTTGCAGCTTCATCAGGTCGACACCTCATTTTCAGGAAGGCCTGGTACTACTCACAGCATGTTCATTCATACAACACTCATTGAACCAGAGGAAGATTGAGGAATATGCCAAGCCATGAATTTACAGATTGTCGTGGTATATAATTTGCCTGCAGCTGATGGCCCGCAGAGCCTCATAGATTCTTAGTTTTGAGCTCTTAGATCTTTCTTTAACTATTCTGTTCAGCACAGCAGTAGTGACACATGACACGATGAAGGGTGCCCTTAGTATGAAGCCAAGGTTTGGTCTAGATAAGGACCTGCTGTAGTCACTCCATCAATGTTGTCAAAAATGCCTGTATTTGCGACAAGGTATAGCAGTGTCATGGTTATGTTACGGACTAGTAATCTGGAAAACATGAGCTCAAATTCACCCATGGCAGTTTGAAAATTTGAATTCAATTAAATAAAATCTGCATCAGTCAAAGTGTCTAAGAAGCTGCCATATTGTCATAAAAGTCCAACTGGTTCACGAATGTCCTTCAGCCTAAGAGGCCTATAGTCAATACCCAGTCTGTGACTCCAGCTCCACACCAACGTGGTTGACACTTGGTTGCCCTCTAGAACTCAAACCACGAGAAAGGAACAAAAGAAAAAAATAAAAGAACATACAGCTGTACCTAAGCATCAAATCAGGAAATGAGAAAGGCACACCCAGCCTAGATAACCTGCAAAACAACTTCTCACAAATATCTATTGGAAGTTATCTCACAGACTAGTTAAGTAAAAGCCTGACATAGTCACAATTACAGAGCCATAGTCATCAGCCGATGTTCCATACTCCAGCCCCACTGGCAGGACAGATCCAACTAGATGAGGAGACAGCTTGATACAATTAGAGGAAGTAGCCCATGGTGTCCTCAGCATTGAGATTGAACCCAATAGTTTCAGGTCAAATATGGGTATGGAAACATTGTTGATTCCACCAGCCTCCCTCAGCTGATGAAGTAGTACTCCTTCATCTTAAACATCACTTGGGGGAAGCACTGATGGTAGCATGGGCATGGAATATACTCTGGGTGGGGACTTCAATGTCCATTGCTCAGTAACTATTGCTTACCTCCCAGTGTTGGAATGCAGCCTGCACTTCGCACTCAAATTGGTTCTTTACAGTTTTTAAACAGAGCTCTCTATAGATACCTGTAATTAGAAAATCACCTGTTCAGATGGAAAGTTAATGAGTTGATTCATATCCATATATTTTGGCTAATAAATTAACATATATATTAGGTTCCCTGCCAGATCAAGTGCAACTCCCCACTCCCTCATAATTAATCTGACAGCTACATTGATGTTGTTAAATGTTGCATATCAAATTGGCTTAAAAAACATTATGATAGTGCTGACATCTCCTGCTTCTCCAGACTTGCAAAATGTGTACTTAAAAAGGAATCTTTTGTTGCTTTGAATAAGAGCTATAATAAAGTAATGCAGGGAGGCTGATTCAAAAATGGACACTAAGAAGCAATTTCAATTTGCTTGAAATTCATGTTATAAATAACTGTGGTGAATCCAGAGTTGCGGCAACACCAGGAAGTTTTTTTAAAAAAACAGAACAGGCTAAGATATCACCATGGACATCCAATCCCCCACACCTCCCAACCCCCACCAGGATGGGCTGAGCGCTCTCCGCTTTTTCCTCAAACGGAGGACCAACCAGTCCCCATCCATCACCACCTTCCTCTGCCTGGTTGAACTGCTTTCACATTGAACAAACTTCTCCTTCAACTCCACTCATTTCCTCCAAATAAAGGGTGTCACTATAGGTAACCACATGGGTACTAGCTATGCCTACCTTTTGTGGGTTATGTGGAACATTCCTCATCTAGTCCTACTCAGGTCCCCTCTCTCATCTCTATTCCCAGTATGTTGACGTCTATCTTAGTGCTGCTTCCTAATCTCACCATGAACGGCAAAGTCTTATTGACTTCATTTCCAATTTCCATCCTTCTCTTACCTTAACCTGATCCACCTCTGACTCGTCCCTTTCCTTCCTCAACTTCTATCTCCATTTCTGGAGTTGAATGACAACTAATATTCACTACAAGTCCACAGCCTCCCACAGCTATCTTGACTACACTTTCTCACTTACTCGGATTTTACTTCAGTTTCTCCGTCTCTGTCGCATCTGTTCAGACGATGCAACTTTCCACACCAGTGCTTCCGATGTGTCTTTGTTTTTTGTCAACTGAGGATTCCCCCGCAGTGTGGTTAACAGGGCCCTCCAAGTCCGATCTATTTTCTTTCGCACTTCTGCTCTCACCCCTTCCCCTCCCTCCCAGAATCATGACAGCATTCCCTTGTCCTTGCCTTCCACCCCACCAGCCCCAAGATTCAATGACTCATCTTCCACCACCTTCAGCATGATGTGACCACCAAACACATCTGCCCCTCCCCTTTCAGCACTCCGCAAGGAACATACCATCTTAGACAACCTGGCATACTCCTCAGTCACCTCAACTACTCCCTCCATTTCCTATGGCATCTTTCCATGCAAGCATAGGAGATGTAACACTTGTCGTATTTATTTCCTCCATTCTCACCATCCAAAGCTCCAAACACTCCTAAATGAAACAGTGATTTACTTGTTTTTGTTTCAATTTAGTATCCTGTTTTTGCTGCTCACATGTGGTCTCCTCTGCATTAAGGAGGTCAAACAGACTGGTTTGTTTGCGGAACACCTCTGTTTAATCCATGTGACCCCATGCTTCCCATCGCTTGTCATTCTAATTCTCCCCCTTGCTCCCACTCTGACCTTTCTGTTCTTGGCCTATTACTGTGTCACAATGAAGCTCAACGCAAACTCGAAGACCAGCAACTTATCTTTTGACTTGGTACTTCTACAACTTTCTAGACTCAATTCTGAGTTTAACAATTTTAGACCACAACCTCGGCCTCCATCTTGTTCTATATGTTTTTCTAGCTGGTTCAGTTTTGTCTAGTTTCTTTCTTTATCTCTTCATGTTGCATTCAGGTGGCTGCTATGCAATCATTCACGTCTCATCCGGACACATCTTGTGTTTCTTTACTGTATCCATGACCACTTTTTGGCTTTTGCACCAAGAAATATTTTTGACATTTAATCTCTCCTGCCGCCCCCACCCCATCACAGATCTTCCCTTTTGTTCTTCCCAAGCCCCCCTCCACCAGTTCAAAACCTATTACATTTCTATCTTCCTTCGTTTCTGAAGGTCATCTCAACCTGAAACATTAACTCTCTTTCCGCAGATGCTGCCTGAGTACTTCAAGCATTTTTTGTTTTATTTCAGATTTCCAGTATCCACAGTATTTTGCTTTTGTACCAGGATATTATGTAATTGCAGACCTTTGAAAATTCTGTATCTAATCATTAAAAATCATAGGTTATGACCATTTCAGGATCAGCCACCATCTACTAAACATGGCATCAAAACACCATTGCACATTAAAAACGTAAGCTGAAACTTAATTTTACCTGCAACCTTTGTTCGAATTTGCATATTCTCTTGTAGAGCTGCTAAAGGTTCCAAATATTCAGGAGCCTTTCCTGCTATAACTTCCTCAAGTTTTGCTTCCACTTGACTTAATCTTTCCCTGTATAACCTGAAAATATAACTGTTTGGTTAAATCACTCACCTGGAAATGGTTTCAGTCAAATCAAATATAAACTGTGGCTTGGCAAATCTGGTATAGAATTTCCACATAGTGAAATCTAGCAGCACTAAATGAGGGTTGTCAAAGATAGTTGTGCCTTTTATTACATTAAATGGATCAGATTTGCATTTGCATCTAGGTGTTTTGTATTTAGTATGCAACTGGGTTTGGAACTTCATTAACAGGCTGAAGTTAAAGACCCAGCCACAGTTCAGCCATCAGCAGGATACAGCACAACACTAGCTGGAGATTTGCGAGAGGTGATCAAAAATCACAAGTGGTCTGGACAGAGTAGATAGGGAGAAACCATTCCCTTTGGCAGAAGGGTCGAGAACCAGGGAAACCGATTTAAGTTGAATGGCAAAAGAACTAACGGTGACATGAGGAAAAACTTTTAAAAAAAAAATTCAACAAACCAATGATCTGGAATGTACTGGTGTGGAGGCAGATTCAAGGATGGCTTTCAGAAGAGAATTGAATAATTATGGAAAGAGAAAAAAATTGTAGGGCTACGGGGAAAATGCAGGGAGTGGGGCTTTTGAGTTGCTCTTGCAGAGAGCTGGCATGGGCATGACAGGTCAAGTCCTTCTGTGTTGCAACCATTCTGTGTTTTGTACCTTTTACCTCATTTCAGATACAATAAAAAGTGGATATAAAGAACACGAAAGGGTGCATGACTAATTACCCTTTTTTTAGCTAACCAAACACATAATTGCTAGTCAAACCATAAAGCTCCATATCAGTGATTATTATAGTAACATTTTGTTATGATCTCAGACCTGACCCCCAAATTTTTGTTATGATCCGGTTAGGGACCTGTAACTTATTAAAAAATTAAAGTAGACAAAATTTGAAATCCCAATTATTTAGGAGGATGAAACCACAAGATGCCATTGTTTTAAACGAAAAGAAATTTTACCATACAAAAATCAACAGAGCAAACAGTTAATACTTTATCTTATACTCTAACATACAGAATTAATGAGGTAAACACGAATTAACAGGCAAACTGCGTTGAACACACTACAAACTGCACATTAAGTGGCAGGCACCACCAAGACAGGTTCCCAAAATTTCTCAGCAACCTACCCAGATGACAATCATCACAGAGTCTGCCCCTTGAACTGATCTGTGACCTTTTTAAATCTCCCGACAGGGTTCCGCCCCTGCTCCTAGACAGGGTCTGATGTATCCAAGGCGAGTACATTATGTACCTTAAATGTTTCAATCTCCAGTCAACCAGAGGTCACCCCCACCCCCACAGGTGCTAACTTATAAAGACAAGGGCAAAAGATACAAAAAATGTTGATTGTTGTCAATTATCAACTGGTGATGATTCTCCTTGGTGGTAAGATGGCAAAAGGTAGAAAGACAGCATAAGAGGGGCTTCTATGAATTCATCATTATATGCCTCAAGAAAAAAAAAAGTAATACAGATGCAGTAATTAAAATATGTGATCAAAACAAATCTGCGGCAATTCAAGGTTGTCTTCTTGACTGATTGCCAGTCTGACTTATTGATAGGGCCCGGAGTAGTAGACTTATCACATAGGTCTGATATTCCTCTTGTTTTGCTGCAAATAATTATATAAAACCTAAGCTCAGATGGTTCTAGCTAGAAAAGCAGGGATAAGCTTTCAATACTCTGGTGGTAATCTACAATTTTAGCTGGTTAAACTTCAGCAGTGCTGCCATATGCATTTGGCTTCTACTTCTCATACATCTGGGATAAGGTAAGTGAGACATGACCCTGAGAGGATAGTGCATGCTTCAGATCAGTCCAATTGAAATTCTATTTGTCATGAGAATGATATGAATTCAAAGGCAGCCTATTTTATTGCATCCTCCCATTATACTGTCTCTCCTGTCTTCCCATTACAACACCTTGTGGTTCCATAAATTAGTTAAAATCCTAAATTCAACTATCCTTCCTCACAATCGGTTTCAATTTTCCTCCTGAAGGCAGACTAGTGCTGGGGTATGTTTCTATAGGTGCCAATAGTTTTCTGGTATTTCTTCCAAGCAGCCACTCAACGTGTTCAACATTCTACATGAGAGTCTAGGCAGCCAGCACCAGAAAGCTGTTTAGGCACAGCAGAGCAGTCTCATCCTGTTTTTACCTGGCTTGAATATTCATGCACTTCGAGAAAGGATCACTGAAGATCATGAAGGATAGAATGCTGATGGGCTACAGGGCTAAGAAATGCTTCCCAAGATCATCCAAGGCTTAAGCCTGTGCTTTGCTGTCGTGCTCAAGTTCGTAATCTTAGTTCACCAAGTGCTACTTAAACTGTTTGAATTAAACTATACTTGATAAGTGAAGATTGCAAGTCTTTATCAACTAACTAGTGAAGTCGTGTTATATGTTTCCCTTCATGCAAGGTGCTTAAAATGTTAGACATCTTGGAATAATTTTACCTATTTCAGAGGCTGGATTTATTCTGCATTCCTGAGAACTTGAGAAATGACTTTTTCGAGAGGGCTATGTAATCTTCTAAATTATACTGCTATTTTTGTGTTGATGGTCATCCAAAAGTGGCAAGTTATCAGGGAGCAATTGTACTGCTGCTGGTTTTGACAAAATATTGGCAAACCAGTGACAGAGGTTTTCTAGAATCCTACCCAAGTTGCATCAGAAAAAAAATAATAAATTGTGCACTTCAGTGACATTTAATCAAAAATAGGAAATGTTCAGTTTCCAAAGCACAGTGCAAGCTGGGATCCTGAGAAACCTTGGCGCTCATAATTTTGTTCCAAAGTGTCAGCAGAAAGACGCAAAATAAGGCTTGAGAGACTCATATCTTCAGGTAGTGATGAGGATCTGTCAGGAATTTTATGTTAGAAGTTTGAAAATCATGAAAACTTTGACATAAGCTATTAAGCGCATGAAGCAAGTGAGGCAGCTAAGACCAACTCTGGAAGCAAAGAACAGTTTCTGACTTTCCAAAAGTGGCAGTTCTCCGATAGTTGAGAATTTGCATTTTTAAAAACAACTATGACATGGGCTAAATATAAATATGAAAAAGGATAAAAATTTTCCAAGCACCAAAAGAAGAAAAAAATCTGCAAGAACCAAAAAGGTTTTTTACACAAGAATACCATTTTGGGACAACATTTTTGGAAGATTACTTTAATTGTGAGCAGCTGGTGGTAGGACAACTTAAATTCATATATATATATATATGAATATATATAAATTCATATAGCACCTTAACATAATTAAAGGTTCTAAGATGCTTCAATTGTCTGTTATAAAGCAACATTAAGACACTAGGCCACATAAGGGGATTTTAGAGCAGATAACAAATGCTGGTCAAAGAGCTATTTTTAATGAATGTCTTAAAGGAAGAAAAAGAGGTAGAGAACCTGAGAGATTTAGGGTTTTTTTTATTCTTTCATAGGGTGTGGGCATCACTGGTTAGGCCAGCATTTATTGCCCTTCCCTAACTGCCCTTGAGAAGGTGGTGGTGTGCTGCCTTCTTGAACCGTTGCACTCCATGCGATGCAGGTATATATACCAAGCAGTTATAAAGATGTGTATACAAACACTAGAATAGTTAGAAATGTTCTGGAAATTTAATATCACAGTTCTATTTTTAAATGAGGCAATAAACAGACTTTAACCAAACATGCAGCAAGTTATTGACTCATTTCTTTTTCTGTATCAAATTTTGATATGAAACGTTTACAAAACACTTATATCAGCAACTCACATTAAATGATGGCAAAGGAGACTTCCTGATGCTCGAGACCTCACACCCTTAATTTTAGACAATAACTTGAATTTATATAGCACCTCACAGGAGGTGCTGGTTTTTGCACACACACACACACCTTCTATAAAGGTGTCATTCCTTGTTCTTAGACAGCATGCTGCAAAATAAGGGCCAAATAAAAAATAAATAGTTTGGGGATTTGCTTGGCTCCTTTCGTTACTTTAGAAGCATGAACTATTACAACAGAAGGTCTGAACAAAATAAATGTTCAAAACAATTGAGTTGTCCAATGGTTTTAGCACAGAATGAAACTAAATAATACACTAAAGTCGACATGTTTTCAATTGCAAAACAAAGTAAAAAAAAGATAGAAAACCACAATCAGACTTACTGTTCTTTTAGATCTGTAAACTGTTTCTCAAGATTGGACATTTCATCTAAACACTCCGTTCTTCTCCTTTCACAGTCTTCATCATCCATTTCTGTAAGACATTACTGTTACTCCCTGAGAATCAGACGAGGGAAACTGGCTGGTCAAGAGACTAAATACAAGCTTTGTACTTATTGAGCCTGGATTCAAATCAAGTGTATGGTCATGGTCCTCTGTCTGTGTCTAGTTTTAGAGCGAAATAGATAAGGATAATTTAACTCCAGTGCTTATTGGAAGCAGGTGGGGAGGGCTGCGGAAAGGGGTGGGTGGCAGGCTGTGCGTGGGGGAAGGCGGGGTGGCGGTGGGGGGGGAAAGGAGGGAAGGGGTGGGGGGTGGAAGGCGGGGGAGGCGGAACGAGGGGCGGGCGGGCGCGGGCGGACGAGGGGGCGGGCGGGCGGGCCGGGACGAGGGGCGCGGGGCGGGCGGGCGGCGGAACGAGGGGGGCGGGCGAGCGAACCGAGGGGGGTGGCGGGCGAGCGGAACGAGGGGGGGGGCGGGCGAGCGGAACGAGGGGGGCGGGCGAGCGGAACGAGGGGGGCGGGCGAGCGGAACGAGGGGGGCGGGCGAGCGGAACGAGGGGGGCGGGCGAGCGGAACGAGGGGGGCGGGCGAGCGAAACGAGGGGGCGGGCGGGCGAGCGGAACGAGGGGGGCGGGCGGGGGATGGAGGGGAGGGAGAGGGTGTAGGTGTTGGGTTGGCGGGCGAGCGGAACGGGGAGGGGGCGAGGGGGAGGAGGAGGGGGAACAGGGACGGGGACGGGGGACGAGGGGAACGAGGGGGACGAGGGACACGAGGGACGAGGGACGAGGGGGACGAGGCGGACAGGGACGAGGGGGGAGGGGGACAGGGACGAGGGGGGAGGGGGACAGGGACGAGGGGGGAGGGGGACAGGGACGAGGGGGGAGGGGGACAGGGACGAGGGGGGAGGGGGACAGGGACGAGGGGGGAGGGGGACAGGGACGAGGGGGGAGGGGGACAGGGACGAGGGGGGAGGGGGACAGGGACGAGGGGGGAGGGGGACAGGGACGAGGGGGGAGGGGGACAGGGACGAGGGGGGAGGGGGACAGGGACGAGGGGGGAGGGGGACAGGGACGAGGGGGGAGGGGGACAGGGACGAGGGGGGAGGGGGACAGGGACGAGGGGGGAGGGGGACAGGGACGAGGGGGGAGGGGGACAGGGACGAGGGGGGAGGGGGACAGTTACGAGGGGGGAGGGGGACAGGGACGAGGGGGGAGGGGGACAGGGACGAGGGGGGAGGGGGACAGGGACGAGGGGGGAGGGGGACAGGGACGAGGGGGGAGGGGGACGGGGGACGAGGGGGGAGGGGGACGGGGGACGAGGGGGGAGGGGGACGGGGGACGAGGGGGGAGGGGGACGGGGGACGAGGGGGACGGGGGACGAGGGGAACGGGGGACGAGGGGGGAGGGGGACGAGGGACGAGGGGGGAGGGGGACAGGGACGAGGGGGACGGGGGACGAGGGGGACGGGGGACGAGGGGGACAGGGACGAGGGGGGAGGGGGACAGGGACGAGGGGGGAGGGGGACAGGGACGAGGGGGGAGGGGGACAGGGACGAGGGGGGAGGGGGACAGGGACGAGGGGGGAGGGGGACAGGGACGAGGGGGGAGGGGGACAGGGACGAGGGGGGAGGGGGACAGGGACGAGGGGGGAGGGGGACAGGGACGAGGGGGGAGGGGGACAGGGACGAGGGGGGAGGGGGACAGGGACGAGGGGGGAGGGGGACAGGGACGAGGGGGGAGGGGGACAGGGACGAGGGGGGAGGGGGACAGGGACGAGGGGGGAGGGGGACAGGGACGAGGGGGGAGGGGGACAGGGACGAGGGGGGAGGGGGACAGGGACGAGGGGGGAGGGGGACAGGGACGAGGGGGGAGGGGGACAGGGACGAGGGGGGAGGGGGGCAGGGACGAGGGGGGAGGGGGGCAGGGACGAGGGGGGAGGGGGGCAGGGACGAGGGGGGAGGGGGGCAGGGACGAGGGGGGAGGGGGGCAGGGACGAGGGGGGAGGGGGGCAGGGACGAGGGGGGAGGGGGGCAGGGACGAGGGGGGAGGGGGGCAGGGACGAGGGGGGAGGGGGGCAGGGACGAGGGGGGAGGGGGGCAGGGACGAGGGGGGAGGGGGGCAGGGACGAGGGGGGAGGGGGGCAGGGACGAGGGGGGAGGGGGGCAGGGACGAGGGGGGAGGGGGGCAGGGACGAGGGGGGAGGGGGGCAGGGACGAGGGGGGAGGGGGGCAGGGACGAGGGGGGAGGGGGGCAGGGACGAGGGGGGAGGGGGGCAGGGACGAGGGGGGAGGGGGGCAGGGACGAGGGGGGAGGGGGGCAGGGACGAGGGGGGAGGGGGGCAGGGACGAGGGGGGAGGGGGGCAGGGACGAGGGGGGAGGGGGGCAGGGACGAGGGGGGAGGGGGGCAGGGACGAGGGGGGAGGGGGGCAGGGACGAGGGGGGAGGGGGACAGGGACGAGGGGGGAGGGGGACAGGGACGAGGGGGGAGGGGGACAGGGACGAGGGGGACAGGGACGAGGGGGACGGGGGACGAGGGGGACAGGGGACGAGGGGGGAGGGGGACAGGGACGAGGGAGGAGGGGGAGGGGGACGAGGGGGGAGGGGGACGGGGGACGAGGGACGAGGGGGACGGGGGACGAGGGGGACGGGGGACGAGGGGGACGGGGGACGAGGGGGACGGGGGACGAGGGGGGAGGGGGACGAGGGGGGAGGGGGACGAGGGGGGAGGGGACGAGGGGGGAGGGGGACGAGGGACGAGGGGGACGAGGGACGAGGGGGACGGGGACGAGGGGGGAGGGGGACGAGGGGGGAGGGGGAGGGGGACGAGGGGGGAGGGGGACGAGGGGGACAGGGACGAGGGGGGAGGGGGACAGGGACGAGGGGGGAGGGGGACAGGGACGAGGGGGGAGGGGGACAGGGACGAGGGGGGAGGGGGACAGGGACGAGGGGGGAGGGGGACAGGGACGAGGGGGGAGGGGGACAGGGACGAGGGGGGAGGGGGACAGGGTCGAGGGGGGAGGGGTACAGGGTCGAGGGGGGAGGGGGACAGGGTCGAGGGGGGAGGGGGACAGGGTCGAGGGGGGAGGGGGACAGGGACGAGGGGGGAGGGGGACAGGGACGAGGGGGACAGGGACGAGGGGGGAGGGGGACAGGGACGAGGGGGGAGGGGGACAGGGACGAGGGGGGAGGGGGACAGGGACGAGGGGGGAGGGGGACAGGGACGAGGGGGGAGGGGGACAGGGACGAGCCGGGAGGGGGACAGGGACGAGCCGGGAGGGGGACAGGGACGAGCCGGGAGGGGGACAGGGACGAGCCGGGAGGGGGACAGGGACGAGCCGGGAGGGGGACAGGGACGAGCCGGGAGGGGGACAGGGACGAGCCGGGAGGGGGACAGGGACGAGCCGGGAGGGGGACAGGGACGAGCCGGGAGGGGGACAGGGACGAGCCGGGAGGGGGACAGGGACGAGGGGGGAGGGGGACAGGGACGAGGGGGGAGGGGGACAGGGACGAGGGGGGAGGGGGACAGGGACGAGGGGGGAGGGGGACAGGGACGAGGGGGGAGGGGGACAGGGACGAGGGGGGAGGGGGACAGGGACGAGGGGGGAGGGGGACAGGGACGAGGGGGGAGGGGGACAGGGACGAGGGGGGAGGGGGACAGGGACGAGGGGGGAGGGGGACAGGGACGAGGGGGGAGGGGGACAGGGACGAGGGGGGAGGGGGACAGGGACGAGGGGGGAGGGGGACAGGGACGAGGGGGGAGGGGGACAGGGACGAGGGGGGAGGGGGACAGGGACAGTGGGGAGGGGGACAGGGACAGTGGGGAGGGGGACAGGGACAGTGGGGAGGGGGACAGGGACAGGGGGGAGGGGGACAGGGACAGGGGGGAGGGGGACAGGGACAGGGGGGAGGGGGACAGGGACAGGGGGGAGGGGGACAGGGACAGGGGGGAGGGGGACAGGGACAGGGGGGAGGGGGACAGGGACAGGGGGGAGGGGGACAGGGACAGGGGGGAGGGGGACAGGGACAGGGGGGAGGGGGACAGGGACAGGGGGGAGGGGGACAGGGGGAGGGGGGAGGGGGACAGGGGGAGGGGGGAGGGGGACAGGGGGAGGGGGACAGGGGGAGGGGGACAGGGGGAGGGGGACAGGGGGAGGGGGACAGGGGGAGGGGGGAGGGTGACAGGGACAGGGAGGAGGAGGAGGGGGTCAGGGACAGGGAGGAGGGGGACAGGGGGGCGGGGGACAGGTGGGAGGGGGACGAGCGAGCGGAATGAGGGAGGGAGGGAGGATGAATGGAACGAGGAGGGAGGGAGGGTAGTGAGGAGGTGTTTGCGGGAGGGGGAGGGTTTGCTGGAGGGGGGTAGTGGGGGGGAAGGGGGGTTGCGGAAGGGGCGATTGGTGGTTGCGGGAAGGCGGGGGATGCGGGAAGGCGGGGGATGCGGGAAGGCGGGGGATGCGGGAGGGCGGGGGATGCGGGAGGGCGGGGGATGCGGGAGGGCGGAGGTGGGGTTGGGTGAGGGCGGAGGTGGGGTTGGGTGAGGGCGGAGGTGGGGTTGGGTGAGGGCGGAGGTGGGGTTGGGTGAGGGCGGAGGTGGGGTTGGGTGAGGGCGGAGGTGGGGTTGGGTGAGGGGGGAGGTGGGGTTCTGGGGAGGGGAGAGGTGGGGTTCTGGGGAGGGGAGAGGTGGGGTTCTGGGGAGGGGGGAGGTGGGGTTCTGGGGAGGGGGGAGGTGGGGTTCTGGAGAGGGGGGAGGTGGGGTTCTGGAGAGGGGGGAGGTGGGGTTCTGGAGAGGGGGGAGGTGGGGTTCTGGAGAGGGGGGAGGTGGGGTTCTGGAGAGGGGGGAGGTGGGGTTCTGGAGAGGGGGGAGGTGGGGTTCTGGAGAGGGGGGAGGTGGGGTTCTGGAGAGGGGGGAGGTGGGGTTCTGGAGAGGGGGGAGGTGGGGTTCTGGAGAGGGGGGAGGTGGGGTTCTGGAGAGGGGGGAGGTGGGGTTCTGGAGAGGGGGGAGGTGGGGTTCTGGAGAGGGGGGAGGTGGGGTTCTGGAGAGGGGGGAGGTGGGGTTCTGGAGAGGGGGGAGGTGGGGTTCTGGAGAGGGGGGAGGTGGGGTTCTGGAGAGGGGGGAGGTGGGGTTCTGGAGAGGGGGGAGGTGGGGTTCTGGAGAGGGGGGAGGTGGGGTTCTGGAGAGGGGGGAGGTGGGGTTCTGGAGAGGGGGGAGGTGGGGTTCTGGAGAGGGGGGAGGTGGGGTTCTGGAGAGGGGGGAGGTGGGGTTCTGGAGAGGGGGGAGGTGGGGTTCTGGAGAGGGGGGAGGTGGGGTTCTGGAGAGGGGGGAGGTGGGGTTCTGGAGAGGGGGGAGGTGGGGTTCTGGAGAGGGGGGAGGTGGGGTTCTGGAGAGGGGGGAGGTGGGGTTCTGGAGAGGGGGGAGGTGGGGTTCTGGAGAGGGGGGAGGTGGGGTTCTGGAGAGGGGGGAGGTGGGGTTCTGGAGAGGGGGGGAGGTGGGGTTCTGGAGAGGGGGGGAGGTGGGGTTCTGGAGAGGGGGGAGGTGGGGTTCTGGAGAGGGGGGAGGTGGGGTTCTGGAGAGGGGGGAGGTGGGGTTCTGGAGAGGGGGGAGGTGGGGTTCTGGAGAGGGGGGAGGTGGGGTTCTGGAGAGGGGGGAGGTGGGGTGGGGGAGGGGGGAGGAGGGAAAGGGGGGTTGGCGGGAGGAGGGAAAGGGGGGTTGGCGGGAGGAGGGAAAGGGGTTGGCGGGAGGAGGGAAAGGGGGGTTGGCGGGAGGAGGGAAAGGGGGGTTGGCGGGAGGAGGGAAAGGGGGGTTGGCGGGAGGAGGGAAAGGGGGGTTGGCGGGAGGAGGGAAAGGGGGGTTGGCGGGAGGGGGGAAAGGGGGGTTGGCGGGAGGGGGGAAAGGGGGGTGGCGGGAGGGGGGAAAGGGGGGTGGCGGGAGGGGGGAAAGGGGGGTGGCGGGAGGGGGGAAAGGGGGGTGGCGGGAGGGGGGAAAGGGGGGTGGCGGGAGGGGGGAAAGGGGGGTGGCGGGAGGGGGGAAAGGGGGGTGGCGGGAGGGGGGAAAGGGGGGTGGCGGGAGGGGGGAAAGGGGGGTGGCGGGAGGGGGGAAAGGGGGGTGGCGGGAGGGGGGAAAGGGGGGTGGCGGGAGGGGGGAAAGGGGGGTGGCGGGAGGGGGGAAAGGGGGGTGGCGGGAGGGGGCAAAGGGGGGTGGCGGGAGGGGGCAAAGGGGGGTGGCGGGAGGGGGCAAAGGGGGGTGGCGGGAGGGGGCAAAGGGGGGTGGCGGGAGGGGGCAAAGGGGGGTGGCGGGAGGGGGCAAAGGGGGGTGGCGGGAGGGGGCAAAGGGGGGTGGCGGGAGGGGGCAAAGGGGGGTGGCGGGAGGGGGGAAAGGGGGGGTTGCAGTAGGGGGATGTTTGCAGGAGGGTTGCGGGAGGGGGATGGGGGTTGCGGGAGGGGGATGGGGGTTGCGGGAGGGGGGTGGGGGTTGCGGGAGGGGGATGGGGGTTGCGGGAGGGGGATGGGGGTTGTGGGAGGGGATAGCTGGGGGAGGGGATAGCGGGGAGGGTCTTGTGTGGGGGAGGGGGTTGAGGGAGGGGAGGGTTGGGGGTTGAGGGAGTGGAGGGTTGGGGGGTTTAGGGGAGTGAGGGTGGGAGGGGGGGATTGGGGTTGGGGGAGAGGGGGGGATTGGGGTTGGGGGAGAGGGGGGGATTGGGGTTGGGGGAGAGGGGGGGATTGGGGTTGGGGGAGAGGGGGGGATTGGGGTTGGGGGAGAGGGGGGGATTGGGGTTGGGGGAGAGGGGGGGATTGGGGTTGGGGGAGAGGGGGGGATTGGGGTTGGGGGAGAGGGGGGGATTGGGGTTGGGGGAGAGGGGGGGATTGGGGTTGGGGGAGAGGGGGGGATTGGGGTTGGGGGAGAGGGGGGGATTGGGGTTGGGGGAGAGGGGGGGATTGGGGTTGGGGGGAGAGGGGGAGGAGGGGGGATTGCGTCGTATTTGGGACCTATTTTTTACATTTTGCAAATAAACGTGACAAAATTGATAAACAACTGTGAACCCCGATACCAGCCGCGATACATGCGAGCGGGTGGCTTGGGCCCGGCCCGGTCAGCTCCACAGTTGTGGCTTTTCCTGGCCTTTACACACCTGAACTGTCCCCATCTTCAGAGACGGAGGAACTCTCCGTGTCCTCATCGTCTGAACTGCTGCCTTCATTCTCCGGGTAGTCAACGTCCATGTCTTCGTGATTGTTCTCTTTCTTATCTCTGGAATGGACAGGCATATTGGCGGCAAGTTGTAATAAGTTCAAAATGAAAAACACCGCTTTTTAGTTTAATTATACCAACGCTTCACAGTGCCCCCAACATCGCATTTCGACTCAATTCGATCGGAACGGAAGGGAACGCTGAATGTCTCGGTTAATCGACAGTCCGATTGACCATTTGCAAGCCCGGAGTGGGCGAGATTTGTGCCGTCATCACCAGGGCCCCAATCGGCGTGTCGGAGGGCTGGGCCGAGACGGATCGAATGGAAGCCCGCAAATCCATTCCTTCTGCAGCTGGGCGAAACGCGCGGAGCGCTGGGAGTTGTAGTCCATGGATTTGTGTTCCCCCGTTCACCATTGAACAAACAGAACTACGGCTCCCTGGAGCCTCCGCGCCTAATCCTCCTCTGGAGCTGCGGGATAACAGCCATAACTAAATAGCGACCGAACAGTCGATAGACAACCGTCGGGATTGCAGTCCATTTTTACAATAAACAGTTCGTGTTTTAGCGGTAACAGCTTCATATGGACACAAACTTCGATTCCAAGGCCGCTCTGTGAGCGCTTGTGTGAACTGTTTGGCTTTAAGTGTGCTGGAAGCGCTCTGGTTTTGATTGAGCGTGCCGGTTGTTTGTCCTGCTGAGACCCGCCATGTTGCCCACTGACGGTTAATAACTGGGCTGTGTTCACTCAGCGGCTGCTTTCATGGGGTTGGCATGTTGGACAAGTTTGTTTGTTATTAGGCCCCGACCTTTATCTTTATTTTTTATCGACATTTAAGAAAAGGAAACGTTGGGAAGGTGGGAGGGAGTGGTGTTTGGTTCTTAATCCAAGGAGCGGAATGTTTTCCAAAAAGCCTCACGGGGATGTGAAAAAATCCACACAGAAAGTCGTGGATCCGAAGAAAGATGTTCTGACCAGATTGAAGCACCTGAGGGTTGTCATCGGTAGGTATCGCGCAGATGTTCACTGAAGCAACACTGGAGGCAATTTATAGTCGTGGTAGATACAGGACGTGAAATAATGACGGGGAGCCCTTGTTTCGGGGTTAATCCAGTTTTGTTTGCAGGAGGTTGATGTTGAGTCTGCTTGTAAGTAGAAATCATTAATAATGTCTGAATTACTGTGGTGGGAAATGGGAGCCGTGCTGTTACGTGGGTTGCAGGAATTTTTTTAAGTGTTGTTTTAGGCTGGATAATGAACAAAGTTTTTTTTTCATATGTAATTGATTTTTAAATCTCGCTATCAGAGAAATGTAAGTTTTTTTCCCCCCCTGACAATGTACGGGAGTAGTCCTCTGTTGATCATTGTAGAAGTTGGAGTATTTTGCCCAGACAACTGTCTCAATTGTGTAAAAATGCCTTACTGTATTTCAAAAGGTCTCTGGAAAATAAACACGCCCCGCCCCACCGTTCAAATGAAATTATTGTTTGTTAAACGGATTATCAACTCTGAACAGGAAGCAATTGGGTTTCTACTGTGCTTAAATAAACTCTCAAGATTCGGGTGGTTTTCTGTATGCAAGGTTAAAAGCTAAGCCAGGAAAATGTAAATGTGCACTACTTCCTATCTTTCTCCACTGTCTTCACCCTGGCCAATTTAGAGCTGAATGTCTGTTTCTAAATGTTTATTATCATTCATTACAGTTTTAAAATGTTTTATTAAATTGTTATATTTTGATTTTCAATAAATAAAACATAAACAATGTTTACAAAACTGATCAGTAACTTTATAACTTATAACAGCTGAAAATGTATAGAATGAAAAAGGAGTATGCTCATTATCATTGAACTGTTGATTTTACTTTAAATTAGGCTTCTATTTTGGTGCCTCCACATTCCTTACATTTTCAAGCACGCTGAGTGTTTTTGATTCTCTTCAGTGGTGTGCTGAGATGTGTTTGATTCAAGGTGCATCAACAGTATCACTTTAGTATTGCTGCATATAATTTTCAGCTAGCAAAGCAGGATGAGACTTTTTGATGAACCTTCAGACATTTAAATTTAATTTTTATTAATTATTTGCTCAGTAGATGTGAGTGTATATGGCTAGACCAGCATTTATTGCCCATCCCTAATTGCCCTTGAGTAGGTGTTGGTAAGCCACCTTTTTGAATCGCTGCAGTCCATGTGTTGTAGGAATACCCACAGTTGTGTTAGGAAGGGAGTTCAAGGATTTTGGCCCAGCAGCAATGAAGAAATGGCGATTATAGTTCCAAGTCAGGATGGTGTGTAAGTAGGTAGTGGTGTTCCCATGCATCTGCTACCCTTATCCTAGATGTTAGAGGTCATGGCTTTGAAAGGTGCTGTCGAAGGAGCCTTGGTCAGTTGCTGTAGCACACCTTGTAGATAAGTGAACACCGCCACCGCTGTGCGTCGGTGACGGAGGGAGTGAATGTTTGTGGATGGGGTGCCAATCAAGAGGGCTGCTTTGTCCTAGATGGTGTTCAGCTTCTTGAGTATTGTTGGAGCCACGTTCATCCAGGCAAGTGGAGAGTATTCCATCACACTCCTGACTTGTGCTTCGTAGATGGTGGACAGGCTTTGGGGAGTCAGGAGGTGAGTTACTTTCTGCAGAATTTCCAGTCTCTGACCTGCTCTTGTAACTACAGTATCTTTATAGATGACCCAGTTCAATTTCTGGTTAACGGTAATCGCAAGGATGTTGATAGGGGGTGGAATTCAGCGATGATAATGCAATTGAATGTCAAGAGGAGATGGTTAGATTCCCTCCAAATAGAGATGTTCATTGTGTGTTGCAAATGTTATGTGCCACTTGTCAGCCCAAGCCTGAATATTGTCCAGGTCTTGCTGCATATGGACATGAACTGGAGTCGCGAATGGTGGTGACCATTGTGCAATCATTAGTTAACATCCCCGCATCTGACCTTATGATGAAGGGAAGGCCATTGATGAAGCAGCTGAAGATGGTTGGGTCCTGAGGAACTTCTGCAGCAATGTCCCGGGACTAAGATGATTGACCTCCAACAATCTCAGCCACCTTCCTTCGTGCTAGGTATGACTCCAACCACTGGAGAGTTTTCCCCCAATTCCCATTGACTCCAGTTGTGCTAGGGCTCCTTGATGCCACACTCTGTCAAATGCTGCCTTGATGGCAAGAGCGGTCACTCCCATCTCACCTCTTGAGATCAGCTTTTTTGTCCATGTTTAGACCAAAACTGTGCTGAGGTCAGGAGCTGAGTGGGCCTGGCAGAGCCCAAACTGAGCATCAGTGAGTAGGTTATTGCTGACTAAGTGCCCCTTGATAGCACTGTGATGACCCCTTCCATCACTTTGCTGATGATCGAGAGTGCACTGATGGGGCAGTAATTGGCTGGGTTGGATTTGTCCTGCTTTTTCTGGACAGGATAGACCTGGGAAAGTTTCCACATTGGGCCAGTGTTGAAGCTTAACTGGCCCGGTAACCCCGTGTTTTGTCTTGAATAGAAGAATTAAAGCTCCAACTAGACGATGTAAATAAATTGTCAGCTGACTGGAACTACAGCGAAAGTATTAGTCTTCAAATGAGGAGAGGAGTTGAGCTTACCTACTTTCTCTTCTGCCATTGGAAAACATTGCTGCATTTGCTTTAAGTGTCAGCAGTGGCTCTTTCAACTTTGATCAAGATGGTTGTGGGCTGAAGTCCAAAATACTTCAGTTCAATGTAAAGGGAATGCTGCACTGTTTGAGGTCCAGTCCTTTGGAAAATATGTTAGACTGAGGCCCTGTCCACCTTTTAAGGTGGATGTAAAAGACTGCATGGCATTGTTTTGAAGAAGAAATGGAGTGTTCTCCCTGGTGTGTTGGCCAACGTGTATCCTTTGGCCAAATTTAGTAAAACAGATTATCTGTTAATTGCCATTTTACTGTTTGTGGAACATGCTGTGTGCAAATTGTCTGCTGCACTTCATGCACTGCAATAGCCACAACATTTCAATAGTACTTCATTGGTTGTGAGCATGTGAAAAATGCTACATAAATGGAAATTTGTTTTACCTATCCATTGCTGTTGTCAATATTCATTATATTTTGAGAGCATTAATAGAAAACTTAAATTTAATTTCAGTAAAAATGTCAATCTGGCAGTATTGCGGTTTAGCAAATGTAGTATCTTGCAGCACAGAAGGTGTACATTCAGCCCAATATGCCAGCTCTTTGAAAGAGTTGTCCATTTTAATCCTACAGCCTGCTTTATCCCCACAACCCTCAAATTAGTTCTCTTGAAATACATGCCCATTGTATTTTTCTGAAAGTCCTTATGGAATCTGATTCCACTGTGCTTTCAGGTAGTGTTTCAGATCATAACAACCCTCTGTGAAATAATTTCTCCTCGTTTCACCTCTAGTTCTTTCTTCAATTATTTTAAAACTGTGGCTTCTTATTGATGGATTTGGCAGAGGAAAGTTTCTCCCGACTTGCTATACCCTTCATAATTTTGATTATCTCCAGTTTTCCCTTAACCTTTCTATGTTCTAAGGTGAACAATCCCAACTTCTCTAATCTCTTCACATAACAGAAATCTCCCATCTCTGGTACACCTCATCTGTACCCACTCCAAGGCCTTCCTAAAGTGTGGTACCAAAAATTTGTGAAGGTTTGGCATACCTTTCTTATTTTGGCATTCAAGCCAAATATCCTAAATGCTTTCTTAACTGCCTTATCAACTTGCTCTGCCACCTTCAAGGTTTTGTGAATATGCACTTCCAGGGTCCTCCATTCCCCCAGTAACATAGTACTATTTAGATTGCATCGCCATGTTGTTTCTTCCAAAGTGCAGCACTTCACAATTATCTGCAATAAATTGCAATTGCTACGTGTTTGGATATTTCACCAGTCTATGTCCTCTCAAAGTTTGTCACTATCCTGCTTAGAATTTACTATTTTGCCAAGTTTTGTATCATCAGCAACCTTTGAAATGATACTTCCTATACCCAAGTCCAGGTCATTTTATATGTAATCAGAAAAGCTATGGTCCTAATACCAACTCTTGGCCAACATCCACTGCATAATTCTCTACAATCAGAAAACATTTGTTCACTACTCAAATAATTCAAATGTCTCACCCCTCCCTAACTCTCTAACCTCATCCAGTCCTACAGACCTCAGAACCCTGCTCCTCTGATTCTGACTTCCCACCTTGGTGGCCATGTCTTCAGCAGTCTAGGCTTTACGCTCTGAAATTTCTTCCATAATGTTTGCCACCTCTCATTGTGATGGTTATTGGAACCTTCCTTTTTGACCAAACCTTTGGTCACCTGTTTTAATGTCTCCTTTTTGACTGTACATTTCTTTTTTGCATGATTACATTCCTGTGAGGAACATTAGAACATTTCACTACTTTAAATGTACTATAAATGCAAGTTGTTATTGTTGGCCAGTCCCCTTTTTATGTGCAAGAAAGTGTGACTTTAAATAAAAGATTAGATAATTGGGCTGATTGAAGAGTACTAGGTGCTGAGGGTTTTTCTTGTTGATTGTGTGCCCTAAAGTGACACTGCTTCCTGCACCCAATCTTACTGCAATCTTGATAAACTAATTTACGAATGCATACTTCCTGTCCCCAAAACATTGCACTCATTGATGTTTCTTTCTGTAATACTTGGCTTCCAATTGTGATAACTTTGGAATATATCTTTGATTGTCAATTAATAATAGAGTAGAACAGATTTATAAATATAAGAAAGGCACCTAGACCACTCCAGTATATTCCAGGTGATTGAATCAATTTTATTGACTTGTATGCAAGCTCAGTATGTTATACTAGCATCAATGGATCCTGTAGAACTTTATCACGAGATAAATGAATGGCAATATGGATTGCTTGCGTTGGTGTGGAAATTGAACCTCTAATTTCACAGGTTATGAAAACCTGTCTTAACGTGCTTTGAGTTTAATCACTTTTTCTTTCTCTCCTCCTCTCTGCCTCCTCATTGCTTCATTATCGCAACTGTCATTTAAAAATCCACCTGGCCGTTTTAGTTCCTTCTTGCATCTCCTTGATCAAGTACCCTAAAGACAGAAATGCTGTTCTGACTGTTTTCTAAGTGAATTGATTGATTTTCTATTAATTTTTTTCTGTTGGCTCGCTCTGTCACTGGCTCATACTTGCTCACTGTCTGTCTGTTGCGCACTGTCAGACTGTTCATCTCGTGCGCAAGACCAGAAGTAGTTACCGTAAATATAAGATATTTACAAATATATCTCATGGGGGTTTCATAACCTTTTCACCCAGAGAATGGTTAGAATGTGGAATCTGTTACCACAATGAGTAATGGAGGTGAATAGCATAGGTGCATGCATTCAAGGGTGAGATAAAAAACACGTGATGAAGAAAGGAATAGAAAGATAAGTTGATGGGGTTAGATTTTTTTAAATAGGGTTGGAGTAGACTTGTTTTGAGCATAAACATTCCATGGACCTGTTAGGCTAAATCACCTGTTTGTGTTATAAATATTTGTAATACTTTGTAAAGTTTAAACCTTTATTAAGTTTTAACCTTTGTTTACTAACCTTTAGTTGTAGGATAGGTAGTGATCCTATGTGTGTCAAATTCTTGATGCTGCTTTTGATATTAGCAAAGGCCTTGACAAAAATGTCCAGATAATTCCTCTATAGGGAATGAAGATTTGCAATTTAACTAACTTGGACTGACCTTGTGCACTAAGCAACTGGTGTATCTGTGTTGGAAAGGCCATGGAAACAAGTTTTCTTCTTGTCAATGAAATGCTGCAGGGAACCTTTCTTAAAAATACTTGAAGGAGATAAGTCTCCTTTAACAGTTCTTTAAGTTGCAATCCCGCATTAGTCAGTTGTTCTACAAATGTAGGCAATCTGAAAATGTGGGAAGGTGCAACTAACTAGGGAGGTGAGTTATGTTTTGAGATCCAGTATGATAGAGATGTACTGCTGTGACTGCAGGGAATCTATGATTCTAAATACTGCATCTGGAAAGGCATGCAAACACAGCATTCCAAATTGGCCCTGCACTCAGAAATGAACTGCTTGCCATAATTGTGCAACAAAAACAGAAATGCTAAAAAATTAAAACTTTTCTTCATTGGCAAAAAAATTTAAGAATTTAACTTGTGTAAGATTGTATAGCACAAAAAGTGATGACCAGGATTACTGTTTATTTGGCTACAAATAAGTTCCAATTTTTATGTAATTCTGGGCATTTAACCAATTGGTTCTAGCCAGTTGTGGTTTGATTCTTCTATGTTTGCTGTCTTATGTCAGTTTGATAAGATTTAAGGGAGAGCCTATTTACACTGTTACTGTCATCCATATTCTTTAAAATAACAAGCCAGTGAGATTTGGAATGAGTATGTTGTAACTGTTCTATGTGAATGTGACTGTGGTATGTTTTCTCTCCTCACCTCCCTTGATCTCTGTGCAGCCTTTGTCACTGTCAACCACACCATTTTCCAATCCCTCTTCTACATTTCCCAGAAAAAGAGAACTGTTCTTGTTTGGTTCCACTCTTTCCTATCAAATTATAGCTAAGGCACATCCATCGAAGTTACTTTTCACTTCACACTGTTTGCTTTTAAGCCTTCCTCCCACAAAGGAAGATGGTTGTGGCTGGAGTTAAGTCTTCTCAGTCCCTGGACATTGCTGCAGGAATTCCTCGCAGTAGTGTCCTAGGTCCAACTGTCTTCAACTGTTTCATTAATATCTTTTCCTCCATGACAAGCTCCGAAGTAGGGATGTTCACTGTGATTGCGCGTGTTCGCTGCGATTGCACAATGTTCAGTATCATTCGTGACTTCTTGGATACTGAAACAGTCTGTGCCCGTATCCACCAAAACTGGGATAACGTTCAGGCTTGAGTTGATGTGGCAAGTAACATTCAAGCCACACCAATGTCAGGCAATGACCATCTCAACAAGAGAGAATTTAACCATCTCCCTATAAAAAAAAAATGGCTGCTGGAATTCTGAAATAAAAACAAAAAGTGCTGGAAACACTCGGCTCAGGCAGCATCGAGGTGGAGAGAAACAAAGTTAACATTTCAGGTCGATAACCTTTCAACAGAGCTGTAAAAAGTTAAGAAATGTAACTGTTTTAAGGAAGCATAGAGGTGAGGTGAGGGGAAAAGAACAGCAATTCCTTATTTACGTAGCTCCAGAGTTCTGGATGATTTCAATTTTATAGAAGGCAGAATGGGGGAGACCAGCAAGGGGTGTATTAGAATAGTCAAGTCAGGCACAGAACAAATGGGAAGGTCTGTGATAGAGTAGAAAGGGGGAGAGGTTAAATGACAAAAAATATGCTGCAAGGCAGAAGAGGTTGGTAATGGGACATGTGATAAAACAAAGATGAATCAAGGGGAGCTGGACATGGCAGTAGAAGAATCATTACCAGCAGCTGCTGTCTGAAAAAAATGGAAGTGGTGGTTATGATCTGAAATTGTTGAACTCAATGAGTCTGGAAGGCTGTAAAATGCCTTTGAAAGATGAGGTCCTGGTCCTTGAACTGTCGTTGAACTTCATTGGAACAGTATAAGAGGCTTGGGTCAGAGTCAAGGTAGGGCAGAGAATTAAAATGACAGGTGACCAGAACCTCAGGGTCATTTTAGTGGATTGGAGGTGTTCTGCAAAGCAGTCACCCAAACTGCATTTGGTCTCCCTTTATTATAGAGTAGACCACATCTAGAAAAACAAAATGCATGCTCAGTCCTTCCTACCTTTACTACTTTTTCTAGTAAATTGATAACTAGTGCAGTTTTTGCTCTAACACCAAACTGGAAAATTTAATCAACTTTCTTTCCAATTTCCACTTTTTCTTCACTTTTTACGGGGTCCTCCGATTCTGCCCTTTCCTTCTCAAATTCTCTACCTTAATTTCTGGGGATAAGCTATGGACCAATATGTACTACATTCTACTTATACCCACAGCTATCTTAACTAACATTCCTCCTGGTCTTTTCCTGTAAGCAGTCTATTCCACTCTTCCAGATTCTCCCATTTCCATCAGACCTGTTCTGATTTATGCCACCTTCCATACCAGTGCATCCAATATATCTTTTCCTTTAACCAAGAATTTCCCTCCACTGTAGTTAGCAGTCTCCACTGTGTGTTGTATTGCTCACACTTCTCCTCTCCCACCCCCCCACCAAATAATGATAGGGTTCCCCTTAATTTCACCTTCTACCCTATCAGCTTCCAAATTCAACAGACTGTCTTTGTTAATTCTTCCCCCCCCCCACCCCTGCCCTTTTCCTGCCTATGTACTTAGTTAAAACCCATTGCATTTCTAAACATTTTCCAGTTGTGATGAAATGTCATTGATCTGAAGCATTCCGCTTTGCTTCTCTCTCCGCCTATGCTGCTTGAGCTGAGTATTTACAGCATTTTGTTTTATTTCTATCTCTACTCCCTCTTTTGAACCATTCCCTATCTGTTAGACTGCTTATTCAAGATCCAATCTTGTATGAGCCCAATTTTCCTCCATTTAAGCATTGGAGAAAACAAACCGTCATCTTTGGCTCCCACCACAGATTCTATCCCCTACCCAGCCATTGTCTCATTTAAACCAAATTGTTAGCCATTTTGGTATTCTATTCAATCCCAAGCTGAGCTTCCAACTCAATATCCTCTGCATCAGAAAAACTTACATATGATTTAGGAGCACGAGTAGGCCACTCGGCCTCTTGAGCCTGCTCCGCCATTCAATAAGATCTTGGCTGATCTAATTTTAACCTCAACTTCACATTCCTGCCTACCTCTGATAACCTTTCACCCCCTTGCTTATCAAGAATCTATCTACCTCTGCCTTAAAGATATTCAAGGAATCTGCCTCAATCACTTTTTGAGGAAGAGCATTCCAAAGAGTCTCAACTCTCTAAGAAAAAGTTTCCCCTCATCTTTGTCCTAAATAGGCGACCCCTTATTTTGAAACAGTGACCCCAAGTTCTGGATTTTGCCACAAGAGGAAACACCCTTTCCACATCCACCCTGTCAAGTTCCCTCAGGGTGATCTTATATGTTTCAATCAAGTTGCCTCTTACTCTTCTATACTCCAGCAGATATAAGCCTAGCCTATCCAGCAAGACAACCTGCCCATTCCAGGAATTAATCTAGTAAACCTTCTGTGAACTGCTTCTAATGCATTTACACCTTTCCTTAAATAAGGAGAGCAATATATACAGTACTCCAGATGTGATCTTACCAATGCCCTGTACAATTCAAGCATAACTTCCCTATTCTTGTATTCAATTCCCCTTGCAATAAACAATAACATTCTATTAGTTTTCCTAATTACTTGCTGCACCTGCATACTAACATTTAATGATTCATGCACTAGGGCACCCAGATCCCCCTCCATCTCAGACCTCTGCAATGCTCACCATTTAGATAATGTGCCTTTTTTTTTATTTGTCCTGCCAAAATGGACAACCTCACATTTTCCCACATTATACTCCATTTGCCAGATCTATGCCCACTCACCTAACCTATCTATATCCTTTTGTATCCTCGTTATGTCCTCTTCGCAACTTACTTTCCTGCCTATCTTTGTGTCATCAGCAAATTTAGCAACAATACCATCGGTGCCTACATCCAAATCATGATATGACTTGTAAAAAGTTGAGGTTCCAGCACTGATCCCTGTGGCACACCACTTGTCACACACTGCCAACCAGAAAATGAGCTATTTATGCCTAATGTTTCCCGTAAGCTAGCCAATCTTCTATCCATGCCAATATGTTACCACCTACACCATGAGCTTTTATTTTCTGCAATAAACTTTGATGAGGCACCTTATCAAATGCCTTCTGAAAATCTAAGTACAGTACATCCACCGGTTTCCCTTTATCCACAGCGCCTGTTACAATTTCAAAAAATTCCAATAAATTGGTTAAACATGATTTCCCTTTTACAAAATCATGTTGACTTTGCTTGATCATCTTGAATTTTTCCAAGTGTCCTGTTATAATGTCTTTTAATAGCTTCTAACATTTTCCTTATGACGGATGTTAAGCTAATTGGCCTATAGTTTCCTGCTTTCTGTCTCCTTCCCTTTTTGAATAAAGGAGTTAGATTAGCCATTTTCCAATCTAATGGAACCTTCCCTGAATCCTGTGAATTTTGGGAAAATTAAAACCAATGCATCAACTATCTCACTAGCCACTTATTTTAAGACCCTAGGATGAAATCCATCAGGACCTGGGGACTTGTCCACCCTTAGTTCCAACAATTTGTTAAGTACCACTTCCCTGATGATGGTAATTTTCTTGAGTTCCTCCCTCCCTTCAATTCCTGATTTACAGCTATTTCTGGGATGTTACTTGTATCCTCTACAGTGAAGACCAATGCAAAATACCCATTCAATTCATCTGCCATCTCCTTATTTTCCATTATTAACTCCCCAGACTCGCCTTCTATAGCACCAACGCTCACTTTGTTAACTCTTTTTCTCCTTTTTTAAAATATCTCTGGAAATTCTTACTATCTGTCTTTATATTTCTAGCTAGCTTTCCCTCGTACTCTAAATTTGCTCTCCTTATTAATCTTTTCATCATCCCTTGCTGTTTTTTATATTCTGTCCAATCTTCTGACCTGCCACCCATCCTTGCACAATGATATGCTTTTTCTTTAAGTTTGATCCAACTTTAACTTTTTTAGTTAACCGCAGATGATGGATCTGTCCCTTGGAATTTTTCTTTCCCATTGGAATGTATCTATGTGTGTATTCTGAGATATCCCCTTAAATGTCTGCCGCTGCATCTCTATTGACCTACCCCTTAATTTATATTGCCATTTCACTTTCACTAGCTCTGCTTTCATGCCCCCCCCCCCCACCTATTGCCCTTATTTAAGTTTAAAATACTAGTCTTAGACCCACTCTTCTCTCCCTCAAACTGAATGTAAAATTCAATCATATTATGATCACTGCTAGCTAGGGGGTTTTCACCTTTGAGATCATTAATTAATCCTATCTTGTTGAACAATATCAGGTCTAATATAGCCTGCTCCCTGGTTGGTTCCAGAACTTGCAGATCTAAGAAATTATCCCAAAAACGTTCAATGAATTCGTCCTCTACACTACCCTTGCCCATCTGATTGTTCCAGTCTATATGTATATCAAAATCCCCCATGATAATCACTGTATCTTTCTGACAAGCTCCCACTATTTCTTCTTTGATACACCATCCTACCTTGTGATTACTGGTAGGGGATCTGTACACCACTCCCACAAACAACTTCTTGCCTTTATCATTCCTCATCTCCACCCAAACCACTTCTATATCCTGGTTTCCTGAACTTGGGTCATCACTCTCTATTGTGCTAATATTGTCTTTCATTAACACAGCCACCCTTGCACCTTTTCCAAACTTCCTATTCTTCCTGAAAGTCACATACCCTACAATATTTAAGTCCCAATCTATGCCATCCTGTCACCATGCCTCTGTAATGGCTACTAGATCAGACTTATTTATCTTTCTTTGCACTATCAGTTCATCTGTTTTGTTTCAACTGCTATGTGCACTCGGATACAGAGCATTAAGTTTTTTTTTCCTTTGACTTAACCTCTAGCCTTATCTGTTAGTTTACCTTTAAACTTGTACTCTCTGTCCCTTCCTGTCATGTTCTGTTTATCATTTCCCACATTAATACCTTCCTCTCTTATCTTGTCTCTACTCTTTGATATATCACATGTTCTTGCATTTGATCCCTTGCCCCCACTATTTCGTTTAAAACCCCTTCTACTTCCATAGTTACGCAATTTGCAAGAACACTGGTCCCAGCATGGTTCAGGTGTAGACCACCCCAATGGTATAGCTCTCACTTTCCCCAGCACTGGTGCCAGTGCCCCACGAACTGGAATCCACTTCGTTCACACCAGTCTTTGAGCCATGCATTCATCTGTCTAATCTTATTTGCCCTTTGGCAATTTGCATGTGGCTCAGATAATCCAGAAGTTATGACCTTTGAGGTTCTGCTTAATTTGGTACCTAGTTCCTCATATTTACTCTGCAGAACATCTTTCCTCGTCCTGCCTATGTCGTTGGTACCTACACGGACCACGGCAACTGGATCCTCCCCCTCCCACTGCAAGTTCCTCTCCAGCCCTGAGCAGATGTCCCGAACCCTGGCAGTGGGCAGGCAACACAGCCTTCTGAGTTCTCGCTCTTTTTCTGCAGAGAACGGTCAATTTCCCCCTGGGATACTATCCCCTACTACAACTACATTCCTGTTTGCTCCCTCCACTTGAACAGCTTCCTGTACCATGGTGCCATGGTCAGCCTGCGCATCCACCTTGCAGACCTTGCTTTCACCCAAACAAGTTGCAAGCAACTCAAACCTGTTTGACAGTTGCAAAGCCTGAGGCTCCTCTTCTGCTTGGTCGCTTTACCTGCCTCACTCAAGGTCACATCCTCCTCTCCCAAAGTGTCCAGGTATTTCTCTCCCTCCCTTATGTTGCACAGTGTCTGCAGATTGGCTTCCAGATCAATAATCCTGCTTCGGAATTCCTTTCACTGCTTACAAGTTCTGCAGGCATGTTTGTCATGGATTGCCTTGGCATCCAAAAGCTCACACATTCCACAGCTCAACATAACACTTGTCCTGCCATTGTTACTTATGTTATTTAGCTGACTTAATTTAATTACTTTCTTAATTAACTTAGAGGTGTCGTGAACATAGGAATTATTCTTTCCCCCGTGCACCAAATTCCCACATGGACCTAATTTGTTACTCACTCAGTTTCCACCTCACTCGTGCATAGTCTCCTGTCTCCTTGCACGCCTCTTACTGATCTTACATACTTCCCTGCATCAGTCTGTCTGTTGCTGAAATTCTTATCCATGCATTTGTCACTTCTGTGCATGACTGTTCCAATGTCATACTGGCCAGTGTTTCTTCACCCGTGCTCAGTGAATCTCAGCTCATCAAAAATCTTACCCTCTTCCTACTCTGCAACAAATCCTGCTGGTCCATCATTCCTTTGCTTGCTGAGTTACATTTGGCTTCTGGTCATCCAACGGCTCCAATTTCAAACTCCCCTTGTGTAAATTGCTTCATCACCTCACCTCCACTTTATATTATTAACCTCATGCAGCCTTTCAGCTCTCCCAAACCTCTCCATCCCGTTGACTCTGGCTTCTTGTGCACCTTTCTTTTGCCCTACTGTTGGCGGCCATGTTTTCAGCTACCTTGACCTCATGCTCTGGAACACCAACTCTAAATCTCTCCATCTTCCATTCCTCATTTGAATACACCTTAAAACCCACCTCTTTTTAATCCTCCCCTCCTGGCACCCCTAAACTTGGACCTGATTGCACAATAAACACCACGCTTTTGCATAATCTTGGTGTTACACTTTGATTTTCATTTTAACATCCTTGTAACATTTAACACTAAGTATTTGGGTAGTCATTGCTCCACATATAGAAATAAATTAATATAACTTGTGCCTTTGTCATGTTTTTGGTTTTGTAGGGGAACTTCTAGTAATACATGATGGTTCATATGAGGAAATCTTCTGACTAAGAGATCTGATGGTAGTTTAAATTCTGGCACAGTCTTGAGTTATTTTGTCTTGTTCATGATTGCAATATAATTTCTGCACCGGTATTGAAAAGAGCCTTTTAAATTTTAAAGTGTGGTGCTGTGAAATTGTGAAGTTGCAAAAATTTCAATTTTTGCCCTACTTCCTAAATTGTTTGAGAATTAATTTTGATTTTGCTTAACATGCCCAAAAATTTAGATCTGTTTAGCCACTGTGGTCATTGTATTTAGGAAGAGGATGTTGATCAGGACCAACACACTGAGAGCTTGAGAATTTAATGCTATCCCTTTGCAATTGAGAATTTCTATTAACCTTTCAAAATGGCAGACAAAATTGGCTCATTCTAATCAGCTCTTAACTCTTTTATTATAAGAATTTCAGCTTGGGTGCAATGGGTGCTTCTGTGCAAATTGTGCCAGTTTTGAAAAGTGTATTGCCCTGTGAGTTTTCACATTTTGCAGACTTTCTGTCAAAATGCAATGAACCAACACGACTAAGTTAATTTAAAAATGAACCTTTTAAGCGTGGTAGTCTGGTAAAGTTTGATTACTTCAGATGAAAATGGCCGTAACACAAAATGCACAATTCAAATCAGTGCCAATCCACCACCTATGAGTAGCCTGATTTAAAATGATTTTTAAAAAGATATATAAAGCTATTTTCTAGTTAGATTGGGGTGCACTAGCCAATTCCTCATAAACGTTTAAAATTTCAGTTTTGAGATTGGGGCATGCTTCTTGCAATGTTTTTAAAACCAGTGCAAAGATTGTGGAAAATCTAGTTACACTGAACTTGAATTTGCGCTTAAAATTCCTCTGCGATGGTTATGCCAATTATAAGGTGAATTGCGCTGGAAAAAAAGCAACAGAATTTCCACTTGATTGTGTTTTGAAGAAAAAAGTACAGCTGAACAGGAATTCTAACCAGTGTGTTTACACTCTCTCAATATTTCTGCTTAATCTTTTCAGTAATACTGTGGCTGCTTTGGAGCAATCTTGAAAGCCAAATTGATATCCTGTCGATGGCTGCTTATATGCTACAGATTTAAACAGATTTTTTTCTACCTTCAGCACAAGCTTGATTTAAAATTTGTTTTACAGGGCCTCTGCTAAAGAGACGTTACTTGGCTTTAGCATTTATCAGTTTAAAAAAGATCCAAAAGGGGGGGGATGGAAAATGAACTTCCAAGATTTCTGTCTTTTGGCAAAGATGTACCAGCCTTTGCTAGAACCAGTATTCTTTATTAATATTTGTGTGCAAAGAGGAGACCAATATATGCTTGGGTAATTGCATCATCAATTTGTTTATTTTTTCTTAGTTTTTAGATGGGGATTAGTGTTTTGGAGCTATCCCTAAATAGGCCAGTAATTATCAAACATTGGGTGCACTTATTTGTGAATAATTTGTATGCTTTTTAAATGTGAGCAGCTTAAATAATATAGAGCTGGAAAGAAAATAATACACACCTTTCCCTCTAGTTGGAAATAGCTGCCGATGTTTACAAAAGGTTTTGTTAATTTCTGACTGAAATATCGCCCATGCATTTGTTTGGCTACAAATTAGAACCAAACACCATAAATATATTATAAAAGCAAAATACTGCGGATGCTGGAAATCTGAAACAAAAACAAAATATGCTTGAAAAACTCGATGGGTCTGACAGCATCTGTGGAGAGAAAGACAGAATTAACATTGCAAGTCCATATGCCTCTTCAGAACTAAGAGAAGTAAAAATGTGGTGAAATTTATTGTGTTTAAGGGGGGTGGAGCAAGTGAAGCTGGATAGAAGGCCAGCGATAGGTGGAGGCAAAGGAGAGATTGCCAAAGATGTCATAAACAAAAGGTCAAAGGGGTGTTGATGGTGGTGGTACTGGCTAAAAGAGGTACTAATGGTGACAGTAAGGATAGAAAGCAGAACGTGATAACAGTTGGACAAGGGCAAACACTCTGGAAAGAAGAAGGTGAACAAGTGACAGATGGCCGTAATGGGGGTTGGGTGGGGGGAGGGGATGGTGGTAGGAAAAAAGATCGAAAATAGGCTAAAAGGTGAGGATAAAACAATGGATAAAAATGAAAATAAATTTAAAGGATAATAAAAATAAGTGGGAAAAAATTAATTAAAAAATAAAAATGAATTTTGAGAAAAGGGGATAAAAAAAGGGGGTGAGGATGGAGAAGAGAGTTCATGGCCTGAAGTTGTTGAACTCGATGTTAAGTCCGGAAGGCTGTAAAGTGCCTAATTGGAAGATGAGGTGCTGTTCCTCCACTTTGCGTTGAGCTTCACTGGAACATTGCAACAGGCCAAGGACGGACATGTGGGCATGAGAGCAGGCTGGTGCGTTGAAATGGCAAGCAGCAGGAAGGTCTAGGCTGTGCTTGCGGACAGACCGAAGGTATTCCGCAAAGCAGTCACCCAGTCTGCATTTGGTGTCTCCAATGTAGAGGAGACTGCATTGGGAGCCACGAATGCAGTAGACCAAATTGAGGGAAATGCAAGTGAAGCACTTTGAAAGGAGGGTTTGGGCCCTTGGATGTTGAGGAGGTAGGAGGTAAAGGGGCAGGTGTTGCATCTTCTGCGATTGCATGGGAAGGCGCCGTGGGAGGGGGTTGAGGTATTGGGGATGATGGAGGATTGGACCAGGGTGTCCGGGAGGGAACGGTCCCTACAGAATGCCGACCAAGGGGGGTGAAGGGAAGATGTGTTCGGTGGTGGCATCATGCTGGAGATGGCAGAGCATGATTCTTTGAAAGTGGTGGTTGGTGGGGTGAAAAGTGAGGACAAGGGGGACCCTATCATTGTTCTGGGAGGGAGAGGAAGGTATGAGGGTAGAGGCATGGGAGATGGGTCGGACACGGTTGAGGGCCCTGTCAGCCACTGTGGGTGGCAAACCTTGGTGAAGGAAGACATGTCAGAAGCGCTGTTTTGGAAAGTGGTATCATCAGAACAGATGCAATGGAGGCAAAGGAACTGAGAGAATGGGATGGGGTCCTGACAGGAAGCGTAGCAAGGAGCTGTAGTCGAGGAAGCTGTGGGAGTCGATGGCCTTGTAATGAATATTGGTGGACAGTCTGTCACCAGAAATTGAGACATGGAGGTCAAGGAAAGGAAGGGAAGTGTCGGAGATGGACCATGTGAAAGTGATGGAGGGGTGGAAACTGGAAGCAAACTTGATAAGTTTTTCCCAGTCCAGACGTGAGCGTGAAGCGGCACTGATACAGTCATCGATTTACCGAAGAAAGAGTTGTGGGAGGGAGCCTGAGTAGAACTGGAACAAGGAACATTCCACATACTCCATAAAGAGACAGGCATAACTGGGGCCCATGCGGGTACCCATAGCCACACCTTTTATTTGGAGGAAGTGAGACAAGTTTAAGGAGAAATTGTTCAGTGAGAGAACAAGTTGAGCCAGATGGAGGAGAGTGGTGGTGGCTGAGGATTGTTCGGGCCTCTGTCAAGGAAGAAGCAGAGAGCCCTCAGACCATCCTGGTGGGGGATGGAGGTGTAGAGGGATTGGACATCCATGGTGAAGAGGAGGCAGTTTGCGCCAGAGAGCTAGAAATTAATATGATGTAGGGCATCAGAGGAATCGTGGATGTAGGTGGGAAGTGGACAAGGGGAGTGAGAACGGAGTCAAGATAGGAAGAAATGAGTTCTGTGAGGCAGGAACAGGCTGACACGATAGGTCTTCTGGGACAGCCCTGTTTGTGGATTTTGGGGAGGAGGTAGAAGCGGGCTGTCCGAGGTTGGGAGACTGAGGTTGGAAGCTGTGGAGGGAAGATTTCCAGAGGAGATGATGTTAGTGACATTCCTGGAAACAGTGGCTTCATGTTCGGTGGTGGGGTCATGGTCCAGGGGGACATAAGAGGAAGTGTCTGAGAGTTGGCGCTCAGCCTCTGCGAGGTAATGGTCAGTACGCCAGACAATAACAGCACCACCCTTGTCAGGTTTGGTAACAAAGTCAGGGTTGGACCTGAGAGAACGGAGTGCGGCAAGTTCAGAAGGAGACAGGTTAGAGTGGGTGAGAGGAGCAGAGAAATTGAGACGGCCGATGTCACACAGAGTTCTCAATGAATAGATCAAGAGCAGGTAAGAGGCCAGAGGGAGGGGTCCAGGTGGAGGGAGGATACTGGAGGTGGGTGAAAGGGTCTGTTGAATGGGGGGAGGACTCCTGCCCAAAGAAGTGAGCATGGAGATGAAGGCAGCAGAAGAAGAGCTCAGCATCGTGTGGAGCCTGGAATTCATTGAGGTGATGGCGTAAGGGTATGAAACTGAGTCCTTTGCTGAGTGCTGAACATTCAGCATCAGAGAGGGGAAGGTCAGGGAGTATGGTGAATACACGGCAAGGGTTGGGATTAGAAGACGGGAAGAGGTGGAGGGCCCTGGAATCAATGAGTTGTTAGAGCTTGTGTTCCTTAGCACCTGAAAGAAAGGGCAAAGTTTCTTGTTAAGGCGTCGGATGAGACGAAGAATAAAATGAAACTAGGGAAAAGGTCAACTTTGAGATAGAGTGAGTCGGTGCAGCTGGAGGGAGAGGTCGAGTGTGTTCATATGGCGACGCTTGGCACTGAGTGTTGATCTCGGGATGCGGCGAGAACAGCAGTCCGAGGAGTGTTGTATGTCTCGGAGATACTTGTAATGCTGGGTGGATTTGAAACACGAGGGATGGGACTTCAGTTGGAATCCACGTGGGGTAAGTCGAAGACAGAGACAGTCACTGAGGAAGGAAATATGACTGTGAAATAGTTTTAGTAAACACCTTGTCAAACACCAGGAGGGAAATGGAAAGCAATGAAGGTGAACAGGGCAAAAGAGACTAGCGAAATCCTGTCAGAGAGAAGAGCAGTACTTCTTCAAGGTAGGCGTTCCTAGAAGAGAAGATGCAGTGAATTAAACACTAAGATAAAGGCAAAGTACTACGGATGCTGGAAATCTGAACAAAAACAAAAAATGCTGGAAAACAACCCCCGGGTAACTCCACTACAAACCTTCCTCCAGGCCGAAAAATATCCATTGACCATTACTCTCTGCTTCCTATTTTTCAGCCAATTTTGTATCCACGTTGCTACTGTCCCTTTTATCCTATGAGCAATAACTTTTCTCACTAGTCGGTTGCGTGGCACTGTGTCAAATGCCTTTTCAAAGCCAATGTACACCACACATCATCGACCTTTTCTGTTACCTCTTCAAAAAACTCCAAGTTAGTTAAACACGATTTCCCCTTTAGAAATCCATGCTGGCTCTTACTTATCAACCCATAATTTTCCATGTGACAACTAATTATATCCTGAATAATTGTTTCTAAAATCTTGCTCACCACTGATGGATGGGATAGCTTATCTTAAACATGATAGGTTTCTACACATCTTGGGTACTGTGCTAATCAAATAAACTAGCTTTAAGCTGAATGCCTCCAGGAGGAAGATATACTCAGTTCTTAATAAAATGCAGTAGAAAGCCCAGAAATTAATTTGTGCTATTTTTTGCAATCTTGGTCATTGTTTTAACAATTGAACCCCCTTTATAAAATTAAAACTTGCAACTCAAACTCATGACCATTTTATTTTCTGCCCTTCCTCTAATCCTAGGTTGTAGATCAATCACCATAAATCGTACTTTTGAGAATACAATTGACCAAATCACTAAATTCTCCTAATGACTGTTCATCTTGGGTGATTGTCCATTCATAGGAAGTCTGCTTTGAGTTGATTTGTTAATACGTTATTGTAGTGACTAATCTAGAAGTTCTGTTAAGAATTACCCCAACTGTGGAAGTTAGGAAGTGATTATTACAAATCTGTTGAATCACAGATAACAGCAAAATCCAACTGTCTATAGAACAATTTTTTTACTCTCAATTGGTGTCATGTATAAGTTGCCAGCAATGGTTTCATCACTGAGTAAAACTTAAGCTAATTAAGCTAATTCAAACATTAAGTATAGTATAATCTTTTGCACCATACTGGTACTAAATGTGTAGTTGATTTCTCAGTTTCTCAAACTTTGACAGTAGTGCAATCACCTCAAAGAGACACTAATTTTAACATCAGATGCAATATAAAGTTTAACAGTGAAGCCTTACAAGCAGGAGAACCTTAAGAACTACTGTATTTTGTATTTTTAATATGAGAGAGTTAATGAACTCATTAACCATTTCTCTCTCTCTCATATAAAAATTTATAATATTTGTCTATTGTGGTCTTAAGCCGAGTCAATGCTTGGCTTTAGAGCTTGGGGAAGGGTGGAAGATCAATAAAAACATAGGCCTGAATTTTGTGGTAAGTGGCAAACAAACAATGCTAGTCATTCATTCATACTAAATGGGATAGATTTTGAACTCATCTAGCAACTCAAGACTGGGCATCCATGAGGTGTTGTGCGCCATTAGCAGCAGCAGAATTGTACTCGAATATAATCTGTAACCTCATGGACCAGCATATCCCCCACTCTACCGTTACCATCAAGCCAGGGGATCAACCTTGGTTCAATGAAGAGTGCAGGAGGGCATGCCAGGAGCAGCACCAGGCATACCGAAAAGTTAGGTGTCAACCTGGTGAAGCTATAACACAGGACTACTTCCTGCTTATGCTGCATGGCACACAAGTGATAGAACTAAGCGATCCCTCAACCAATGGATCAGAAGTTCTGCAGTCCTGCCACATCCAGTCATGAATGGTGGTGGACAACTAAACTCACTGGAGGAGGAGGCTCCACAAATATCCCCACCCTCAATGATGGAGGAACCCAGCACATCAGTGCAAAAGATAAGGCTTCGAAGCATTTACTACAATCTTCAGCTAGAACTGCCAAGTGGATGATCCATCTCGGCCTCCTCCGGAGGTCCCCGGCATCACAGATGCCAGTCTTTAGCCAATTCAATTCACTCATGTGATATCAAGAAACAGCTGAAAGCACTGGACAGTGCAAAGGCTCTGGGCCCTGACAAAATTCCAGCAATAGTATTGAAGACTTGTGCTCCAGAACTTGCCATATTCCTAGCCAAGCTGTTCCAGCACAGCTAAAACACTGGCATCTACCCAGCAATGTGAAAAATTTCCCAGGCATGTCCTGTACACATGTCGTTAGTGTTTCTTCAGAGATAACAAGGTGCAAGATTCTTTGAAACTGCCAGGTAGTCCATTTTTGTTCAGGGGGTCACAGACATAGATTCAGCCATTTGAAAGGGTGTTTGTCCAGTTTTCAAAGTTTTAGAAATAGCCATGAGGGTATCTATCTTTTTTATAAAAACATACAGGATGAAGTCTTAGACCCTTCACAGTTAGAATATTTAATTAAATGTCAGTTCATGTACAGAATGTAAAATAGAGAGGGAAAGATGGGATTGGGAGAGAGATTAGAGAAGTCAGTAGAAAATTCTTAAGTCTTCAACAATAATTTAAATTTGAAGGAACGAGATTCCACACTGATTTAAAAAAAATAAAACTTAATGTAGTGGCGGTGGGGGGGGTGGGGGGTGTTTGGTAGTAACTAAGACTTACTGTGCAATTTTAAAAAAAAAAGCACTTGCACTTGAATGGACGAATCTTAACTTTTTCTGGCATGCTTAATAGCTGTCATTCTGTTTTTTTCAAACTGATGTGTTTCCTATTATCAAAAGAAGATCAAGGAAATATTATTGAACTCCGAAAAGAAGCTGAACGTATGTACACTGAAAGTTGTGATTGACTTACACTTATGTTTGTAACTAGATAACATTTTGAAATAAACAAAAAAGGTGTATTTTTGAAACAAGTGGCATTGGAGGATTTGAAACAAGATTTTAAAATCAAGACCTTGCCAATAGGTGTATTTGGTTCCTGTGGCATAAGAAACCCAACACTGTATATTCAAATTTTAGCCTTTATTGCTTTCCTTTTTGAAAAAAACTGGACTTTTCTGCTGAACAAAGAAAATTAAGATGGCTGCTACAAGTCACCTGACCACGGGTTGGCCTTTTGTCTTGGGAGCTATCCCCAGGAGTTTCAAGAACAAAATAATTATTTTCTCAGCTTCTGGAATTTCGCACTTCATTGTGCAAACCCCTTATAACCAGCAAAAGCAGAGGAAGTGCAGATGAACTGGCTTCCCTTCTGAACTATCACAAAAGAGAAAGACCGAAACTCATTATACTAGAAGAGATGTTATTAACTACCTTGTCTCTCTCCTAAGGAGAAACAATGACATTTGGCTAGAAGCATAGAAACAAATTGTTAAGCTGCAATTAACCATTAAATGGCTATGTCGTATTGTCCAAGCCTTTTGGACAGTTTTAACACTTCATCTTTGGGCTTCACAGCTGGTCTACTGTTTTAACGCTAGACTCAACTATTCCAACAACATACTCCTGGCTGGTCTCCCACATTCTACCCTCTGTAAATTCAAAGCCTCCAAAACTCAGCTGCCTGTGTCTTAACTCACAGCAAATCTCGTTCTCCATTTCCTCTATGCTGACTGACCTACATTGGCTCCTGGTCAAGCCTTGATTTAAAAAAAATCATGTTTCAAATCCTCCAATGCCACTTGTTACGGACAGGTGAGAGAGAGTGAAGCTTCACTGATTTCCTCTTAACATGTTTCTCTAAGCAGGTGGTGTATTGATTGAGCTTTTTTAAAGAATGGTTTTAAAGAATGGTTCAAGAGGTGGTTTGCTTTCCTAACCACTTTTTTTTGTGTGTGTGATCCAATTTTACTAATAATACACAGCAAACTCAAATTGGGATTAACTCAGAAGGTTAGTTTATTTTACACATTCAAAACCCAGAAAAGGGAGTGTTGGCAACGTCATACAAAGTTGAGAGGATTAGAGAAAAGGAATTTTACAATAAAATGAATATTGGCCCACATGAGTTCCAAAGGCCAATGAAGAATTCTTTAGTGTAGGCGTTCCGAGTTCAGCTGGGGAGTTGTATTATTCACTGAGTTTTGGATGACCTGCAATTTTAGAGAGGGTAGAATGTGAGCCACCAGTCAGGAGTTTCAGAATAGTTGAGTCTAGAGTTGCCGAAGACTTGAATGAGGGTTTCAGCAGCAGATGAGCTGAGACTGAGGCAAAATCAGGCAATGTTACGGAGATGGGAATAGGCGGTTTTAGTGATGAGACAGATGGGAGTTTGGAAGCTCAGTCTAGCTTAATCTCAGAGTGGGAGAGGGATCAAGTCAATAGCTAGGAAATGGAGTTTGGAGGGGGGACTGAAAACAATGGCTTCAGTCTACCCAATATTTAACTGAAAGAAATTTTTGTTCATCCAATACTGGATGTTAGGTAGTCAGTCTGATAATTTATTAATTGGGAGGAATCAAGGGAGGTGGCCGTGAAGTAGAACTGAGTGTCGTCAGTGTACACGTGAAAATTATCACTGTCTTCGGTTGATGTTACTCGGCATTGCAAGTAGATGAGAAGTAGTGGAGGGGGGCCAAGGATAGATCCTGCGACAGCAGCAGAGTTAATGATGCGGGGGCAGAAAAAGAAACCATTGTAAGTGATTCTCGAATGGAATCAGGTGAGTGCAGTCCCACCCAGTTCGTTGACAATGGAGAGGTGTTGGAGGGGGATGGTGTGGCCAGCCATATCAAAGGCTGCAGACAGGTTGAAATGGCCAAGGAGGGAAAGTTTACTTTTGTCATCTGACATCCTGGGACACCTGTGACTGCTCAAGATTAACTTTAACTTGGCGCTAGACTCGAAACACAATAGAATAACTTAAACTGTAGGAGAGAACCAAGCATTCTATGCCATGTTTGCTGTGCATTTTAAAAATTCCCTGTTTTTTGCAGGGGGAGTGGTGGATTATAAGAGCAGACTATTTAAATCCTAAAGTTCCCTGAGCCAAGTCAATAACACATGTCAAGTATTTGACTTGGATTCTGTTTTCACCTTTTTTGATGGAAATAAAGGAAGGGAAGAATCTGCAAAACTCTTGGACAAGTTTGCGCTTTTAGTTCACTGAATTGTTTATTACCTGTTCATATAGCCCAGAGGATATAAGAAAATGGTGAAGCTTTTTCTGCCTTGCTTGGGATTATCCAGCGATTGGTTTTCTAAAGTTACAGCTGATTAGTTAGAACAGCATTGTGGTTGAATTTTGAAGTTTGTTTGATAATGTTAATTGACTTTATAATAGTTGAGTTCAATAATTTAGAGCAGCATTCTTGAAATGCCTAAGTTGTTGCCTGGATTTTTGCTTTCATTTGAACCTTGTTAAGTCTTCTCAAGCCTTTGCTGATCAAACGTTTTTTCCATTGATTAAAAACCAAAGTAGTGACTACAAAGCATGTTCTTGGGCTATCAGAAACTAACTGTATACAATCCTAATATGCCCTTTGCAAAAGCAAAATACTGCTGATGCTGAAAATCTGAAAAAAAAATAGAATATGCTGTAATTTTTCATCAGGTCAGACAGCATCTGTGGAGTGTGACCAACACCATTACCATTTCAAGTTGAATGTTTCTGCAACAATTACTGAGGCATCTCCTTGCTAAGTATTGTGGAGGGGGTTTTTGCTTATGTTGCGCTGTTCAGATTGCAGACCCTGGCGTCACGCATCTATCCTGAGTCTCAGTGCAGTTTCAGAGCCCACAGATCAACGGTCAACATAATTGTCTGTTTTCGGCAGTTACAGAAGTACCGCAAAGCATTGCCTTCATAGACCTCGCCAAGGCCTTATGATCTTCTCAGCAATTTGAAGACTCCATCTCTGCTGCAAAAAGTGGGCTGACCTCCAGGGTGTCCTTTCCACAAGAATATGCACAGTTCCATCAGTTACAATGGAGCAACATTAGATGCTTCCAAGATCAGTAGCGAAGTAAAGCAGGTCTGCATCTTGGCACCAACGCTGTTTGGCATATTCTTCTTGTAGCTATTGCACGTTTTCGGCAATGCAAAGTAGGGTTTACCTGTATACCAGAGCTGATGGCAAGCTGGTCAACTTGGCAAGTCTGCGCACCAAGGCCAAAGTGCATAAAGCCCTCATCTGTGAATTGCTGTTTGCTGATGATGCTGCGCTGACATCTGATACTGAAGTTTACTTGAGGTAGCTTGTCGATCGGTTCTCAGGCCTGCAAGCAGTTTGGGCTGAATCGGTGTCAAGTACACCAAAGGTATGGGCCAGAATGTAGAGATTCCACCTTCCATCAACATCGGCAACCTCACTCTGGAGGTCATTGACAGCTTCACATATCTTGGATCAGCAATCGTCAGCAAGCTGTTCCTTGATGCTGAAATCAGCACCAGGATTACCAAGGCAGCAGCTGTTATGTCAGAGTTTGGAAGGTGAGTGTGGACCAACAGCAAATTCGCCGAAAATAAAAAGTTTAGTGTGTACCAGGCTCGTGTTCTCCACACCCTCTTTTACAGTAGGAAGGCATGGACAACTTATGCCAAGCCAGGAAAAGCGGCTGAACAGCTTCCGCCTCTGTAGACTCCAATAAATATTGAGCATCTACTGGCAAGATGGTGCTGAATTTGAGAATACACAAGCATGCAGGAGTCCTCAGCTTGTTTGCTCCTTAAGCCAGCAGTGAATCCGTCAGCTGGGTCATGTGCGCCAAATGGATGACGGCTGCATTTCCAAAGACATGCTCTATGGTGAGCTTGCTTTGGCACAAGACCAATAGGTCGCCCACCTCTGCATTACAAGGACGTTGGCAAACAAGACCTCAAGTTGACCAGGATTTGAGTCGACACATAGGAAGTCCTTGCTGCTGACCGGAGTGTATGGAGGCAAGCAGTGTGGAAGGGTATGGAAAGATCAGGTGACAAAAGAAACAACTAGATGATGGTAAAAGAGACCCCGGCGGAAGGGAAAAACATCAGTCGATCTCTGGCCAATGTTATTCATTTGTGCCAGTTGTGAAAGGATTGCCACATAAGAGTCGGCCTTTACAACCACAACAGACGATGTTCAGTGCAGAAATTACATAGACTGCGCCCAGGGTATATCATCTCCCATGACGGACGAATGCCTACTAACCACTAACTTGTATGCCCTTTTCCTGAGTAGCAAGGAAGAGCATCTTATGCATAAAGGCATAAACAAGCCAGTCATTTATTATTCCAATGCAGATGTGCCCCATTTTAGTTAAATTTCCTCAGTTATGGAATACTTGTCTTAATGGTGGGGTAAATGTAAAACTGAGTCTGCTTTGTGTTGGTCAGGTAGAGAACAGAGGAGAGTTATATGCAGCATGAATGCTGCTTACACAATTTTAAATATTTAAAGTTCATCTTATGAATCTTAACAGTTTATTTCCTACAGTGCTGTACAATGTTGTACATATATACATTCAGACTGCATGTCCAGCTTGTGTACAATAGATCACTGATATTTTAATGATATGGTAACATAAAATACATTCCTATTTTAACTTTTTCAGCTTGGCAATTGACATGTTTACTGGAGAATATTATCATAAGAATCAAACTGGTTTATGTTCAGTGCAAGTTGCAAAATGTTAGTTTTTGTTTATGTTCAGACAGGTTATGAGCAAGTTGTTCTATTTTTCTCTCTCCCAGCAGTTTTATTTCAGTGGCCTGATTAAATTAATGACCTGATTTCAGGGCTTTCATATTGGAGCTGAGACGTTAAATGACGAATCTACCTAGTAGTTATTTATTGTAGCAGATCTTAATAACTTGCATAGTCATTTAGTAGTACAGAACTTGAGTATTGCTGAAAAAATACATTTTGTCAAAGCTTTTCATCTTGCAGCCATTAGGACAATTGTAAGAATACCAATGTCAGGGGAAGCAACAACTTTTATACTGTATGAGAAGAAAATGCTAATTGGTTGGCAAGTGGGCTCTGGTGGAGACATTGCTATGGAGAAGGCATCAGTTAATGGTGACTGACAGTTAACTGCCAAGCATTATTTGAAATTTAAAACCAGGCAGCTTGACTCTGATCAAGGCATTGCCACAAGGAGTAAACCAGTGAATGGCTATCACTTATTGCGCCTGTTTCAGCTAAACAAAATGTGTGTACATGTTCTTCCTGTCTGCAAAGAACAGGGCCCCATGTATTAATATATGTAGCTTCCAGTTCATGCAAATATGTCACAAGGTGAACCTGACTGACGATCTTAATTTGGTTGTCAGCATAACTCGTATTGCACTGAGGATTATTTAGCAAATGTTGCTCAATCATGGAATCACATCTAATGTTGGACACTGTTTGTTTGAGATTTGCAAGCATGGGTTGGTTGGGTATGGTCTGGACCTTGCCTGTAATGGACAGCAGAAGGGACATGCTGTTTGATATGATCCGCCAGACTTTGGGACGTATGGCCTACATACCTAGCATCACACTGGCACTGAAATTCATACAGCATATTACTCGTTCGTGTGATAGGCAGAATGTCTTTTTTGGCTTGATGGCAGCATCCTGTTGGTGGTGAATACCAATCGTGCTGTTACTACATAGTAGCATTGTGAAACAGCTAACTTCACCAGTCGCTCAAATTTTTTGAGATACCTTGCCCTTCCAGGGTAATCTGCGTAGACTGGGCACTCTTCAGGGCTGAAAGTGATGGCCTTAGACTTGTTCTTGAGTCTGTGCGATATGCAGTGTGAAATGATCTGATCAGGGTAGCCATTATCCCGCCTTATTTCAGCATCAAGCATGCATGGTGAGCAAATGCATTGGGCCCTATTCACGAGGTTGCCAATAAGGTCAATCTTATAGCATGTGGAACTGTAAGAATCCCAACGTGTGTATTAACTAATGAAGGTAGGCTTGCGGTAGACCATGGTAGAGAACCGTCTGGCAGATTTCTCAACTAGCATGTCAAGGAAGGGGAGTTCATTTGACTGCTCCATTTCAAAGATGAATTTGAGCGCAGGATGAAGCCAATTAAGACATGCAAGGAAATTATTACATGCTGCTACAGATTTAAATATAGCAAACATATCATTCACATATTGGAAATACGCAAGGCATGGGAGGTTAGATGTCTTTTTTCAGCAATACCCAACTTGCATAGTAGCTACAGGCCATTTGACCCAACAAATCTATGTGAGTGTTTAAGCTCCACACAAACCTCTTCCCATTCTGTCGCCTAACTGTATCACCATAACTTTTTATTCAGTTCTCCCTCCATGTACTTATAGATGCATTCAAAGGGAAGCTAGATACTAGGTGCTATAATTACTCCTTGTAGTTGCAAGTTCCACATTCTAACCACTCTAAATGAAGAAGTTTTTCATGAATTCCCTGTTGAGTTTATTAGTGAGTATGTTATAATTATAGCCCCCTTGGTCTGGATTCCATCACCACCACCCTCTCTTTCCACACACACACACACACACACACACCCCCCCCCCCCCCCACCCACTCACCCAACGCCCCACAATTAGAAAGGTTTTCTCTACATCTGCCCTTTTATAATCCTAAAGACTTCGATCAGGTCACGTCTCAGTTTTCTCTTTCTAGAGACAAGACCCTTAGATGGTTCAAATTTTCCTGATGGAGATAACCTCTCAGTTCTGGTTTTCTTCTACAAATAATTTTTTCACCTTTGCCACTGCATCCTATATCCTTTATATAAACGAGGCCAGATATGTTTGCAGTATTCCCAGTGTGCTCTAACCAAGGTTCTATAGAAGTTTAACGTGTGTTTTTCAATTCTGTCTCTAGAAATGAACCACAGTGCTTTGTTTGCTTTTTCATTGTCTTGTTAATCTGCGTCACATCTTCCTATCAAAATGCTCCATCTCAGACTTAACTATATAGAAGTTCTTTTGTCAATTACACAAGCATTGTGGAGATTTATTGATGTTGTCTTGTATTTTGTCACAGTCCTCCTCTATGTTAACTGCACCCCCATTTGGTGTCATCTAAATTTTAAAATTGTACTTTGGATTCCTAAGTTCAAATCATTGGAACACAACTTCCCATCTTTGCCAGCCTCGAGTAGCCAACTTGAACTATTTTTTTCTGTTTTGTATTCGGCTTGCTACCCATTTCACTGCTTGTCTTCTCATTCCACATGTTAAAATCTTAGGCACAAGTCTGTTATGAATACTTTATTAAAGGCCTTTTGGAAATCTAAATGTATTGCATCTACTGCATTACTCTTACCCTTTTCTATCCTTTCTATTCCATCTTCACAGAACTCAATGAAGTTGGTTAAACATGACCTTCCCTTTTGAAGCCCGTGCTGACTACTCTTTATATTTTTGCTGTATAGTTTTTCTTAGTTGTTCATGTCTTTAAGTAAGGATTCCGTTGTATTTTTTTTACTATCAGCATCAAGCTAATTGGTATATATCACCCTTTTAAATGTAGACATCACATTGCCTGTTTTCCAGTCCTCTGGATTTATTCCCTTTTCTAATGAATTTATGTATATACACAATAGTGCATCTACTATCTCCTCCTTTAACATTTTTCAATATGCACAGATCAGTGATTTCATCTCCTCCAAGTTTGATCTAATTTGTCACTTACCTCTCCTCTTTCCATCTTTTGAAATGCTTACTTTTACATTTAAAAAAAAAAAAAATCTCTCCTGATGCCTGTCCATAGTTTTATCTCCCTGGCACTTAGGGAAGTAATTATCAGAGAATCGTTACAGAAATGTTAATCATTAGAAAAATGAATGTGTGGCTCAAAGACTAGTTTGGGAGAAGAGGGTCCTGGTTCGTGGGGTACTGGTACCAGAATTGGGGAAAGTGGGATCTGTACCGTTGGGACAGCCTACACCTGAACCATGCTGGGACTGGTGTTCTAGTGAGCCGCATAACTAGGGAAGTGGGAAGGTTTTTTTTAAACTAATTAGTAGGTGCAAGGGATCAGATTTGGGAAGTGTGATAAAGAGTAGAGACCAGTCAAGAGAGAAAGGTATTAATATGGGAAATGATAAACAGAACATGACAGGAAGGGATAGAGAGTACAAATGTAAGTAAAACAGCAGTCAAGCCGAGGAGGTTACAAAAATAAAAATAGGACAAAACTGAAGGCTCTATATCTGAATCTACGTAGCATTTGAAACAAAACAGATGAACTGATAGTGCAAATAGAAATAAATAAGTACGATCTGATAGCCATTACAGAGATATGGCTACAGGATGACATAGACTTGGGACCTGAATATTGAAAGGATTGTGACATTTAGGAAGGACAAGAAGCTAGAAAAAAGTGGAGGGGTGGCTCTGTTAATTAATGGTATTAGCACATTGAGAGGGATGACCTAAGTTCAGGAAACCAGGATATAGAAGTGCTGTGGGTTGAGATGAGAAATAATAAAGGCAAGAAGTCACTTGGGAGTGGTGTACAGGCCCCCTAATTGTAACAACATGGTAGGATGGAATATAAAGGAAGAGATAATGTGAGCTTGTTAGAAATGTATGGCGATAATCATGGGGGTTTTAACCTGCATAAAGACTGGAAAAATCAGATGGGCAAAGGTAGCGAAGATGAGTTCATAGAATGTTTTTGGGATAGTTTCTTAGAACAGCATGTTTTGGAGCTAACCAGCGAGCATGCTATACTAGATCTGGTATTGTGCAATGGGATAGGATTAGTTGATTGCCTCACAGTGAAGGCACCCTTAGGTAGCAGCGATCATAATATGATTGAATTTTACATTGTTTTAGGGAGAGAAGAGTTGGCTGAAGAGCAGTATTTTAAGGTTAAATAAGGGCAATTATGTGGGAATGAAAGCAGAACTCGCAAAAGTGAACTGGCAAATTAGGTTAAGGAATAGGTCAATAGAGATGCCGTGGGAGATGTTTTAAAGGGGTATTTCAGAATACACAGAATAGATACATTCCAACGAGAGAGAAAAATTCCAAATGGAGGACCCACCATCCATGGTTAACTAAGAAAGTTAAAGATAGTATAAAACTTAAAGAAAAAGCATATAATTGTGCAAAGGCATGTGGCATGCCAGAAGGTTGCACAGAATATAAAGAACAACAAAGAAAGACAAAAAGATGACTAAGGAAAAAGAGTAAGAGAGAAAGCTAGCTAGAAATATATAAAGGAATAGTAAAAGTTTCTGTAAATACTTGAGAAAAGAATTAACAAAGTGAGCATTGGCCCTATAGAGAGTGAGCCTGGGGAATTTATAATGGAGCATAAAAAGATGGCAGATGAATTGAATAGGTATTTTGTACTGGTCTTCACTATAGATGATGTAAGTAACGTCCCAGAAATAGCTGTAAATCAGGAATTGGAAGGAAAGGATGAACTCAAACTTACAATCACCAGGGAAGTGGTGGTACTTAACAAATTGTTGGAACTGTAGGCTGACTGTGCCTACACCACATGGACTGCAGCGCTTCAAAAAGGCATCTCACCACCACCTTCTCAAGGGCAATTAGGGGTGCGCAATAAATGCTGGCCTAGCCAGCGAAGCCCACATCCTGTAAATAAATAATGAAAAAATTAAAACTTGTTTTGCCTTCCTAATTTTTTGAATTCTTTTCTAGACATTTCATATTTCCTTTTGTCATTCTCTCCTTTGACTATCTACTTTTTTTTTCTCTGTTTCAATTTTACCCTTTTTAAAATTCTCCGATGGTGTCATTAATGGCTTGATTTTTTTGTTGCTTTTAACTTGCATAAAACATTGATTTCATGGCAGTTAGCACCAGAGACAAGACACAAAAGTCACATGCTCTCTGAAGAGTAGGAAAACGAAATATGAAGCAGCTGATCTGACACAGTCCATAGCAACATTGATAGTGACTTAGAAGTATGTAAGCCACTCACTCCTGGCTGCCCTTTTGTGTGACCTGTGGCTACAAGGCAATTGTGAAGAATAATGCCATTTTTCAAGTACTTGAAATTCAAAAGGAGCCAAAGTTATAAAAATGTGCTGAGACCCTCTCACAGGAATGGATTTGTTAGCTGCCTACATCAACTTTACTTTTCAATCTTAAAATACTGTTTTACAGAAATATTTACTGCCCTACATTGTTTGACTATTGTGGAATCTTAGCCCTGATGATTTTTTATAAATAATGAATGGATGTGAAATATATTTGCGCCACTATGTGACATTTATTTGTAATAATGAGATATGAGATTAGGGCTCCTGCCTCTCTATCTTGCATGTTAGCTTTTGCCCAAATCTGAGCTGAAATGCACATTTTGAAGATAGCGGAGTAGTCTTAGTTGATCCAGATTAGGAGTTACTTCATCCTTGTACTCATATGTGCAAGATTAAGGTATCTCAATGCTGAAAAAGTAAAAATATGAATGTGCTAACACTTGGCATAATTAATTTAAATTACCTTATTGACCATCCTAATTCTTTTCCTTTTAATTGTAGAAAACTCTGAAGCAAATGATTTGAAGCCATTCTTTGATCAAACATATTCGCATATATACTATGTTTTCTTTGAAAATTTTGTGACCATTGAAGCCAGCCTAAAACAAAAAGGTAAGGATGAAACATTTTAAATTACTTGCATAGATGGGTGATGGGGCTAATTAAGGCTCATTTTTTTGGAGGATCAGAAAAAGAATGATAAACTGGTGTGCAAGTATTCTGATTATTTTTAAGAAAAACTGATTTCTAAATCTCTAAACCAAATATCTCACTTTCATTTTTTTGTTAGCTAGCACTTTGTCTATTTTCATGTTCTACTATTTTTCTATGAATTTTTAATCTCTACGTTCCTTGGATTTGTTTTTCTCTTACTTGTCGTTTCCTTATATCTTCTGTTTGATTTGTGACTAAAATTGACATGAAAAATAAATTGCATGATAATCTTGGCTTTTGCTCAGCTATTGTGATTTTGTTTGGAATACAGCAAAAAATGTAATTCGGTGAGGCTGGTGGAGAGGATGGTAGGTAGTGAGTGGACTGGATACAATGGCCCATAACATATGACCTTCGGGGGTGAGGGGGGAGGTCATACCTGGGAAATACCCCAGAAGATGCGCTAAGGGACCTCCCCAGAATTCCCCACGCAAAGACTGCACGGGAATTACCCAGCAAGTTCAAACTTTTCTGATGGGCAGATACCCTGCACTGGGAACCATCCGCTACTCTGATTTTAAATCGGATACTTCTAATGGTTGACTCTCTTAGCAGAATAGTTACCCAGGAAATGCTAGAATTAAAACAACTTCTAACTTCTGGGTAACTATAGTGCTGACCATCTTCCTCCCCCTCATACACCCCTGAGCGATGAAAAGAACACCCATAGGCAACAACCATCATCTAGGAAATTGGGTGATCACAGGACCCGGAGGCAGTCAGCAGCACCTAGAAGAGTGGGTGGAGAGAGGATCCGGAGGCACTGACCACCATCTTCCTAGCGGGCGGGAGCCAGAGGCAGTCAGCAGTACTTGGGAGAGCTATCCAACCCAGAGTGCAGCGGAAGCGTTCTGAGAGAAATCTACAGGAAAACGCCTAAGTGGTTGGTGAATATTTTGCTTGTTTATCTTCGAAACTCGTGGAATTTTTCAGTAATTGTAAGGTTTCATTAGATGTAGTAAGGTTTACTAATAGTGATAAAGGTTATTGGGTATGGCAGTATTTATTCATAAACACAATAAAGATGGCAGGACTATTGATGTGTTGCGACTGCAGAATGTGGGAGCTCCTGGATGCCAGTGTGATCCAGGGCAAAGACGAATACAGTAAGCGTTCGTGGCTTGAGGAGCTTCAGCTCTGAGTCATTGAGCTGGAGGTTGAGCTGCAGACACCGAGATGCATCAGGGAGGGGGAAAGCTCCGTGGACACTTCGTACCAGGAGACAGTCATACCCTTGAGGATAAGGTCTTCTGATTTGTTCAGTGGCCAAGGACAGTAGGGTGTGACTGCGAGTGATGCAAGTATGGGGACCCAGAAGGTACAAGTTGAGGAGACTCAGCTTTTGCAATTGCCCAACAGTTTTGAAGTTTTTGCAGCCTATATGGATGAAAGCGGTGGCTGCAGGCTGGATGAACAAACTGACCATGGTACAGGAAGCCACTTGAGTAGGGGGAGTTAATTGGAATGTAGTGGTAGTTGGGAGCAGTATGGTTAGGGGGATAGACACAGTTCTCTGCGGCCAAGAGAGCGAGTGCAGATGGCTGTGTTGCCTGGGTATGGGACATCTGCTCTGGGCTAGAGAGGAACTTGCAGTGGGAGGGGGAGGACCCAGTCGTCATGGTCCACGTGGGTACCAACGCCGTAGGTAGAAAGAGGAAAGAGGTTCTGCTGAGACAGTATGAGCAGCTGGATTCTAAATTAAAAAGCAGAACCTCAAAGGTGGTAATCTCTATTATTACCTGAGCCATGAGCAAATTGCATAGGGTAAATAAAATTAGAGGGCTCAAAGATTGGTGTGAGAGAAATGGGTTTCAATTTATGGGGCATTGGCATCAGTACTGGCAAAGTGGGAACTATACCGTTGGGATGGTTTTCACCTGAACCGTGCTGGGACGAGTGTTTTGCTGAGTTGTATAACTAGGGTAGAAGAGGTGGCTTTAAACTAAGTAGTTAGGGCAAGGGATCAAGTTTGGGAAGATGTGATAAATTAAGTAGAAAAGACCAGGCATTGAGCAAAGTAGGAATAAGGGAAATGGTGATCAGAGCATGACAGAAAGGGACAGAATTTACAAATCTGAGTGCACCAGCAGATATGACCAGAGGTTACAAAAGTAGTAAAAAGACAAAACTAAAGGCTCAGTATCTGAATGCACTTAGCATTTGTAATGAAGCAGATGAATTCACAGCTCAAATAGTAATAAATACATGTGATCTGACAGACATGGCTGCAAGATGTCAAAGACTGGGACCTGAATATTCAATGGTACATAACATTTAGGAAGGTCAGGAAAACATGGGGTAGCTCTGTTAATTAAGGGTGACATTGGTACAATAAAAAGAGATGACCTTGGTTCCGGAGATCAAGATGTAAAAGCAGTTTAGGTAGAGATGAGAAATAGTACAGGTAAGAAGTCACTTGTGGAAGTGGTTATTTGGCCCCCTAACAGTAACCACACTGTAGGACGGGGTATATAGGATGAAATAAATGGGGGCTTCTGAGAAAGGAATTAAGAAAATTATGGGTGATTTTAATCTACATATAGACTGGATATATCGGATTGAACATAGTCATGCAGGCTACCTTTGCCATAGTGTTTTCAGGACAATTTCTTCGGGCAGCGCATTCTTCATCCAACCAGAGAGCAGGGCATACTAGATCTGGTACCGTGTAATGAGACAGGATTAATTAATGACCTACATCGTGAAGGTGCCCCTAGGTAACAGTGATCATAATAATGATCAAATTTCGCATTCAGTTTGAAGGAGAGAAGAGTGAATCTAAAACTAGTGCTATAAACTTAAATAAGGGCAATTAGGAGGGCATGAAGACACAACTGGCTAAAATAAACTGGCCAATTAGATTAAGGGATAGATCAGCAGAGGTGCAGTGGCAGACATTAAGGAGATATTACAGAATACTCAGATTCTTTCTCACTGGAACATAAGACTCTAAGGGTAGGACGTGCCATCTGTGGTTAAGTTAAGAAGTTAAAGGTAGTATCAAATTGAAAAAGAAAGCGTATAATTCCACAAAGCTAATTGGCAGGTCAGAAGATTGGACAGAATGTAAAGAACAGCAAAGAATGACTAAAAGATTAATAAGGAGGGATAAATTAAGAGTATGAGAGAAAGCTTGCCAGAAACACAAAAACAGATAATAAAAGTTTCTACAGGTATTTAAACAAGAAACGAGTAAGTAAAGTGAGCGTTGGTCCCCTGGAGAGTGAGAATGCAGAATTAGTCATGGAAAATCAGGAAATGCAGATGAATTGAACAGAGATTTTGCATCTGTCCTCACTGTAGAGGATGCAAATAATATCCCAGAAATAATTGTGATTCAGAAAGTGAAAGAGAGAAGGGAACATAAAATAATTACAATCACCAGGGAATGGGTACTAGGAAAATTATTAGAACTAAAAGCTGACCGGTTCCCAGATCCTGATGGACTTCCTGCTAGGGTCTTAAAGAAGTGGCTGCTGAGATATGGTTTTAATTCTCCAAAATTCCCTAGGTTTGGGGAAAATGGCATCAGATTCTATTTAAGAAAAGGAGGGAAGACAGAAAGCAGGAAACTGCAGGCCAGTTAGCTTAACATCTGTCCTAGGGATATTGTTGGAATCTATTATTAAGGAGGTTATAGCGGGGCACTTTAAATCTCAATGCAATCAGGCAGAGTCAACATCGTTTTGTGAAAAGGAAATAACGTTTGACTAATTTATTGGAGTTTGTTGGAGAAGTAACAAGCACCATGGAAAAAGGGGGACCTGTGGATGTGCTGTACTTAGATTTGCAGAAGGCATTTGACAAGATGTCACATCAAAGGTTACTACACAAAATAAGAGCTCATGGGCAGGGGGTAACATATTAGCTTGATAGAGGATTCATTAGCCAACCGGAAACAGTAGGCTTAAATGCATTATTTTCGGGTTTGCAAGATGTGACGAGTGGACTGCCCCAGGGATCAGTGCTAGGGCCTCAATTATTTACAATTTATGTCAATGACTTGGAGGAAGGGACTGAATGTATGGTTGCTAAATTAGCTGATGACACAAGGATAGGTAGGAAAGTAAGGTGTGAAGAGGACATAACCTATGTCCCTTTTGCAGACACCTTTAAGTGAGTGGGCAAAAGTTGGCAGATGGAGTACAATGTGGGAAAATGTGAATTTGTCTACTTTGGCAGGAAGAGTAGAAAAGCAGCATGTTATTTAAATGGAGAGATATTGCAGAACTCAGGTACAGAAGGGATCTGGGTGTCCTGTACATAAACAGGAAAAGTTAGTATGTCGGTACAGCAAGTGATTAGGAAGACAAATGGAATTTTATTGCAAGGGGAATGGATTATAAAAGTAGGGATGTTTTGCTACAGTTGTATAGGGTGTAGGTGAGACCACATTTGGAGTACTGTGTACAGATTTGGTCTCCTTATTTAAGAGAGGTTAAAATGCATTAGAGGCAGTCAGAGAAGGTTCACTCGACTGATACCTGGGATAGGGGTGGGGAGATTATCTTAAGCAGAAACGTTGGACAGACTGTGCCTGTAACCGTTGGAGCCTAGTAGATGGAGAGAGAATCTTATTAAAAGCAACAAGATCCTGAGGGGACTTGACAGGGTGAATGCTGAAAGGATGTTTCACCTTGAGAGAAGGTAGAGCAAGGGGACACAGTTTAAAAAATAAGGGGTCTCCAATTTAATACTGAGATGAGAAGAAATTTCTTTGAGGCTGGTGAATCTTTGGAGCTCTCTTCCCCAGAGAGCAGTGGAGGCAGGGTCAATGAATATTCTTAAGGCAGAGGGAGGTAGATTCTTGACTAACAAAGGAGTCAAAGGTTATCGGGGGTAGGTGGAATGTGGACTTTTGAGGCCACAATCAGATCAGCCATGGTCATACTGAATGGCGGAGCTGGTTCCAGGGGTAGAATGACCTACTCCTCCCTCTAATTTGTGTATTTGTATGACCACCTACTGAACCTCCGACTACCCTCAACCCATCCTAATGCTCGCCCGTCCGCCGCCCTACCTACTTAACTTACACACCTACCTGCTCCCTGTCTTCTCAAAATGGTTGGGACCTTTAAACTTTAACTGCTTCGCTGCAGCTAGTGCCGTTAAAAGGGGCGTGACTTCATTTAATCTGACCCTGTTGCACTTGGCTGAAGGCCTCGGGAATCTGCTGCGCTGCACTCTTCTCACCCGGACTGAGTCGGTAAGTCGGGCAAAAAACATGCAGCTGCATCCCAGTTTAAGTTTAAAAAGGAGCAAAGTGGCAGTCAGACTGATTGCCACTCATCAGAAGTTCTGGCCCAATTAGTGCACAAACTTGTGTTGGAGTGTGGAGTCCAATACTGAGAAGACATTGATGTTAAAGACTAGGTAGTTAATTCATTTTTTTACTTGGGGAATACTGAGTAAGGAGATATTCTATTCTGTTGTATTTTGCTGTTTGCATGGTCCACCAGGTAAATTTATCTGTTGACTTCTGAATTTTGGGAAAGTTTATTTTAAATCACCTGACCCTGTAAAGATGTGTTGTCTTGGTACCATGGGCACACTAGGTAAATGATTGTTGAAACCTGTTTATATATGCACCTACGTTTTAGCCTTACAAATGGTTTTAATTTAAAATTATTTTCTGGACCTTAAACCTGGAAAAAGAAACATCTTCTATTTTTGAGACTTAATCCCAGTTATAGCCTCGTTCTTTGTTTCTAAATTGAGTCAAGATGTTTTACAAAATTGAAACTATGTTGGAACTAATTTTGTACTTTTTAAAAAAAATTTAATATAGTTGAAGAAACAATACAAGTAATTTAGACAACTATTTTCCTCCTCCAGTTTAGTGCACTGAACTGTTGTGGTTTGTCTCATTGATCATTCGGATAGTAGAATTGGAAACTACTGTCTCCAATTTGAGTGGTTCTGGAATCGAATCAGTGTGATCCTAGAACAATTACGTTGTCACTTCTGATTAAACAATCCATTGTACTCTGTCAAAGACTTCTTTTTGGGATTGAAAGCTTCTTGCCAACTTGCTGTGCATCTACAAATAAAATTTGTAATATAATAAAGATGTATCTTAAAATCAGAAAGATAAAATAGTATTTCAGGCATCCCATTTTCCAATCATTCCAGCAACTCTGTTCCACCCCTGCCGCTTCCTTAGTATGTTTGTGTTTGGACCTTTAGGAAATAGCCTTTGGATTTGGTTTTATGCATGCTATTTGAAAACCGTGTCTGCTTATTTGCTACTTAGTTCCCTTTTGGAACTTAATCTCACTCTTCACCTCTTCTAAGCACGTGAATTTACATTTTTTTAATCCAAAAAATTGTTCAGTGAGATGTAATTATATTTGATTTGGCATCCTGAATAGGTGGCATTGGGTTATCGTTCAGAGGTTTAACCCAAATTTGCTTAAAATGCAAACTTTTTTGTTTGACCAGTGGAATATTATTTCCATGTTTGTTCATTTCTGGTGCTCATAGAGCCTCAAGATATTTGTCACTTCTTGCACAGAACAATTTAAGACATTTCAAAAGTTGTTAATTTCCCTTGGTGCAAAGACAACCCCATAACTAATCAGCCGATTGCCTGATCACGGAGTGCACCTTCCGATGCAGTTTAACAGTCTTCCAGAGAAGCGATACAGCGAATGGATCAATGAGTATTTCATGCCACTTCTTGGGGAAGTTTCAGTTCCAATTGATAGTATATGAAAGGCTGACACATGAATCAATACACTGATTATTACAGTCATTACAGTCTGAGTTTAATTGGCACACACTGATGATACTTCCAGCATTTGATTCTGACAGATGCTTATGTTTCCCGTGCAGGAGCCTTATCCATCTTAATTCTGTACCCCTTTTGCATCATAACAATGTGTGCAATATGTAAAATAAGACCCTGGTGCTAGGGCTTTATACAGTAAGTGTAGGAAACCACAATTCTACAACATCTTAATGACATTTCTGTGTCTGCTCCATGGACTGCTTTGTGACAAACTATCAAGCTAAGCTACACTCCCATGCTTATTTCATTCTTATGTTCCAGCTATGGCTCTGTATAGTCCAAGCAACTTTACATTAAGCTGTACATTAAGGGTTAAGATAAAAATGTAGGAAAATATACTTGCTGTAAATCTATGTCAAAGAAATAGCAAGTATTATGATAATCAATCGACTGCAGTGTGCTGAGAGAATTATTGTGTTTTACTTTTGATAACATATTTACCCGCAGTACTAAAGTTTAGAGCAGGTTTGCCCAACCTTTTCATGTGGGGGGGGGCCACGTTTCAAATTAGGTCACACTTAAAGGGCCAATGAGCAAATTTCAGAGAGATAAAAGTTTGGCACGACATTAAATGTGAATTTCAAAAACAAGCCTGAGGTAATAAGATAACTAACTTTCTGAGCAAAAGGAAAATGAGGAATAAAGAACGATGAGTGGGTGTGGGTGTAGGTGCCTCACTCCTAGGCTCAGGGTACTCAGTCATTCACTCTCACCCATGGAGAGAGTAGATGAGAGTGCACGTTGGTGTAGGTGAGGGTGAATGAGAATCTTTCTCTGCCACCCTGAACAAGAGCAATTAGGGATGGGCAATAAATGCTGGCCTAGCCAGCGATGCCCACATCCCATGAATGATTTTTTTTTTAATTGAAGCTGTAGGGAAGTAGGACCCAAAATGGTTGAGATGGTTTAAGTGTTTCTCAGGATTTGAACCTTGAGGAGGGATGGGTGATCCCATTGGCACTAAAGTAGATTTATCTAGACTTTAATTACAAATAAAATAACTTGGAAAGAGATACAAACATAATCAAGATATGTCTTTTAATGGATGAGTACCTTTACTTCAGTTTGATGTGGTGGTTGCCAGTTTAATGTTTAATCTTTGTTTTTAGTTTGTTACAGTAGAAGTTTTAAAATGTGAAATATTACCCTTCGGTTGTCTCATTAGTTGTTTGTAAAATTCATTTTTTGAATATTATTGGTCTCTATGGGGGATTGTAACAGTTGGAAAATCTTAGCTTGCAAAGTATTTTGCAAATTAACTTGATGTATTTGATGTTCCAGGTCACAAATCACAGAGGGAAGAATTGGATTCCATCCTCTTTATTTTTGAGGTAAGAGTGCTAGAAATCGGTGACTATTCATTAAGAGGGACAATTACTCAGATGTCTTGAGGCAAGTGAATGTTGTGTTTATTTGGTTTGAAAAATAATAAATCAAGTAACCCAAAGGGTGGACAAGAGACAAAAAAAATACATTGTTTTGTTTGAAAGATATTCATTATATTTTACTTTCAATTTATACTGGATGTCTATTATATTAATAATTGTCACATTAATTTGCTTAATTCAGTTGCTTTAAATCGGTGGTCATGATATAATGCCCCTTTTTGATATAATATTGTACGTCTTCCAACTTGAATATGAGCAACACATTGGGAAGAACATCTAGCGTAATTTTTAGTTCCTTTCCCCTTGATTAGTTTCTACTTTATTCTTTTTTTTGTATCTTTTTGTATCAGGAGTAAGATTTAACAAGCCTCAACTGTCCCGACAAAACAAAGGGTTAAGAATTCTCTACTCTAAGAAGGTTTTATGAAGGAGAATTATTTTTTAAAAACTTGATACGTAACTGCAATTTTTTTTTAGTCATTGACGGGATGTGGGCACCGCTGGCTAGATGACCATTTATTGCCCATTCCCAGTTGCCTTTGAGAAGGTGGTGGTGAGCTGCCTCCTTGAACCGCTGCAATCCCTGTGGTGTAGAAACATCCACAAGTGCTGTTAGGGAGGGAGATCCAGGATTTTAACCCGGCGACAGTGAAAGAACGGCGATATATTTTAAAGTTGGGATGATGAGTGGCTTGGAGGGAACTTCGGCAGGATTCCTAGCCTCTTGACTGATCTTGTAGCTGCGCTTCCCCCCCCTCACAATTTGGAAAGCTTCGAATTAGCATATTTCATAATGTAAAATGTATTATATTTCGTATAAAGTTCAATACTTAAAGTTGCACTTTTCAGGAATGCAACTACAACTTTAAGCAAGGAATTACATGTATTCTGCATGTGACCTTCATTATTGTCACAAATACACACTGTTCTAAATTTTGTTCCACGTTTAATGTATGCTAATTTACTAAGTTCCCTTTTTAATTAAGTTAATTACATTTCTTTTTGTTTTGAAAAAAATTGAGAGGATTAAAACATCTAATAAATAAAAAAAGCCCTTGATTGACCGAGGGATGAACTCCTAGGTATTCAGCCAGTGTTGCAATGCCCATGTTATAGTCATTGATGTTTGATAAGTGAATGCATTTAATGCTCTTGAGAATTTAGCTTTGCTGGAGGCATGGGTGTAACCACTTGAAAACGATGATGGGATTTTTGCACGGAAGTTAAACTCCTTTCTAAAATAATCTGTTATCTACTTGTTCATGCTCAGCTAACATGTAGACTTTTACCGTTCACTATGTGGAGCGTGATTCTGTTAAGTGTACTGTGTTTAGTTTATAATGAATTTTATACTTAGCAGTTTACTCTTGAGTTATCTCATTTACTGTATGGACATGTCGTGAATGAATTGTTTAATCTGCCATAGCTTGCTATATTGATGCAAATGCTGTATAAAATACCTTTAAGAAATTGTTTCTTGTATCATGATGCCATTTTGTGTTAACTGAATACATAAGAAAATTGTGGGGAAAAAACAGTTGTATATTGAAAAGTAATGCTAATATATGACACTGCTGTTTAATCTAATAATTGAACACTGCAAATCTACAGAAATGTTAATTGCATCCTAAAATGTTACTGGAAAGGAAATTGGAAATGTGGAAAATCACGCAAACTATTCGTATAAAGAAAAAAGAGCTTCTATTTGTATGATGCCTTTCGTGACTTCGGGGTGTTGCAAAGCACTTTGCAGTCAATGGAGCACTTAATGTAGTCACTATTGTAATGTAAGAAGTACAGTAAGTTCCCATTAACAATAGTGTAGTAATGACCAGATAATCTGTTTTAGTGATGTTGGTTGAGAGATAAATAGTGACCAGGACACTGGGGAGAACACCCCACCTGCTCTTCAAAATATTGCCATAGAATCATTTATACCCACCTGTAAGAACACATGGGGCCTTGGTATAATGTCTCATAAAAGTTAGCACTGAAAATGCAGCACCCTGTTAACATTTCAGTGCAGTAATAACATAGAAGCTTGTGGAATGGGACCTGAACCTAAAGCCTTCTGACTCAGGCATGGGTGCTACCAGCTGAGCCACAGTTAACATTATTGACATATAACATTTGGTTTGTTTCATTTGTATCTGTGATCTCTCATTTCTATATATAACTGTAATCTATACTAAAAATGCAGGTTGTGATGCCTCAAACCAGATTACTTCGAAATCATTGGATATTTTTTTCCTCTTGACTGAAAATGCATAACACATTCAAGGCAAAAGAGCCCTCTGTTTGTCAATGTGAGGGATGCTAAAACTCAAGTACCTAATGTCAGCGTGAAACATTTCTATCGGGTTAATAAGAGGGGCTAATGCGGAGTTTAACTTTGTCCCCAAAGATGTGCTTTAATCCTAATTTAAGCATGCACTTACTACTGAACACTTCAATTTTCCACACTACTGAAGGATGTGGGTGAGGCAGCATCTGTGGACAGAGAAACAAAGTTAACATTCAGGCTGATGACCTTTGATCAGAACTGGGAAATTTAGGAATGCAATAGGTTTTGCAAGAACAAAAGGGAAAGTACTTGATATTGTAAACGGTTCTCTCTCCAGGTATTGTTCCTCTCTTTAAATCTGCTGTCATCACCCCTCTTTTTAAAAAAAAATAACGTTGACCTACTGGCTTTGCAAACTACTGTCCCATCTCTGAGTTCTTTTTCTTCTGCAAAGTCTTGGATATGTTGTCGCCTTCCATCTTTCTCAGAGTTCCATGTTTGAATCCCTCCATTTCAGATTTCTGTCCCTGCTGCAGTACCAAAATATCTTATCCAAAGTAACAAATGACATCCTATGTGACTAGGACAAAAATAAACTTTCCCTCCTTGACCTAGCTGCAGCCTTTTATCCAATTGACGACACCATTCTTCTTGAATGCCTTTCCACTGTCACCCAGCTGGGTGGGACTTCTGTCACCTGGTTCCATTCTTGTCTTTCTAATTGAAGCCAAAGAAATCACTTGCAATGGCTTCTCTTGCTGTTGCCATTGATATTCCCCAAAGGTCTATCCTTGGCCCCCTTCGTAAATTTCATCTATGCGCTGCCCTTTGACAACATCAGATGGCAGAGGTGTTGGTTTTCGCATGTATGCTGATGAAACCCAGTTCCGTCTCCCCACCACCTCTCTTGACTCCTCCCTGTTGCTAAATAATCAGACTGCTTATCTGACATCCATTACTGGGTGAGCAGAAATTTCTTCCTCCAATTAAATATTGGGAATACTGAAGGAGCTGTTTCTGTCCTCACTCCAAATTCAGTTCCCTATCTACTGACTCCATTCCTCTCGCTGGCAACAGTCTGTTCGTAACCTTGGTGTAAAATTTGATCCCAAGATGAGCTTCCAACCTTCTATTTGTGCCATCACTAAGATCACTTATTTCCACCTACATCAGGTTGCCGTACTTTGCCCAGTCTCAACTCATCTGCTGCTGAAACCCTGTGTTTTTGTTAACATCTAGACTCCACTATTCTAGTGCATTCCTGGTTGCTCTCCCACATTTTGCCCTCTGTAAACTTCCCTAAAAGTCTGCTTCTCATGTCTTAACTTGCGTCAAGTCTTGTCCCCTATCACCCCAGTGCTTGATGACCTGCATTGACTCCCAGTCAAGCAACATCTTGACTTTAACATTCTCATCCTTATTTTCAAATCCCCCCGTTACCTCGCTTCTCCCTATTTCCAATTTCCTCCAGCTCCACCCAACCCTGCGAGGTATCTGCATTCCTCTTGTGGTTTCTCCGTTTTAATTGCACAACCATTGGTTGTGCCTTCAGCTGCCCAGGTCCCACCTCTGGAATTCTCCCCTTATACCCCGCCTTTGCTTTCCTCCTCCTTTAAAACCTATCTCTTTGACCAAGCTTTTGATCATCTGACTTAATATCTCCTTATGTGGCTCCGTGTCAGACTTTGTTTTATAATGCTCCTGTGAGGCTACTTAGTATGTTTCATTACGTCCAATGTGCTTTATAAACATAAGTAGATGATGTTGTGCCAGGGTAGAATACAGGAGAGATTTAATGACCAAGTAATTGGTGGTGCGAGGCCAAAGTGGGGCAAGTCAGGGAACAAAAGACACATGAATGGCAGAATCATGAACTTAGCTGCCTTAAGCAAAAAGGAGGGGAAGAAAAAGAGTAAAACTGCAATCTGCAAAAAAAAGTATCTGAAATTGTCAAGCCCATTGGGCCCAGAAGGCTGTAAAATGCCTAACTGAAAGATTAGCTTCATTACAACACTGCAGGAGTGTGAGGACAGATGATCAGTATGAGTGCAAGGTGGAGAATTAAAACGATGAGACCAGAATTTTGGGGACCTGCTTGTGGACTGCACAGATGGTCCACAAAGTGGTCACCCAATGTGATTTTGGCCTCCCCAGTGTAGAGTAGACCACATTTTGCGAGCAGAAAATACAGAATACTAAATTGAAAGAAGTACACACAAATTGCTATTTCACCTGGAAGGAGAGTTTCTTCTCGCCTACATCCTTGATTCACCCAATGCCCTCCATCACTTTAACATTCTCCAATTTCCTGGCACTAACTGTCGTCTCTTCACATTGGATGTTCAATTTCTTTCCCACCTCCAGCCCTTACCAGCTCTTCCTTCAATGAAGGGACAACCAGCCTTTACCCACCATCACCCTTCTCCACCTGGCTGACCTTCTTCCCACATTGAACAACTTCCCCTTCAACTCACTCGCATCCTCCAAATAACAGGTGTTGTTATGGGTTCCCACATGGGTCCTAGATATGACTGCCTTTTTGTAGGATATGTGGAACACCCTTTGTTCCAGTACTATTTGGACACCCTCCCTCACCTCCTTCCCCAATACATCGGCTGCATTCTCCACTAAGGGAGAATCTAACCATCTCCCCATGACATCAATGGCATTACCATTGCTGAATCCCCCACTATCGATATCCTGGGTTTGCCATTGACCAGAAATGGAACTGGACCAGTTATATAAATGCTGTGACTACACGAGTAGGTCAGAGGCTGGGAATTCTGCACAGCAACTCACCTCCTGACTCCCCAAAGCCTGCCCACCATCTACAAGGCACCAGTCCAGAAGTGTGATAGAATACTCTCCACTTGCCTGGAGGGGCACTGTTCCAACAGCACTCAACACAACACCATCCAGGACAAAGCAGCCTACTTGATTGGCACCTCATCCACCCACCATAGAAAACATCCACTCTGTCTACCGCCACCACCAATGCACAGTGGCAGCAGTGTGTACCATCTACAAGACAGACTGCAGCAACTCACCAAGGCCCCTTTGACAACACCTTCCAAACCTGTGACCTTGAACTACCTAGAAGGACAAGGCCAGCAAATGTATGGGAGCAGCACCACCTGTAAGTTCCCCTCCAAGCCACACATCATCCTAACTTGGCATTATATTGCGGTTCCTTCACTGTCGCTAGCTTAGAATCCTAGAACCCTCTTCCTAACAGCACTGTGGGTGTACCTACAGCACATGGACAGCAGTGATTCAAGAAGATGGCTCACCACCACCTTCTGAAAAGCAATTAGGGATGGGTAATAAGTGCTGGCTTAACCAGCGATGTCCACATGCTGTGAACGAATAAATGTAAAAAAGAATCAGTGCCATTTCTTGCTCTCGTCTGAAATGGTATTTTTTTCTTGGACTTTGCTTCCAACTTCCACCCTTCTCTCCTTTTATGTGGTCCACCTTTGGCTCTTCTCTTCCCTTCCTTGAGTTCTATGTTTCCATTTCTGGGGATAGGCTATCAACCAATGTTCACTAAATGCCCACTGACCATCTCAGCTACTTTGACTACACTGCTTCACATCTTGTTTTGTGTAAGGACCCCTTCCATACACCCAGTTTCTCCTTTCCCATCACATCCGTTATGATGATGGAAAATACCAGCACTTCCAACTTCCATACCATCACTTATGATGTGTCTTTTTTTCCTGAACTGAGGATTCTCCCTGTGGTTGATTTCTCACACTTATGCTCTTACTCCATCCCAATCCAGACAGAACCATGACAGAGTTCCCATTGTACTCTGCTTTCATCGCACCAGCCTCTGTATCGACCGGACCATCCTCTGCCATTTCCGTCACCTCCAGAGTGATGCCACCTGTAAGCACATCTTCCCCTCCTCTCCCTTTTCAGCATTCCTTAGGGACCATTCACCTGCAACAACCTGGTCCACCCCTCAATTACCCCCACCCTTTCCCATGACACTTTTCATGCATATGCAGGAGATACAACTCCTCTTTTATCACCTCTCTCCTCACTGTCCAAGGCTCAATCAGGGCTTTCAGGTGAAACAGTGATTTATTTATATATTTCAATTTAGTGGACTATATTTGCTGCTCACAGTGCAGTCTGCTGTACTATGGGGAGACCTAATGCAGATTGAGTGACCGCTTTGAGGACCACCTCCATTCAGACTGGAAGCATGACCCTGAGCTGTTTTTATTTCAGATTTCCACCATCTGCAGTATTTTGCTTTTGTACTGACATTTGAGGGTTCTCTTAGTGACATTGCTATCCAATGTCAATTTATGGACAGCCTAGGCTCTTGACCATTTGGCACATAGGTGAGGCTGCTGGAAGATCTTTCATGAATCCTTCAGAGCAACCTAAGAGAGAGACCCTCAGCATGGTCTGGACTAAATTTTATTCAGGATTCCAAAAACAACGAATATTTATGTACGAACATATTGAATTAGGAGCAGATGTAGGCCATTCAGCCCATTCGAGCCTTCTCCCGCATTTAATAAGATCATGGCTGATCTGATTGTGGCCCTCAACTCCACATTCCTGCCTAACCCCCCCCCCCCCCATACCCTTTGACTCCCTTGTTAGTCAAGAATTTATCTAGCTCTGCCTTAAAAATGTTCAATGACCCTGGCTCCATCGCTCTTTGGGGAAGGATTCAAAAGACTCTCAACCCTCTGAGAGAGAAAATTTCTTCTCCGTCTTAAATGGGAGACACCTTATTTTTAAGTTGTCCCCTAGTTCTGGTTTCTTCCACAAGGGGAAACATCCTTTCAGCATTCACCCTGTCAAGTAGCCTCAGGATCTTATATATTTCAATAAGATCACCTCTCATTCTTCTGAACTCCAATGGATACAGGCCTGGCCTGTCCAACCTTTCTTCATAAGATAACCCCCCATCCCAGGTATCAACTGAGTGAATCTTCTCTGAACTGCCTCTAACGCATTTATATCCTTTGTTAAATAAGGAGACTAAAACTGTGTACACTACTCTAGATGTGGTTTCACCAGTACCCTCCTGTAGCAAAACACACCTACTTTCCTACTTTTATATTCTATTCCCCTTGCAATAAATGACAACATCCCATTTGCCTTCTGAATCATTTGCTGTACCTGCATACTAACTTTTCCTGATTCATGTACCAGGACATCCAGATTCCTCTGTACCTCCCAGCTCTGCAATCACTGTCCATTTAAATAAAATGCTGCTTTTCTATTCCTGGCAAAGTGCACAAGTTAATATTCTCCTACATTATACTCCATTTGCCAAATTTCTGCCCACTCACTTAACCTATCTATATGCAGGCTCCTAATGTCCTCTTCATAATTTTCTTTTCTACCGATCTTTGCGTCATCAGTAAATTTAACAACCATACCTTCAGTCCCTTCATCCAAGCCATTGATATAAATTGTAAATAGTTGAGGTCCCAGCACTGATCCCTGTGGCACTCCATTCAACACATCTTGGCAACTTGAGAATGACCCATTTATACCTACTGTTTCCTGTTAACTAACCAGTCCTTTATCCATGCTAATATGTTAGCCTTGTTGGCAGTTTGCAAAGTAATCTTCGATGTGGCAGATTGTCAAATACCTTCTGGAAATCTAAGTTTAGTACATCCACTGGTTCTCCTTTATCCATATTGTTTGTTACTCCCCCAAAGAACTCCAATAAATTAGTCAAATATGATTTCTTTTTCATAAAACCATATTGACTCTGCCTAAATACATTGAGATTTTCTCAGTTTCCCACTATAATATCTTAGTAATAGATTCCAGCATTTATTCTATGACAGATGTTAAGCTAACTGGCCTGTAGTTTCCTGCTTTCTGTCTCCCTCCTTTCTTGAATAGAGGAGTCACATTCATTATTTTCCAATCTGATTGGACCTTTCCAGAATCTAGGGAATTTTGGAAAATTAAAACTAATGCATCTACTATTTCAGGAGCCACTTCCTTTAAGACCCTTGGATGAAGTCCATCAGGACCTGTGGACTTGTCAGCTTTTAGTTATAATGATTTATTCAGTACCCTTTCCCTGGTGATTGTCATTGTATTAAGTTCCTCCCCCCTTTTCACTCCTGATTCACAATTATATATGTGATATTAATTATATCCTCTACAGTGCAGACAGATGCAAACTATCTGTTCATCCTCCATCTCATTTTCCATTATCAATTGCCCAGACACACTCTGTAACGCTCACTTTAATCTTTTTTTTAAAATACCTGTAGAAACTCGTATTATCTTTTTTTATTATATTTCCAGCAAGCTTTCTTTCATACTCTAATTTCTCCCTCTCTATTAATCTTTTGGTCATTGTTTGCTGTTCTTTATGTTCTGCCCAATCTTCGGACCTGCCACTTATCTTTGCAGAACTATATGCTTTTTCTTCCAATTTGATACTATTTTAACTTCTTTAGTTAGCCATTGATTGAGTGTCCCTCCCTTAAAGTCTTTATCACTAGAATGTATCTTTTCTGAGTATTCTGAAATATCATCTTAAATGCCTGCCTCTGCATCTCTATTAACCTATCTCGTAACCTAATTGGCCAGTTTATTTTAGCCAGCTCTGTTCTCATTCCCTCCTAATTGTCCTTATTTAAGCTTAAAGTACTAGTCTTAGATTCACCCTTCTCTCGCTCAAACTGAATGTGAAATTCTATCATTATTATGCTTACTGTTACCTAGGGGCATCTTCACCATGGAACTAATGAATCCTGTCTGATTACATAGCACCAGATCTAGTATACCCTGCTCTCTGGTTAGATGTAGAACGTGCTGCTCTAAGAAACTGTCCCGGAAACACTCTATGAACTCATCATCTAGGCAGGCTATCTTTGCCAATCTGATTTATCCAATCTAAAGGTAGATTCAAATCACCCATGATTTTGGTAGTACTTTTCTCACAAGCCCCCATTGTTTCATCCTATATACTCCGTCTTACAGCGTGGTTACTGTTAGGGGGCCTAAGAACCACTCCCACAAGTGACTTCTTATCTATACTAAGAACAAAGAAAAGTACAGCTCAGGAACAGGCCCTTCGGCCCTCCAAGCCTGCGCCGATCATATTGCCCATCAACTAAAACATTTTGCACTTCCGGGGTCCGTATCCCTCTATTCCCATCCTATTCATGTATTTGTCAAGCTGCCTCTTAAACAACACTATCGTACCTGCTTCCACCACCTCTTCTGGCAGCAAATTCCAGACACTCACTACCCTCTGCGTAAAAAACTTGCCCCACACATCATCTCTATAGTTTTCTCCTCTCACCTTAAATCTATGTCCCCTCGTAATTGACTCTTCCACTCTGGGGAAAAAGCTTCTGGCTATCTACTGTCCATGCCACTCATAATTTTGTAAACTTAAACTATTTCTCATCTTTACCCAAACTGCTCTTACATCTTGATCTCCAGAATTAAGGTCATCTCTCTTTATTGCACCAGTGTCATCCTTACTTAACACAGCTATCCCTCCACCTTTTCCTAGCTTCCTGTCCTTTTTAAATGTCATGTACCCTTGAATAATCAGGTCCCAATCTTTGCCATAGTGCAGCCATGTCTCTGCAATGGCTATCAGATCATACGTATTTAGTACTATTTGAGTTGTCAATTCATCTGCTTTGTTAAAAATGCTATGCGCATTCAGGTACAGAGCCTTTAGTTCTGTTTTTATACTACTTTTGTAACTCTGGTCTTATTTGCTGGTGCACTCAGGTTTGTATACACTGACCCTTCCTGTCACGCGCTGACTATCATTTCCCTTTATTGTTACCCTGTTCTTTTGCCCTGTCTTCTCTACTTAACTTCTTATATATACTTAATCCTGATCCCTTGCCCCCACTATTTAGTTTAAAACCCCCTCTACCGCCCTAGTTATATGACCTGCCAGAATACTTGTCCCAGCACGGTTCAGATGAAGACCGTCCCAACGGTATAGCTAGCTCCCGTTTTTCCTAGTACTGATGCCAGTGCCCCACGAATCAAAACCCATTACTCCCACACCCACACAAATTTTTGAGCCATGCGTTTAACTCTCTAATTTTATTTACCCTATGTGAATTTGCTTGTGACTCACAATTATTACCTTTGAGGTTCTGCTGTTTAATTTAGACCCTAGCTGCTCATACTTTCTCAGCAGAACCTCTTTCCAGGTTCTACCTATGTCGTTGTCGCCAGTGTCCTGGGGAATCAAATAACTAGAGCTGTAGAGATGGCTTTAAACTAAATAGTGGCGGGGTGGGGGGGGGTGGGGGGAAAAGGTTATGGAGAGAGGATATGTAGGCTAAAAAAAACAAAAGGATATGGAAACAATAGAGGGCAGCTTTTTAGGTATTGATACCCAGAGTGTGACAGGAAGGGACAGAGTGTACAAACACTTAAAAAAAAAGCAGCAAATAGCGTCAAAGGGGGAAAAAATGGATAAAAAGGCAAAATTAATGGCTCTTAAATGCACATGGTATTCGGAACAAAATAAATGAATTAATGGCGCAAATAGAGGTTAATGGATATGATCTTATATCCATTACGGAGATGTGGTTACAAGGAGATCAAAGCTGGAAACTAAATATTCAAGGGTATGTGACTTTTCAAAAGGACAGGCAGGAAGGAATGGATGGTGGGGTAGCTTTATTAGTATGAGATGGAATATGTACGACAGCAAGATATGATCTTGGATCGGAAGATGTAGAATCCATATGGGTGGAGGTAAGAAATAACAAGGTGAAGAAGACATGGTGGGAGTAGTCTATAGGCCCCCTAACAGTAGCTATACTGTAGGACAGAGAATAAATCAGGGGATAATGAGGGCGTGTAAAAAATGCAGTACCTTAATCATGGGTGACTTTAATCTTCATGTAGATTGCCAATTTGATTTTCCCAGAGGTAGCCACGAGCAAGAATTCATAGGGTGTACTCAGGACAGTTTCCTAGAACAATATGTTGTGAATCCAACCAGGGATCAGGCTAATTTGGATCTGGTAATGTGTAATGAGGCAGGTTTAATAAACAATCTGAGTAAAAGATCCCCTAAAAAACAGTGACCATAACATAATAGAATTTAGTATTCAGTTTGAGTGTGAGAATCTTGGGTCGGGAACAACTGTGCTAAACTTAAATAAGGGTAATTACGAAGGAATGAGAGCAGAGTTGGCTGGAGTGGACTGGGAGAGAAGTTTAGCAGAAAGGAAGGTTGATGAACAATGGCAGATGTTTAAGAAAATAGTTCATGACTCACAACAAAGAGAGATCCCAGTGAGAAAGACGGATTCTAGGAAGGGGATAAACCAGCCATGGTTAACCAAGGAAATTAAGAATAGTATCAAATTGAAAGAAAAAACATACAATGTGGCAAAGATTACTGGTAAGAGCATTGGGAAAGTTTTAAAAACCAACAAAAGATGCCCAAAAAATAATGAAAAGGGAGGAAATAAACTTTGAGGTAACCTAGCAAATGATATAAAAACGGACAGTAAGAGTTTCTTTAAATATATAAAAAGGAAGAGAGAGGCCAAAGAACATAGGCCCCTTAGAGAATGAGGCTGGGGTAATAATAATGAGGGACCAGGAAATGGCAGAGGAGTTGAAAAAATACTTTGCATCAGTCTTCATGGTAGAAGACACTAATAGCATTCCAAAAATACCAAAAAATTAAGGGGCAAAAGTGGGGGAGGAAATAAATACAATAACTATCACTAGAGAAAAAGTACTAGAGAAAAAAACTAATGGGGCTAAAGGCTGATAAGTCCCCTGGACCTGATGCATCCTAGGACATTAAAGGAAGTAGCTACAGAGATAGTGGTTGCACTGGTAGTAATTTTCCAAGAATCCTTACATTTTGGAAATGTCCCAGAAGATTGGAAAACTCCCAATGCAATGCCCTTATTCAAAAAGGGAGGGAGACAAAAACAGGTAACCATAGGCCAGTTGGCTTAACATCCGTCATTGGGAAATGTTGGAGTCTACTATAAAGTATGTAATGGCAGAGTATTTGGAAATGCATATTATAATCAAGCAGAGTCAGCATGGCTTCATGAAGGGGAAATCATGCCTGACAAATTATTAGATTTCTTTGAGGAGGTAACAAGCAGGATAGATAAAGGGGAACCAGTAGATTTAATATATTTGGATTTCCAAAAGGCGTTCGATAAGGTACCACACATAGAGCTACTTAAGAAGATAAGAGCCCATAGTGTTGGGGGTAGTATGTTAGCATGGAAGGAGGATAGGCTTACCAATACAAGACAGAGGTTTGGGATAAGGGTGGCATTTCCAGGATGGCAACCTATAACTAGTGGAGTGCCACAGGGAGCAGTGCTGGGGCCACAATTATTTACAATATATACTAATGACTTAGATGAGGGAAGTAAATGTACTATCGCCAAGTTTGCACAGATACAAGAATAGGTGGGAAGGCAAGTGGTGAGGATGACACAAAGAGCCTACAGAGGGATATAAGCAGGTTAAGTGAGTGGGCAAAAACTTGGCAGTTGGAATATAATGTGGGAAAATGTGATGTTATGCATTTTGGCAAGAAGAGTAGAGGAGCTGAATATTATTTAAATGGAGAAAGACTGCAGAAAGCTACAGCACAGAAGGATTTGGGAATCCTCGTCATGAATTCCAAAAAACTAACATACAAGTTCACCAAGTAATAGGGAAGGCAAATGGAATGTTGGCCTTTATTTCAAGAGTAATGGAATATAAAAAAGGGAAGTCTTGCTGAAACTATACAAGGCATTGGTTAGACTACATCTAGAAAACTGTGAACCGCTTTGGTCCCCTTATCTGGGGAAAGATATACTGGCATTGGAGGCAGTCCAGAGAAGGTTCACCAGGTTGATCCTGGGCAGGGAGGAATTTTCTTGATGAGTTGAGTAGGTTGTGCCTGTACTCACTGGAGTTTAGAAGAATGAGAGGTGACCTTCTTGAAACATATAAGGTTCTTAGGGGGCTTGACAGGGCTGATGCTGAGAGGTTGTTTCCCCTTGTGAGAGAGTCTAGGACCAGAGGGCATAATCTCAGAGTAAGCGGTCGCCCATTTAAGACAGAGATGAGGAGGAATTTCTTCTGAGGGTAGTGAATCTGTGGAATTCTTTACTGCAGAGGACTGTAGAGGTTAGGTCATTATGTATATTCAAGGCTGAGATAGACAGATTTTTAATCAGCAATGGAATCAAGGATTATGGGGAAAAGGCAGAAAAGTGGAGTTGAGGATTATCAGATCAGCCACGATCTCATTGAATGGCGGAGCAGACTCGATGGGCCAAATGGCCTACTTCTGCTCATACGTCTTGTGGTCTTATGGTTGATACCTATGTGGACCACGACCGCTGTATCCATCCCCTCCCACTGCAAGTTCCTTTGCAGCCCAGGGCAGATGTCCTGAACCCTGGCACCAGACAGATAGCATAGCCGTCCGGACTCTGGCTTTTGGTTACATAGAACTGTGTCATTACTCCTGACGATGCTATCCCTATTACCATTATGTTCTTATTAACCCTCCATATTTGAATGGCTTCCTGTGCTATGGTGTCATGGTCAGTTCGCTTATTGACCTTGCAGCCCCTGCTTCCATCCATACCGGTTGCAAGAACCTCGAACCTATTAGACAGTTACAAAGGCTTTGTCTCCTCCACTTCTACGTTCTGGGCCCCCATACCTGCCTCACTCACAGTCACACCCTCCTGTCCCTGACCATGGACCAAATCAGAAGACCCTATCCTAAGGGCTGTGACCGCATCCTGGTATAAAGTTTCCATGTAACTTTTCCCTTCCCTGATATGTTGCATTGTCTGCAGCTTGTCCTCTAGCTCATAAACATAAGCCAAAGTTCCTGCAGCCACAGACACTTAGTACGTGTTTGCCCTGGATCGCACTGGTGTCTTGGACCTCCCACATCATGTAGTTGCAACACATCACCTGCCCTGCCGTCTTTATTATGTGATAATTATCTATTCAATGCTTCACCATTTCCTTATTTCCCATATTAATTCTCAGCTGGTTAGAGCCATACCCAGCGGAAAGGAAGATGGTGGTGGTCAATGGAGGTCAATCATCTCAGTTCCAGGACACCATTGCAGGAGTTCAACAGGGTAGTGTCCTAGGCCCAGCCATCTTCAGCTGCTTCATCAATGACCTTCATAAGGTCAGAAGTGGAGATGTTCGCTGATGATTGCACAATGCTCAACGCTATTTGTGAGTCCTCAGATACTGAAGTAGCCCATGTCCAAATACAGCAAGACCTGAACAATATCCAGTCTTAGACTGACAAGTGGCAGGTAACATTCACGCCACACAAGTGCCAGGCAATGACCATCTCCAAAAAGATAATCGAACCATTGCCCCTTGACATTCAATGGCATTTACCATCACTAAATCCCTCACTATCGACATCATGTGGGTAACTATTGACCAGAAACTAAACTGGACTAGCCACATAAATACTGTGGCTACGAGAGCAGGTCAAAGGCTAGGAATCCTGCGGCGAGTAACTCCCCTCTTGGCTCCCCAAAGCCTGTCCACCATCTACAAGGCACAGGTCAGGAGTGTGAAGGAATAATCTCCACTTGCCTGGATGAGTGCAGCTCCATCAACACTCGAAGCTTGACAGCATCCAGGACAAAGCAGCCCGCTTGATTGGCACCCCATCCACAGCCATTCATTCCCTCCACTATTGACTAACAGTGGTAGCAGTGTGTATCATCTACAAGATGCATTGCAGAAACTCACCAGGGTTCCTTAGGCAGCATCTTCCAAACCCATGACCGCTACCCTCTGGAAGGACAAGGGCAGCAGATGCATGGGAACATCACCATCTGGAAATTCCTCTTCAAGTCGTTCACCATCCTGACTTGGTAATATGTCACCATTCCTTCACTGCCTTTGGGTCAAAATCCTGGATCCCTAACAGCACTGGGTGTACCGACACCACAGGGACTGCAGCGATTCAAGAGGCATCTCACCACCGCCTTCTCAGGCAAATGGGATGGGCAAAAAATGCTGCACCCACATCCCGTAAATTAATTAAAAAGTCCCTAGACTTGATTTCCAGAGGACCCATGCTCACTTTAGTTACTCTTATACCTTTTAAATACTTTTGGAAACTTTTGCTATCTGTTTTTATATTTCTAGCTAGCTTTCTCTCATACTTTAATTTCTCCCTCATTTTTTTCGTCATTCTTTGCTGGTTTTAAAATACTGTCCAACCTTCCAACTTACCACTAACCTTGGCAGAATTATATGCTTTTGCTTTCAATTTTATACTACCTTTAACTTCCTTAGATAGCCACAGATGAATGCATCATCTCCAACAGTCTGTCTGTCTTTTGCATTGGCATGTGCCTCTGCTGAACGTTATGAAATATCTTCCTAATGTCTGCCACTGCATTTCTACTGACCTATTCTTTAACTTGTTTTCCCAGTTCACCTTAGCCAGCTCTGTCTTCATACTCTTGTAATTGCCTTTTATTTAAGATTAAGACAGTCTTAGACCCACTCTTGTCTTCCTCAAACTGAATGCGAAATTTAATCGTGTTATGATCACTAATACCTAGAGGCTCGTTTACTATGAGGTCATTAATTAATCCTGCCTCATTACACACTCCCAGGTCTAGAACAGTCTGCCCTCTAGTTGGTTGTAGAACATGCTGCTCTGAGAAACTGTCCTGAAATCACACTGATTTTATTTTCCAGACTACCTTTGCTGATCTGATTTGTTCAATCTATATGCAGATTATAATTGCCCATTGATAATTGCTTATCTTTGAAGCCCCCACTATTTCTTCCTGTACCCCAATGTACAGCTGCTCGTGGTTTATTACCTTTTGAGGTTTTCCTTTTAATTTAGCCCCCTAGCTGCTAATAGTCTCTCTCAACAGAACCTCTTTCCCAGTTCTACCTATGTCGTTGGTACCCATGTCGACCATGACAAATGGATCCTCCCACTCCCACTTCCTTTCCAGCCCAGAGCAGATGTCCTGAACCCTGGCACTGGACAGGCACCACAGCCGCCTGGACTCTCGTTCTCAGTGCAGAAAACTCTGTCTATCCCCCTGACTGCACAGTTCCTTACTACCACTATATCCCTGTTAACTTCACCATCCTGCTTGATTGGCTTCCCGTGTCATGGCCCATTCACTCATCCACCCTGCAGCCCATGCCCTCATACATACAGACTGAAAGAACCTCAAATCTGTTGGACAATTCCAAGAGCTGAGGCTCCACTTTGTGACCCGCTTACCTGCCTGACTCGCAGTCATACTTTCCTATCCTTGAACACTGACCAAATCGGAAGACCACATTCTAAGGTTGCTTTTCTGAAACAAAGGCTGGGATTTTCCGGTCCCGTTGCAAAATTCCCACCTGAAGTCAGTGGACCTTTGGCTGGTCCATCAAATTTTCCTATCTGCCTGCAACGATTCCCCGCCGCAGGCTGGACTGGAAAGTTCTGGCCAAAGTGTTCAGCTAACTTTCCCCCTGATGCAGCGCAATGTTTGCAGCTTGGCCTCCAGCTCAATTACTCTTGAGCCGAAGCTCCTCGAATCGCAGGCACCTAATGCAGACGTGTTTGCCGTGGATCATGCAGGTGTCCATGAACTCCCACATACTGTAGCCGCAACACATCACCTGTCCTGCCATCTTTATTGTTTAATTTAATTAAATTATTTTCTTAATTAAATTCATAATTAATGCATCTAGTCTTGTTTGTGTTTATATTCTTATTATTTCAATAAATTTTCTACTTACCCACGTTTTATGGCTCCTTAACCCCCGAAGCTTGAAATGCAGCCACCCTGCATTACTTAGGTTATTAGACTTCCACTTCTGTATTTGTAGAAAAATTATAAACTTTTGCACAAAAATGCATTTACAAATTCCACATAAATAGCAAGTATCTAAAATCTGTCCCCAGAGACATCTGGGTTTGAATCAATTTGCTTCTTGCAACTGCAGCTTTGTGTTAAATATGGACAAAATGTTTATTTTATTAAAACCTTCTGCCTCATGCAATTTTCTTAGAAAAACTGCATGCCTTTATTCGCAGAGACATGATAGTTAAGTTTATATTTCGTACTTTTGTTAGCTGTGTTCTCTTTAAATGCAAATCTTGATCCAAATTGAAATTTCTTTTTCTTACAGAAAATTCTACAGCACCTTCCAGAAAGAATCCAGAGCAGATGGCAGTTCCACAGCATAGGTAATTTCACAATTTTTTATTCGAACGTTGATTATGCCAATATTTTTTTTAAAATGTAAATACATATTTTTAACTGTCTTTTGCAGTATTCTTGTCCATGCAGTAGCTTAAACGATGGCTATAGAGAAAACACAATTTGCACAGCTTCAGCTAGTACATTTTTTTTTATTCATTCGTGGGATAGGGGCTTCGCTGGCTGTGCCAGCATTTATTGTCCATCCCTAGTTGCCCTTGAAAGTGTGGTGGTGAGCTGTCGTCTTCCAGTCCATGTGGTGTAGGTACACCCACAGTGCTGTTAGGAGGGGAGTTCCAGGATTTTGACCCAGCGACAGTGAAGGAACGGCAATATGTTTCCAAGTCAGGATGATGAGTGGCTTGGAGGGGAACTTCCAGGTAGTGATGTTCTCATCTATCTGCTGCCCTTGTCCTTCCACATGGTAGTGGTTGAAGGTTTGGAAGGTGCTGTCAAAGGATCCTTGGTGAATTCCTGCAGTGCATCTTATAGATGGTACGCACTGCTGCTACTGTGTGTCGGTGGTGGAGAGAGTTAATGTTTGTGGATGTGGTGTCAATCAAGTGGTCGAATTTGTCCTGGACGGTGTCAAGCTTCTTGAGTGTTATGGGAGCTGCACTCATCCAGGTAAGTGGGGAGCATTCCATCTCACTCCTGACTTGCACCTTGTAGATGATGGACAGACTTTGGGGAGTCAGGAGGACAGTTACCCATTGCATGATTCCTAGCCTCTGACCTGCTCTTGTAGCCATAGTATTTATATGGCTAGATCAGTTCAGTTTCTGGTCAATGGTAACCCCCAGGATGTTGATAGTGGGGGATTCAGTGATGGTAATGCCATTGTACATCAAAGGGAGATGGTTGGTTATTCTCTCTCATTGCCTGACGCTTGTGTGGTGCGAATGTTACTTGCCACTTGTCAGCCCAAGCCTGGATATTGTCCAGGTCTTGCTACATTTGGACATGGACTGCTTCATTTTCTGTGGAGTCGCGAATAGTGCTGAACATTGTGCAATCATCAATGAACATGCCCACTTCTGACCTTATGATGGAACGAAAGTCATTGATGAAGCAGCTAAAGATGGTTGGGCCTAGGACAGGACCCTGAAGAACTCCTGCTGAGATGACTGACCTCCAACAACTTCAACCATCTTCCTTTGTGCTAAGTATGACTCCAACCAGCGGAGAGTTTTCCCCCTGATTCCCATTGACTCCAGTTTTGCTAGGGTTCCTTAATGCCAGTCTGTCAAATGCGGCTATGATGTCAAGGGTGGTCACTCTCACCTCACCTCAGGAGTTCAGCTCTCTTGTCCATGTTTGAACCAAGGCTGCGATGAGATCAGGAGCTGAGTGGCCCTGGCGGAACCCAAACTGGGCATCAGTGAGCAAGTTATTGCAAAGCAAGTGCCGCTTGATAGCACTGTTGATAACCTCTTCCGTTACTTTATTGATAATGGACAGTAGACTGATGGGGTGGTAATTGGACGGGTTGGATTTGTCCTGCTTTTTGCGTACAGGACATACCTGGCAATTTTCCACATAGCTGCGTAGATGCTGGTGTTGTAGCTGTACGGGAACAGCTTGGCTAGGGGTGCGGCAAGTTCTGGAGCACAAGTACTATTGTCGGAATATTGTCAGAGTCCATAGCCTTTGCAGCACTCAGTGCCTTCAGCCGCTTCTTGACATCATGTGGAGTGAATCGAATTGGCTGAAGACCGGCAACTGTGACGCTGGGGACCTCCGTAGGAGGCCAAGTTGGATCATCCACTCGGCACTTCTGGCTGAAGACTGTAGCAAATGCTTCAGCCTTATCTTTTGCACTGATGTGCTGGGCTTCCCCATCATTGAGGATGGGGATATTTGTGAAGCCTCCTCTTCCAGTGAGTTGTTTAATTGCCCACCAGCATTCATGACTGAATGTGGCAGGACTGCAGATCCTCAATCTGATCCGTTGGTTGTGGGATCGCTTAGCTGTGTCTTTCACTTGCTGCTTATGCTGTTTGGCATGCAAGTAGTTCTGTGTAATAGCTTCACCCAGGTTGGCAACTTATTTTTAGGTATACTTGGTGCTGCCCCTGGCATGTCCTCCTGCACTCTTCATTGAACGAGGGTTGATGCCCCTGGCTTGGTGGTAATGGTAGAATGGGGGATATGCCAGGCCATGAGGTTACAGATTGTGTTTGAGTACAATTCTGCTGCTTCTGATGGCCCACACTGCCTCATGGATGCCCAGTCATGAGTTGCTAGATCTGTTTGAAATCTATCCCATTTAGCACGGTGGTAGTGCCACACAACACGATGGAGGGTATCCTCAATGTGAAGGTGGGATTTTGTCTCCACGACTGTGCGGTGGTCACTTCTACCAATACTGTCATGGACAGATGGAAATGCGGCTGGCAAGTTGGTGAGGCTGAGGTCAAGTATGTTTTTTGGGCTCGGCCAGCTTGGTCAGTAGTGGTACTACTGAGCCACTCTTGGTGATGGGCATTGAAGTTCCCACCCAGAGTACACTCTGCGCCCTTGCCACCCTCAGTGCTTCCTCCAAGTGGTGTTCAACATGGAGGAGCACTGATTCATTAGCTGAGGGAGGGCGGTACGGTGTAATCAGCAGGAGGTTTCCTTGCCCATGTTTGACCTGATGCCAAGGGGTCCGGAGTCAATGTTAAGGACTCTCAGGGTAACTTCCTCCCTACTGTAAGCCATTGTGTTGCCACCTTTGCTGGGTCTGTCCTGCCAGTGGGCCAGGACATACCCAAGGATGGTGATGGTGGTGTCTGGGACATTATCTGTAAGATATGATTCCATGGGGATGACTATGTCAGGCTGTTGCTTGACTAGCCTATGAGACAGCTCTCCCAATTTTGCCCCCAAATGTTAGTGAGGAGGACTTTACGGGGTCGACAGGGCTGAGTTTGCTGCTGTCGTTTCCGGTGCCTTGGTCGATGCCGGGTGGTCCGTCCGGTTTCATTCCATGTTTAAGACTTGTAGCAGTTGATACAACTGAGTGGCTTGCTGGGCCATTTCGGAGGGCATTTAAGAGTCTACCACATTGCTGAGAGTCTGGAGTCACATGACAGATTTCGTTCCCTAAAGGACATTAGTGAACCAGATGGGTTTTTAGAATAACTGACAATCGTTTCATGGTCATCTTTAGACTTTTAATCTGCTCTTTTTATTGAACTGAAATTCAGCCATCCGCTGTGGCGGGATTTGAACCCGGGTCCCCAGAGCATTGCCATGGATCTCTGGATTACTAGTCCAGCAATGATACCACTACGCCATCGCAAGAAATAGGAGCAGGAGTAGGCCTGAAGGCCCGAGCCTGCTCTGCTGTTCAATATGATCATGGCTGATTCATGACCTCATTCCACTTTCCTGCCCAATCGGCATCTCTCTTGATTATATTTGAGTCCAAAAACCTAACATCCTTGATTATACTCGGCTACTGCGCATCCACAGACTCAACCCTCTGAGTGAAGAAATTGCTCCCCATCTCAGTTGTTAATATGGCAGGCGGTATTTACTAGGCTGACCAAATCCACAAGGGAAACTTGGCCACGCTATCACAACGATTTTGCAATTTGTATTTATTGCAAGAAGGCTTGTGCACTCAAGTCAGAAGTAACGAGTCCACTACCACCTTTAGAGATTTTAAAGATTAAATGAAAACATTTATTAACAAAAGGAAAAAAAAAACTTAAACACACTCAAGCTACACAGTTATAACAGTTCCCAAAATTTCTATTTAACCATACTCTTAATTACACAACCCCTTTAAGGCAACGGTCTAAATAGATTTCAAATTTATAAAGTAATTCTGCCACATCACCACAAGCACCCACTGGACGATGGACTTCCAAAGGCTTTTAACACAACTTTGGTTAATGTAACAGCAAACTTCTTCAGGGTGGTTAGAGGCTTTTCCCCAAGCCTGTTTCACACAGTCATCTTCAAGATCTCACACGGCCATACCTCACACAGCCTTCCATCATTCTTTAAGTATATTTTATCCCTTTTGACTTGTAGATCCCATTTTTTCCACTTGTCCTCAGAAGTTACTTTTCCCAGAATATAAAAATCTTTCATCTTATTATTGTCAGTACTTTTGGGACAAATCAGTGTAATGACCTTGCCTTACTTACCTTGCCAGTTGTAAACATTTTCTATGTCCCTTTGAAAATCAAACACCTTTCCCACTTATCTAAAAATGCAAATTTCATTCATGCCATCTCTGCTGAGACCTCACCCTAGTTTACTCATCTCCATTTCAAATCCCTGTTTTATACTGTATCCCTTTGATAATTTAAACCTTGCAGCCTCACCGTCTCTAGTTTAATTAAATTAGTCGCAGACGCCCATGCGCAACCTGCTTTAAAATATCCCACAACAATATTAGGAAAACTATGATAGTTCCTTGACACAGCCCTAAATGACTGTCCCCTTTCCCAGAGACTATGCCACCCACCCCCGTCTCTACACTCTTCAGCCAGGGAAACACCCTCTGTGTCCACTCTGTCATACCACTTCAGAATCTTGTATGTTTCAATGAGGTCACCTAATTTTTGCTAAACGCCAGAGAGTATAGGCCCATTCAACTCTATCTCCTCATCGGAAACCCCTTTCATCTGAGGAATCAGTCAAGTGAGCTTTCCTTGGGTAAGGCAACCAAAACTTCACACTCTATTCCAGGCATGGCCTCACCAAAGTTTTGTTCAATTGCAGCAAGTCTTCCATGCCCTTGTACTCCAAACCCCTTGCAAGAAAGACCAAGAACTGTTTGACTTCCTAATTGCTTATTGTATCTGCAGGTTAACTTACTTTGTTTTGCTTACAAGCACAACCAAATCCTTCTGCACATTAACATTTAATCGTTATGCATCATTTAAAAATATTCTGTTCCTCTATTCTTATTACCATTTCCCGATATTATTCTCCATCTGCCATATTCTTCCCCATTCACTTAATCTATATTCCATTGTAGACTTTGTCTTCTGAGCAGCTTACCATACCACCCAGCTTTGTATCATAAGCAGACTTGGATGCATTGGACTCAGTCTCTTCATCTACACCATTAATATATATTGTAAGTAGCTGAGGCCCCAGCACTGATCCTTATGGCACCCTACTAGAAATGGCTTGCCAACCTGAAAATGACCTGTTTATTCCTACTGCCTGCTTTCTGTCCTTTAACCAGTCCACTATCCATGTTAATATATTACCTGCAACCTCAAGACCTTATTATTCAACAACCTTTCATGTGGCACCTTTTGAGAGTCATTCCCTTTCCCTACATTCCCTTTTATCCACGCTGTAAGTTACATCCTCACAAAAGAATCTGAAATTTGTCAAACACGATTTAATTAAAACAAAAACAAATACCTGGAAAAACTCAGCAGGTCTGGCAGCATCGGTGGAGAAGAACAAAGTTGACGTTTCGAGTCCTCATGACCCTTCAACAGATCCCTTTAATTAAACCTTGTTGACGCTGCGTAATCATATGATTTTTCTAAGAGCCCTGTTTTCACCTCCTACAGTTTCCAGAATTTTCCTGACAACTCGAAAAGCTAACTGGTGTGTAGTTCCCTGTTTTCTCTTTTTTGACCATTTCCTGAATACCAGTATTGCATTTGATACCTTATCTACTGGGATTATCTGAGAATCTAGGAAATTTTGGAAGATCACAACCAGTGCATCGCCCATCTTTGTCGCCACCTCTTTATTTTTTTGGAAACCTAGGATGTAGGCCGTCAGGTCCAAGGGATTTGTTGGGAAAATAATGGGACGGAGAACCAAGTAATTTTTCTTTGCTGCTGTTCTCCTAATATTAGTATAGTGGTAATGTTCCTGACTAGTGATCTTGTGGCCTGGACGAATGCTGCAGGAGCATGAGTTCAACTCCCACCATGGCAGCTGGGGAAATTTAAATTCAACTAATTAATACTTCTGGAATAAAAAGCTAGTATTGGTAATTACAACGAAAGCACCAGATTATCATAAAAGCCCATTTGGTTCACTAATGTCCTTCAGGGAAGGAAATCTGCTGACCTGACCTGGTCTGTCCTGCACATAACTCCAGACTTGTAGCAATGTGGCTGACTCATAACAGTCTGCTGAAATGGTTTAGCAAGTTACTCAGTTGTATCAAACTGCTACAGAAAAGTGAAACATGGTTAAAACTGGACGGACCACCCAGAAACGACAAAGGCACATCCTACCCAGTTGAAACTGCAAAGTTGGCCTTGTTAACAATTGGGGACTTGTGGCAAAATTGGGAGAGCTGTCCAACAGTCAAGTCAAGCAATGGCCTGATGCAGTCATGCTGAACAAATCAAATTATACCTTACAGCTAATGTCCCAGCCTCCTCAGCTGATGAATCGGTACTCTTTTCATGTTGAACACCACTTGAAAAAATCGCTGAGAATAGCAAGCACAGAGAATGTTTGGTGGTGGGAACTTCAATGCGCATCTCCAAGACTGGTTTGGTAGGACCATTACTGACTGAGTCCTGAAGGACATATCTTCAGACTGGGTCTGTGGCAGGTCGTGAGAAAACCAAGAGGGAAAAACCTACTTGACCTTGCCCTCACCAATCTACCTGTTAGAGATGCCCATGATAGTACTGGTCAGAGTGATCACTGCACAGTCTTTGTGGAGGTAGGTCCTATCTTCACATTGAGGACACCACCCAGTGTCGTGATAGAAGGTGTCATCGACAGCGCTATCAAGTGACACTTACTCAGCAATAACCTGCTCACTGGAACTAAGCTTGGGTCCTGCCAAGGCTACTCAGCCCCTTTCCTCATTACAGCCATGGTCCAAATATGAACAAAAGGGCTGAATTCCAGAGGTGAGATGAGTGTCTGCCCTTGACATCAAGGCAGCATTTGGTCAAGTGTGACATCAAGGAGCCCTAGCAGCTGGAATTAGTGGGAAAGCTCTCCACTGGTTGGGGTCATACCTAGCACAAAAGAAGGTGGTTGTGATTTTGGAAGCCAATTATCTCAGCCCCAGGACGTTGCTGCAGAAGGTCCTCAGGGTAGTGTCCAAGGTCCAGCCATTTTCAGCTACACCATTAATGACCTTTCTTCCAACACTAGGTCAGAATCAGAAATGTTCACTGATGATTGCAGTGTTCAGTATTATTCGCATCACCTCAGATACTGAAGCCGTACGTGCCACATGCAGCAAAACCTGGACAACATTCAGGTTTGAGTGATAAGTGGCAAGTAATATTTACACTACACAAGTGCCAGGCAATGACCATCTTCAATAAGAGAGAATCTAACCTTCACCTCATGACATTCAATGGCATTACCTTTGCTGGATCCCCCACTATCAGCATCCTGGGGGGTTACCATTGACCAGAAGCTGAACTGGACCAGCCATATAAAGGCAGGTCAGAGGCTGAGTATTCTGTGATGAGTAACTCACCTCCTGATTTTCAAAGTCTTTTCACCATCTACAAGGCACAAGTCAGGAGTATGATGGAATACTTTCCACCTAGATGAGTGCTGCTTCATCAACGCTCAAGCTCAACACCATCCATGATCGACACCCCATCTGCCACCTTAAACTCTCATTCCCTCCACCACCAGTGCACAGTGGCAGCAGCGTGTATCATCTTCAAGTTGCACTGCAGCAACTTGCCAAAGGCTTTTTCAACAGCACCCTCCAACTGTGATCTTTATCACCTGGAATAACGAGAGCAACAGGTGGATGGGAACACCATTACCCGTATGTTTCCCTCAGAGCCACACAGCATCCTGACTTGGAACTATATCTTAAGAACATAGGAACTAGAAGCAGGAGTAGGCCATTTGGCCCATACTGGGACTTCCTCCCTCACAGCACTTTGGGTGTACCTACATTACATGCACTGCAGTGGTTCAATAAGGAACCTCACTGCACCACCTCAAGGGCAGTTGGGGATGGGCAATACTGCTGACCTACCAGCAGCGCTCGGATCCCATAGATGAAATTAAACAATAACTTACTTCAAGTCCCTCAATCTCATTAAACCCATGGTTCATATCTATTTCTGGCATGTTTTTTGGCTTCTACAATGAAGATAAAGAAAATGTTTGTTTTAATGTCTCTGCTATTTCCTTTATTCCATGTTATGATTTCTCCTGTCTCAGTCTCTGAGAGAATCAAGTTTTCCTTTGCTGCTCTCTTATTGCATATTCTTAGAAGCTCCGAAATCTTTTTTCATATTTCTGGCTAGCTTGCTGTCATTCTATTTTTCTCTCTTTCAATTTTTTGGGCATCCTTTGCTGGTATGTAAAGCTCTCCTAAGCTCATACTTGCACCTTTTGTCAATATTATCATTCTCCTCTTTCAGTATAATGCTATCCTTGCACCTTTAGCCACTGATGGACCACTCTTCTCAAGGAGTTTTTATTTCTCGATGGCACGTAGGTCTATTGAGGAAAAATGAAATATTTATTTAAAGGTCCGCCGTTAGCTTACCCACAGTCATAACTTTTAATTGGCTTTACTTGAGATCAATACTCTAGTTTTAGACTTGTGTACATCACCCTAAAATGCTGTGAAATCAGTTATATATTATGCTTACTCCTTCCCAGAGGATTCCTTACCATGCGATTTCTAATTCACCCTGTCTCACTACACAAAACAGTCTTTTAAAAAAAGCCTCTTCCCTGATTGGTTCCATGTCTCTTGTTATAGGAAACTGTCTTGAATGCATTCCATGAACATGTCCTCCAAATTAGTATCAATTTGATTTATCCAGTCTCTGTGAAGACACAAGTCCCCTACAATTATACAATGCCTTTGTTACAAGCTTCTCATGTCTTACTTAATACTCTGTCTGACAGTCTAGCTACTGTTAGGAGGCCTATATGTTACTTTCACCAGCATATCTGACCCTTGACATTTCTTATCTCCATCTATACTGTTAATTCTTCCTGTTGTTTTGAGCCAAGATCCTTCCTCTACATTACTTGCGCCATCCTTTATTATCATGGTTTGCCTCACCCACCTTTCCAATTTTTAACTATCATGGAAAGTATTTCCATCCTAGGTTTTCTAGATATAATTCATTAACAATCAACACTCACGCTCTTGACTGGTGACATCCCATCTATTGATGAGCTGTATGCTAGAACAGAAGTCTTTATGGCTAATAGTTTACTGAGAAAAATCACTTGGTGTGAATCTGTTCATTTTTATTTTCTATTTGAAGATTGTATCCTCTGGACATCTCTGGATCAAGTCTTGAACACAGTCATTTCATATATATATTTATAGTGCAATAATTTAAATAAAAAGGTGGCCTCTCCATTTCCTTTTGGCAAGAAAATGGTGCCATGGGGTAGGAAGGTCACCAAGAGTAATAAAGAGAATGCCAAGGACTTGATTATAAGTATTTACCAAGTTTGACTGAGAGCTCGGACATTTTGTCCTTAAACTATACTGTTTCCAATATATATTTTTTCAATATTATAAATGTTGCTTTCCTTTTCTTTTGCAGGCTTGATTTTAAAGAAACTCCTTCATATTGGGAACTCCTTGAAGGTTTTGCATGTTTTTTAAACAAACTTTTTAAGACATCATTAGAAATGTCCTGAAACCCAGTGAGATTTAATGCATTTTTGTATGTGCTCCCAATTTTATTTTTTCATGCAATTCTTTTCCAAAAATTTGGTTATCCCAAGATTATTTTGCGGTCTTCAAAGATTGGTTATTTTTATGCTGTATTAAATTTGTTTCGAAATTATTTAAAAGAAAACCAAATGTGGCATCTTTGGGGATGTTCATCCATTTAAATTGTGTTTTAAATACTGAAAATGCTTCTCTAGTTACATGAACAACATTTGGTTTAACATTTTTTAAACAGTTAATTATGATATTAAATTCTGTTAAGAGGTATAATGAATAAAAAGTATTTAAAGTTTTCACCAGTAAATTTGAATTAATTTTCTATCCATTACAGATTAGAAGAGAAGGTGTACGTCTCTTTTTGTTGTGGATGCAAGCACTCCAACACAATTGCACTGAAGAACAGCTACTGATTTTTGCCTGCCTTATTCCTGGTTTCCCACCTCTGCCCTCAGAGCAGGGGCCTCGAACACTGGAAAATCTGATCAATTCCCCACTTCATCTTCAAGAAAGTAAGAATTGTGCATTTCCAATGATGGCCTTTCAGTAGTATCTTGAAATCTGCCTTTTCCTCCGATTGCTGTGCAGTACTAACACAGTTGTAAATATCATATCTCAATCAACATAAATTAAATAATGCTTTGAAGTGTAATGTAATTGCACCAAAAGTGTATATATATTCACTGTTTCAAAAAAATGTAGTTTAACAATTAGGCATTTAGCATAATTTTACCAAAGTGTTAATCAGCCCCCCCTTTAAGTGATGCAAACTTGTAAAATACTAATTAGCAAGTGAGAACTTTTTGGACACCATTTTAAGTACTCATTCAACAGCAATTTACACAATATATAAAGCACAGAAACTGGCCATTTAGTTCAACCAGATCATGTTGGTGATCATGCTCTGCTTGAGCTGCCTCCCATCGTTCCTTTGTCTAAAACAAAAATAAAAATACCTGGAAAAACTCAGCAGGTCTGACAGCATCTGTGGAGAGGAACACAGTTAACGTTTCGAGTCCATATGACTCTTCAACAGAACTAAGGAAAAATAGAAGAGAGCTGAAATATAAGCTGGTTTAAGGGTGGGGGGGGTGGGACAAGTAGAGCTGGATAGAGGGCCTGCGATAGGTGGAGATTGCCAAAAGATGACATAGACAAAAGGACAAAGAGGTGTTGACGGTGGTGATATTAGCCAAGAAATGTGCTAATAGGTGACATTAAGGGTAGAAAGCAGGACGAGCAAGGTACAGATAGCCCGGGTGGGGGTGGGGTGGGGGGGAAGGGATCGAAATAGACTATAAGGTAGAGATAAAACAATGGATGGAAATATATTTAAAAATAATAGAAATAGGTGGGAAAAGAAAAATCTATATAAATTATCGGAAAAAAGGGGGATCGGAAAGGGGGTGGGGATGGAGGAGAGAGTTCATGATCTAAAATTGTTGGACTCAATATTCGGTCTGGAAGGCTGTAAAGTGCCTAGTCGGAAGATAAGGTGCTGTTCCTCCAGTTTGCGTTGAGGTTCACTGGAACATCGCAGCAGGCCAAGGACGGACATGTGGGCATGAGAGCAGGGTGGAGTGTTGAAATGGCAAGTGACAGGGAGGTCTGGGTCATGCTTGCGGACAGAAATTGAGGGAAGTGCAAGTGAAATGCTGCTTCACTTGAAAGGAGTGTTTGGGCCCTTGGACAGTGAGGAGAGGGGAAGTAAAGGGGCAGGTGTTGTACCTTCTGCGGTTGCATGGGAAGGTGCTGTGGGAGGGGGTTGAGGTGTAGGGGGTGATGGAGGAGTGGACCAGGGTGTCCCGAGGGAACGATCCCTGCGGAATGCCGCCAGTGGGGTGAAGGGAAGATGTGTTTGGTGGTGGCATCATGCTGGAGTTGGAAATGGCGGAGGATGATCCTTTGAATGCGGAGGCTGGTGGGATGATGAGTGAGGACAAGGGGGACCCTATCATGGTTCTGGGAGGGAGAGGAAGGTGTGAGGGCGGATGCACGGGAGATGGGCCGGACACAGTTGAGGGCCCTGTCAACCACCGTGGGTGGAAAACCTCGGTTAAGGAAGAAGGAAGACATGTCAGAAGCACTGTAGGAAAGTGGCAACATCAGAACAGATGCGACAGAGGCGAAGGAACTGATAGAATGGGATGGAGTCCTTATAGGAAGTGGGGTGTGAGGAGCTGTAGCCAAGGTAGCTGTGGGAGTCGGTAGGCTTGTAATGAATATTGGTGGACAGTCTATCACCAGAAATTGAGATAGAGAGGTCACGGAAGGGAAGGGAAGTGTCAGAGATGGACCATGTGAAAATGATGGAGGGGTGGAAACTGGAAGCAAAATTAATAAATTTTCCCAGGTCCAGACGAGAGCATTGAAGCAGCACCGAAGCAGTCATTGATGTATCGGAGAAAGAGTTATGGGAGGGGGCCGGAGTAGCACTGGAATAAGGAATGTTCCACATATCCCATAAAGAGACAGGCATAACTGGGGCCCATGGTTCATCTCTGACACTTCCCTTCCCTTCCTTGACCTCTCTGTCTCAATTTCTTGTGATAGACTATCCACCAATATTCATTACAAGCCTACCGACTCCCACAGCTACCTTGACTACAGCTCGTCACACCCTGCTTCCTGTAAGGACTCCATCCCATTCTCTCAGTTACTTCACCTCCGTCGCATCTGTTCTGATGATGCCATTTTCCAAAACAGTTCCTCTGACATGTCTTCCTTCTTCGTTAACACGGTGGTTGACAGGGCCCTCCACCGTGTCCGGCCCATCTCCCGTGCATCCGCCCTCACACCTTCCTCTCCCTCCCAGAAACATGATAGGGTCCCCCTTGTCTTCACTCAGCACCCCACCAGCCTCCGCATTCAAAGGATCATCCTCCACCATTTCCGCCAACTCCATCATGATGCCACCACCAAGCACGTCTTCCCTTCACCCCCCCGGCGGCATTCCGCAGAGATCGTTCCCTCCGGGAGACCCTGGTCCACTCCTCAATCACCCTCTACACATCAACCCCCTCCCACGACACCTTCCCATACAGCCGCAGAAGGTGCCACACCTGCCCCTTTACTTCCCCGCTCCTCACCGTCCAAGGGCCCAAACACTCCTTTCAAGTGAAGCAGCATTTCACTTGCACTTCCCTCAATTTAGTCTGCTGCATTCGCTGCTCCCAATGCGGTTACCTCTACATTGGAGAGACCAAACGCAGACTGCGGAACACATTCGGTCTGTCCGTAAGCATGACCCAGATCTCCCTGTCACTTTTCATTTCAACACTCCACCCTGCTCTCATGCCCACATGTCCGTCCTTAGCCTGCTGCAATGTTCCAGTGAAGCTCAACGCAAACTGGAGGAACAGCACCTCATCTTCCGACTAGACACTTTACAGCCTTCCGGACTGAATATTGAGTTCAACAATTTTAGATTATGAACTCCCCTCCATCCCCAGCCCCTTTTCGATCCCCGTTTTTTCCGATAATTTATATAGATTTTTCTTTTCCCACCTATTTCCATTATTTTTAAATGTATTTCCATCCATTATTTTATCTCTACCTTTTAGCCTATATCGATCCCTTCCCCCTACCCCACCCTCACTAGGGCTATCTGTACCTTGCTCATCCTGCTTTCTACCCTTAATGTCACCTATTAGCACATTTCTTAGCTACTATCAACACCGTCAACACCTCTTTGTCCTTTTGTCCATGACATCTTTTGGCTATCTCCACCAATCGCTGGCCCTCTATCCAGTTCTACTTGTCCCACCCCCTCTTAAACCAGCTTCTATGTCACCTCTCTTCTATTTTTCCTCAGTTCTGTTGAAGAGTCATACGGACTCAAAATGTTAACTGTGTTCCTCTCCGCAGATGCTGTCAGACCTGCTGAGTATTTCCAGGTATTTTTATTTTTGTTTTGGATTTCCAACATCCACAGTTTTTTGCTTTTATATTCCTTTGTCTAACTCTGTCTGCATAACCCTATATTCCCTCTCCTCCTCATGCTTACTTAGTTTCCTCTTAAAAGCATCTATACTATTTACTTCAACTACTCCTTGTGGTAGCAAACTCCATATTCTCACTACACTCTAGATAAAGAGGTGTTTTCTGATCTCTCTCTCTATATCTCCAATCTATATATTATATCTCCATCTTTCTCTCACTCTCTCTCTCTCCCCCCTCCTCCCTCTCTCCCCCTCTCTCTCTCCCTCTCCTCCCCCCCCACCTCTCTCTCTCTCTCTCTCTCTCTCTCTCTCTCTCTCTCTCCCTCTCCCTCTCTCTCTCTCACTCCCTCTCTCTCTCTCTCTCTCTCTCTCCCCCCCCCTCTCTCTCTCTCTCTCTCTCTCTCTCTCTCTCTCTCTCTCCCCCTCTCTCCCCCCTCTCTCTCTCTCTCTCTCTCTCTCTCTCTCTCTCTCTCTCCCCCTCTCTCTCCCCCCCCGCTCTCTCTCCCCCCCCGCTCTCTCTCTCTCTCTCTCCCCCCCCCCGCCCTCTCTCTCCCCCCCGCTCTCTCTCTCCCCCTCTCCCCCGCTCTCTCCCCCCCGCCCTCTCCCCCCCCGCGCTCTCTCTCTCCCCCTCTCTCTCTCTCTCTCTACCCCCCCTCTCTCTCTCTCCCTCCCCCCCCCCTCTCTCTCTCTCTCTCCCTCTCCCCCCCTCTCTCTCTCTCTCCCTCCCCCCCCCCCTCTCTCTCTCCCCCTCTCTCTCTCTCTCTCTCTCTCTCTCTCTCTCTCTCTCTCTCTCTCTCTCTCTCCCCCTCTCTCTCTCTCTCCCATCTGGCTCTCTCCCGTCTGTCTCGCTCGCTCCGCCCCCTCTCGCTCGCTCCGCCCCCTCTCTGGCTGGCTCCCCCCCCCCCTCTCTGGCTGGCTCCCCCCCCCCCTCTCTGGCTGGCTCCCCCCCCCCCTCTCTGGCTGGCTCCCCCCCCCCTCTCTGGCTGGCTCCCCCCCCCCCCCCTCTGGCTGGCTCCCCCCCCCCCCTCTCTGGCTGGCTCCCCCCCCCCCCCTTTCTGGCTGGCTCCCCCCCCCCCACCTCTCTGGCTGGCTCCCCCCCCCCCCTCTCTGGCTGGCTCCCCCCCCCCCCTCTCTGGCTGGCTCCCCCCCCCCCTCTCTGGCTGGCTCCCCCCGTCTCTGGCTGGCCCCCCCGTCTCGCTTGCCCCTTCTCTCGCCCCCTCCGCCCCCTCTCTCTCTGTCTGTCTCTGCCTGTCTCAATTTTGAAGACTTCTGTTAGTTCACTCTCAACCAATTTAGGAATTCATTTAATGCTGTTAACCTGAAACCATCACTATGCATGCATTTAGACATAGCCTTGGAACAAAATTAAACTGAGGTGAAGGTGACTGTCCTTGTCATCAAAGCAGCATTTGACTGAGTGTGGCATCAAGGAGCCCTAGCAAAACTAGAGTCAACAGGAATCAGAGGGAAAACTCTCTGCTGGTTGGAATCATACCTAGGACAAATGAAGATGGTTGTGGTGGTGGTTGGAAGTCAATCCTCTCAGTTTCAGGACATAACTGCAGGAGTTCAAAGGGTAGTGTCTTTGGCCCAACCATCCTCAGCTGTCTCCATCGTAAGGTCAGAGGTGGGGATGTTCACTGCTGATTGCACAATGCTCACCATTTGCAACTCCTCAGAAACTGAAGCAGTCCATGTCCAAATATAGCAAGCTCTGGACAATATCCAGGCTTGGGCTGACAAGTGGCAAGTGCCAGGCAGTGACCATTTCCAACAAGATAGAACCTAACCACCATCCCTTGACATCCAATGGCATTTACCATCGCTGAATCCCCCACTATCAACATCCTAGGGGTTGCCATTGACCAGAAACTGAACTGGACTAGCCATATAAATACTGTGGCTACAAGAACAGGTCAGAGGCTAGGAGTCCTGAGGCGAGTTACTCATCTCCTGACTCCCCAAAGCTTGTCCACCAGAATCCATGGTGGATGGAATACCTTCCATTTGCCTGAATGAGTGCAGCTCCAACAACACTTGAGAAGCTTGACACCATACAGGATAAAGCAGCCCACTTGGTTGGCACTTCTTTCATAAACATTCATTCCCTCCACCACCAATGCACAGTGGCAGCATTGTGTACCATCTACAAAATGCACTGTGGAAACTCACCAAGGCTCCTTAGGCAGTGCCTTCCAAACTCAACCTACAATCTAGAAGGACAAAAGCAGCAAACAAATGGGAACACCACCACCTGGAAGTGCTCTCCCAAGCTATTCACTAGCCTGACTTGGAAATATTTCGCTGTTCCTTCACTGTCACTCAGTCAAAATCCAGGAACTTCCTGCCTAACAGCAGTGTGGGTGTACCTACACGTACACCACAGGGACTGCAGCGGTTCAAGAAGGCAACTTACCACCACCACCTCGAGGGTAACTGGGAATGGGCAATAAATGCTGGCCCAGCCAGCGACACCCACATTCATTTTAAATGAATTTTAAAAAACTGTTACCAGAAAAATAAACTCAAGGAATTGCACAGTCACAGGGGACTGCACTAAGGAATGCTTTTATCTTAACTATTTGAGGAAGTGTAAATATTGTGAATGCAACTTAAATTTCTTACTCCTGAAGTTGCTCGGAGAATCTATATGAGAATTGCAGTCACTGAATTTTGTTGCTGCAAATTATCTTCAATTTGATTGTAATTATTTAGCTCTTTTGAAGTCGCTGTTTAAAAGTTAAATTGTTTTGTGTACAATAATCATTTGTAATCATTCTCTACAAACCATTCCGTGCTATCCAATGAAATGTTTGACCTGGCATATTGCGCTAATGGCGTGTTCTAGTTGGCCAGTGCCAGCATTGGGGATCCATGGGGGTTCAATGTAGTGAAAGTTTGAATTGGAACAGGTGTGTCGAGTTTTGTTTGATTTCTTTTTTAAGAAGTTCCTTTGTACTGCCCAATATCTATTATGATGTCTTGACCCAGGCTGTAGCAAAAAAAAACCCCATGACACACAAACTGGATATTATGATTCTTGCACTGAATCTTGTGTGAACATCTCCAATCTATTAATGCCCAATGGACTAATTAATACTTTGATATGAGGCTAATTACCAATTATTAAACTGCTTATTTTGCAGTCAACAACTGAATGTACAGCTGTGGTAAATTATGACTAACTTTAAAACTTAATTTCAAAGTAACAAACAAGACACACTGCATTCAGTTATTGAGCTAAATGATTTATTTCCGTACCCTTTCATTTAGTCAAGCCAAAGCTATGAGCCTAGTCAGCCTTCTTACTGAGGTGAACTGGCATAGGATCTTACCTAATTCTGTCTGCAGACCTTGCCAACTAACTGTGAACATGTGGGGCGATGCTGCTTTTATTGACAAGGCAACAGAAGGGGGAGCACTTCCCACACCTCTGGATGCAGTCAGTGACACCATAGTTACCAATGTCCTAGGCAGCTGCCTGCATCAAAAACGGTCTCGGTCTTCATAGAGTCCTCCCAGACCAGCACACATCTTACATCCTCTTTGGGTGGTAGACGCGGCTTCCCCTTCACCATGGCGAGTGATCGAAAGCTGGCGATGGCAGTGAGGGGACAATGGGCGCTCAATTAAGATGTCAGTGATGGGAGGAATCTGGCATGCTCTGGCGGACAGAATAGATGCGGTATTCCTGTTCAGTGTCATACTAGTGTGTTTTTTTAACCTGTAGCTGGGCTGTAAGTTGGCTATTTGACCTTGGTTGATAGGGCTGACAATTAAACTAACTACAAGAACCACCCATCTCCCACGCTGGCCTGATGGGAGACACTAGGGACCAACTCACATTTTTGAAATGAATAGGGCTTTAAAGGACTATTATAATGCAAATGAGCCAGAATGGTCTTCAGTTGTCTAACATGAACAATCATTCCACAGATTGAGCTGTGTGGATTGGCTTGAATATACAATTTATCTTTCCACAATCTACCCCTAAGCTCTGACTGCAAAATTGATTTTCTTTTAATCTTTGTGAATATAAATTAAGTTAGCAGCACATCCTGATTCTCTGTGACAAAACAGTTGAAAATCCTGGAGTGCGGCAATGATAATGACTTCTTACAGTCTCTCAAATATTCTAAAGCTCACGTTTTGATTCTCTTAAATTTTGGCATTTAAAGGATGCTTTTTAGTATTTATTCTGGCTGGCCTAATAGTTTCACAATAAAAAGAACGAAATTTAATGTTGCTGATGAGGGAAGGTGGAGGGTGGTGCCTTCATTGTGCTTATTGGTGTTGGTATTGGTGCTCATTGTGCCTTCTCTCACTGTCAGGTCAGTAGTGCAGGCCAATCAAAAATATAAATGAATGTTACAAAATAACATAATCAACAAAATAGAAATATCAGAACACTCCAGTATGTAGCAACACCGGTATTACTCCAGTTCTAAACTCCCATCTGTCTGTAGTTTCAATCTTGATTTCCTTCACATCCTTTCTGAGCTCCAATTGTTCATTAGACCGACCTCCTGCTCTCTCAACCCTATTCCCACCAAACTGCTACCCAACTTTCTATTCTGGCCTTCATATTGGCTGATATTATTAATGGTGTTCTCTTCTCAGGTACTTTCCCTTCAGTTCTGAAGTCATCGGCCTTCTCCTTTAACAAAGAATGGACTCATGACCCCTCTGTACAAACTACTACCCCATCTCTGCCCACCTTTCCTGCAAATCCATGTTTGAGCCCCTCCAACCAGGTTTTCATTCTTGCCACCATGCTGAAAAGGCCCTTAAATTCGCTACTTATATCCTATTTGACTAACAGTGGTACTAGCCCTCCTTGACCTGTCTGTAGCCTTTGACTACACCATTGTCCTCCAATGCTTTTTCTCCATCATCCATCTGGGTGGAACTGCGGACACCTGGTTCCATTCTAGTTCTAGCCACAGAATGCCCTGCAATGGCTTCTCTTGCTCCCACATTATGTTTGGAATCTGCCAAGGATCTGTCGTTGGAGCCCACTATATCCCATCTGCAGGCTGTTCCTAAATGACATCATCTGAAAACAAGAAGCAAGTGACACCCAGCTCTACCTCACCAGCGTCTCCCTCCTTCCACGTGTTTCTAATTTGGCCTACTCCGTGTATGCCATCCAGTACTGGATGAGCAGAAATTTAAACAACCTATATAGTGCCTTTAGCGTAAAAAGTGTCTCAAGATACTCCAAAGGAGCATTATAAAACAAAATATGACACCGAGGCACATAAGGAGATATTAGGTCAGGTGAGGAAGAGTTGAGCCAAAGAGGTAGATTTTAAAAGTGACTTAAAGGAGGAAAACATGGTAGAGAAGAGGAGGGAATTCCAGAGCTTGGAGCTTATTTAACTAAAGGCATGGCCACCAAAGGTGAAGTGATTAAAATTGTGGATGCTCAAGAGGTTGGAGTTAGACGAGTGCAGACTTTTTTTTATATTAGTTCATGGGATGTGGGCACCACTGGCTAGGCTAGTATTTTTTGCCCATCCCCTAATTGCCCTCGAGTAGGTGGTGGTGAGCTGCCTTTTTGAACCACTGCAGTCCATGTGGTGTAGGTACACCCACAGTGCTTTTAGGGAGGGAGTTCCAGGATTTTGACCCAGCGACAGTGAAGGAATGATGATATATTTCCAAGTCAGAATAGTGAGTGGCTTGGAGGGGAAATTCAGGTGGTGGTGTTCCCATCTATCTGCTGCCCTTGTCCTTCTAGATGGCAGTGGCCATGGGTTTGAAAGGTGCTGTCTGAGGCAGCTTGGTGAATTCCTGCAGTGTATTTTGTAGATGGTACACACTACTGCAACTGTGTGTCGGTGGTGGAGGGAGTGAATGTTTGTGGATGGGGTGCCAATCAAGTGAGCTGCTTTGTCCTGGGTGGTGTCAAGCTGCTTGAGCGTTGTGGGAGCTGCACTCGCCCAGGCAAGTGGAGAATATTCCATCACACTCCTGACTTGTGCCTTGTAGATAGATGGTGGACACGCTTTGGTGAGTCGGGAGGTGAGTTATACACCGCAGGATTCCTAGCATCTAACCTGCTCTTGTAACCACAGTATTTATATGGTTGGTTCAGTTCAGTTCAGTTTCTGGTCAATGGTGACTCCCAGGATGTTGATCGTGGGGGATTCAACGATGGCAGTGCCATTGAATGTCAAGGGGCAATGGTTATATTCCCTCTTGTTGGAGATGGTCATTGCCTGGCATTTGTGTGGCACAAATGTTACTTGTCATTTGTCAGTCCAAGCCTAAATATTGTCCAGGTCTTGCTGCATTTGGACATGGACTGCTTCAGTATCCGAGGAGTCACGAATGATGCTGAACGTTTTGCAGTCATCAGCAGGCGTCCCCATTTCTGACCTTATGATGGAAGGAAGGTTACAGATGAAGCAGCTGAAGATAGTTGGGCCGAGGACACTACCCGGAGAAACTCCTGCAGTGGTGTCCTGGAACTGAGATGATTGACCTCCAATAACCACAACCATCTTCCTTTTGTGCTAGGTATGGCTCCAATCAGTGGAGCCTTTTCCCCCTGATGCCCATTGACTCAAATTTTGCTAGGGCTTCTTGATGCCACACTTGGTCAAATGCGGCCTTGATGTCAAGCACAGTTACACTTATCTCACCATTTCAGAGGGTTATGGAGTTGAAGGAGATTACAAAGATTGAAGGGCAAGGCCATGAAGGGGTTTAAAAACAAGAATGAGATTTTAAAATCAATACGCTGTTTGATCAGGAGATGACATAGGTCAGCGAGCACTGGGGTGATGGGTGAATGGAACTTGGTGCACATTAGGCCCTGGGCAGCAGAGTTTCGGATAACCTCAAGGAAGATACAATGTGGGAAACCAGCTAGGAGTACATTGGAATAGTCAAGTCTAGAAGTAATGGAGGCAAGAATGAAGATTTCAGTGGCAGATGAGCTGAGATGGGGGTAAAGTTGGGTGAGCAGAGCTAGAAATAAGCGGTCTTGGTACAGAAATGTGGCTGGAAACTCATCTCGGGCCAAATACGACAACAAGGTTGCAAACAGCTTTAGTTTCAGTTGCCAGGGAGAGGGGTGGAGTGGTAGCTAGGGAATGGAATTTGTAGTGAGGACAGAAGATGATGGCTTCAGTCTTCCCAATAGTTGAGGAATTTCATCTTCAGTACTGGACATGAGATAAGCAGTCTGATAACTTAGCAAAATTGGAGAAGTCGAGAGAGCTGGTGGTGAGGCAGAGCTTAGTGTCATCAGCATACATGTAGAAATTAATGCTCTACTTTTGGATGATATTGTCAAAGGGCAGCATGTGAATGAGAAACGAGGGGGTAAAGGATGCATCCTTAGGGGATACGATGTAAAGATGCAACAGTAGGAAGAAAATTTGTGCAAGTGATTTTCTGGCTATGATTATATAGTTCAACTAAATATTGGGAAGACCGGATCCATTGTCTTTAGTCCCTGGCAATTTGTTTCTTAGCCACCGATACTACTACCTGCACTCAGGTACAGCATGAGGTTTAACCAGATTAACTTGAGCCAGAAAACGTTCACAACCTTGATTACTTTTTTGATCCCAAGATGAGCTCCTGGCGCAGATACGTGGTCATCACTGTTACTGTCTATTTCCACCTTTGTAACAGATGCTGCTGAAACCCTCATGCATTCTTTTGTTACTTCTAGACTTGAGTGTTCCAAAGCTCTCCTGGCTGGCCTCCCATCATCCATCCTCCATAAACTTGAGTTCATTCAAAACTCTTCTGCTCACATTTCAACTCTCACCAAGACTAATTCAGCCATTACCCTTGTACCACTGACCTTCATTGGCCCCCAATCTGACAGCATCACAATTTTAGAATTCTTATCCTTCCAAAATCTTGCCCTTTCCTATCCCTAACTTCCTCCAGCTTTACATCCCTCCAAGACCTTTGTGTTCATCCAATTCTGGCCTCTTAGACATACTGTATTTTTACTTATGTTGGCTTTCCTTCCTGTACTTTTCTCTCCCTCTCCCCCTTGGCTTCTCTTCCTACCTCTCCCCCCACCCCCCCACCCCCACCCGCCTTCCTTGTCATGCTCTCCTCCTTCAAGAAACTCCTTATAGTATAAAGCCAGATATGAATGCATGTCTTTTTCTTACTGGCATAACAGTAAATAAACCAATGTTGTAAGACAGAATTATGTTGGTGAGTATTTGGGTGCATGATATAATATTCTTGCCCTTAAATAAAATGTATTCTATATTCACAGTAAGAAACCTTTGATATATGATCAGTGTTGTACTTGTATATTTATTTGGCAGCTCAAGTCACTCCAGAGGAAATCACTCCCCTTGTGCCCCCACAATCCGGAGACAAAGGACAAGACGACCTTACAAGCTACTTTCTTGATGCACTGCTAAAATATATGGTAATCCAGGTAGACACTTTATTGTACTAACCCTACTCAACCTTGTTGATAGGCCTAAAGTCTAATTATTCAACCACCAAACTAACAACAACTGTACTTTAATCATTAATGCATGGAACTATTTTTATTATTTCTGGTTTCCTCTTTAAATTTCTAATAGAGAAATTATGGCAAGGCAAATTGATCCCAAAACTTTGCCAATGTTAGTCTTAATTTCAATTTATGATATGCATACTGTACTTTTCCTGTCATTAAGCGAATGGTTTCCAAACTCTCTTCTGCTGAGCCCTTTTCAGAAATTTGTGTCCTGTGTCGCCATCTCTTTTCTTCCCCCCCCTCCCCCACCAAGCCCTGCCGTTTGTAGGAAACAGTATTTATGCATTCTTAGTGTTAGTGTAGATATAGCTGGTAATCTGGAATACTTCAATTTTATCACTTCAGCTGTTTAAATGTCCTCCCTTCCACTTTTTTCTGTTTTTAAGATGAAGTACAATAATATTAGAACTCACTGGCCAAGAATGTCCTTGTATCTGCTTAACCTCCTGACTTGTTGGGATTACTTTTCTGGAAGTGCAGTAGAAACCTGTTTATATGTGTAAACAGGGTTTCCACTGCACTTTTCGGCGAAGTGCAAATGGATACACTATCATGGTGACCGGGAGATTTCTTGTAAGCAACTTCACCCAAAGGAACAAAAACAGAAATACCTGGAAAAACTCAGCAGGTCTGGTAGCATCGGCAGAGAAGAGCAAAGTTGACGTTTCGAGTCCTCATGACCCTTCAACAGTTCTGTTGAACGGTCAGGAGGACTCAAAATGTCAACTTTGCTCTTCTCCGCCGATGCTGCCAGACCTGCTGAGTTTTTCCAGGTATTTCTGTTTTTGTTTTGGATTTCCAGCATCTGCAGTTTTTTATTTTTATTTCACCCAAAGGAAAACTGTGGATGACTTCTCACTTCACACTGGGGATAGGAGCTGTAAGCAGAATGAATAATCCTCTATAACACAACAAGAGTGGATCTAGGGGCAAGTTGTTTCAGGGTGAAACCTGGAGTAATGAATTGTTGGGTTGTTTTGTGGTGGTAAAATATAAGCTTGCTTTGTTTTTGGAAAAACAACAACATCTGAGCACAGATGTTATTATTCATTTATTTCTCAATTTTAAAATGAGGCCAAGCAAGCAGCCACTTGAAGTTTGAGCAGGTCATAAAAGTTTCCTTAAAGTTACAGAACACTGGGCAATAAAGTGAGTTTTGAGCTAGAGCCAGGTTTTTAAAGTTTTTAAAGAAGGGCTATTTATTGATTCTGTCTAAACATTATGGGGCATTGAAGATCCTGAGTTCTTTTGCTAAAGAGACAAAAGAAAGTGGATGCATCATAAAGATTCTTTGCCCCATGTTCCACATCTTTAACAGGTTTTTGAGAGGGAACAATGATTTGCTGCTATCTTTTTGTTTCTCCTCGTTAACTCCAGGGATCTTGAGCACTTCTTAAAAAAAATTTTGCTGACCAGGTATAGATAAGAAGGAAAACTGAAAGAAACTCATTTGAGCAGAGTATTGAAAAGACCTGTTAACGAGGACTGTTTGTAGTGGATGCCTTAGTTGTGCACGAAGCTGAGTCAGGAATCAGCCTGAGAGTAGAGTGGAGGGTTACAGTGCTACCAATGAGAAAAAATGTATATTGCAGGCAATTCCTGTTCATGAATTACAACTAGTGTTTTCCTTGTGCTTCCCACCCATCACCTAAAAACCTCTGCATTAAGTATACAGAAATCTTTCCATTTCTGTTTAATAACTGCTAAATCGGTTTGTTACACTTGTTTTCTGATGATAGAAGAGAATCAGCACTGCTAATGCACACTAGGTTCATGGGCAGGGTCACTTCTAGCGCAATGACTTTTAATATGGAGCAAAAGATTGCCAAAACTTGATTTACACTGGTGTGATTTGTGCTTGAAACTCTAATTTTTTATGTTTTTTTTGGTTGATTTTTGGGTGAATTGTGCTGAAAAAACAGTGCAACCCAGTGCTAGCTCTTGGCCATTAACTTTACTAAACCATGTTGCGTGCTACCCCATTTCCAATTGAAGGCCTAGACAATACATTAGCTCTATGTTTATTATGAAAATTGGTATATACTTCAGAGTACTGGTTGGGGCTTCAGTTTTGTTACAAAGCTGAAAAAGTGTAAGGATTTTATTTTTAGTTATGATCTATGTGTAGCATTGATAAGTGTGATTAATGTGATAAATTAAGCAACTTTTCTATAAATTTGTTTGCAGGCAAAGGGATTAGAATGGAAAGACAAAGAAAATCAGGAGAAAGGGTTTTCATTCTTATTTGAAAATTTCAAGAAGTACTACCTGCCTCACATATTTCCCAATTTCTCAAAGGAGACCAGCTTGTTTAACCCAACACTTGGTAAAAACAATACTTTTGTTTATCTGTCTGAGTATTTGTACATAAAATCAGACTTGTGTAATGTTTAGTGGGTTAGTAATATGATTAAGTGTTTAAAAACAATGACGTATTAAATATAATTATACTAGTCTGTCATTTGCCTTTTTATACTTAATTCTGGTCTTCATATATTTTCTTCTGACTCATTTGTTATTTGAAGATTATGCAGCACATTAGAACATACTGTATGCCATTTAAATGTGAGCATTTTGCTTGGGGAATATTGACCGAATCTGAGATTCTGCAGCAAAACTGTATTGGTACTATAGGGATTTTAAATTTTGAATTCTTGCATTATAGGGCTGATGGTCAGTAAAGGCTATAACTGATCTATTACTTGCTTTAACTGATAAAGCCCACTATTAAATACACCATTTTAAGCCCACTATTAAATACAATAAACTTTTTAATCGTGTTATAATTCTATTTTTCTTTATAAGTGGCTTGAGGTGTAGCTTAGCCTTTTAGCAGCTTTCCTGGATCATCAAAATTCCTAACTCTACTTTTTGCTCCAAATGTTTGTTTTGATTTGCAAATAAGACAACCTGATTTTTAACATGCCTACTGCACGGAAATGTAGAAGCTAGCAGTGCGGGAAAAGGCCATTTATTGTAGTGTGTCCAATTAACTCCTCCGCTCTTTTCCACTAGCCCTACAAATTTTTCCTACTGTATTTTGACTTTTGCAGGCTATCTGTTGAAATAAATGTGCACTTCCTAAGGAATTACTGAAATGGTTTATTCCCATTTTCCCTCTGATATATAAACCTGTTCTTTGGCCTTGTAAGATAGGTGCAACTTTTCCTGTGATTATTAAAAGTATTGAGACCTTTCTTCATATGTGCCCATCTATGCCCCTTTTTTTCTATAGCTGTTATGTTAACAAAGGTTTCCATGCCACAAACGCTTCCATCTTTTATGTTTGAAAAGTTACGTGCTGTAAGCTGAGTACAATGTCTTTTAACTCAGATCTATTAAGGGTGGTTTTATCCCATTGTACCAATATCTTGACAACTTCTGTGTATTGTATAATGATGTACGTTAATTGTAAGCATATTAATGATGAGCAGGTCCAGTTTATTGTGAATCCCTTTCTTGTACATTCTGGGCAAGACAAATTTTTAGTGCATCTGATTTAGCTTGTTTACTCCTTTATTCCCTCCCAACACCAGTGTGGTTGTTCCTTTATTTCTGATAATTTTACTTCAACGTTCTTTTTGTGCTAAGTGTATTAATGCAGACATTATAGTGTGGGAGAGTTTGGGAAGAAGCATGTAAGAAATGGAGCAGAAAAGTACATGCAAAAGTGTAGCAGCATGTTTCTGGGGAGCTGGAAAGGCAGGGTGAAGTAAACAAGTATTTAAGCCGGGTGTACAGAGAGGTTCATTTATATTTAGTGTTTCTTGCAGTTCTCCAAGACTGATTGCAATACAACTATTAAGCTGACTCTGGAAGTTCATCAGAAGAATAGTTAAGCCATACAAATGAAAGAGGTTCGAAATCCAATCCCTAATTCCTGCTGATAGAACTGATCCGAGCTGAGCGACAGCTACAACCCTATAATTTGCCTCCCTTGAATAAAGAAGCCAAAACCGATTCCTGTAAGATTTCTGCTACAAAGATATTAAAAGGTCCCAGCTGTTCATCTCAAGGCATCAATGTTTTATGGTGAAAATAAATAATGTACAAATTTGTACATGGTCCGTAATTTATTTTTGAGGAGCGATTTGTAGTTGGATGGGAGGAAATCGCTAAGTACGGAAGCAACATGCATAAATCGAAAGAAAGGAAGAGAAGTGTAGCTGAAGAGGAAATGGAAGCAGAATTATATTAAAAGATGACGATGAAGCATGAAAATTTTGGTCAAATGCAGAAAAATGTACAAAAGGGGTAAAAAAGAATGAAGAAGAGGGTACATTTGAAACAAATGATGAGGGCACCCAGAGCTCATACCTCCACCACGCTGTATTAACTCCACTTTATTACAATTACACAACTCTTAGTTGTGGCTTTTCCCTGCCTGGTTGATGCTCTGTAACTACAAAGTTGAAAAAAAGAAATCCTTTTATTAAGAGCTTCCATCGCACTGAGGAAGCTTTTGGTCAATCCACATCCAAGAACCTGCTCTGAGAATTCTGCTCACACTTTGATAGCTGTGTCAAATTGCACCACAGCAGCTGAGACGATTCTAAATAAAACAATCCACAACATTCTATAAAGTCAACTCGCCCTATCTCTCAATTGATCCTTTTTTAAAAAAAAATTTTCCAGCCTCTGAATCTGTTTCTTTGGTAAAAACCGATCCTTTTGCCATACCCTATATATGTACCATGTTTCATTGAAATCCATCCATTAGATTTGAGATGTATTGTTTACAGACAAACATTAACAAATGGGTGAAACATTACCTTCCCCGTCTTCAGTGGCAGAGGTAATGAGAGAACAAAATAAACAAACAAAAGAAGTGAAAGACAAATTATAAAAATGAGTATTTTGTAGCTTATTTGCTGAAATCCCGGAATAACTAGTGAAAGTGTATTGAATTTATTGCTTTTTCATTCACTGGTGATAACTGCAGTTGTTTTGCAAAAATTGACATCTCCATCATGTGTGACAATAATGCTATTTTTGATATCACTGTAATTGGAGTGGAACAACAATTTCTTGATCATCTTACAGCTGCTTGAAACTTTAGGACTTTGTTCAAGTACAGAGGTTTGATGTTTCTTTCTGATGGCCAAAAGCACATTCTCTCTCAATGAATAATGGAAATCTGGAACTTTCCCGTGCTGTGTTCATGTTGGATCAATTGGAATTTTAAATAATGAAATCGGTTTTTGTTGGGTAAAGTTATAAAGGGATATATAACAAAGGTGAGTTGATATAGTTGTAGTTGTGGTACAGATCAGCCATGATCTGATTGAATGGTAGAATGTGCTCAAAGGACTAAGTGGCCTACTCCTGTTCTTTTTTTTCACCTCTGAACAAAGAAAAATAATAGTGCCAAAACTGTGTAAATGTGCCGTAGTTTCAATCTTTTCCATGTAGAAATTTTCTATTTTTTTTAGCAATATTGTTATTTAATTCCTTGTTTACAGATGTCCCACAACTGAGATCAAAGCCCTATTATATTATGACGAAAAAAGATCCAGAGACTAATGAAACAACATATTCTACTAAAGACACATTTTTGTCTGCTCGTGTCTCTGTTATCCGGTGGTTGGTATCTTTCTGGTTTGAACCAAAAACTAATCCGGGACTTCAGATTCCTGGAGTTGAAGGTGAAAGTGTGCCAAAGAATATTCAGGTGAATAAACATAAGCTGACTAATTGTTTTAATTAATTAAGATTGCCCCCTTGAATTGGTTTTAGATTTTTGATTCCTCATGCAACTGGTTTTCTTTAAATGAGATTTTCTTTTTTCAGAGAGCAGCTGCTGGTTTGGCTGCCCGTGAAGAGGGCTCCTGTCGTGGGGACTCTGGGGATGGCAGTGTAGAGCTGGAACAATCCCATTCAAACACCAGCACCTTAACTGAGCGAGAGCCTAGTTCATCTAGTCTGTGTAGTGTTGATGAAGAACATCTAACAGACATGGAAATAGTGCGCAAAGTTTTCTACTCCTCAAGAGAGAATGTGAATTTTATTATAGAAGTTTTTCGGCAGGTAAGTTTTAATATTCAAATAGCCACTTGGTAGCACAGAACTTGAGACATGCTGTTGAAGTCTTTCATCTTTAATTCATCAGGACAGATTCACAAGAATACCAAAGGGAGCAACAATTTATACTGCATGAAAAGAAAGTGCTGATTGGTTGGCAAGTGGACTCTGGTAGAGGCTTTGTCATGGTGAATGTCCAGGGAACAGTTAAATGTCAAGATTTTTGCCTAAATTCAAGATGGGTCGACTCTGGTCAAGGCATTGCCATGGGGAATGAACCAGGGAATGGCTGTCCCCTAAACTATTGTTCAGTTGAAAAAGGCGCAGTGCGTGGACATGTTCTTTCTGGTTGCATAGGACAGCACCATGTGTGTGAATATATGTAGCTTCTAGCACGTGCAAGTGAGCCACACTGTGAGCCCAACTGATCTTAAATTGGTTGTTAGTGTAATTCTTAGCAGTCAGGATTGTTTAGTAAGTGTCGTCAAATCAGAGAATCACATCTAATGTTGGACATTATGTTCTGAGTTTTGCAAGCATGGACTGGTTGAGTACAGTCAGTACTTTACCTGTTGTGAACAGCCGAAGGGATGTGCTGTTTGATATGATCCAGCAATCTTCAGGATATTTAACTTTACGATGATGTGTGCAAGATGTAAAGCATTGACAGCATGTCTCTTTTTTTCAGCAATACTCAATTTATAGTATATTTAACAGTTTTTGTAAATTTCAGCTAATAATATTCTCCATATTAAATTCTTTAAATGTTTCTCTGTAGTTTAGAATGAAGTGCCTTATTCTTGACAGGTTCTGGGGTAATGTCTCCATTATAAAGTTAACTTAACTTTTAGCTGATTTTTTTGATCAATTATTATATATATCTTTCATCAATTGCAACGGTGAGAGATTTCTGAGGATGTAGGTCCACTGAGAATGAAGGATGATGATGTGTACATTTAGTTAAGCTAGTTTCTTCTATTTAAAATATAGCCTACAGAAGGAGTAACTTCTCCAACAGTCAAATGAAAATTTGAAAACTCCTCCCAACTGTATGGACAACAGAGCCAAAAATAATGGAAGTCTTTAGAACTGTTTGAAACCTGATTAATGAAGACAATGAGAACAGGAGAAAGCAGAACAAGCATTTCTACCAACAGGGTTTTCGAAACCTCTGAGTGTAATGCCATCTGTAAATGCTAAGAAACTTGAAACAACTTCAGTAGTAGTAAAAATATAATTTTAATTCATTATTATTTATTGTACTAACAAGGAAGCATATCTTTATGTTCTTCAGGCTTTTCTGCTGCCTATCTGTGAAGCTGCAGCCATGAGAAGAGTTGTTAAAGTTTACCAGGAATGGATTCAACAAGAAGACAAGCCTGTATTTATGAAAGAGGCTGAAGACTTTGGCTATTCCCCTTCAACAAGTGTCATAAATTTAGTCAGTGCTGGAGAGCATGATGGTTCTTATCCACTGGAAAAAAACGAACAGGAGGAGGTACTTACTTGTTAAAATTGGAGGTCCATGCTGATATTATCTTTGTAAAGTGTGGTAAAATTTCAAGGTTCATGCCATGTATAAATGTCCAATTGTCAATTTGCCTGAAGGAAAAGTCTTTAATTTGGCTGTAAATCTATTGCCTTGCTGCCTTTTGAATAAAATTGGAAGTATTTGCTTTGTGAGCCATTCTAATGTTTCTAGAATAACAAGCAGATTAAAGAAAAGTGAGACTTGCATTAAATAATGCTTTTCATGACCTCAGGACATTCCAAAGTGCTTTATAGCTAATTAAGTATTTCCGAATTGTAGTCACTGTTGTATGAAATATAGTAGTGAATTTGCAAGTTCCCAGAAACAGAAATGTGATGACTAGATAATCTATCCTTTTAATGATAAAAGCAAAAAACTGTGGATGCTGGAAATCCAAAACAAAAATAAAAATACCTGGAAAAACTCAGCAGGTCTGGCAGCATCTGCGGAGAGGAGCACAGTTAACGTTTTGAGTCCGTATGACTCTTCAACAGAACTAAGTAAAAATAGAAAAGAGGTGAAATATAAGCTGGTTTAAAGGGGGGGTGCGGTAGAGCTGGATAGAGGGCCAGATAGGGAGATAGCCAAAAGATGTCATAGACAAAAGGACAAAGAGGTGTTGAAGGTGGTGATATTATCTAAGGAATGTGCTAATTAAGGGTAGAAAGCAGGGCAAGCAAGGTACAGATAGCCCTAGTGGGGGTGGGGTGGGGTGGAGCGAAGGGAAGGGATCGAATCGAAATAGGCTAAAAGGTAGAGATAAAACAATGGATGGAAATACGTTTAAAAATAATGGAAATAGGTGGGAAAAGAAAAATCTATATAAATTATTGGAGAAAAAAGGGGGGGATCGGAAAGGGGGTGGGGATGGAGGAGACAGTTCATGATCTAAAATTGTTGAACTCAATATTTGCTTCCAATTTCTACCCCTCCATCATTTTCACATGGTCCATCTCTGACACTTCCCTTCCCTTCCTTGACCTCTCTGTCTCAATTTCTGGTGATAGACTGTCCACCAATATCCATTACAAGCCTACCGACTCCCACAGCTACCGTGACTACAGCTCCTCACACCCCGCTCCCTGTAAGGACTCCATCCCGTTCTCTCAGTTCCTTCGCCTCCGTTGCATCTGTTCTGATGATGCCACTTTCAAAAACAGTTCCTCTAACATGTCTTCCTTCTTCCTTAACTGAGGTTTTCCGCCCACGGTGGTTGACAGGGCCCTCAACCGTGTCCAGCCCATCTCCCGCGCATCCGCCCTCACACCTTCCTCTCCCTCCCAGAACCATGATAGGGTCCCCCTTGTCCTCACTTATCACCCCACCAGCCTCCGCATTCAAAGGATCATCCTCCGCCATTTCCGCCAACTCCAGCATGATGCCACCACCAAGCACATCTTCCCTTCATTCCCCCGGCGGTATTCCGCAGGGATCGTGCCCTCCGGGGACATCCTGGTCCACTCCTCCATCACCCCCTACACTTCAACCCCCTCCCACGGCACCTTCCCATGCAACCGCAAAAGGTGCAACACCTGCCCCTTTACTTCCCCTCTCCTCACTGTCCAAGGGCCCAAACACTCTTTTAAAGTGAAGCAGCATTTCACTTGCACTTCCCTCAATTTAGCCTACTGCATTCGTTGCTCCCAATGCAGTTTCCTCTACATTGGAGAGACCAAACGCAGACTGGGTGACCGCTTTGCAGAACACCTTCGGCCTGTCCCCAAGCATGACCCAGACCTCCCTGTCGTTTGCCATTTTAACACTCCACCCTGCTCTCATGCCCACATGCCCGTCCTTGGCCTGCTGCATTGTTCTAGTGAAGCTCAACGCAAACTGGAGGAACAGCACCTCATCTTCCGACTAGGCACTTTACAGCCTTCCGGACTGAATATTGAGTTCAACAATTTTAGATCATGAACTCTCTCCTCCATCCCCACCCCCTTTCCGATCCCCCCAACTTTTCCCCCAATAATTTATATAAACTTCTTTTCCCACCTATTTCCATTATTTTTAAATGTATTTCCGTCCATTATTTTATCTCTACCTTTTAGCCTATTTCAATCCCTTCACCCCACCCCACCCCCACTAGGGCTATCTGTACCTTGCTTGTCCTGCTTTCTACCCTTAATTAGCACATTCCTTAGATAATATCACTGCCTCCAACACCTCTTTGTCCTTTTGTCTTTAACATCTTTTGGCTATCTCCACCTATCACTGGCCCTCTATCCAGCTCTATCCCCCCCAGCTTAAACCATCTTATATTTCACCTCTTTTCTATTTTTCCTTAGTTCTGTTGAAGAGTCATACAGGCTCGAAACGTTAACTGTGCTCCTCTCCGCAGATGCTGCCAGACCTGCTGAGTTTTTCCAGGTATTTTTATTTTTGTTTTTTATCCTTTTAATGATTTTGCTAGAGGGATAAATATTGACCTGGATACCAGGAGTAACTCCCCTGTTCTTTGAAATGGTGCAAAACAGTGTAACAGTAATAACAATGACCCAAATTGGTAATCATCAGAGAAGCAACGGCACTCGCTGCAGGCCTCTTGAGAAAACTGCCCACAAAGACCTAGCAGTCTCTGTGGTGTGGTTTTCTTCTTTCCTGATTGTTCATTTGAATCTGGTGCTTAAAAAAAAAAGGGATCTCCAGGTGCCCAACAACAGTGATGCCATCAAGCCGGGTAAGTAGCCAATCACATTGAAAAATTCTCAGACAGCAAACCGGAAAGTAAAAAAAGTACTGATTTTCCTTCACTTTTAATTGAATTTACAGAGAGCAACATAGATGAGATAAGTTCGTATATAGAGATGGGATTATGGTAGAAGCTGAAATGTCTTATATAAATTTTTTAATGTTTTTAAAAATGTGAAATGTTTTATTATGATTGAGAAATTTCATTCTGCAAGTATAAAATTTAGCTTTTCAGGGCCATAAAGTTTCTTCAACAATAATTATGAATTTAGTACACAAATCAAAAACCTAGTTGCACCTTATTCAACAGGTGTTACTACTTCAAGGGCTTTTGCAGTGAGATTAATAGAATACAAGGACATGCTCTCATCAGTTCAGTGATTTCTAATTGACTGCAGTCTGGCAGTTCTTTAGTGTATCCTATGGAGAAGCATAGCGTCACTGACAGGAACTTATGGTATTCTGACTTTCATTATACATGTGTGGACTCAAAGTTGCCATCAATTTCAGAGAAGCAATGACACAAGTGCCACAGTTCACTGTCATTACTGCTACAAAAATCTGGACCAATATGAATAATAGGCAATCCACTAAATTATGACTGACCTAGTCTAATTTTCTCTTTTCACAATGATGCCATACCAAGATTTAGGATCTACAGCACATCAACTATCATGTAACATTTTCAAAAAGGAGGCACTAACTTTTTTCCTCAGAACTGATATCATTTTTATTTAGTTTCTTAAAAAAACGTTAAGGGACATCCAGATTAAGAAAGGAAAAAGTTGAAGTTGCATCAGTCATTGAGTCAAGAGAAGTGTTTATATATTTCTGTAGTAGTGATTGGGAAGGATAGTTTAGTGTCATTATGTCCAGTTCCATATCTTAATTTGTATGTGTAGTTGCAAGTCTGCAATCCAGACTTCTGATTTTAAATGTTTAACTATGTAAGAATCATCACTTCCATGGCTTAATATGTGATGTAATATATTGAGGCTACAGAACAGTGAGTTTTCAAACTTAATCTGAAATTTGTGCTCAATTAAATAATCACAAGTTAACAGATGTTGAGTACCAGTATTACTTTATTTTCAAGAATATTTATTTGTCTTTTTCCAATTTGACAACATTTTGTGTTTTTTAAAAAGCCTAAACCTTTGTCGTTTAAATATTAACTTGTTTCATAGATTTCTCAAATATCTTTTCTAATTTATAAAAAAAGTCGTCTTATGTGGCTGCCATGGCTCAGTTGGGTAGTACTCTCATTTCTGAGTTGCAAAGTTTTGGGTTCAAGTCCCACTCACCAGTTCGGGTCACAAACCTGGAATGTTAACTCTGTTTCTCTTTCCACAGATGCTGCCTGACCTGCTGAGTATTGCCTGCATTTTCTGCTTTTATTTCAAATTTCCAGCATCTGCAGTATTTTGTTCAAGACAACAGATGTTCATTTCAAAAACATTTCTTTGAATTGGCAAAACAGACTTGTTTCACGAAATGTTTCTTCTATTTCATTTTATTCTGCAGGATAAAATGACTAAGGCACCAAGTCATGTAAGGAATGTTAGCTGGACAAGAAATTCATCCTACCAGAATGCAATTAACAAAGCTTCTGAAATGGAGGAAGAAGAGAGGAATGTGTGCGCAGGTGTTCAGGCATCACTTCAGGTGCACTTCGAGGGTTTTTTTTTTTGTCAGGTCGATTGTGCAAAAGATCTATTTCTGAAGTTAATTTCTATTTAATGATTTGCATTAGCATTGGGAACTAGGTGGGTGCTTCTAAATTTAATCTTGGAAATGTATTTTTTCTCAACTGTGACTTGTATCTGCATGTTCTATGTAGATCTCATCTATTACATAATTAACTATAATTTGTTTTGTTTGTCTTCATATTTTATTGTGTGTTATAATTACAGGTTTTTATAACCAACTCAGCAAATATATTGCTGCTAGAACCTGCCAATGAAATTGGAACCCTCTTGGATGAGCATGTAGATATGTGTAAACGTGTTCTCAACATCTACAGATACATGGTCGTCCACACAGCAATGGATAAGAAGACCTGGTATGATGAGCATTTTTCATAGTGACCCTGCAAAAATGTGGTTAATTTTTCTTTAAGCTTTGTTTTGAAAAATAATATTTTGGGTTGCAGTTTAAATAATTTGAGACATGACATGTGCTAAGTGTAGCAGGTGTGCTTGTACTTGTGGTTCCCTTAGCTTTCCACCAGCAAGGATTTTCCTCGCTTATGTCTGGGTTTATTGTTGACTAATAGATAGAGATTTATTTCTCTGATTAGTCAACAACTCAATTATTGTATTTTGTGACTACCAGGATGATAGAGCCCAAGCTAGAGGGATCTTGAGTTTTTTCATCCAGCATTTCCGATGTTCTGAATTGTGTATGGTCAAATCCTATAAATTTCACAGCTGAAACAAATTGGGTGAAAGTGGTGTTTCAATAAGAGCTAGACATTTGTTCAAATTAGTTTTGGCAATCCCGTTTTGCAGTCCACAGCATAAAAATGATGGTCATAATTCTAGTTTAATAAGTAAGTTGAATCTTCCACCTTTTCTATCTCCTTTCTATCTCTTATTACATGCCTTCATTAGAGATACCATGAGACTAAGCATTGTGGATACTGGAATCGTAGCTGTTTCAAATTTATGATAAACTTATGGGTAATATAAAGAGAATTTATCCTGTGTCTGAATTTATCCTGCTCTGAAGAAGAGTCATACAGGCTTGAAATGTTAACTCTGTTTCTCTCTCCACAGATGCTGCCAGACCTGCTAGGTTTTTCCAGCATTTTCTGTTTTTGTTTCAGATTTCCAGCATCCGCAGTATTTTGCTTTTACTTTATTTATCGTATGTCTGTTCTGGTTGTGCTTCATGAGGGTATTCAGAACTAAAAGTGATGTAAAATTCCCTTCTCAGTACTTCAGTTTGAACATAAAGTTCAATGGAAAATTGCAAATAGAGGAAATGAAGAGTGGAGCATAAACAATATTATTGTGCTTGATAAAAATTCTTACAATTCTGGTTGTAATTTGAAGGTCCTTTTTTTGCCTTTGCGCAAAAAATGCATTTCATCTGGACGTTGGGAGTACACCCAGTGAAGTATGCTGCTTTAGCCCTTCCTCAGTCACAGTGCATGACATCAAGCAGAACACCACCGGTGAAAATTAGAGCTTAACTTTCAACCCTTGCATTAATTTTTTGCAAATTTGGATGAAAATATTGTTCGCTTAATGTAGCAAAGTGGAATGCGGTGACAGTCAGTTTTTGTAATAAGTTACCGCCATTGCTAAACTATAAAATTCCAAGAGACTTGGTTAAAATAAATATTGTACAGTGTAATTTCTTTCCCTATTAAGATAACTTAGAGTAAGATCGATCCATGAAATAATGCCAACTCACTTGTGGAAGCAAATTCAGGGTAATCCAGCAGTTTATCTTGTGAAATGTATATATATCTTGGCATTTGGGGAGATGGTCATACCACAGTTTGAGAGTACAGGCAGGGAGGGAATGGGTGAATGGGTACAGGCAGCCTAAGAGGACCAAGCAGGTAGTGTCGGCATTCCCTGAGTCTTTCTCCAACTGGTTTTCTATTTTGGACATTGGTGAGGGCAGTGGTTACTCAATGTAGCCAGAGCCAGGTCTATGGCACCATAGGTGGATCAGCTACACAGAAGGGGAGGGAGGAAGAAGAGTGGAAGATCAATATTGTAAGAGGAGTCAATGTTTAGGCGAGCAAATAGGTGCTTCAGCAACCGTAGAAGTGACTCCAGGGTGGGAAGTTGCCTCCCTGATGCCAGGGTCAAGGATGTCAGTGAGCGGCTGCAGAACATTCTTATGGGGAAAGTGAACAGCCAGAGGCCGTTGTCCACATTGGTACCAAAGGCATAGGTAGAAAGAGGGATGAGATACTGAAAGCAGATTTTAGGGAGCCAGGAAAGAGATTAAAAATAGGACCTCAAAGGCAGTAATCTCAGAATCACTCCCAGTGCCCCAATCTAGTGAGTACAGAAATAGGAAGATAGAGCAAATGAACACGTGACTGGAAAGATGGTGCAGGAGGGAGAGCTTTAGATTTCTGAGACACTGGGACCTGTACAAGGCAGGCGGGTTACACCTTAGCAGGACCAGAACCAATATCCTTGCTGGGTGATATGCTAGTGCTCTTGACGAAAAGAAAAAGGAAGCGGGGTAGCATTGTTAATAAAGGATGAAATTAGTATATTAGTGAGAGAAGATTTTGGATCGGTAGATCAAGATGCAGAATCAGTTTGGGTGGAGTTAAGAAACAGCATGGGCAGCAAACATTAGTGGGAGTTATTTATAGGTCACCAAACAGTAGTGGTAACGTAGGGCACAGTATAAATCAGGAAATTAGATGCACATATAACAAGTGCCTCTTGTTACATATGAATGTACGAATTAGGAGCAGGAGTAGGCCACTCAGCCCCTCAAGCCTGCTCTGCCATTCAATAAGATCATGGCTGATCTGAATGTAACCTCAGCCACATTCCTGGCTACCCCCAATAACCTTTCACCCCCTTGTTAGTCAAGATCTATCTATCTTTGCCTTAAAAAATATTCAAAGACTCTCTTCCGCAACAGGCAGTGGAAGCAGAGTTTCAAAGACTCTCAACCCTCAAAGAAAATATCTCTCCTCAACTCTGTTTTAAATGAGCGACCTCTTATTTTTAAACAGTGATCCCTAGTTCTAAATTCTCCCACAAGAGGAAATATCCTCTCCACATTCACCCTGTCAAGACCCCTCAGGATCTTAAATGTTTCAATTAAGCTGCCTCTTACTCTTCTAAATTCCAGTGGATACAAGCCTAACCTGTCCAACCTTGCCTCATAAGACAACCCGCCCATCCTGGTATTAGCCTAGTAAACCTTCTCCGAACTGCTTCTAACTGCATTTACATCTTTAAATAAGGAGAGTACACAGTACTCCAGATGTGGTTTCACCAGTGCCCTGTATAACTGAAGCATAACCTCCCTACTTTTGTAATCAATTCCCCTCACAAATTATAACATTCTATTAGCTTTCCTAATTACCTGCTGTACCTGCATACTTTTGTGATTCATGCACTGGGACACCCAGATCCCTCTGAATATCAGAGCTCTGCAATCTCTCACGATTTAGATGATAAGCTTTCCTTTTATTCTTCCTGCCAAAATGAACAATTTCACATTTGCCCACATTATACTCCATTTACCAGACCTTTGCCCACTCACTTAACCTATCTATGTCACTTTGTAGCCTCCTTACATCCTCTTCGCAATTTACTTTCCTATCTCTTTTTGTCGTCAGCAAATTTAGCCACCATTCCTTCGGTCCTTTCATCCAAGTCAATTATATAAACTGTAAAAAGTTGAGGCCCCAACACTGATCCCCTGCGGCACACCACTCGTTATTCTGCCAACCAGAAAAAGACCCATTTATGCCGACTCTGCTTTCTGTTAGCTAACCAATCTTCTATCCATGCCAATATGTTACCCCCTACACCATGAGCTTTTATTTTCTGTAATATCCTTTGATGTGGCACTTTATCAAATGCCTTCTGGAAACCTAAGTACAGTACATCCACCAGTTCCCCTTTATCCACAGCACATGTGACTCCTTCAAAGAACACCAATAAATTGATTAAACATAATTTCCCTTTTACAAAACCATGTTGACTCTGCCTGATTGCCTTGAATTTTTCTAAGTGCCCTGCTATAACATCTTTAATAATAGCTTCTGACATTTTCCCTAAGACAGATGTTAGGCTAACTGGCCTGTAGTTTCCTGCTTTCCATCTCCCTCCTTTTTTGAATAAAGGAGTTTTTTTTGCTATTTACCGCAAGGATCAGTGCTTGAGCCCCAGTTATTCACAATCTATATCAATGATTTGCATGTGGGGACCAAATGTAATATTTCCAACTTTGCTGATGACATATAACTAGGTGGAATGTGAGTTGTGAGGAGGATGCAAAGATGCTTTAAGAGGATTTAGACAGGCTAAGTGTGTGGGCAAGAGAGGACTTGTGGTGCAATGGTAGCATCCCTATTCTGGGCTAGAAGCTCTGTGTTCAAGTCCCACTTCAGGACCTGATGGCCATGTAAAGTGCGTGCAGAACGTGGTGAAACAGATTGATTATTAACCCACAAATCCTTCCAATATACCTAATGGTAGGCGGTAAAGAGTGGGAGAGTTTCCTGGTCAGTCATACTGCAGAAGGCAACAGCAAACCACTGCAGTACTTTGGATTGGCCCATGGTTATGCTTGACAATGGAAGTCTATTGTCATCAATGCCCTCTTAAGGCATAGTATCTGAAGGAGGAGGAGCAAGAGCATGTCAGATAAAACAATGTGGGGGGGAAAAAAGGTAAAATTATCCACTTTGGCAGGAAAAACACAAATGTGGAGTATTTTTTTAAATGGTGAGAGATTAGGAAGTGTCGATGCCAAAGGGACCGGGAGTGTGACTCACTAAAAACTAGCATGCAAGTGAAGCAAGCAATTTGGAAGGCAAATGGCATGCTGGCCTTTATTGCAAGAGGGTTTAAGTACAGGAGTAAAGAAGACTTGCTACAATTGTTTAGCGCCTTGGTGAAACTGCACCTGGAGTATTGTGTACAATTTTAGTCGCCTTACCTAAGGAAGGTGTCACGACCACGTAAAAGGCATTTCCTTAAAGTGGTCCATGAGCCAAGAATTTGTGTTTGGAACCCCCTTTTTAATTTGAGTGATTCAATTTTTAAAAAATACAGCAGACAAGCTTTAGTTTTAAACAAAATAAAAGTTAGTTCATTACACAGACTGGTGCTGAAAGCTACTTGGGTAAAAGTGATCAAGTTAGTAACCAAAATACAGATACTAATATTAAAATCAGGTAAAGATACTTAAAGATGAGATTTCAAATCAGTCTCTGAGATATTGTTGTGGCCCGTTGCTTGAGTTCTTTTCTTTCTGAAGTGAAGGGGTTGAAACCTGAGGCTTTGTTAGCAACTGCAGCTGCAATGGCTTCTGCAGTCAACCAGTCAGTGTTTCCCTTTTTCAGGTGAACTTAGCAGGTCAGCAAGTTTTTGGGAGAGTGAGAAGGTTTCCTATTCCTCACTACTCGTACAGTTATGACACTTGCAGATTGCCTAGAATTTTTCAGCTGAAGCAGCAGTTAATTTGTCCTCCCTTGGCCAGGCACCCTTTCTGAAGTTGTTTCTCAGAATTCTTCCTGGGGTTCTGGACACAAAATGGCTGTTCACAGTCTGTCTTTATATACATCATAACTTAAAATGGCTGCTTATCATATGATGTGGACAAATTGCCAAGTCATTTTCCAAATAATCCCATTTAGCAATCTGAAGTCGCCTCAACATGCTGCAGTGTTCAAAAGGAACCAAGGTTTTCATGCCTTCAGGGAAAGCCATTATTGAGGACTCATTGAATTGCAAAAGCCTTTTTCTGTCTGGGTATGTCTGCCTGCAATCCACTTAAAACTTCCTGAAAGCTTGACCACATTGAAGTCGAAAAGGTCAAGTAACTTCTTGCAGCCATCTATAAGATTTCTTGTGCCCATTGAAAAAGGAAGTTTAGCTATTTTTTCTAAACAAGATCTATAATATCACAATTACACATTCGTGACAAAGGATATACTTGCCATAAAGGAAGTGCAACAAAGGTTCACCAGACTGATTCCTGGGATGGCAGGGTTGTCCCATGAGGAGAGATTGAGGAGACTAGGCCTTTGCTCTGTAGGGTTTGGAAGAAAGAGAAGTGGTCTCATTGAAACATACAAAATTCTTAGAGGGCTTGCCAAGGTAGATGCAGGAAGGATGTTTCCCCTTGACTTTGGTGGGGGAGTTGAGAACCAGGGGGCATCATCTCAGAATAATGGGTAAACCATTTAGGACTAAGATGAGGAGGAACTTCTTCACTTGTAAATCTTTGGAATTCTCTTACCTCAGAGGGCTGTGGAGTCATTGAGTATGTTCAAGCCAGAGGTCAATAGATTTCTAGATAGCAAAAACACCAAGGCATATGGGGATAGTGTGGGAAAATGGCACTGAGATGGAAGATCAGCCATGATTTAATTGAATGATGGAACTGGTCTGATGGGTCAAATGGCCGACTCCTCCTATTACCTATGTTCCTATATAGTTCTGCTGTTAGTTGAAGGTGTTTTATACTGCCGCGAGGTAGATGTGGAGTGGCTCAAATATGTATTGTGATGATGTAAGATATTGCTGTTCAACAAAGTTGGGTCCAGTTTTAGTTGAAGAAGTTATGATGCTACTTCTCCAATAGGGGGCCATCTTCAATGGGTTCTTCTGGAAGTCATGCAACTGAAGGGGAATGAATTTTGATGGTATTGTACTACAAACCTGGTACCAAGTTGAGACCACAAGAGATGCAAGTTTGGCATATAAATCATATGACCGGGTATAGTAACTTAGGTTTTTTTTTAAAAAAAGGTTAAATCTTGAGTCTCTGGTTCAAGAACATAAAAACCTTCTTCAAGGTGAGATTTGAACCTTGGGTGTCATAGTACAGAGCATCAATACCTACAACTTTCCTACTTTTTCTTGCAGGGAGCAGCTGTTGTTGATTATGTTGAGAATTACAGAATCTGTTATGAAGCGACCTCTGCAAGCACCGCCATTATCTCAAGGGAGAAAAAATTCTGTGTTAGCAGGAAGACTTGCTACACCACTCTTTCGGGTAAAGCGTGTATCTAGATCAATTTTCTACTTTGAAATGTACTATGTTTAATAACTGGGATTGCTTAATATTTGCAATAATTTGGATTGAAATAAAGAATCATATTTTGCTTGTTAATTGAGATAGTTGTGTTGGTAAATGGAAAGATTAATTCACTGACAAGGAATTATCTTCTCTTTGGGAATAAATCAGCCTGGACTTGCAGAATGATAGCAACAGCTTCTCTCTCATTGCCTGTGAAAGCATTAATCTGACTCCATACCCTAGGACATGGAGTTTTTGGCGATAGTTTCAACTTGAGATGTAAAACTAGTGGTGATAGATCAACAGAATGGAAAATCGGGTGGGGTGTATGAAGGGTGACCAATCTGCTCCTGCCAATTTTCTCATCCCTGCCAAAGTTAAATATTATCCCTTATGTTTCTGAAAAAGCCTGCAACATTTTCTCTCCGGGATGTTTGGATTTTGGGAGGTGCTATGGCACAGCCGATGGTAAATGCTGAAATCCCAAAGGGAAGCTTGAAACAACTGCCACAACTTATTTTGCAATTTGTATAAATTTTGAGATGTGTGCCCTGAATTCAGTAGTAATAAGACCACCAAGTCTTATGGGTTTTTACAAAACTAGATTAAACATTTATTAATAGAAGAATTGACTTTCAATACAACATAGATCTACAAATTACTATTGTGATAATTTCTTAATCCCCTAATTAATCTAACTCCCAGTTACACTTTCATTAAGGCAACTATAAGACAGATTTTAAAAGACCCAGGCAAAGAAACATATTACCCTAAAAAAGTCGACTTCCAAGTGAGTTTTCTTAACTTCAGTCCTTCGAAGACAGCAGCTTGAGGCACAGATGCTGAAGGCTTTTCATACTTGTAGGATCTTAAAAATGCCTTCCCTTACAAAATAGTCTTCTGTTCTTTATACATAACTTCCTCTTTGAATGCAAGTACCCATTGTTTCACTATGTCTTTGGACTTTATCTCCCTGGTAATAAAACCCCTCATAGCACTAAGCTTTACCAGTAATCTTCGGGAAAAATAAACACACTGTCTTTAAACTTCACCTGGCTAGGTGACACATTTTACCCCTCCTTTGCAAACAATTTAGTCTGGTTTATTTCAAAATGCAAATGTTCCCTTGACACCCATGTTTCTAAACTTCCCCATATTTATCTAATTAACATTTCAAACCTACTCTCTCTTCGATCAAAGCACCCAGACTAGTTGCCACTAATTCAATTAAATCTCTCTCTCTCTCTCTCTCTCTCTCTCTCTCTCTCTCTCTCTCTCACACACACTCACACACACTCATCCCACTATTACTCTATTTTACAATGAATTCCAATAACATTGAGAATTATTATATTTTCTTGACAGCCTCTTCTTCAAAGGATCTGGAAAAAAAACTGAAACTGCATGGCAGCTTCTGTAGACCTGTACAGAATTTTTTTTTATTTGTTCATGTGGGCATTGCTGGCTAGGCCAGCATTTATTGCCCTTGTTAAGAGTCAACCACATTGCTGTGAGTCTGGAGTCACATGTAAGCCAGACCAGGTAAGGACAACAGATTTCCTTTCCTAAAGGAAGGACATTAGTGAACCAGATGGATTTTTATGAAAATCTGCAATGGTTTCATGGTCATCATCAACTTTCAATTCCAGATTTTTATTAAATTCAAATTTCACCACCTGCCATGGTGGGATTCGAACCCATGTCCCCAGAGCATTACCCCGAGTGTCTGGAACACAAGTCCAGTGACAATACCACTATGCCACCATCTCCCTCGGCACTGTGAGTACAGCCTTCCTGGTGGCTGTACATTTGGGATGGCCTTCACCTTAACCACTCTGGGGCCAGTGTCCTGGCAAGTTGTGCAATGAAAGCTGTAGAGAGGGCTTTAAATTAAATAATGGGAGGGAAGTTCACATGAGGGGTAATTTGGAAAGTTAAAGAGAGAGAACAAGGTAAAGGTGCGAGGTGGTGATAAGGTAATGGTAACCAGAGTGTGACAGGAAGGGACCAGAGCGTACAAACATAAGGATGCACCAGCGAATGGGGAAAAATCCTTTTAAAAGAAGGGGAGAAGGGTTTGGGTAAAGGGAGATTTAGAAATCCAAAGATAAAAGTTGAGGCAATAAAAGAGTATATAGATGTGGGTAAAGCTGAGTGGGACAGGAAGGGACAGAGGGTTTAATGGTAATAGTGCGGCAGAGAGCAAGGCCCCTGCAGGGAATAGTAGTAAAAAAATAAAGTTGAAGTCACTTTGTGCGAAGCATCTGCAATAAAATAGGTGAACTGGTGGCACAAATAGAGATAAATGGTTTAGATCTAATCGCCATTACAGAGAAGCGGTTACAAGGTGATCAAGATTAGAAAATTAATATTCCAGGGTATGCAACATTTTGAAAAGATAGACAGAATGGCAAAGGAGGAGGGATAGCCCTGATAATAAAAGACAAATGGGCATTAGTGCGAAAGAATTTTGGCTCACATAATCAGTGTGGGTGGAGATTAGGAATAGCAAGGGTCAGAAAACATTAGTGGGAGTAGTTTATGGCCCTCGTACGCATTAAATAGGAGATTACTGGAGCTTGAAATAAAGGCAATGAACCAGTTGTACGGTATTTTTATCATATCGTCTAGACCAATCAAATTAGCAAAGGTGGCCTAGAAGATGAATTTACCGAATACTTTTGTGACAGTTTTTTGGAGCAAAATGTTGTGGAACTGACTAGGGATAAAGCTGTCTTAGATCTAGTATTGTGCAATGAGGTAGGGTTAATTAGTAATGTCATAGTACAAGACCCACTGGGAAATAGTAGTCATAATACAATTGAATTCTACATGAAAATGACATGCTGCAATCACAAAGAGGAATATTAAACTTAAACAGAGCCAATTGCATTCATATGAGGGGAGAGCTTGCTAAGGTTGATTGGGTAAATAGACTGAAAGGTATGGTGGTAAATAAACAGTGGGAAACATTAAAAGAAACACTACAAAGCGCTCAACAAAAATATATTCTATTAAAAAACAAAAACTCAGAGTTGGATGCACTCATACAAGGAACACAAAAGGTTAGCATGCAGATACAGCAAGCAATTAAGAAAGCAAATTGCATGTTTGCCTTTATTGCAAGGGGATCGGGGTATAAGAATAAATAAGTCTTGCTACAATTGTTTGGGGCTTTGGTGAGACCACACCTAGAATACTGTGTCCGATTTTGGTCTCCGTAATTAAGGAAGGACTTACTTGCATTGGAGGCAGTACAGCAAAGGTTCACTAGATTGATCCTTGGGATGAGAGGGAGTTTAGAATGAGAGGTGATCTCATTGAAACATTCAAGATTATGGAGGATTACAGGGCAAATACTGAGAGGTTGTTTCCCCTTGCTGGGGAATCTATAAGAAGGAGGCACAGTTTCAGGATAAGGAACCGAACATTTAGGACTGAGTTGAGGAGAAATTTCTTCAATCAGAGGATTGTGGATCTTTGGAACACTCTACCCTGAGGGTTGTGGATGTGCCATCATTGAATATATTTACAGATAGACCTATTTTTAGCCCCTCTCTGGGAATTCAGTGGATATGGGGAGTGGGTGAGAAAGTGGAGTTGAAGCCCAGGATCAGCCAAGATCATGTTGAAAGACAGAGCAGGCTCAGTGGACCATAAGGCCGTTCACCCCTGTTTCTTATGTTCTCTCATTCTTTCATTAAATTAGTTCTATTGCAACAATGGGAAAATCATTCTTGTTTAGGCTGCAGCTGGACTATTGTAAACAAGAGAGATCACATTCCATACCTGTGAAAAATGCCATGAGAAATCTACTCCTTCATTATGAATAATATGAACAGATGTGAAGGTTGATTATCTTCTGCACTGCTCTCAAATAATGTCCAAGAAATGTGTAATATGCAAAGAGAAAATGACTGTGAATCCTTTGCACCCAGCTGAATAACCTGTATTTCCCATATGGCTGTTTTGGAGTTTGCACCTGATGAGAGTGCAGCAATGTAAATTTAAGGCAGAGAAATGTGAAAGACCTCTGCACTCAACCTTCCTCTAATAGAATTGGGTTCAGTTCAGAGGCAAACTGTCCCCTGAAAAACCTGTTAGCAATTCTAGATCTGCTATTTAGGTGATGTCTGTCTTGATGGATGGGCTGGTATTGCCAAGAAAAGTCTTTGCTTTTAGCTTTTTGAATGGCAATAACATTTTTAATGTTGCTGTGCTTGTTGCAGAGCACTTTTTTGTTCCTTTCCACTTAAGTGATGGAGGCTATGTTCGCACTGTGCCAACTGTCCTTCTAAGTCTGGCTTATTTTGAGACCATCAATGTAAAATTAGCTTTACCCATGTTTTGAGCTGCTGAGGTCATTCACCTGGCCAGTACCTGAGTGAAAAGCAACTGTTCTCCTACTACCAGTTCGGAATTACCCCTTTCCCTAAATGTTTAACTGTTCCACAGCATTTGGAATGACAAGAGAAGGCTCACAGTGAATACATTACCGTCCTTCTATTTTTGCAGCCTCGGTCTTCATATCCACACAGTCTAACCCTGTGCCGCACTGTTACTGGCTGCCTCAAAGTTGGGCTGCAGGGGTGCCTGGATTGCTGTTTGAGGTACTATTGCCAATCCAGCCATGGCACATCAGTGCTGACTCATTCATAGGGAAAGAAGACAAATCATAGCTTCTGCACTCATTTAAAAATGTATTATTCTCCATCAGAAGATATTTAGACAATCTCAATGCATACCTGCAAAATGTTTTTAAAAACCTGATTCTGCCATGGAGCTTTAACTGTACCAACTCCTTAAATTCTCCTGATGCCTTTAGAGCCCAGGATGTGCCCCAGAGTATACCTTCACATGAGTGCACCTTTTAAATAAACCCACATGTCCTTTATGTAAATTGAACCAAAGAGCAAAGTTCAGATGCCCTGTTCTTGGTTCCAACAGTGTACTCCTAATGTATTCCACACTAATTGCTCACAGATAATGCAACTAGAGAAAATTCAACTCTGATTTCAGTTTTTTATTTTGGGTAAAGCTTAAATTGCATTTAAAATGAATAAAAATGCTTATTAAGTTTTAATTATTGGTCCCTGATCACCAGTGTTGGCTATGTTATGGTGGATTTTGGTTTCCAAAGCATATTTAGTGACTGAGCTAAAACTGAAAAGGCTTAACTTTGGGCCGATTGTAACTATTGGCTTTTACTAACAAAGCTGTATGCTGCTGATAGAATAATTGCCTCCACCACTGAAGGTGGGCAGAGATAGTGTTTTCACCCCTGTTAGTCTGTTTGTCTGTAAACAATATATCTCAAAAAGCAATGGATGGATTCCAATGAAAGTTGGTATGCAGTTAGGGTATGGCCCAAGGAAGAACTAATTAGTTTTTGGCGAAGATGTGGGTCTGGCTCCTGGATTTTTTTTAAAGGATTCCTTAACATTGGGAGATGAGGTGAATTGACTTTTAAAACAAAATGTTGTGGGTTGTTTTGGTTTGAATGTCATTGATTGTTTTAGAATGTTGTGGATTATTTCAGCTGCTGTGGTGAAATTTATTACAGCTGTCGAAATTTGAGCCGAGTTTTCAGAGCAGCTTGGATGTGGATTGGCCTGAAGTCTCCTCAATGAGATGAAAGCTCTTAATAAAAAAATTTCTTCTTTCAGCTTTTTAGTTACAGAGCACCAGCCAGGCAGGGAAAAGCCTCAAGGAAGAGTTGCATGATTGTAATAACATTGTGTTAATATAGTGTGGTGGAGGTCCACTGAGTGCCCTGGTCACATGTTAACACTGTAATTCTTCTACACTTAATGTCTGCCAAATATAATCTGTAATTGCAAGATATATAGGTCTAGAAATTTGAAGGCATGTGGGAGGTGCAGTGTATGATCTCTGTGCCTATATAATGAGGTGTGAGCAACTCCAAAATAAGACCTCAAGCTTCATTAAAATCAAGCCTTTGAAAGGGTTTTTGTGCCTTTTAGCATCATGTTGTGATGTGAGTTCAGCACTTGGCAGAATTGGGTCCTGCAAGATGCATTGGACCCAACATAGATAAATTATCTGTACTTACATTCATGGCAGGAGTGCATGTCATTTTACCTTCCTTATCCAATATGATGGATGCCAAAAGTCCTGCCAACCATTTTGGGGACTTAGGAGTCCATGCATCACTATGACCAGCACCCAGATTACCACCCTTGTGATGTAGGCACCTGTCATGTGTATGTAGATGAGGGAACTTGCCTACCCCATGATACACCAGTGATGTCAATGACAGAAGCCCCCTGCAGGTTGATCCTGCCACTTATGCTGGTGTCATCGGACTGCCAGTGATCTCGGTCAAATAATTTTACATACTTGTAGTTTAATATTATATATTATAATTTAATATTATATATATTATCAGTGAAAATAATAATTTTTGTTGCGGAAGCAACAACCTGCATTTATTTGTTGTTTAAAAATAGTAAATCACTTCAGTAACGGAATTAGTTAGATGAATGGGTGCTACACCATGGAGGGAGAGATTGAGAGGGCTGATGGAAAGCGGTATCCAATAACTCATTTTTGTGAGGAATTTTAAAGGAAGAGAAAGAATTAGAGATGTGAAGGAGTTAAGGGAGGATTCCCCAGATGATAGGGCTAAAGAGGCTGAATGTTCTGTCACTAATATTGGGATGATGCGAGGTGGGGATACAAAAGAAGCCTAACTTAGAGAAGCTAAGGAATGGGAGGGTATAAAAGGCTGGAGGATGTTGCTGGGTAGGGGACATTTTGATAGCCTATTTGAGAGCATGATGACTCTCCATGAAATCCAGAACCCTCACTAATATGTTCGGAGAGCTCACAAATTCCTTTGTGTATATTATTCCCCAACAGACACATGATTCCACTTGAAATATTTTTTCATCATTTTATCATCAGGTGGCAATGATATTATCAAGATCATAGCAATCAGTCGTAAAACCATGTCACTTTGTTTGCAAGGCTTTCTGGCATAATACTCCAAACCAAATCTTCATACTTTATGTCAAACCATATACCCAATGATTTTCAGATTTTAAATTGTTTGCCTAGTATAAAATTTAGGATCCAGTTTTTATACCATTTAACCCCTTTTTGAACCTGCACATAGTAAAATCACTCCATGCACTGTCACCTTGGAGATAAGATGTCCTTAATAGTCTTTGTTATTCTGACTGATCGTCACTATTCTTAACTCGTCTTAATATTTCCACCTTACTTTTGTTAAAACCAGGGATTGCCCTTGTTCTAATATAATTCCCCCTGTCTGCCTATTCATTTTACCAGAGAATGGATAGGAGTCAGGTGGCCGGCCTGCCTTTAGGCTAATTGAGGCCCTTAAGTGACTGGTATTTTACCAGCAGTGGGTAGGTATTTCATCACATGGGGAGAGTGCCAGTTATGCCCTGGTTGCCTCTTTTGGGCTCGGTGTGGGGGGGTGCCATCTTAATTGGGCACCCTGTGGCCCACAGATGGTCCCTCTGGCAGGAAGAGCTACACCCCTCCGCCTCAGCAGAGCATGTCTGACTGGCCCCAGTGAGCCCCACATACTCTCCTTAATTCCAGGGCCGCCTCCTTAGATGTTACTCTGGGCCTGCTGAAGTACCAGCAGTGGCCACCACTCCCAGTGGTGATGCTGGGACTGAAGAGCTGCCAGCCCTCCAATTAGTCAGTAGCTCTTAGGGGCAGAACCTTGTTCCTTAAGGGGTGGAAGCTCTAACAGCAAGCAATTAATTGCCTGAGGATCATAAAATCTAAGGGGGGCTTCCGTGACTGGCCAAGCTGGTGTTTTCCCCGATTTTCCAGCCAATGGAATGCTGCCCTGTAAAACCCCAGTCATGAATACAACATCAAACTACCTATAATTCAGTGCTGATTGCCACAAGATTACCAAATGCACTCAGATCATAGGAATGGCTAGTGTCTGAAATTTAAAAATCAGATTGTTGAGTTGGGAGTTCTACTTTGGAATGGCCTGCAGTTATTCTGCTAGAACCAAAGGTAAAAGAGCCTTGCTTTGCATGTGAAATCTAAACTTGGAATCTAAACTTGGCTTTAAGTTAAGAAAGACGGCGAGGGTTCAGGTGAAGGGAGGTTTAGAAATCTGAAGAGAAAGGTCAAGGCATTGGAACAGTATAGCAATGTTGGTAAAGGTGAATGGGACAGGAGGGGACAGAGTTTAACAAAAATTCTTTATTGGTGAATAAGCCATAGCAGGGAATGGAAGTAAGAACATGAAATTAAAAGTTCTTTATCTGAATGCACAAAGCATCTGCTAAAGATGGATGAATTAGTGGTACAAATAGAGGTAAATGATTTAGAGGATTGGTTAATAGACAGGAAGCAAAGTAAGGATAAATGGGGTATTTTCAAGTTGGCAGGCAGTGACTAGTGGAGTACTACGGCTGGGACCTCCGTTATTTTCAAGCCCTATTAATGACTTGGGCAAAGAGATGGAGTAATCTGTCTAAGGTTGCTGATGATACAAAGCTAAGTGGGGATGCAAGTTGTGAAGAGGACACAGAGGCTGCAAAAAGACATAGACGGTTAAGTGAGTGGGCAACAAGGTGACTGGTGGAATATAATGTGGGGAAGTATGAGGTTATTCACTTTGGTTGTAAGAACAGAAAAGCAGAATATTTAAGAGGTGTGAAATTTGCAAATGGTGGCATTCAAAGAGGTTTGGGTGTACTAGTCGAAGCAACACAAAGTTAGCATGTAGGTACAGCAAGAATTATGAAGGCAAATGACATTTTGGCCTTCATTGCCAGTGGATTGGAATGTAAGAATAAAGAAGCCTTGCTACAATTGTATGGTGCTTTGGTGAGACCACACTTAGAATACTGTGTGCAATTTTGGTCTCCAAATTTAAGAAAGGATACACTTGGAGGCTGTACAGTGAAGGTTCACTAGATTGGTCCCTGGGTTATCAGGGTTGTCCTGTGATGAGAGGCTGCGTAAATTACATGTATAGTCTCTGGAGTTTAGAAAAATCAAAGGTGATGTCATTGAAGCATTCAAGATTATGAAAGGGCTTGACAGGATAGACACTGAAAGATTTTCCCCTGGCTGAAGAATCTAGAAAAAGGGGGCACAGTTTCAGGGTAAGGGGTTGACCGATGAGGAGAAATTTCTTCACTCAGAGTTGTGAATCTTTGGAATTCTCTACCTGAGAGAGTTGTGGATGTGCCATCATTGTCCATTGCAGACTTAAATATATTCAGACTTTGGTGTCTCAGGGAATTGAGGGATATGGGGAGCGAACATGAAAGTGGAGTTGAATCCCAAGATCAGCCATGATCATATTGAATGGTGCGACAGTGATATGGTCATCTCCTGCTCCCATCTCTTATGTAATAGTTGATCTTCTGCCTTAACTCCACTTTTGCACCCTATCCCCATGTCCCTTGATTACGTAGTGCTCAAGAATACTGATTTTTTTTTTTAAGGAGGTAGAAGGACACAAGGCACAATGGGAGATAACGTTTTGGGAGATAACTTCTTAGTAGCCTTTTAAAGCTAGGAAATGTAAATGAAAGCACTTCTCAGCTACACTTTTGGAAGAGTTTCAAAGAACAGAGACAACTTCTTTCCTGATAAGAGATTATCTGCCATTACTTGTGGAAAGATGCTTTAAAATAATTTTTAAGAAAAATTATTCTATGGAAGCGAAGTTAAGTTTGAGCAGCAACTGTTGAAATTGGTAATTACACAAATTTGAAGGGAAAATGTGTGTCTAACTTTCTTTTGTCATTCCCTGGCTTATTTCCCATATCCTCTTTTTGCATTTTTCTTTCTTTTATTCCCTCTTTAGAATGCAAACTAAGCAAGAAATTCTTTTCATCTGTTTTGTTCTCTTCATTTTCATATTTTCCTGTTTCCGTAAACCTTTTCTGAAGCAGTGAGAAATAGATGAACTCTCATTATTCTGGTAATTTTACTTCTAGCTCAGTTGATAATGCTGATGTAACTTGTCTTGTCTATTTTTTTTAGTTCCCATAGGAAAATGCTCAGTTTTTACTCGTTAACTCCTTAATGGCATCACTGAGTTTGACCACTGGTGCTTTATGGCATCCCATGCAATAGTACTTGATATATTTTCTAGATAAATATGAAACATTGCAATAAAAAATAATATGCAAGGATAACATTTTTATTACACATCTATATTTTTCTTGTATGTTTTACTCAGAAGTTAATAATGTGGAAATTAAATGAACGACACATCGTACTATGTATAAGTTGGGTGTATTAACTCCCTTTTTTAATTAAAAAAAAAGCAACAGATATCTGCAAAAACTAGTTTACAGTAGGGATCTGCATAATTTGTTCATTTTCTGGCTTTTTGTCTTTTTGTTTAGACACTAATAGTCGCCTGGATCAAAGCAAACTTGGATGTGTATGTTTCCCGAGAGCTGTGGGATGAATTGCTAGTGGTGTTGTCATCGCTTACGTGCTGGGAAGAACTAATTACTGAATGGGCAATGACAATGGAAACCTTGACCAAAGTGCTGGCACGGAACTTGTACAACCTTGACTTGCATGATCTTCCATTAGATAAATTGAGTGAACAAAAACAGAAGAAGCACAAAGGAAAAGGTATAGTTAACAATTAAGTATAGTTTGAATGTGACTTAAATAATTGTTTGTCAATCTTTTGTTAACTCTGATATTAGCAAAGGACCTCTCCTTGACCCCCTCCTATTTCTCATCGACAAGCTGCTCCTCAGCTAGGTTGACCACTGACTTAGCTCAAGAATACCAGACACTTCCCTGCCAAGCCTCATGCTGACATGCAAAAATGATTATGTTCAGATCAGCCCAATATAATGTAAAATGAACATTGCAATTGCAGGGATTAGTTTATGACACTGGTAGCAATTTAACAGGGATGGGATTACTTAAGTATTGTTCAAACAATAATAACGAGTCAAACTGAAATCATTCATTTACAAATGAAAGTCTGTAACTTTCACTCCCATTTCAAGAAAAGGCTGATGAGTTGAGTAGTTTCATTTTTAAAAGAGACAAATCATGGAAAAATTTATATGATGCAAATATTCTCTGAAACAATTCATCTGAATTGGAACCTTCAATCTTGTCAAACTTAAAGGGCAGTTGGCTTATTGGACAAAGCTTCATCTACTTCGCAACACTGGATGCAATACTGCACTTTCCAAATACAGGTATTTTACATATGACCACACTTTACAAAGTCGCACATTGTTCCGGTGTTCAAAATAAAAATGCCAGACATAAAAATGTCTGGTACCAGATCGATCAGCTAAAAACCAAACTGTCCAGGTGAAAAGCTGTACTACACTCAGTGACATTCAAAAACAGTGTCAGTTTCCACAGGTGCACTGATGACAACCAGCTCTACCTCACCACCATATCACTCTACTCCATTGTTTTACATTGTCAGACTGTTTGTCCGACATTTAGTACCAGACAAGCAGAAATTTTCTGAAACTTAATATTGGGAAACCCAAAGCCACTGTCCTCAATTTCTGCTACAAACTCCAATCCCTAGCCCCAATTCCATTCTTCTCCCTAACAAATGCCTGAGGCTGAACTGGATTGTTTGCAACCCTGATGTCATATTTGTCCAGCATTGAGATTCCAACTACATATCCATGCTATCACTAAAATTGCTCATTCCCACATACGTAGAAAACATATGTAGAAAATAGGTGCAGGAGTAGGCTATTCGGCCCTTCGAGCCTGCTCCACCATTCATTATGATTATGGCTGATCATCCAACTCAATAGCCTGCACCATAAGTAGCTACATAAGTGGCATTGCCTGACTCCACCCCTGCTTCAACTTGTTTGCTGCTGAGCTATCATCCATGCTTTAATTATCTCTAGACTTGACTGTTCCAGAACACTGCTGGCCAGCTCCCCATGTTCTGCTCTCTGTAAACTTGGCCATCAAAAACTGCTGCCTGTGACTTAACTCGTGCAAGTCCTGGTCACCAACATCCCTGTGCTTGTTGACTCCCAGATAAGCAACACCTAAATTTGAAAATTCTCATTGTTATATTCAAACCCCTCCAGGCTTTGCCCTCCTGGAGACCCACAATCCTCATATCTGCATTTCTTGAATTCTGGCCTCTTTAGCATCCCTGATTTTCACCGCTGCACTATTTAAAAAAAATCTTCATTGGATGTGGGTGTTGCTGGCTAAGCCAGCATTTATTGCCCATCCCTAATTGGCCTCGAGAATATGGTGGTGGGCTGCTGCCTTGAACTTTGGCAGTCCATTTGGTATAGGTGCACCCACAGTACTGTTATGGAGGGTGTCCCAGGATTTTGACCCAGCAGCAGTGAAGGAACGGTGATATATTTCCAAGTTAGGATGGTGTGTGGCTTGGAGGGGAACTTCCAGGTTGTGGTGTTCCCATGCAGCTGCTGCCCTTGTCCTTCTAGATGGTAGTGGCCATGTGTTTGGAAGGTGCTGCCTAAGTAACCTTTGGTGGGCTCTTGCAGTGCATCTTGTAGGCACCTTGTAGATGGTACACACTGCTGCCACTCTGCGTCTGTGGAGGGAGTGAATGTTTGTGGATGGTGTGCCAATCAAGCAGGCTGCTTTGTCCTGGATGGTGTTATTGAGTGTTGTTGAAGCTGCACTCGCCCAGGCACAGGCAAATGGAGAGTGTTCCATCACACTGTTGACTTGTGCCTTGTTGATGGCGGTCGGGCTTTGGGCAGTCAAGAGGTGAATTACGTGCTGCAGGATTCCTAGCCTCTGACCTGCTTTTGTAACCACGGTATTGATATGGCTGGCCCGGTTCTGGTCAATGGTAACCCCTAGGATGTTGATGGTGGGGAATTCAGCAATGGTAGTGCCATTGAATGTCATGGGGCAATGGTTGCATTCTCTCTTATTGGAGATGGTCATTGCCTGGCACTTGTGTGGCACAATGTTACTTGCCACTTGGCAGCCCAAGGCTGGATATTGTCCAGGTCTTGCTGCATTTGGACATGGACTGCTTCAGTATCTGAGGAGTCGCAAATGGTTCTGAACATTGTACAATCATCAACGAACATCTCACTTCATACCAAATGATGGAAGGAAGGTCATTGACGAAGCAGCTGAAGATGTTAGGACATTGGACACTACCCTGAGGAACTCCTGCAACGATGTCATGGAACGGAGATGACTGACCTCCAACCATGACCGTCATCCTTTGTGCTATGTATGACTCCAACCAGCAGAGAGTTTTCCCCTGATTCCCATTGACTCCAGTTTTGCTAGGGCTCCTTGATGCCACATTGTCAAATGCTGCCTTGATGTCAAGGGCAACCACTCTCTCCTCGCTTCTGAAGTTCAGCTCTTTTGTCCATGTATGAACCAAGGCAGTAATGCGGTCAACAGCTGAGTGGCCCTGGCAGAACCCAAACTGAGCATCATTGAGCTGTTATTTCTAAGCAACTGCCACTTGATAGCACTGTTGATGACCCCTTCCATTACTTTACTGATGATCAAGAGTTTACTGATGAGCCGGAAATTGGCTGGATTGGATTTCTCCTGGTTTTTGTGGACGGGACACACCTGGGCAATTTTCCACATTGCTAGGTAGATGCCAGTGTTGTAGCTGTACTGGAACAACTTGGCTAGGGGTGTGGCAAGTTCTGGAGCAGTACTATGGCTAGAATATTGTCAGAGCCCATAGCCTTTGCACTATCCAGTGCCTTCGGCCATATCTTGATATCATGTGGAGTGAATCGAATTGGCTGAAGGCTGGCATCTGTGATGCTGGGGACCTCCGGAGGAGGCCAAGATGGATCATCCACTCGGTACTTCTAGCTGAAGATTGTAGCAAATGCTTCACTCTTATCCTTCGCACTGATGTGCTGGGCTCCCCCATCATTGAGGATGGGGATATTTGTGGAGCCTTCTCCTCCAGTGAGTTGTTTAATTGTCCACCACCATTCACGACTGGATGTGGCAGAGCTTAGATCTGATCTGTTGGTTGTGGAATTGCTTAGCTCTGTCTATTAGCTGTCTATAACAGCTACTTAGCTGTTTGGCACGCAGGTTGCCCTGAGTTGTGGCTCCACCAGGTTGGCACCTCATTTTTAGATATGCCTGGTGGTGCTCCTGGCTTGTCCTCTGGCATTCTTCATTGAACCAGTGTTGATCCCCTGGCTTGATGGTAATGGTAGAGTGGGGGATATGCCAGGCCTTGAGGTTACAGATTGTGGCTGAGTACAGTGCTATTGCTGATGGCTCACAGCACCTCATAGATGCCCAGTCTTGAGTTGCTAGATCTGTTTGAAATCTATCCCATTTAGTACGGTGGCGTCAAGGACAGATGCATCTGTGGCAGACAGGTTGGTGAGGATGAGATCAAGTATGCTTTTCCCTCTTGTTGAGTCCCTCACCACCTGCTGCAGACCCAATCTAGCAGCTATGTCCTTTGTCCCACACCCAGAATACATTCTGTGCCCTTGTCACCCTCAGTGCTTCCTCCAAGCGGTGTTCAACATGGAGTACTGATTCATTAACAGAGGGAAGGCGGTATGTGGTAATCAGCAGGTGGTTTCCTTGCCCATATTTGACCTGATGCCATTAAACTTCATGGGGTCCAGAGGCGATGTTGAAGACTCCCAGGGCACCTCCCTCCTGCTTATGCACCACTGTGCTGCCACCTCTGCTGAGCCTGTGCTGCCAGTGGGGCAGGACATACCCAGGGATGGAGATGGTGGTGTCTGGGACATTTTCTGTAAGGTATGATTCTGAGAGTATGATTATGACTTGCATCTGAGACAGCTCTTCCAATTTTGGCACTAGCCCCCAGATGTTAATAAGGAGGACTTTGCAGGGTCGACAGGGCTGAGTTTGCCATTGTTGTTTCCGGTGCCTAAGTCGATGCCAAGTGGTCTGTCCGGTTTTGTTCCTTATCAACGTCACAGCAGTTTGATACTACTGATTGGCTTGCTAGGCTATTTGAGGGCATTTAAGAATCAACCACATTGCTGTGGGTCTGGAGTTACATGTAGGCCAAACCAGTTAAGGATTGCAGCTTTCCTTTCCTAAAGGGCATTAATGAATCGGATGGCTTTTTACATCAATCGATAATGGTTTCATGGTCATCCTTAGATTTTTAATTCCAGATTTTTATAGAATTCAATTTCCACCATCTGTGGATTCAAACCTGAGTCCCCATAGCATTACCCTGGGTGTCTGGATTACTAGTCCAGCAACAATACCACTATGACCCTGTACTGTCTGTACAGCCTCCTTGGTGGCTGTACTGCTACCTGCCTAGGTCCCAAGCTCTGGAATTCCGTTCCTAAACCCTCTACCTCTCTTTCTGCCTTTAAGATGCTCCTTAAATTGTACTACTTTGACCAATCTTTTGGTTATCTACCCCAGTATCTTGTGTGACTCAGTTTCATACTCTGTTTTATAATGCTCCTGTGAAATGTCTTGGGACATTTAATTGTTAAAGGTGCAATATAAATACAATTTTTCTTTTTCATCTAAAGTTTTTTAATTCATTCATAGGATTAAGCCATCTCTGGTGAGACCTGGTAATTGCTTATTCCTAATTGCCTGCTTGAACTGCTGCAGTCCATCTGATGTAGGAACATCCACAGTGCTGATAGGGAGGGAGTATGATGATTTTGACCCAGTAGCAATGAATAAATGGTGCGTGACTGGGAGGGGAACTTGCAGGCGGTGGTGTTCCCATGCGTCTGCTGCCCTTGCTCTAGGCCGTAAGGGTCAGTGGTTTGAAAGGTGCTGACAAATGAACCTTGGCAAATTACCCCATTAGCATTGAAGAGGATGATCAGCCATGATCATATTGAATAGGAGGCATGCACTCCTATTCTCCTCATTGAACAAGGATTGGTCCATTGTCTTGATGGTTAATGGTCATGTCAGGGATGTGTCAGACTGAGAGGTTACAGATTGTGGTGGTCTACAATTCTGCTGCTGTTTCTGATGGCCCACAGTGCCTCATGGGTGCCCAGCTTTGAGCTGCTAGATCTGTTCTGAATCTGTCCCATTTAGCAAGGTGATAGTCCACACAAAATGATGCAAGGTGTCCTCTGTGTCTTCATTTGCACAAGGGTTGAGTGGTAGTTAATCCTACTGTCGTCAGCTGCCCCTCAATTCAAGATGATATCTACTTGGTCATGAGTTTCTGTCATGGGTCTTTGTGACTGAACAGGCTGATTCTCATCCTACAAATCTTTGGGCATGCAGGAACCTGCGCATGACATTGCTCACCGTGGGGACCTTGGGGCACTGTCATTGTCCACACAACCTTGATGGCCATGTGGTCAGATTTCAATGATGTCAAACCACGATGACTGGTACCACCTTGCTGCTGCAAACTACTTCTGCCTTCACAGCTGGTGAGATGTGCAGTTTTCCTCCACCTGTTCTGCCTTTGAGGACTTTTTGGACCACACTTTGTCTGGCACCTCTCCCCAACACTGTCATCATTGTTGGCCCGACCAGGAGTAGGAAGCTCCTGAAGGAATGGCTCAAGGGATTGTTGGAGTGCAGAAGCCGCTCCACCACGTCAAAGTGGTGATCTACAGAGGGAATCTCACTCCCACTAATACTGTCATGGAATGGTGCATCCATGATAAGTAGGTTGGTGAGCACAAGGTCAAGTAGGTTTCTGCTCTCATGTTGGTGTTCCCACCATTTGGCCCGCACACAGTCTGACCATTATGTCCTTCAGGACTTGATCAGTGCTACTGAGCTACCCTTAGTAACGGACGTAGAAGTCCCCATTGAGAGTGCATTCTGTGCCCTTACTACTCTGGGTGCCTCTTTCAAGAGGTGCTCAACATGGAAAAGTACTTATTCATCAGTTGAGGGAATGGAATGGATGATAATCAACCGGCTTTCTTTTCCATGTATGACTTGATTCCATGAGATTTCAGGCGTCCAGTGTCATTCTTGAGGACTCTCAGGGCCACTCCCTCCTGATTTATACCACTGTGCTTCCACGTCTGATGGACCTGTCCTACCCATGGTATTCTATTCCAGAAAGCTAGTTAATGAAGGATAGACTGGAGCCAATCTTTATATGCTTTTATATTTACAGAGTTACTCATTTCAAGCAAAAACTCCTAACTCAACAACCACAGTCTTAGTCAATTTATAGGGCTCAAATGAATCCCCCGTTAATGTCCACCACGAGCATACAATTAAATATAATTAATAAATTCCCTTCAATGTCTATAAATAAAAGTTAGAATTAATATGCGCAAATTAAATAAAAAATATTCATATTCTATACAAGGCATTACTTTACGAGACGCCCCTCATGATTTCTTCATGCATCATTTCTTTTTGCAAGTCAATCAGAGTTGGCGACTTGGATCCACTCATTATATTTAGAGATTTTCTTTCTCACCAGCATTTGTTTCAAGCCAGCAAGGTCAATCTGTGACCTTTTTCTCACCCCTTTTCATAGGGTGCACATTATCCCGCAATGAATGATTATCTTTATAACATGCAATGTTACACTATCTTCAGTATGCCCCTTGTGCAGAAACTCACTTAAAATTTTTGACAAATAGAATTCCTTATCTACTGCACCAGAATGCTCATCGGGAAGACTAGTATGCAAACCATCGCTAAAAGCAATTGTTTTCATGTTTTTGAGTCACCTAAGGATGGGAATTTAAGTACATGTTTTCCACATTTTAAAAATGTTTTATTTGGCCTAAAAACTTTCTCTGGTTTAGAGTGTTTTCATTGTCGTACTTACCTCCAAAACATCAAAACAAGCATCTGGTCGAGTCTGAATGTCCAGCTAGTTCAACTGACCAATCAAGCTTCAGAATTATCATCTTTAGATAACTCGTCTTACTCTGATTCCTAATTCCCTTTTTTTTACACCTCATTCGTTTATTCTTGAGTTCCTTGGCAGCCATGAAAATTTGACTATCGTAAGAGCACAAGACGAGAAATAGGAGCAGGAATGGGCTATTTGGCCCTTCGACCCTGTTCTGCCATTGAATGATATCATGGCTGATTTGATTGTGGCCTTAATTCCACTTTCCTGTCAGCCCCCGATAACTCTTGACTCCCTTGCAGATCAAAAATCTGTCTAACTCGGCCTTGAATATATTCAATGACTTGGCCTCCATTGCTCTCTGCGGTAAAGAATTCCTAAGATTAACGACCCTCCGTGTGAAGAAATTCCTCCTTATCTTTGTCTTAAATGGGCGACCCCTTATTTTGAAACTGTGCCCCCTAGTTCTAGATTCCCCGGAAAGGAAAGGGAAACATTCTCTCAGCATCTATCCTCTCAAGCCCCCTTAGAATCTTTTATGTTTCAGTTAGATCACCTCTCATTCTTCTGAACTCCAGTGAGGATAAAGCCCAACCTGCTCAACCTTTCCTCAAAGGACAGCCTGTTCATACCAGCAATCAACCTAGTGCACCTTCTCTGAACTGTCCCCAGTACAAATATATCCCTCCTTAAATAAGGAGACAAACACTGTACATAGATGTGGTCTCACCAATGCCTTGTACAGTTTTAGTAAGACTTCCCTACTTTTTATATTCCACTCCATTTGTCTTCCTGATTACTTGCCGTATGTGCATGCTAACTTTTTGCGATTCATGTATGAGGGCACCCAGATTCCTTTGTACCACCGTATTCTGCAGTCTCCATTTTAAATAATGATTTTCTTTCTTCCAGCCAAAGTGGACAAGTTCACATTTTCTCACATTATACTCCATCTGCCAAATTGTTGCCCACCCTCTTAACCTATCTATATCTGATTGCAGACTGTTTGTATCCTACTCACAACTTGCTTTCCCACCTATCTTAGTTTGGCTATAATATACTCGGTCCCTTCATTCAAGTAATTAATATAGATTGTAAATAGTTGAGGCCCCAGCATTGGGGGACTCCACTAGTTGCAGTTTGCCAATCTGAAAATTACTCATTTATCCCAGTTCTGTTTCCTGTTAGTTGCCAATCGTCTATCCGTGCTAGTATATTAGCATTTATGGTGAGGCACCTACCTCTGGTACTCTTCCAAGAATATTCTGTGTCCTTTATTTTATGTAGTCTATTCAAGCTACTGCCTCTGCTTCCACTTTTTTTTGCCTGTCGGGACTATTGCTGTGAGGTCACTCTCTTACAATATTGGAGATTCTTTCTGCAATACGTGATTGTTTTTCTTTCTGGACCTACGATCATTACTTGTACTCCACTTTCTTAATCTACACTCTTTCACCTCGTTCTGCTAGTTAGTGGATCTTGCTTTTGGCCATCCTGAAAATTCAACCATTATTTAAACTTGTCTTGGTTTTTCCTGCACATCCCTCTAGTCATGAGATTCCCTGGAATATGTGACCAGAGTACCCACTTAAGGCGATTGACCTTCAAAGTTTTGTCATGCTCACACTCAATATCCAGCCCTTGTTCTCCCATACTCTGTTCCTCAGGGCCACAAAACACCGGAACACTTGAAGTACAAGGTGCTGTGTTTACTTCTGTTAGCTGCTGAGAGTTAAAGATTTTGTAATTAATTTCAAAGTGAACCTTAAAATTGTTTGATTGTCATGTTTGAGAAGAACTGTCTTACCATCACACCCTATTACCTTACCAAGGTCCTTCCATTCCCTATGACCCACTCCTTTATAATACACCAACTCCTGAATTAAATCCTGTTTTGGATGGTCTTACACAATGCATCAGAGCTCTCTGAATTTTCTGTGAGACCGCAGCCTTGATGAAAGCTTGATTCCCTGTATGTAAAGCATTCAAATGTGTGGTAAAGAAAGGAAATAATCATAGTACCTTCAAGAGCAGTAGGACTATTGCACAGCACAATTTGGGATTTTGCCCAGAGACTGACTAACGGGGACCATATTCCCTTGGCATAAACTGCCTTTGGCAAGGCAGTTGTCAACTTGCAGTCTTGTTGATCAGACAAGATTTTATAAAGCATTTCATCAATCACTGCATGATTCCTTTCAAGTTACATTGCTGAAAGCACTTTCACTTGTGCTATTCCTGACCATTATGTTCTTATTTTCACAGGTCTTAACCTTGCATTGATCCTCACCAGTGAATCAGCACTTTCACTTGTGCTATTCCTGACCATTATGTTCTTATTTTCACAGGTCTTAACCTTGCATTGATCCTCATTAGTGAATCCAGGCAACATTTTAACCAATCTGTTCAACATACTGTTGAAGTGCAAGCACTATCTGACACTGCACAGTTAAGAGTTTACAACTAGCATTTTCATCATAAGATGAAAATCCTTGTGATGTTTACAATTTACTCGTATTCATAGTTTTCTTTGTACTTTTGCTGTGAATTCTCTGTCTCGTGTCATTTCAAGCACCCTGCCTCTTTGCTTTGGGCAATTTATCATGTAATGATAATTCGGGTCACACCTGAAGCACCGATTCCTTGGGCATTTTTTTTATTCGTTCACAGGAGATGGGCTTCGCTGGCTGGGCTGGCGTTTATTGCCCATCCCTAATTGCCCCTTGAGGAGGTGGTGATGAGCTGCCTTCTTGAACCGCTGCAGTCCATGTGATGCACCCACAGTGCTGTTAGGGAGGGAGTTCCAGGATTTTGACCCAGCGACAATGAAGGAACGGCAATATATTTCCAAGTCAGGATGGTGAGTGATTTGGAGGGGAACTTCCAGGTGATGTTCCCATCTATCTACTGCCCTTGTCCTTCTAGATGGCAGTGGTTGTGGGTTTGGACGGTGCTGTCAAAGGAGCCTTGGTGAATTCTTGGAGTGCATCTTGTAGATGGTACAAACTGCTTCTACTAGGTGTCGGTGGTGGAGGGAGTGAATGTTTGTGGATGTGGTGCCAATCAAGCGGGCTGCTTTGTCCTGGATGGTGTTGAGCTTCTTGAGTGTTGTGGGAGCTGCACTCATCCAGGCAAGTGGAGAGTATTCCATCACACTGCTGACCTGTGCCTTGTGGATGGTGGACAGGCTTTTGGGAGTCAGGAGGTAAGGTACTCGTTGCAGGATTCCTAGCCTTTGGCTAGTCCAGTTCAATTTCTGGTCAATGGTTAAACCCCCAGGATGTTCATCATGGGGGATTCAATAATACCATTGAACATCAAGGTGCGATGGTTGGATAATCTCTTGTTGGAGATGGTCATCACCTGGGACTTGATGTCAGTCCAAACCTGGATATTGTCCAGGTCTTGCCCCATTTGGATATGGACTACTTCAGTATCTGAGGAGTCGTGAATGGTGCTGAACATTGTGCAATCATCAGCGAACATCCCCACTTCTGTCCTTATGATGGAAGGAAGGTCATTGATGAAGCAGCTGAAGGTGGTTGGGCCGAGGACACTACCCTGATAAACTCCTGCAATGATGTCCTGGAGCTGAGATGACTGACCTCCAACAACCACAACCATCTTCCTTTGTGTTGGTATGACTCCAACCAGCGGAGAGTTTTCCTCCTGATTCCCATAGATTCCAAAAACAAAAATACCTGGAAAAACTCAGCAGGTCTGACAGCATCTGCGGAGAGGGATACAGTTGACTTTTCGAGTCTGTATGACCCTTCATCAGAACTAAGACATAGAAATGAGATGAAATATAAGCTGGTAGAGGGGGTTGGGACAGGTACAGCTTGATAGGGGGCCAGTGATAGGTGGAGGCCAAGAAGAGACTGCCAAAGATGTCATAGACAAAAGGACAAAGGGGTGTTGACGGTGGTGATATTATCTAAAGGATGTGCTAATGGGGACATTAAGGGTAACAAGCTGGACAAGCTAGTGGCAGACGGGGGTGGGGTGGGGGGAAGGGATCGAAATGGGCTACAAGGCGGAGATGAAACAATAGGTCGAAATAAATTTAGAAATAGGAGGGAAAAGAAAAATATATTTGTAAAAATAATTATAAATTATTGGAAAAAGGGGGTGGGGATGGAGGAGAGAGTGTCTCAATTTCTGGTGATAGACTGTCTGCCAATATTCATTACAAGCCTACTGACTCCCACAGCTACCTCAACTACAGCTCCTCACACCCCGATTCCTGTAAAGACTCCATCCCATTCTCTCAGTTCCTTCGCCTCAGTCGCATCTGTTCTGATGGTGCCACTTTCCAAAATAGTTCCTCTGACATGTCTTCCTTCTTCCTTAACCGAGGTTTTCCACTCATGGTGGTTGCCAGGGCCCTCAACCGTGTCCGGCCCATCTCCTGCGCATCCGCCCTCACACCTTCCTCTTCCTCCCAGAACCATGATAGAGTCCCCCTTGTCCTCACTTATCATCCCACCAGCCTCCGCGTTCAAAGGATCATCCTCCGCCATTTCTGCCAACTCCAGCATGATGCCACCACCAAACACATCTTCCCTTCACCCCCCCCCGGCGGCTTTCCGCAGGGATCGTTTCCTCCGAGACACCCGGGTCCACTCCTCCATCACCCCCTATACCTCTACCCCTCCCACGGCACCTTCCCATGCAACCGCAGAAGGTGCAACACCTGCCCAGTTACTTCCCCTCTCCTCACCGTCCAAGGGCCCAAACACTCCTTTCAAGTGAAGCAGCACTTCACTTGCACTTCCCTCAATTTAGTCTACTGCATTCGCAGCTCCCATTGCGGTCTCCTCTACATTGGAGAGACCAAATGCAGACTGGGTGACCGCTTTGCGGGACACCTTCAGTCTGTCCGCAAGCATGACCCAGACCTCCCTGTCGCTTGCCATTTCAGCACACCACCCTGCTCTCATGCCCACATGTCCGTCCTTGGCCTGCTGCAATGTTCCAGTGAAGCTCAATGCAAACTAGAGGAACAGCACCTTATCTTCTGACTAGGCACTTTACAGTCTTCCAGACTTAATATTGAGTTCATCAATTTCAGATCATGAATTCTCTCCTCCATCCCCACCCACTTTCCTATCCCCCTTTTTCCAATAATTTATAATTTTTTTTACAAATATATTTTTCTATTCCCTCCTATTTTTAAATTTATTTTGATCTATTGTTTCATCTCCACCTTTTAAGCCCATTTCGATCCCTTCCCCCCCACCCCACCCAGGGCCATCTGCCACTAGCTTGTCCTGCTTGCTACCCTTAATGTCCCCATTAGCACATCCTTTAGATAATATCACCACCGTCAACACCCCTTTGTCCTTTTGTCTATGACATCTTTGGCAGTCTCTTCTTGGCCTCCACCTATCACTGGCCCCCTATCGAGCTGTACCTGTCCCACCCCCCTCTACCAGCTTATATTTCATCTCATTTCTATATGTCTTAGTTCTGATGAAGGGTCATATGGACTTGAAACGTCAACTGTGTCCCTCTGCAGATGCTGTCAGACCTGCTGAGTTTTTCCAGGTATTTTTGTTTTTGTTCTAGATTTCCAGTATCTGAAGTATTCTGCTTTTATCCCATAGATTCCAGTTTTACTGGGGTTCCTTGATGCCACACTTGGTCAAATGCAGCCTTGATGTCAAAGGCAGTCACTCTCACCTCGCCTCAGGAGTTCAGCTCTTTTGTCCATCTTTGAACCAAAGCTGTAATAAGGTCAGGAGCTGATTGACCCTGGCGGAACCCAAACTGGGCATTGGTGCGCAGGTTATTGCTAAGCAAGTGCCGCTTGATAGCACTGTTGATGACCCTTTCCATTACTTGACTGCTGATTGAGAATAGACTGATGGGGTGGTAATTGTCTGGGTTGGATTTGTCCTACATTTTGTGTACAGGACATACCTGGGCAATTTTCCACAAAGCCGGGTAGATGCCAGTGTTGTCGTTGTACTGGAGTAGCTTGGCTAGGGGCGCAGCAAGTTTTGGAGCAAGAACCTTCAGTACTATTGCTGGAACATCGTCAAGACCCATAGCCTTTGCAGTATCCGGTGCCTTCAGCTGTTTCTTGATGTCAATGGAGTGAATCGAATTGACTGGAGACTGGCATCTGTGATGCTGGGGACCTCCGGAGGAGGCCGAGATGGATCATCCACTCAGCACTTCTGGCTGAAGATTGTAGCAAATCCTTCAGCCTTATCTTTTGCACTGATGTACTGGGCCCCTCCACCATTGAGGATAGGGATATAAGTGGAGCCGCCCCCTCCAGTGAATTGTTTAACTGTCCACTACCATTCACGACTGGATGTGGCAGAACTACAGAGCTTAAATCTCATCTGTTGGTTATGGGATCGGTTAGCTCTGTCTTTTGTTTGCTGCTTATGTTGTTTGACACATAAGTAGTCCTGTGTTACAGCTTCACCAGGTTAGCATCTCATTTTTAGGTATGCCTGGTGCTACCATGGCATGCTCTCTTGCAATCTTCATTGGACCAGGGTCGATCACCTGGCTTGATGGTAATGGTAGCGTGGGGGATATGCCAGGCCATGAGATTACAGATCGTGTTCGAGTACAATTCTGCTACTGATGGCCAACAGCGGCTCATGGATGCCCAGTCTTGAGTTGCTAGATGTGTTTGAAATTTGGCATGGTGGTAGTGCCACACAACATGATGGACAGTATCCTCACTTTGAAGGTGGGACTGTTATGATACAGCCGATGGTAAAGGCTGAGGTGCTCAAATCCCAGAGGGAAGCTTGAAACAACCGTTGTAATCCATTTTTGCAATTTGTATGTTTCGAGATGCAGGCTTTGAATTCAGTAGTAATAAGACCACCATGTCTCGAGGTTTTTTATAAAACTAAATTAAACATTTATTAATTTAACAACAGATTAAACGCATACGTATGGCTACAAATCCCTACAATAATAACTTTTAACTAAATCCCCAAATTAACCACTTCCAGTTAAATCTCCGCCAAGGCAACAGTAAAACTCGTAGATTTTAAAAGACTCCAGGCAAAGCCCATTTGACCATACGGATTCAAAATGAGGTTCCTTGCAGACACAGGCTTGTTAGATCTTAAATGCTTCTGCCTTACACGCACACATTCCTTTCTGTTTACACCTTGCTTTCCTTTGAATGTAAATTTCCTATTGTATCATTAGGCTTTTAACATCACACCTTCTAATAATAACATTTTCATCCCACTAATTTTATTAGTAATATAAACGTATTGCTTGGTGTCTCCCAGCTGGGTGCAAGATTTCACCCATTCTTTTGAATGTTTTAATTAAAAATACAAAATGCCACCTTGACACCTGTGTTTCTAAACTTCTCCATGTTTATCTGATTACCATTTCAAACCGACTCCTCTCTATACGTCAAAGCACCCAGACTAGCTGGTTTTAATCCAATTAAGACACACACAGTCAAACGCACAGACCCTACTACTACAATTCCATTTCAAAAATAATTTCCAATAACATTATGGACAATATCTCTTCATGACAGGACTTCGCTTCCACAACGATTGTGTGGTGGTCACTCTTACCGATACTGTCCTGATAGATGCATCTGCGACAGGCAGATTGGTGAGGATGAGGTCAAGTATGTTTTTCCCTCTTGTTGGCTCCCTCACCACCTGCCGCAGACCCAATCTAGCAGCTTTGTCATTTAGGACTCTGCCAGCTTGGTCAGTAATGGTGCTAACGAGCCACTCTTGGTGATGGACGTTGAAGCCCCCCCTTCATTCTGTGCCCTTGTCGCCCTCGGTGCTTTCTCCAAGTGGTGTTCAACATGGAGAAGCACTGATTCATCAGCTGAGGGAGGGCGGTCCATAGTAATTAGCAGGAGGTTTCCTTAGCCATGTTTGACCTGGTGCCATGAGACTTCATGGGGTCCAGAGTCGATGTTGAGGACTCCCAGGGTAACTCCCTCCCGACCGTGTACCACTGTGCCACCAACCCCTGCTGGGTCTGTCGTGCCGGTGAAACAGGACATACCCAGGGATGTTGATGGTGGTGTCTGGAACATTATCTGTAAGTTATGATTCCGTGAGGATGACCGTCAGGTTGTTGCTTGACATTGTGTCCTTGTAGCGGTTTGATATAACTGAGTGGCTTGCTGGATCATTTCAGAGGGCATTTAAAGCACTATCAACCACATTGCTGTGGGTCTGGAGTCACATGTGGAGTCACAGATTTCCTTCCCTAAAGGACATTAATGAACCAGATGGGTTTTTACAACAATCGATAATGGCTTCATGGTCATCACTAGACTTTTAATTCCAGATTTGCTATTGAGTTCAAATTCCGCCATCTTTCGTGGCGGCATTCAAACCCGGGTCCCCAGAGCATCACTCTGGATTATTAGCCCAGTGACAATACCACTATGCCATCACCTCCCCTGTCTAACTCTATGATTCATTTGCCTATGATGCTGGTCCAATTCTGTCTTCTGCTGCAATAGCCAGATGTGCTAATGGTGTTTTCATCCTCGTTATACCTTGTGCCTGCATCCAGTATCTGGGCCATTTCGAAATCTGACAATCGAGTCCACCTAGGCTGCAGGTAATGAGTGTTTCTCCAGGAATTCTTTCAAGGCAGCCAACATCTGATGCAACAAGGTGGTGGACTCTGCGAACTGAACACTAGTTAGAACCAGGAGCCTGTCTGTCTGAGACACTCTAGAACAGTCCAGCAGTTTAAACCCTAGTATTGATCCAGGTGTCCCCAAATTGAATTTTGTCATTCTCTTATATAATCTGGTGAAGTCCATGAGTTATTTCTCTGTGGAATGACAATGCATTTTCTAAAAGCTATCGAAGTCTGACCATGCCTCTTAGGCATTTAACAAATCATCATGTAAATTTAATCCAATAACTCGAATGGAACCTTCATCACTATCCAACTGATAGGCATCCAGCTCGCAAAATACTTTTATTTCTGATTGTACATCTGTAGGAAGCCTCTTAGGCAGTCTTGGGATCAAGGATGACTTGCTTCCACTCTGGTTTGATGGGTTTCTACGTGCAGGGCAGGTGGTACTTGAATGGTTGGGTAGACGGGTCGATTGGAGGTTTCTGCACTCCCCCTGATGCCTCAACTTCCCCTCTGCATGTTTCTGACAAAGTCTCTGTGTTTGGTGCCTCCCTGGATGAGCCTTCTCCATTTTGGTTGGTCAAAAGCTAGGTGTTCCCATGAGACGGCAGGATATTTGACCTCTTCAGGAATGCTTTGATGAAGTGACAATGCTAAGACCATGCTATTTCATCTTTGGTGGGGATATAACCTATGTCCACATATCTATCTGGCTCTTCCATGGGCCGTATGGTTCAGACTCAGAACATTATAGGCACTCGTATGCTGTCAACTCACATTTGCTTTTGCCAATTTTAACTGGCTGCTTGGATTGTAGTTTTCTGTCTGAAATTATTTTTCTTAGCTTCCAACCTTCAAGTTTAGGCAGCTATCTTCTACTGTGTTCTATTCCAGAAAGCCAGTTGGTGAAGCATAGAACTGGAGCTAATCTTTATACAATTTTATATTTACTTGTGTTATGATCTGCAGCTGAGGTTACCACTGGATAAGCCTGATCCTGGGATGAAACCCAGCTTGATGAGACCCTAACATTTATTTGTTTGTTTAGATAAGTGGATAGGAACTACTGAACACTCACTGGAGTCAGCTAATGGACTTCTAACAAAAGCATAAAACATTTGTTAAACAAGAAAAGATGAACTATATTACAATACTCCTTCACCCACAACTATACCTTTACAGATTTGTAAGGATAATGCAAGTTATAAAAGCTATCTTATACTCTAATGTTCACGGTAAGCACATGGTCCACGTAAACCAATTGGCGACCTGTGGTCAGACACACCACACTCTGAAACCAAGTGACAGATGCCACCCCAGACAGATGCTATGGATCTCTCCTCAACTCCCCCCAGACGCTTGTCACACCATGAGCCAACCAGTCTCACTGAGCTCTGTCTTTCACACGAGGGTTTCCAACCTCCACTCTCTGCCAAGAACTCGCCTAGGAATCTTCTCCCAAATCGACCCTTTTTCTCAGACAACTTCCACAAGGGTTCATCTCCAGGGTTTCGAACTCTCTTTCCGATGTTCCTCTCCCCTGGGTTGCCGCGTGCGTTCAAGCTTTCCTCCATGCACACACTCTCATTGACTCAGATGTCAACAGTATACCATTGCTTCACATGTCCATAGCAAAGAGTTACAGACCTTTAGATGCCTTTGGACCTTCTGATTTCTCACAAGCCTTTATATTGCCTTTACTCTGCTTTTTGCAGCTTGGAGCTTGAAGCTTGGGGCCTTTTCTCTGCCTTTCACTCTTAACTCACTCAACAGGACCTTTTCCAGGTTCCTGTCCGTCCTTTGACTAGAAGGTCTGCTTGGGACTTTCTCCTGTTATGCTCCCCTGAATTCTGGGACTTTTCCTTTAGCTTGTGACTTGCTATCTGTCCCCTTCTAGTCTCTCCTGGCAGCTACTTTCAACCAACTTTAGCTTGAAACTGGCTATCTGACTTTTTTTAGGTTGCTTCTGCTTGGGAGCTGTCTTCAAAACAGCTTACAAATCAAACTGCTGTTTCTAGTACAAAAACAGAATTACCTGAAAAAACTCAGCAGGTCTGGCAGCATCGGCGGACAAGAAAAGAGTTGACGTTTCAAGTCCTCATGACCCTTCAACAGAACTAAGTAAAAATAGGAGAGGGGTGAAATATAAGCTGGTTTAAGGTGGGGGGTGCGGTGGGGGAGAGAAGTTGGGGGTGGGGTGGTGGTTGTAGGGACAAGCAAGCAGTGATAGGAGCAGATAATCAAAAGATGTCACAGATAAAGGAACAAAGAGGTGTTGAAGGTGGTGATATTATCTAAGAGAATGTGCTAATTAAGAATGGATGGCAGGACACTCAAGGTACAGCTCTAGTGGGGGTGGGGTGGAAAGACTGACAGGGCATTACAGGTATAGATTTAAAAATAATGGAAAAAGGTGGGAAAAGAAAAATCTATATAAATTATTGGAAAAAACAAAAGGGAGAGGGAAGAAACGGAAAGGGGGTGGGGATGGACGAGGGAATTCAAGATCTAAAGTTGTTGAATTCAATATTCAGTCCGGAAGGCTGTAAAGTACCTAGTCGTTTCTAGTTTCTTGTATGTGTGTCTTTGGTTGGGGCTTGCCTCTCTGGACCCCTGTGGCTAGGCAACAGCACAGTTTTTCTACTCTTGTGTTTGCTTAACTTCCCTTAGTCATAAACTCTCATTTAGAAATGCTGGCACCTTTTTATAGTGAAAAGAAGACTCAACTTGACCTTTTCTTAAAACAAATCAAACTTAAACATTAAAAGCTAAAACTCATTCCTAACATCCACAAATACAAATATAACTTAGTTAAACTATTGTTATCTCCTAACATTTGGAGTTGCACATTACAAGCACGCACCTCCTAACCCACAACCATGGTTTTAGTGTGTCTATTTTCCTTTGCTCAAGTGATTCCTTAATTAACCTCCACCACCCACATATAATTAAACACAATTAATATACAATTAACAGGTGGGAAAGGGCATGCCCAGAAATGGTGGTGATGGAGTCTGGGGACAATGGCTATACGATATGATTCTGAGAGAATGACATAGTTATGGCCACAGAGTGACAATCTGTGAACAGCTCTCCCAATTTTGTTACATGTCCTCAGATGTTAGTGCCGTTTGAGACAGCTGTGTGGCTAGTTAGGCCATTTCAGAGGGCAATTAAGAGTCAGCCACTTTACTGTGGGACTGGAGTCACAGGTAGGCCAGATTGAATGGTATGGTCCCCGTGGAGATGATCAAACCAAAAGAACCAAATTTACTGAATAACGCCGCCCCCCCCCCCACCCCCATGAAAAAACCAATAGACAAGATTTTGCCTTTTTTTTTTATATAACTTTAATAATCAAACAAAAACCAACAGTCAAAACATGGTCAATATAAATTACACATTAAATAGCGGCTAAAACAAAGAGAGATCTGACCGATTTATCAGGCAGCCCACTCAGCATATATGGCACACAAAATCCTTCAAAGCTCTGATCTTCCTTGGGTGGAATTCCAGTTGCTTTCCTTCGCAGATTTAGTCACCGATTCTTAGCAGATAACAGTTCCCCCTCAACCCGAGATCCATGGGTCCAATATTCAACAGGATAGCACATTTCTCCAGAAATTTCTCAGCTTTGCACATGATGGTCTTGATGGCATGGATCCACCAGTATTACCTTTCTCTAAACTGTCAATGACAATACTCTACCCTGGCCAGTTCTGGTTAGTCAATTCCTTTAAAGTAACTGAAACAGCAACAGCAAACTTATTTCCTTACTCCTGCTCTCTGATCCAGCATTTGCATTCCCTTTTCAACTGCACCACCAGCTTCTTCACTGGCAAACCTGGTCACGTGGATCTGATTTTGCACCTGCTGGGGTCATGTGGGAAGAGGTCTGGCAGATGCTCAGAGTCCCGTGGTGTGTGCATGCACCTGGTGGCCTGACCTTGGCCGTGTGTGTGTTTTTCTCACGCCCTATCTTTCCTCGCGCCCTCTCCCTTGCTTGCTCTTAGTGGTCTGCTTCAGCCATTAGACGATACCCACTTCTTGCTGTGCTCTCTGGGGATCTACTCTGGTGTCTCTCCTGGACTTCTAATGCCTATCTCTCGTCAGCGCCGCCCACTGAGACTCCTCAAGCAATGGATTCCATCACACCAGTACTGCAGATTTTCTTCCATAGAGGCCATTAGTGAACAAAATGGGTGTTTGCGACAATGATATTTCAGTCACTATTACTGATCAATTAATTAAAAATATAAAGTTGGAAAATTAAAGTGGGATTTGAGCTTGTGTGTCTGGATTACAAGTCCAGTAGCATCATCACTGTGCTCCATTCCTCTACTTTGCATGATCGTGAAAAATTGAATAACACGAAACCTTTCTTGCTGGAACCTATCTACAAAGTGTTTATTCCAGACCTGCAACTGAGAGTATACTCTTTTTGGCTTTGAGTCCTGGGATCTGGCTGCATTGCAGTGCTTTTTAATTTTTTTTGCACTTTATAGGCATTAGTTATTGATTCAGGTGAGGCCATGTGCTTGGCTTGCACATAATTGCAATAGCAAGGCAACACTCCCTTGTATCCTAACCTTTACAGCACCAGAGCTACAGATGGGACAGTATGACCATACTGCAAGTTTTGCAAAAAGTTTTGGGCTGTTGTACTTTGCATAGCATGTACCCCCAATCGCATTTTTGTTTAAAATTGTTTTGGCAAGCATTCAAATGAATGTCAATTGCATCGACTAAAAAAGGACCAAACCTTTGCTCTTGTGTTGTTCAGGATAAAATTGAGAAACAAAAAAGCCAATTGAAAGTTGATTACACTTGCCGCTCGCCTCCAGTCTGTGTATTTCTGCTGGTCAATCCCAATTGGACATTGCTGATCATTTGCAATGATGAGTGTTGAGAGTGCCATCGTAAGATTTATAAAGGTTGTATAAGTGATCATGTATGTTTACTGCATCGAGATCATGAACTACCTCCTCAGGACTGCCACTAACTCTCTCCAACTTCTGAATACAATCCAGTGACAGATCATACGCTCTATAAAAGTTGGTCAGTTTTTTGCAGCAGACTCTCTAAAATAATGGCAGAGCTGTGTGTTTTAATCCCTTAACACATATGTGCATACTTTCGAAGCACTCAGAGACATTCTGTTTCCTGGAATGGAGAGGGATCCACTTGGAGCTTCCCCATCGACTCATTGGCATTTTGTAAAGGACTTCCTAAGGGAAAGGCGGAAAATAACTGAGGAACTGCCCAAGAAGGCTTTGCTGAACCAGAGTTCCAAATTAGCTAAGGTGTTCAACGTACAGTTTTCCTAAAACTTCAATGTAATGACCTACAGGGGTTACTGATCCTGTATCAGAACATTTCCTCCAGATCCCATACCACAAAGAGCAGCTTTCAATGGGTATTTTGGACTCTGTTCCAAGTGAGCTCCATTTATTGGTATGTGGGCTGACCTAGAAAGACTTGCATATATTTACTGTAGTGCATTTAATCTCTTCAGGATTTTCCAAAATTCTTCACAGCGAATTAACTGCCTTTTGAAGTTTAGTCATTATTGTTTTGTTAGCAAATAATGCAGCCAGTTTGAACAGAACAAAGGTCCCACAAACACAATGAGATGAATGACCAGCTAATCTGTTTTGTTGGTGTTGGTTAAGAAATTAATGTTGTCCAGGACACAGGAAGAACTTTTTTTTCTAAAACAATATCAGCTGGGAGTGTGTGCTCAGTGTCTGGAATGACCTTTAGCATTCTGGCCCAGTGGTGACAGTGATGGTACTTGGCGTAACGGTAGTTATGCTATTCGAGATTTGATGGCTTCTCTTTGACTTCAGGTCAAAATTAGCTGATACAATGCACAGATCCTTGGGAGTTGTATAGGGAGTAAGAGACAACATGCAACACCCTCGTTTACAATGCTCTCACCTCCTGTAATTGAGCTTGTTTATCCTGAATCAAAGTAGGCTCAATTATTACAATATGCAGATGATTTATATGAATCAAAGGATACGTAAAATGCTGAAAGGAAGATTGATAAGTTTATCTGCCTTTTATAAATGTAGCCGAAATGCACCAATATTCTGTCTGCTTTATGGACAGTGAGGTGGAGAAGGACAAGACCGGCTAAAATTTTAAAGCTATAGTTTAACCATCCATATAAAAATTAATTTATCTTTGATTTAGTTACTGAAATATTTAATCAGTGATTGCTGACATACAAGACTTAAAATGTTAATACTTAGGCTGCTGTTGTTGGAATTTAGGTGGTAGTCACGGATGTCAAAAGTCAGCAGTTGATAAATCATTTTCACGAGGTTGGAGTCGTGATCAACCTGGGCAAGTGCAAATGAGGCAGCGAAGTGCTACCACTGCCGGTTCCCCAGGAACAGAAAAGGCAAGAAGTATAGTACGACAAAAAACTATAGGTAAGTACAATTGAAATATTAATCAACAGGACTTTTCAAAGTTATTTAGCGTTACCAAACTTTTCTGAACTGGCATGACACTATCCTTAGTTCAAAAGGTTAGTCTGTTAATGCAATACTACTATATAAATTCCTATTTATAATTTGATTTTTGTTTTGCTGTTCATTTTGATAATGTGGTTGAATGGAATTGAATAAGTAGCTGTCTTGCAATTCGCTGGAATTATGTAAATTATTTCACATCCTTTGCCTATTACAACTGCAACATTTTTAAAAAAATTTGGAGTATTTAACATAAATCTGTTGAGCTAAAAATTTTTGACACACACATCTTCAGTTCCAAGTTTAGTTTCTTTCCACAGATTGCTTACCTTTTTATGATCTTTTCCCAAAACTATGCCTAAGGATTTGTATTTCCAGCTGAGCATATTGTATTTGTTCAGTTTACTTGAACAATATTATTTGCTTTGAGCTTTTTCTCTGCCCCCGCCCCCTCAAGTCCTGCCTTCACCTCTACAAACTTTCCTCCTCCATCAGTCTTGCCATTTCATATGGCCCCTCTTCCCATGATAATCTCATCAAGTTTTCTGTGATCAATTCTTGATATCACTCACCACACATAACCCCCTTCCCTCTTCCAACTCCACTGACTTTCATGTCTGCTCCTAGAAAAATCTCTTCCCCAACTCCCACAACTCCCAATCACATGCAGAATCACTTCTAAACTCTCAACTGTCTATCCTTTAACCCTCTGAATGCCACAATACTACTTCAGTTACAATCTGCTCAATAATACCCTCACCTCTACTTTTAATGTCCTTATTCCCAGCAAAACCCTTACTCTCCCACCTGATCATTCCCCCTGGTATGACCTCCAGCTTTGCTCCCTTAAATCCAAGGGGCACAGACTTGATTGCATATGGTGCACAGCTGGTTTAACCATTCATTTCCTGATCTGACTGAACTACATCAAGAATTAGCTTGCTCTTCTTTGCCAAAACTACTCAGTACTAGAGGATCATCCTGGAATGCAAAGATAACCCCTGGCTTCTTTTCTCTACTCCCAACCTTCTGGTTAAACCCCCTTCTTGCTTCACCTTCACCTCCAGCAACAAGAATGAGGAACTAGTGGGTTGCTTTGTTATTGCGACCGAGACCATATGCTTGAACTGCCCTTGCAGCACCCTCCCTTTTCTGTGTCCACCAAGCCAAGGTTCACCCCTGACCTAGCCCTAAACTTGCACCTTTTCATTCCTATCTACCCTCACGTCCTTTCCATGCTCAACTATTCATGCAACCCTCCTGTCCTCTTGCCGCTATTCCAACTAAAACACTAACATTTGGATTCTTTTCCTGGCTCCAATACTAGCTAATATTGTGAACCTTTTTCTCCTCCGGCACTGTTCACCTTCCATTCATATCTGTCGACCTCAATCCCCTCTTTATAAAACCTGCCATCAACCCCACTGCTCTTGAAAACTACCATCTCATCTCCAACTGCCCCTCTCAAGTTCTTGAGTAAGTTGTCACCTTCCAAATGACCTGCATTTTCTGCAACTCCATGTTTGAACGTCTTCAGTCAGTTTTCTGCTCCAGCCACCACACTGAAATGGCTCTAAACAAAATGGTGTGGTATCCTTTTTTGATACAATTGATGACACCATCATTCTCCAGTGTCCCTTTATTCAGCTGTCTGGGTCCGCCATTGCCTGATTCCTCACTTGCCATTACAGCCATTGCCAAAGAATCTGCTGAAATGCTTTTCTTCTTGGGCCTGCATCATTATTTCTGAAATTTCCCAAAGATCAATACTGGGTCCCTCCTGTTCCTCATTTACACGCTGCCCCTTGGCTACATCATCCATAAGATTTAACTTCAGGTTTCGTGTGTACCCCAGCAACATCCAGCTCTGTCACAGCACCATCTTTTTAGACCCCTCCACTGCTTGTATGTTGCAATGCTGCATGATCAATATTCAGTTCAAAATACTCCTCCAATTAAACATTGTCTATAGCCCCTGCAAAAAAATTAACAGTTCCATCTACCTACCTGACCACAATCTTTCTCAGGCCAAATTGTACTGTCTGAGCTGAATTTCTGACCCCATATGCTCTCTTATCGCAAAGACGATAAATAGTGAATAGTATTACATAGTATTTACACAGAAACATGGCCAATTGACCCAATAGTTCTATGCCGGTTCCACACAACCCTCCTCCCACCCATCTTCATCTAACCTCACCAATATAGTCTTTTATTCTTTTCTCCCTCATAAGTTTATCTAGCTTCCCCTTAAATGTATCTGTTAGTCACCTTAACTCCATGTGGTAGAGCATTCTACTCTCTAAAGAAGTTTATCCTTAATTGTTGATTTGGATTTGTTAGTAACTTCTTTATAATTATGGCCCCCTAGTTCTATTCTTGTCCGCCAGAGAAAATACCTTCGCAACATCTACCCTAACATAACCTGTATCAGGTCATCCATCTGTCTTCTCTTCATTAGAGGGAATAAAAAGTCCCAGTCTGGGTGTACAACATCTGTTTTATTACCCTAATAAAATGTTTTGCACTTTCTGTTCATAGTGCTCCAGGTGTGGTCTGACCAAACTTAACACAATTTCTCCTACAGCTGAGCTTGTTTATCCTGAACCAAAGTTGGCTCAATTATTACAACATGCAGATGATGTGTATGAATCAAAGGACAAATAAAATGCTGAAAGGAAGGTTAACAAGCTTATCTACCTTTTGTAAATGTTACTGAAATGCAGCAATATTATGTCGTCTTTATTGACTGTGATGGGAAAGGATGAGACTGGCCAAAATTTTATCTCTCTAGAAATGAGCTCCAGTGCTTTGTTTCTTTTGGGGCCAGATTGACTTGCATCATTATTTGTGATTTGCATAACTGGACCCCTAGGTGCCTTTGCTCCTTTACCCCATTTGTTCTTCTTTCATGAGGTGTGGACATTACTGTAAAGGCCAGCATTTATTGCCCATCCCTAGTTGCCCTTGAACCAAGTAGCTTGCCATGCCATTTCAGACAGCAGTTAAGAGTCAACCACACTGCTGTGGATCTGGAGTCACATGTAGGCCTGAGCAGGTAAGGATGGCAGATTAGCGAATCCGATGTGTTTTTACGACATCAATTTACAGCACTCGCTGGTAGCTTCATGGTCAGCTTTATATTCCAGATACATTAATTACATTTAAATTCCACCAGCTGCCATGGTGGAATTTGAACCCATTTCCCCAGAGCATTACCCTGAACCTCTGGATTAATAGTCCAGTGACATTACCACTACATCACCACTGGACACTTGGTTTCCGAAGGAGTATGTGGCTGCCTCCATACCTCTGCAACACCATTTGTTTCCTTCACTACAATAGACCATCTCCTGCTGAAACCTTCATCCAAAGGTTTGTTGCCTCTAGACTTTACTATTCCAATGCTCTCTTGGCCAGTCTTTTATCATCACGTTCCACAAACTTGAGGTCTTCCAATACCCTGCTGTCCACATCCTAACACTGCCAAGTCCTGTTAATCTATCACCCCTGTGCTCACTAACCTACATTGGATCCTGGTTCACCAATGCTTCAGTTTTAAAATTCTTATCCTTGTGTTCAAATTCCCTCATAGCCTCTCCCCTCTCAATCTTTCCAATCACCTTCCACCCTGCAGCTCTCAGCTATGTTCCTCTAGCTCTGGCCTCTTGTGTGTTCTCCACTTCCTTCACTCCAACATTGACATGTGCCATGAGCAATCTATGCTTTGAGCTCTGGAGCTTCCACCCAAATATCAACAGTGCTTGCTTCTTTAAGACGCTTCTTCAAAACTAATCTGGTTTTTTTGTCATCTATCCCAATATCTTCATCTTTGACGTGTTGTCAGTTTTTCTCTGATTACATTCTTGTGAAGTGCCTTGGGCTGGTTTGCTACATTAAATGTACTACATAAGTGCAAGTTGCTGTGACATTCTGCAAGAGCTAAGTAAATAGACAAGACTTCTACTTTACATGGACTAAATTTGCTCTGGAAAGAAATAAGGACAGACGATCTACCGCTGCTGCTACTTCTGACGACATAGGTTTCCACACATGAACAAAGATGTCACTTCTTTCTATTGAGCTTTATTTGATTAGTTTCAGTTGGGGATAATGGCTTCTCATAAAGAAACGACTGTAGTTATAAACAAATATGACGTTGGTACAATTAACCTAGAAGCTGTGGCTTTAATTAATTTGGCATTTAGCTGAAGGATTTTATGGCAAAATTATTTGGGAAACTCCAAAAGCCTGGGTGGTGATGAGCTCTGCCCATTAGTTAGAAGCCTTTTAACAGCAATCCGTTTAACAGCTGAACTCCATCTTCTGTGATCAACTTTCAAGTTAAAATTACATTTTAAGTTGATCTGCCTAAAAAATCTTGAATGCAGCCTTCAATTTATTGGCCACTGTTCCTACGTCTCCTTTTCAAATTTTATAACTCTCCAACGTCATGTGGCGAATACTTAAATGAATAGAAAAGGTAATTGACTTGCCTGGCCTTCTCCATTGTTTGATACACAGCCACACAACATGTATCCAACTAATTACCTTGGGTCACACAAGAATGTAGATTTTCCAGTTAAGAGAAGCGGTTTCAGGCCAAATGCAGTGGCACAGATCATAGGGCTTTGTGTGGTGAAGGAGACCAAACGTGACTCTGTTTATCTATCATGTCATATTTTTACATGCTAGGAAAATTACTTTTTTAAAAACAAATCAAGTTAGTCTTTGCTACAGTGGTTATTAAAGAACAAAGATGTTACATGATGGGTAATCTAGCTAGTTATGAAAGTAACCAAAAGTGGATATGCGTAATGGTCCATTCTAGCAAGTAGTTGATTGTCTCTGGGGCACTTACATTGCTCCCACAAATGATGCAAGTATAGCAGTTTTGTTTTCTTGTAAAATTAAAAGTATTTTTACGTGTGCTTATTGCTAATGAGAAAAGCCTCCATTCAGTGCACTTAGGGGGAGCTGATGGCGGCATGGAATTGTTGCTGGAATAGCAATCCAGAGACCCAGGGCAATGCTCTGGGGACCTGGGTTCAAATCCTGCCACAGCAGATGACGGAATTTGAATTCAATAAAAAACTGGAATTGAAAGTCTAAGGATGACCACGAAACCATTGTCGATTGTTGTAAATATCCATCTGGTTCACTAATGCCCTTTAGGAAATCTGTCATCCCAACCTGGTCTGGCCTACATGTGACTCCAGACCCACAGCAATGTGGTTAACTCTTACATGCCCTCTGAAATGGCCTAGCCACTCAGTTGTATCAAACTACTACAAAGCCACAAAAAAAGAATGAAACTGGACCTGGCATCGACCTAGGCACCGGAAACAACAATGGCACTCTCAGCCCTGTTGACCCTGCAAAGTCGTCCTTACTAACATCTGGGGGCTGGTGCCAAAATTGGGAGAGCTGTCTCACAGACTGACATAGTCATACTCACGGAATCATACCTTACAGATAATGTCCCGGACATCACCATCTCCCTGGGTATGTCCTGTCCCACCGGCAGGACAGACCCAGCAGAGGTGGCGGCACAGCGGTATACAGTAAAGAGGGAGTTGCCCTGGTAGTCCTCAACAACGACTCTGGACCCCATGAAGTCTCATGGCACCATCAAAGGTGGGCATGGAAACCTCCTGCTGATTACCATGTACCGCCCTCCCTCAGCTAATTAATTAGTGCTCTTCCGTGTTGAACACCACTTAGAGGAAGCACTGAGGGTGGCAAGGGTGCAGAATGTACTCTGGATGGGGGACTTCAATATCCATCATCAAGAGTGGCTCAGTAGCACCACTACCACCGAGCTGGCCAAGTCCTAAATGAGATAACAACTGCTAGACTGGGTCTGCGGCAGGTGGTGAGGGAACCATCAAGAAGGAAAAACATACTGGATCTCATCCTCACCATCCTGCCTGCTGCAGATGCATCTGTCCATGACAGTATCGGTAGGAGTGACCACCGCACAGTCCTTGTGGAGACGAAGTTCCGCCTTCACATTGAGAATACTCTCTATCGTGTTGTGTGGCACTACCACCATGCTAAATGGGATAGATTTCAAACACATCTAGCAACTCATGACTGGGCATCCATGAGGTGCTGTGGGCCATCAGCAGCATAATTGTACTCAAACACAATCTGTAACCTCATGGCCTGGCATATCCACCACTCTACCATCAAACCAGGGGATCAACGCTGGTTCAATGAAGAGTGCAGGAGGGCATGCCAGGAGCAGCACCAGGCATACCTAAAAATGAGGTGTCAACCTGGCGAAGCTATGACACAGGACTACTTGCGTGTCAAACAGCATAAGCAGCAAGAGATAGACCGAGCTAAGCAATCCCACAACCAATGGATCAGACCTAAGCTTTGCAGTCCTGCCACATCGTTGTGAATGGTGGTGGACAATTAAACAACTCACTGGAGGAGGAGGCTCCACAAATATCCCCATGCTTTATGGTGGAGGAACCCAGCACATCATTGCAAAAGATAAGGCTGAAACATTTGCCAAAACATTCAGGTCCCCAGCATCACACATGCCAGTCTTCAGCCAATTCAATTCACTAGATGTGATATCAAGAAATGGCTGAAGGCACTGGACAGTGCAAAGACTATGGGCCCTGACAGTATTCTGGCAACAGTACTGAAAACTTGTGCTCCAGAACTTGCCACGCCCCTAGCCAAGCTATTTCAGTACAGCTACAACACTGGCATCCACCCAGCTATGTTGAAAAGTGCCCAGTAATGTCCTGTATGCAAAAAGCAGGACAAATTCAACCCAGCCAATTACTGTCCCATCAGTCTACTCTCGATCATAAGTAAAGTAATGGAAGAGGTCATCAACTGTGCTATCAAATGGCACTTGCTCAGTAATAACCTGCTCACTGACCCCCAGTTTGGGTTCTGCCAGGGCCACTCAGCTGCTGAGCTCATTACAGCCTTGGTTCAAATGTGGATGAAAGGTCTAAACTCCTGAGGTGAGAGTGACTGCCCTTGACATCAAGGCCACATTTGACTGAGTGTGACATCCAGGAACCTTAACAAAATTGGAGTCAGTGGGAATCAGGGAAAACTCTCTGCTGGTTAGAGTCATGCCTAGCACAAAGGAAGGTGGTTGTGGAGGTCAGTCATCTCAGCTCCAGGACATCACTGCAGGTGTTTCTCAGGGTAGTGTCCTTGGCCCAAACATTTTCAGCTGCTTCATCAATGACCTTTGTTCCATCATAAGGTCAGAAGTGGGAATGTTCCCTGATGATTACACAATGTTCACCATTTGTGACTCCTCAGACTCCTCAAGCACTCCATGTCCAAATGCAGCAAGACCTGGACAATATCCAGGCTTGTGCTGACAAGTGGCAAGTAACATTTGTGCCACACAAGTGTCAGGCAATGACCATCTCCAACAAGAGAGAATCTTGCCCGTTGATGTTCAATGGCATTACCATCACTGAATCCCCCACAATCAACATCCTGGGTGCTATCATTGACCAGAAACTGAACTGGACTAGCCATATAAATACTGTGGTTACAAGAGCAGGTCAGAGGCTAGGAATCATTCAACGAGTAACTCACCTCTTGACTCACTAAAGGCTGTCCGCTAAGGCACAAGTCAGGAGTGTGATGGAATACTCTCCACTTGCCTGGTTGAGTGCAGCTCCCACGACACTCAAGCTTGACACCGTCCAGGACAAAGCAGCCCACTTGATTGGCACCACATCCACAAACATTCACTCCCCCCACCACCAACGCACAGTAGCAGCAGTATGTACCAACTACATGACGCACTGCAGGAATTTGCAAAGGTTCCTCCAACAGCACCTTCCAAACCCACGACCACTACCACCTAGAAGGACAAGGGCAGCAAATAGATGGGAACACCATCACCTGGAAGTTCCCTCCCAAGCCACTCATCATGCTGACTTGGAAATATATTGCTGTTCCTTCACTGTCGCTGGGTCAATATCCTAGAACTCCCTTCTTAACAGCCTGTACCTACACCACATGGACTGCAGCGGTTCAAGAAAGCAGCTCACCATCACCTTCTCAAGGACAACTAGGAATGGGCCATAAATGCTGGCCCAGCGAAGCCCACACCGCATGAATGAATTTTTTTTTAAAAATTGCACCTAGTCGTCAGTTGTGGGTCTTTTATACACTTCCTGAGTAGGATGAATGAATAACTGGTTTACTTCACAATAATGAACAACTTTAATACCTTTGTCACAAAATTTAATAATCCACAGCTACTGTGCCAAATGAGGATAAGATTCTTAAGATTTTCTTTGTGAAAGACCTTAGTGTACAAAGCATTTATGTAATGATAACTAGAATTTATTAGCTTCCAAATGATTGCATACATTTTCAAGCATATGTTGTCTATACATCTGTTGCACAAAAAATGGGATATAATCCAATTAAAATTATCCATTTAGTAGATTTGAAACATTGTAAGATTGTCGGAGACCCTAGCTCATGGAATGTTTACAGAATTGACTTCTGCAGTTGTATGTCTGTAGTTTACTTCTGTTGTCTTAGTTTTGTCTGTGTGAAAGCACTTTTTCATTACTACGGTACAACTCTTTGCTTTGATTCCCTCTTCTCTCTTCATTTTAATTTTTTTAAGCCATCGGAAGCCGATCCATTGGTGATTGTGTTTGTACATCGGCCTCTATGCGCAATGCTAAAAGTGCACCTGTTCTGCTCCATACTTCTTCCAATCCTTACCTGCTTGACCTAGTCCTCACCCCCTTATTTGATGATCTTCCAGGTAGTTCAGCTCTGCTTACTTCCTGTGCTTATTTACCATTTGTCTTGTTGCTTGCTTGGCTATTCTAACTGCAGAATAATTAATGAGCCTTGTAAAATGGAACGTAATGGAAAAAACTTAGTTTGTTGCTAAGTTAATTAGTGCTAGAAACTGGGAAACAAGCTGCAGGATAAATATTGACTCTATTTTCTGACACAAATGTGACTTCCATAATTAGCCAGCCTCTCTTACTGTATTAATGTTCTTAACCATCTATTTACTTGAATGGCTGCATGTTAGAAACCTGAAATAAAAACTGAGAAGTTTGTAAGTAAATAGGTTGGGCAACATCTATGAAAAATACAATTCCTGCAGGGCCTATCAGAACAGAAAACTAACAAGTAAGCAAATATGTTATAGACCTAGGAAAATTAAATGATTGGATATATGATGTATTAATGTGTCCCTTTTTCCCCCAGTTCTATTAAAATTTAAACACTAACCTTCTGATAAACATTACACAATGTAATATTCACAAAATTAAGTTGAGTTGTCAATTCACAAGTTATGGAGATCGAAAAAAAAGTGTAAAATAAGCTATTTCACACAATAAAAATAAGTTGATTTTTGTGTTCCTGTGTCTCCTTCTTTGTCACAAGCCTTTAGAAATTTCCTGTAAATTATGACTATTCCCTCTTTCAAGCAAGTGAAGCAAGTCTTGCATCTTAATTCCATGCTCTTCCATTTAGCCAAACCATTCTGAAGATGGCAAGTTGATTATAAATCCAGAATAATGTTTGGGAAATGTAGTTCAAAGGATTGGCAATAAGATATGTGGGATAGCATCTTACCTTGATGTCCAAATAGTGCAATAAATGATTTTTGGCAGCGATCAGAATTTATATATGGATTTTTTGTGGCATTCATCTTTCCATTCATGAAGCTTGAGATTTTGTCCTGAGCTGGTTTGTACAGATGCAAGGCATCGCTGCTAATGGTAATGTTTTTGTTGGAAATTCCAATCTCTTCAAATTATAACCGTTAATTGTGGTTTATTTTCAAGATCTTGATGATGCCCAAATTTTGGCCCGGCCTACTCGAATAAGGCATTATTCTCAGAGTGAAGAAAACACCTCTGAAGTATTTAGCACTGTACGTGAAGAGCAGCCAATGCCACGAAGCAGCAGCACGTCTGATATAATGGAACCGTTCATAGCTGAAAGAGCTAAAGGTGCAGTTCCTGTCATTGACAGCTCATCAGTTCCTTCAAGTTTGCAAAGTTCTGCTGAGGTGTTCTCATTATCTAGGTCCACTGAAAGTCACTTTACAGATGTACACAGTACAGAATGTTCTCTGGAAGTTGATGATAGTATTTATGATCATTTTTGTCATCTTGTAGGGGATGTAGAAACAATAGCATCTTATGAGTACAGTCAACACATATTAGGTGACAGTGAGGCTGACTTGCTGTCTTCCATACGGAAATATTTTAATGAGTCCATTCAAGAAGCTGAGCACATCAAACACAGATTGGGAAAGGACAAAAATAACATTCCCTTAAACGAAAATATTGAATTAATGGTAGGTGAGACGGACCGGGACTGTGTGGGGCTGGTAAGCATGTACAATACAAGTAGCCAGGATATGATTTTGGGAGGGAAAACCAAAGCACAGGTAAAAATACAGGACCTTGAAAATGCTGGAAGCTCTGTTTCATGTCCAGAAGATGATTATTTGAGTATTACCACATTTTCTGCTGAAGAAAAGCAGTTACCAGAGACTAATATTGAACAACATAATTACAAACCACTTGAAAGCTTTGAACAGGGAATTTCATCACAGATGGAGTCAGAAAATCCAGATTTCAAGCAGAGGAGAAAAATCTTTACTCGCCAGCTGGCAACTGAGGTAGACCATGGAAAAGTAGTAGTATCAACGGATCAGCAGAGTAAAAGGAAACCGCTAGCTGATGCCTTTTGTCAAACCTCTGTGCTCACAGAACTTAACAATAAGATAACTGATGCACATAGCATGTATTCAAATAAGATTCCACCCAACACCACAATTACTGACCCACTTATGGCTTTAAGTGCACAAAAATTTTCAGCTAACCAAGAAATCACTGATGCAGCAGCACCAGAGCTGCAGTACTTAAGCATAGCAAATAAGAAAAAAAATAGCAGTATGCATGTTAGTTTTAGGCCATCTACTGAGTCTGTACAGTTCCATAGCCCATTGGACAATAAGGAAGCTCACTGGAAGTTAAGACTTCGAAGACTTAGTGGTTTCAGCAGTAGCTCTTCTGCACCAACTGATTCAGTGAAACCTGGTGTCTATAGGCCTCTGGACACTAGAGATTCTCATAATGAATGTAAGAACCGGAAGTCAACATTAATTACTGCTGCAAGTGCCCCAATGCTGAAGGGAAGTACAGGAGATAGTCAGGGGGCTGGCCATGGAGCACTTAGTTCCTGTAGCTTACAGGAATCAGTGCAGCAACAGAGTTCCCTAGGTGGTGTTTACAGAACTGTTGTACACGCTTTTTCAAAGTCGAAGGCAAATGTTTCCCCACAGAGACAGAGAAAAGTACCAGCAGAGGCTCCACTGAGGGATCTTTACAGTCATGTTTTGGGATATTTTGGAAGGAAAGTTGCAGGTGAGCACTAACAGTGTGCGGCGCACAAAGGAGCACCTGTTTGGCTTGATGCAACTGAACAGCTTTAAGCAATCAAATAGCTTGGGGATGATCACTGCTTTTCCTTTATTGGTTTTGCATGCGCTTTTGATTAGCTGGTATGTCCTGGCAAACATTTTGTTTCTTCCCCCACAAAATTCATACTAATGTATCCCTTTTTTGTGTGCAGGTTTTCAGTTGTTAATCTTTGACAGTAAAACTATTTGTGGTTGGTTATGGTGGCACGATGAATTGCATTAATGCACTTTACGTTTTTTAAACTGTTTTCAGCACTAGGGGGCAGACCTTGCAAGTATAAAGTCTAAATAGAGTTTCACATTGAGAAGTTATTTGTGTTTGTGAAGGTGTATTTCATCTTTTGACTTTCAAGGAAATAAACTTTGTAAGACGAAACCACTTAAAGCAGTTTTAATGTTTGGTTTTAGAAAAATGATTTGAGCTGAGAAATCAGGTTCATTGCATCTTGAAGAAAAATATGTTGACAATTTAGACTATAATAAAATTCCTCTTCCATCAAAGATTAAAAATTGTTAACCTCTACTAATCTTTTCATGTGAAATACGCTAATGCTAACTTGAGATTACCTCTAATTGCACACAGTAAGGATAGGACAATTCAGATCTTGGGGAACTGCATGATTTGGCTAGTAACCCCTGCAATGCTAAATTCCTTTTATTGCTTTGATTAGTAAATTTATCATGCTTTGTGTTAATTATGAAGTTGTGTTATTGTGTTTTTAAATACATTATTTGCTTTCAGTCAATAAGGAAGACCCTAATCAAAAACCTCGACCTTTCAGCACTGATATTGGCAATAGTAATCCCAACATCAGTGATCTTATGGATGAGTTTATAGCAGAGCGATTGCGAACTGGTACTTCAGTGGTAAGTTTGCTTACTTTCTTGTATTGCAGTTATATTTATAGTAGCTGCTAGTCGCAACTCTCTCTATTCTGTATTCTTTCCATATTGCTGATTCCTGCAGCCATTCATCAGGAAGGAGGTATAATCAGGGCAACAGATTTTTCTGTCTGGTTACATTGTGAACTTCAATCAATCACCATCACATTAGTAAAAGGTTTTCTGAAGATTGACGTCAGTCTGAGGGTGGAGGGTGCTCAGTGGAAATGATGAATTTATGTAAACTCCAGTGTTTTTGTGCACAAGCTTTTTTTTTAAAGTTGGCTGAATCTGCCTGAGGAAACATCTGATCAATAGCACAAGAGCATGCTCAGTAGAAATGCTAATAATGTGAGAATAAAATGGAATCTATGTTTATTAAGAAATCACATTGATATGTATGCATGTGTTTATTTTTGTGCAAAATCTTAGGAAACATTAGTGAGATGCATAGTTTGATATTTTTTCAAATTTTTTAAAAAGAGTTTAAAAAGTTGGCTTCCTGTCCAAAGGGGTGGTATGGCAGAAAATAGAGGATATTGATGAGTGACAGAGGACTGCTGCAGGATCCCTGTCCATCTTAAACAGGAATGGCGTAAAGTTAGTGAGGGAAGAGTATAGAAATGAAGGTTAACTTGAAGTGACTCAAATTGACTCATTATTAATCTACTCTATCAAATTATGGAGCGTAAAGCTCTGTGCAATGTATTTGTCCTATATTTTTGTGCTTGTTTTCTGTTTTGATAGGCCAACAGATTATTGCTATTACTGAATGTGACATAAGTAATGAAGGCAACTCTGTGTCTCCACATATAAACTCAGTTATCATCCCACATGGGAAAATTCTTCTTTCTTTTAGGAATTATAAGACCATAAGACGTAGGAGCTGAAGTAGGCCATTCGGCTCATCAAGTCTGTTCTGCCATTCAGTGAGATCATGGCTGATCTGATAATCCTCAACTCCATTTTCCTTTCCCCATAACCCTTGATTCCCTTACTGATTAAATATCTGTCTATCTCAGCCTTGAATATACTTAACGACCCAGCCTCTACAGTCCTCTGCAGTAAAGGATTCCACAGATTGACTACCCTCTGAGAGAAGAAATCCCTCCTCATCTCTGTCTTAAATGGGTGACCCCATACTCTGAGATTATGCCCTCTGGTCCTAGACTCTCCCACAATGGGGAAAAAACTTCTCAGCATCAACCCTGTCAAGCACCTTAAGAATCTTTTATGTTTCAATAAGGTCACCTCTCATTCTGCTATACTCCAATGAGTACAGGCCCAACCTACTCAATCTCTTCTCATAAGAAAATCCCACCATACCCAGGATCAACCTAGTGAACTTCTCTGGACAGCCTCCAATGCCAGTATATCTTTCCTTAGATAAGGAGACCAATACTGTACACAGTATTCTAGGTGTGGTCTAATTTTTATATTTTCCTTGAAATAAAGGCCAACATTCCATTTGCTTTCCCTATTACCTGAATTTTTATGTTAGCTTTTTTGGGATTCGTGCACGAGGACTCCGAAATCCCTCTGTGCTGCTGCTTTCTGCAGTCTTTCTCCATTTAAATAATATTCAGCTCCTCTCGTCTTCCTGCCAAAGTGCATTACCTCACATTTTCCCATGTTATGTTCCATGTGCCAAATCATTAATATATATTGTAAATAATTGTGGCCCCAGCACTGATCCCTGTGGCACTCCACTAGTTACATGTTGCCATCCTGAAAATGCCCCCTTTATCCCAACTCTGTCTTCCAGCCAATCCCTTATCCATGCTAATATACTACCCCCAGCACCATGGGCTCTTATCTTATTAAGTAGCCTTGTGTGCAGTACCTTAGCTGTGGCTCAGTTCATAGCACCCTCGCCTTTGAATCAGAAGGTTGTGGGTTCATGTCCCACTCCCGGAAACCAAGAACTGTGAATGTACTCGAAAGAGTTACATGCGATCTGTTGATAACTCGAAAGAGTATCAAATGCCTTTTGGAAATCCAAATATGTTACATCTACTTGTTCCCCTTTACCTATCCTGCTTGTTACCTCCTCAAAGAATTCTAATTAATTTGTCAGGCTTGATTTCCCCTTCACGAAGCCATGCTGACTCTGCTTGATTACATTATGCATTTCTAAATGCTCTGCTATTACATTCTTTGTAATAGACTCTAACATTTTCCCAATGACAGATGTTAAGCTAACTGGCCTATAGTTACCTGTTTTTTGGCTCCCTCCCTTTTTGAATAAGGGTGTTATATTGGCAGTTTTCCAATCCTCTGGGACTTATCCAGAATCTAAGGATCCTTGGAAGATTACTACCAGTGCAGCCACTATCTCTGCAGCTACTTCCTTTAATATCCTAGGATGCAGCCCATCAGGTCCAGGGGACCTATTGGCTTTTAGCCCCATTAGTTTCCCTTGTACTTTTTCTCCAGTCATAGTTATTGTATTTATTTCCAAACCCACCCCCCCCATCTTTTTTTGCCCCTTGATTGTTTAGTGTTTTTGGAATGCTATTAGTGTCTTCTACTGTGAAGACTGATGCAAAGAATTTACTCAACTCCTCTGCCATTTCCTGGTTCCCCATTATTTCTTCCCTAGCCTCATTCTCTAAGGGGCCTATGTTCACTTTGGCCTCTCTCTTCCTTTTTATATATTTAAAGAAGCTCCTGCTGTCTGTTTTTATATTACTTGCTAATTTACCTTCAAAGCTTATTTTCTCCCTCTTTATTATTTTTTGATCATCTTTTGTTGGCTTTTAAACTTTCCCAATCCTCTGGCTTACCAGTAATCTTTGCCACATTGTATGTTTTTTCTTTCCATTTGATACTATCCTTAACTTCCTTGGTTAACCATGGCTTGCTTATCCCCCCCTCCTAGAATCCTTCTTCCTCACTGGGATATATCTTTGTTGTGAGTCATGAACTATTTTCTTAAACGTCTGCCATTGTTTATCAACTGTCTTTTCTGCTAAACTCCTTTCCCAGTCCACTCCAGGCAACTCTGCCCTCATTCTTTTGTAATTACCCTTATTTAAGTTTAGCAGTTGTTTCCGACCCAAGATTTTCACACTCAAACTGAATGTTAAATTCTACCATGTTATGGCCACTGTTTCCTAGGGGATCTTTTACTCTGAGCTTGTTTATTAAACCTGCCTCATTACACATTCCCAGGTCCAAAATAACCTGATTCCTGTTTGGATCCACAACATATTGTTTTAGGAAACTGTCCCGAATACACTTTGAATTCTTGCTTGTGGCTACCTCTGCCAATTTGATTTTCCCAATCTACATGAAGATTAAAGTCACCCATGATTAATGTACTGCCTTTTTTACATGCCCTCATTATCTCCTGATTTATTCTGTGCCGTACAGTGTAGCAACTGTTAGGAAGCCAAAGACTTCTCCCACCAGTGTCGTCTTCCTCATGTTATTTCTTACCTCCACTCCTATGGATTCTACATCCTCTGCTCCAAGATTGTTTCTTGCTATTGTACTTATTCCATCTTGTGCTAACAAAGCTACCTCACCACCCTTTCCTTCATGCCTGTTCTTTTGAAAAGTCACATTCCCCTGAATGTTTAGTTTCCAGCTTTTATCTCCTTGTAACCATGTCTCTGTAATGTCTATAAAATCATACCCATTCACCTCTATTTGTGCCATTAATTCATTTATTTTGTTCCAAATACTACGTGCATTTAAGTAAAGAGCCATTAATTTTGCCTTTTTACCATTTCTTCACTCTTTGACCTATTTGCTGCTTTTTTTTTAATGTTTGTACACTCTGTCACACTCTGGGTATCATTACCTAAATAGCTGCCCTGCAATACTGCCATATCTTCTTGCTTTGTAAGCATATGGATTCCCCCCACCGCCACCAGAACCCTCCTCCTGCCCAACCTCCCCGTGCAATCAGTTAACCTTGATTTTTGTACTAATCTGGAAAGCAGCACAGCTGTCTCCCATTTCAAAAAAAGTTCATAAGATATTTCTATTTGTCCCCTGATAATGCATTTAAAACAAATGTGAAGCAAATAGAACAGTTTTTAAAAAATAAAAAGTATTGCAAATCCTATTCCAACATTCTCCTCAAGAAACTTTACAACTTGTTTTTTTCCTCCATTTTATCCTTTCTGCTCTCGAGATGCTTAGTTTTTCTGAGGTTAGTTCCAGAGGTTTCAGCAAATTTCCAGCATTTTGCCAAACTCTATTTTGTGCATGAACCTAGGTAATAAGCACCTGTAGCATCACAACCAGGATTAGCTAATTCAGTCTAGGTCAGAGATTGAATCTGGGTTTTTCATATATTATGGATTAATGCCACAGTGAGTAGGACCTTTACCCATGAAGCCAATGGATTTGTTTCATTGCAAAAAATCCGAATTTTTTTTTAAAAATTGTTGCTGTTCCACATTGGAATTCCATGGAAAACCTTTGTTTTGTGTATTTGCTTTTGCAATTTTTTTAAAGAGAATTTCTGCAGCAATGATGCCTTATGGTTCAAGTTGGATTAGTGAGTTGATAGCCAGCTGGTCCGATGGTGGAAATTATTGCAATGAAAGCTGTTTAAAGTATCAATAGTAACTACTTGCTGTTATATTACCCCTTCAATATAATGAAATATATCGAGATGTTTCACTGGATTAATTACCAAATCAATAAATGACCTCATTAAATTCACTTCTGCTCTTAACTGAAAAGTAATTAAACCATTCAAGCTATGTCAATTTGATATGATTATGAAAAAAAAAAGTAATTTTATTTTTTTGTACTAGAATGTTTTGAGGAGAGGAAGCAGTCCTGGTAGTTTGGAAGTGCCAAAAGACCTTCCTGATTTGTTGAACAGACAGAATCAGACCCGACCAGTAGATGACCCAGGCATCCCATCAGAATGGACTTCTCCAGCCAGTGCTGGAAGCAGCGATCTCATTAGTTCTGACAGCCATTCGGATTCTTTTAATGCTTTTCAATATGATGGACGAAAATTTGAGAGTAAGTATGTTCACTCTGGCATTTCTGTTAAGTTTGGAGGTATGTCCATTTATTGATATTTTGCATATCCTACTTTATCTCTGAAATAAATGTTGATTTTCAACATAAATAACCACAGCTTTGGATTGATTTTAATTTGAGATGCTGTGAATGTCCTTTTCACCTCAAAGTGGAGACCAAATTTAGCCCATATTGATGGATTTGAGGGTCTTCTCTTTCTTGCAGCTATTTAATGTACCGCTAAGTTTTTGTGGCAAGCCAGGTAGTACGAGTCATTTATAATGTGAAACAAATGGAATGTTTATACACCTGGGATATTTACTGAACTCTGAGCTGCCAGCTCATTCAAAGAAACCTTTTAGATGTGCAAACATTCATAATAGTTCAAGAGAGTTACCCTCAACATGCATCTTGCCCTGTTACAGCGCCTGTCAATGCTTGTTGTTCACTCTCCAAACCAAGCATGAGAGAAAATTATATTGCTCATTGTGCATGTTATAGGATTCAACCAAAGCTAATTGAACTTGGTTAAAATGGTTAAAAACGTCATCCTGATGTGAAAAATGACCACATGTAGATCTCTATGTGGTGCAGACACGATGGGCTGAATGGTCGTCTCCTCTGTTGTACTATTCTATGATTTGTGTGTCCTATAAATCTCAGGGACCTGTACTATTTTACCACTCACCTGTTTGTTTCTTCCCAGCTAAAAATGTTGTATTCTGTATTCCTCAGGTTGCATCTCCTTTGAATTGGAACAAAATTTTTGATTTCCATAGTTGTAGGCCATGTTCTAAAACTTGTTCAGTTAACAAATGTATTGAATTTTCAATGCAGTCATTTGTTTTAAATAAAAACAAAGTACTAGAAAAACTCAAAAGGTCTGGCAGTATCTGTGCAGAGAGAAACAGAGTTAACATTTTAACACCAATATGACTCTTGTCTCTTGAATCCGGAGTTACTATGGTTTATGTGCCTGACCACTCCTGGTTGTTGGTTCCCAGCACTCCGTAGCAGCAATTAATACCCAAGAATCACCAGTGCAAATTGTGGTGAAACCTGAGCCAGCATGTGCTAGCTGTACTCTGAGACTGGAAACTCACAGGTGCTAAATATCATATAAGGTAAAAACAAGAAGAAAATAATCAATGCAGATCCTCAATTGCAAGTGGGAGATTGTAGCTGCATCTGGAATGACATGACCATTTCATCAGAAATAAATATGGAAAATGCTGGAAATACATAGCAGGACTGGCAGCATCTATTTAGAGAGAAATAGAGCTTATGGCCCAAATCTTTTGTCTCTGGATCACCGGAGGCCAGACCTACCACTGAGATGTGAGCCTGTGGAAGAAGTCCTGACGCTTTGACCCACATGGTAGTTGCCCAGGAAGTTTCAACTTCCAATGGACAATTCTCCCTGCTGTTTGGGACCTTCTGCAAATGTCTCCGACAGTTAGAGTCGGAAACTTCAGACAGTTCTGATGTAATTACTTGGATATTTACCCAGAAAACGTTAGACAGACAAAAGCCTCGTCTAACTTCTGGGTAACTACACAACTGCTCTCTTTCCCGCCCCTCAAAATCTCTTTTTTTCATTCATTCATGGGATGTGGGCATCGCTTGCTAGGTCAGCCAGCATTTATTGCTCATCCCTAATTCCCTGTTCAGAGGAAATTTTAAGAGTGGGTCTGGAGTCACATGTCGGCCAGACCAGGTAAGCACAGCAGATTTCCTTCCCTAAAGGATATTAGTGAACCAGATGGTTTTTTTGTGGTCATCATCAGACTTTCAATTCTAGATTTTTGAATTCAAATTTCACCATCTGCCATTGTGGGATTTGAACCTGGGTCCCCAGAGCATTGCCCCCCCCTCCGGCCTCTAGAATAAACCAGTCCAGTGACAATACCACTACGCCACCACCTCCCCTTAAACTTAACTCCTCGACTGTCCTCCTGACCAGACTCAATCCGACCAGCCCTCTCGACCCGACCCGACAAACTCCTGACCTGACAGCTTCCAACCATTCCACTGCCACCCCAACCTGACTAAGCACCCCCAACTACCAGACTGCCCCTCCTAACTTGACCTGCCTACCCCCACAACCCAACTATCCCACCACCCCCTTATCCACTTAACTCACACACCTACCTACCCTATCCATTCATCCACTCTCATTCCTGTTCGCCCATTTATCCACCTACACTCAAACTGGACATTTAAACTTACCATACCACAGCTGGTGCCGTAAAAAGGGAACGTGTCCTGATTCTACCACATAAGTGGAGCTCTCTGAGGGATGATGTGTTTAGCATTTCTGGAAAAGCTGGACTCTGAAGGTCCCGGAAGAAATGCGGAGCAGCATTGAGTTGGGAGAACTTTTGCGGAAGATTTGGGCCAATGTTTCAGTTCAGATCTGGAACTCACTGCCTAAAAAGGCGGTAGAGACAGAAAATTTCATTGCAATTACGAAAATACTTGGACATGCACTTCACAGTGCTGTAACCCTAAGGCTACAGACCAAGTCCTGGAAAGTGAGATTAGTCTGTACGTTTTTTAACTGGCACAGTTGCGATTTGCCAAATGGTCTGTGCCATAAATATTTTATCTCTATTAGACATTAGTTTTTTTATTCATTCGAGGGATGTGGGCAGCAGTGGCTAGGCCAGAATTTAATGTCCATCCCTATGCACTGAGTAACTTGCTAGGCCATTTCAGAAGGAAATTAATAGTCAATCATAATACTATAAATGGGTCTCACACTTCAGTCCAGGTAAGAACGATAGATTTCCCTCCCTTTAGTACAGTATTGGGCATCAGTAGTTTCATGTCACCATTACTGATATTAGTTTTTCATTCCGTATTTATTTAAATTCCCCAGCTGTTGTGGTGGGATTTGAACTTGTATCTTCCGATCATTAATCCAGGCATGTGGATTACTAGCCCAGTAAAATAACCTCCATGGGAGTTCAGTAGCATAGTGGTCAAAACATCATTTGCTCAGCCTTGAAGAAGGCATTTTAAATAAAGCTTGAGAAATGCTGCAATTTGTCTCCTGAGATCCGCTGTTCAATTGCCAACAAAGTTTAACAGGATTCGTGAGAGAATTTCTCTTTTGTTTGCACAAGCAACTCAGAGTGGCAATCCTTTATTGGGGATAAGGAAAAAGACCATGATAAGCAGCTCCGAAGAAAAGTCCTTTGTCGGAGGGCAGGAAGAACACCATGATCAGCTCCCCCAAGGATGAAATACTTGACCAAAAATTTAGAGTCATAGAAGCTACCAATTTGTCATTGGGAAAATGCTAGAATCCATTATTAAGGAGGGTAGTAACAGGATATTTAGAAAATAATAATATAATCAGGCAGAGACAATATGGTTTTGTGAAAGGGAAATCATGTTTGACAAATTTATTGGAGCCCTTTGTGGATGCACCAAGCAGGGTGGATAGAGAGGAACTAGTAGATGTTGTGTATTTGGATTTCCAAAAGGCATTCAATAAGGTGCCACATAAAAGGTTACTGCGCAAGATAAGAATTCATGGTGTTGGAGATGACATATTAGCCTGTATAGAGGAGTAACAGGAAGAATGGGGATACATGGGTCATTTTTAGGTTGGCAAACTGTAACTAGTGGAGTGCTGCAGCAATCAGTGCTGGCACCTCAACTATTTATGACCTATATTGATGACTTGGATGAAGGGATTGACTATATTGTAGCCAAATTTACTGATGATACAAAGATCGGTAGGAGAACCAAGTTATACGGAGGACACAAAGGGATAGATAGGTTAAGTGAGTGGGTAAAATTTTGACAGATGGAGTATAATGTGGGAAAATGTGAGATGGTGCAGTTTGACAGGAAGAATAGAAAAGAGGAATATTATTTAAATGGAGAGAGATTGCAGAATGCTACAGAACAGAGGAATCTGGGTATCCTTGTGCGTGAATCACAAAAAGTTAGCATTGAGGTACAGCAAGTAATTAGTTAGCAAATGGAATGCTGGCCTTTAAAGCAGGGGAATGGAATATAAAAGTAGAGAAGTCTTGCTACAACTGTATATGGCATTGGTGAGACCACACCTGTACTGTGTTTTGGCCTGCTTACTTAGTCTTTGGAATTCATTTTCCCAGAGAGCAGTGGAATCTGCAACACTGAATATATTCAAGGCTGGGTTAGACAGATTTTTGACAGGATTATGGGGGCAGGCAGGAAAATGGAGTTAAGGTCACAATCAAATCAGCCATAATATTATTGAATGACAGAGAAAGCTCGATGGGGCCAAATGAGCTACTCCTATTTCTTATGATTTTATGAATGGCTCAACATCTAAATGTACTTTGATCCATAGAACTGTTCCTGCAGAGCATGCATAGATCACCACCAATAACTTTCATACAGTCCTTTTGCTTGTTTTCCTGTGAGCTGAAGTAATGACCAACTGTCCTGATGAATGAGTGTCAATGGGATCAGTCCTAACAGTAGATCAAGGAATGAAAAGAGCCATTTTATAATGACACTATTGAAGATTGGGAGTGGTCACTTTCCAGGTTCTTAGCCAGCATGGAAAAATGACTATGTACAGTATGATTCCTGAACTTCAACTGTGACTTAAAGTACAGTTGCATTTAATTTTACAAATATAACTGCGAGGGTCCATCTAGGTTGGATGTGGCAAGACCCGCTGGACAAACACTTGCTCATTGAAAGGGAGATGCTGACTGCCGTGCACTCTTTCTCAGTCACCTTATCGACCATTGACCAAGCCAAATAGAGGGACATCTCTTTTGCAGGGGTTCTGGGCTTTTTACCATAAATTCACTCATTTCTTAGGCCTGTGATCAAGACCAAGCAGGACTATGCTGAAAGGTTCCCACCATAGTTCTTGTGGTTTCAGCTATCTTCTAGTCTCCCAGTGATGCCTTGTAGGATATTTTCCAACTAGATTGTTAGCTTGTAGTTTCAGCTTGTAGAACTCATAAACTGCAAACCCTGATTATAGATCATCTATATTTAATTGGGAATTCTGATTAGATGGTGTTTAGAACACACTCAATGTTGATACTAAACTTCTTATAGATTTGGATAAGTCCATTGCTTTTATCTACTACCACACCAATCTGAAAAGACATTTTCATTATTTGAAAGCAGGGCATCAAATTACTGTCTGAATACAAAGCAATTTTAGAATGTTGCAATCCCGCCAGAGACCCTTAATGTTTAGAGAAATTCGAACACTGAGTAATTAACTTACAGAACTATGCCACAAGATTTCATACTTCTAAACAAAAACAAACTTGATTGTATGCAAAAAGAAATTAAATAAAACAAGCACCATTACTTTAGCACCTATAGCTTATAAAGGTTTATGTTATAAACTCAGTTCTACTTATTACTTCCCACCCCCCAATAATTCCCTTATTTTATGAAATCTCAAAGGTTCATTCATTTCTTCAGGGACCAACCCAAAGGCATGCCATAGCCCTCTGGGAGTCACTTTGATTTTCCTTCCATGTTCCAGCTATTCTCCAAGGTATGAAATTATGTGGGATCCTTCCATTAGCTTTTGGCTAAGTGATTCTCCAAATCTTCTTCAAAAGCTTACAACTGTGAAGTTCTCAGCTCAAACTTGGGCTTCAGTGCATTCTTACTTGGGGATTTGAACATCAGGAACACTCCTGATTCCTAATGGCCCTCTTTTGCTTCCACAGATTTTGTACAGCTGCTGATCCCACAGCTAATTGCCAGCTCCTGGCAAATGATTTCTCTGCCTGTTTCAAGCTGGCTGACCAAGCTGACTGCTTCCAAATTAACTGCAAACTGACTTCTTGCACAAGACACTGTGAACGCCACTGTAGATTTTTTCCTCTCACTGCAAGCTAAGCAAATCTTCCAGCTGCTTTTCCCTCACAAACCCAAACTGAGCCTGAGCCCCACCCACATTCCACATGGTGAACAATAAAGTTAGTATTTTTTTCTGTTTAAAGTGCAGGCCTGACTAACAATCATCTGTTGGTATGCTTAATCGAATGAAATGCAGTCTACACCAAAGCAAAACTGCAACTGCCTCTGTCTCTTCCTGAACTGCTTGCTTCCATCGGCAAGCGCACACAGCTTAAACAAAAGAGCCTTCTACCCCCCCTCCCCCAAACAACCCATCTTTATGACGATATGGCATGCTTTAGTATAGTTTCAAACAAATGTAACCAAATTATTTCACCTTCAACTCAACTCTTTGATACTGTAACTCATATAAATAATTTGTATTGCTTTTGGAGTCTTACTATTTTTCTAGGCCTTCTGGCTCCAATACAAGCTTGGGGATCGATCATTCATTGTTCAAGTTTTATTCTACTGTCAGCTCTGACCTTGTAAGAGAAGCACAAGTTAATTAAACTTAGGCTTGTTTGATTCACCTTTACATTAGATTTGTTTACCTGCTTCTTAGCCAGACTTTTCTATTTATCTTGCATTTAGAAGTTTAATTCCTAAAACTAAGTTATATTCTGAAACATGAATTATGATCGAGATAGAAGTCGTCATCTTGATAATCAGTTTGTTTGCTATTATCCAACAGTAAATAGTTAAATAGAAGCTTGAGTGCTTTTTATGCAAAGGTAGATTAAAAGTCACAAGTTAAAAGCTTCAAGAGCACTTTTGTCAGGTTGTGATTGATATTTGCAAAGCTACTACATAGAGTAATCCACTATTTAAATTTGATCTAGCATTTATCTAGATTTGACTGTTGCATGCTATTAAGCCTGTCATATTTGTGATGGAAATTGATGTTATGGCTACTGTACAAGGACCTACCATCGCCCAAATCCCTCCCAAATTGGTGTTACTTTGGTGTGCATCGAAAGCTTAAATAGGGCGGAAAAATAATTTGTTTGATCTTCATTCTTCAAAGAATATCCTCCTTCCACAAGATCCTGCTGAACTGTTTACTCTAGCCCTGTGGTGGCATTGGTCTTGGGATTTTCTAGTTTGTTCCTGTTTGCTTAAGTTCAGGTCAAAATGAACTGGCGCAATGCTGCAGTTCCTTGTGCTTTATAGGGTGTGTGAACAGACCATGTGCAGCACTATTGGATTACTTTACATGGATGCTGAGGTGCATTGTATGACAAATATTATGCAGTGTATAGGTAGTTAGTTCGATGCTCAGAAGTCTGATAGTTAAGTTCATTACAAATAATTTCTGTACCATAACTTCTGTAGCAGAAATTAAGAAAAATTTGTATTATGTAGATTTGTTCAAGAAATTGGATGTATTTTCCCTCCAAATCTGCTCATCTAAAACTTCCCTCAGTTTCCAATTATGGAGTTTTGCATCTGCTTCTGTTTAGCTGTTCTCGATGATATGCTGAACTGCATATGTGTCAATTGTGCAATGGTTTTCTAAAAGCTTTCTGCTCAAACAATAGTATTGTTCATGTATTTCCCTTCATTTGCTTTTCATTACCACCACCCCCACCCCAGAAAAAAACTTTATCCAGTTGACTGCAATAGAAAGTAAAAGATTGGCTAGAAGAATGGCTAAAACATAATTTTTAAGAGCATGCTTATTGAGCTGGCAGAATGGACATCTGCATATTCAGAATACTGGCTGAGCTGCTTTATTTATTGTTGTGAAGTGATTTTGGTTCTATAAAACCAGCATTTTGCAAACATTTTTGTTTTTTTTTGTTCTGCATCTCTAGAAAGTAAAAATTTTTGCTGCTTTTTTAATATATGATTTGCACAATCTTCTCGATCATACTTGCTCAGGATTTCTTTTTGCTTAAAAAGGGGGTTCATGATGGTCATCATTTTTGGTTCCGTTGTAGGCTTTAGCTTTGGCAGTGAAACCATTTCTACTGTATACACTGAAGCAGATCTAGGAGCACCACGGCAAACAGATGCGGAGCAAGAATTGACGAATTTAACTGCTATGCACATTGATTCCGAAACTAGCAGCCTCAATCTGCAGACCACTTCTGCTGACACAGTTACAATCACAGGTGTGTTTTGCTTGCTGAGGAAGGTAAAAATCAGCTGTTAACATTTAACACAGTGTCCTATTGCTTCACTTGTCTTAAGCATCTGTTTTTAATCTTGCCACTCCTTTGTGGTAAACACTGAATGAATAGCAAGACTTTTATTCAATTCATGGGAAGTGGGCATCACTGGTAAGGCCAATATTTAATGCCCCTGTCTAATTGCCTTGGAGCAGGTGGTGGTGAGCAACCTTACTGAACCACTGCAATCCGTGTTGTGTAGGTACAGTCACAGTGCTATTAGGTAGTGAGTTCCAGGATTTTGACCAAGTGACAATGATGGAATAGTAATGTGCGTGCAGTTGTTGTATCATTGTACCAATTCAAGAAAACAGGAGGAAATCCTGTGTTGGTAACTGAATTACTCCAAAGAAAAGCAGGCATGGAAATTTAAAGAGTCATGCTACACCATAGAATACTGCAGATTAAGTATTCCCAGTCAACTGTGTGTGCCCAATCCAGTTAGTTCTCAATATCACTTCGCCATTTGGGATGACATTGCAGCAAATTGTTGCGGCCTTCTTTGACTGATTCTTAGGAAATGGGTTACTTGTCCTGACATCCGCAATGGGCTAGAGTAAAATCTGTGAAACGGGAGAGAGGAATTATTTTATTCAGCCATGAGAATGTACGACTGAAGGCTATTATAGTGAACAAAGACTGAAAACAGCTTTATTTTCTCTTTATATTGAAAAACTGAACAGCATTTTGGAGACACCGTAAAGACAATAGTATTGATCATTTTGGGACGTGCATCAATTGTGTAACCAAGTATGATAGGAGGGAACTCGGGCAAAAATAATAAATTACTTTTCTGTTTGCTGTGAATTAAGTTTTGGAAAACATTGCTAAATCCAGCTCTGTGCTCTGAGTGAACATTGCATCTTCTGTTCTGGGGATATTATCTGCAAATGTGCATTCCCTATTAATTCAGCATAAAAATAGAAAATGATGGAAACATTCAGCAGACCAGGCAGCATCTGTGGAGAGAGAAACAGTTAATGCTTCAGGTCTGTGACTTTTTATCAGTTCTGTCGAGTGAGAGAGTTATTAGACCTGCTGAATGTTTCCAGCATTTTCTGTTTTTTTTTATTTTGGATTTCCAGCATCTGTGATATTTTGCTTTTCCCTATTAACTCAGTTGCACAATGATGACTTTTGGTTGTGGAGAAATCTGTGGCCCAGATTGTGTTACCTTCCTGCATAAAAAAAGAAATGTAGACTTATCAATATAATTTCTCTGCCATATTGATCCCAATATATTATACTATCACTGTTTCTTACCCTTCTGGAAACTGGGTAAGTTGCATTTTGTAGAAATAAGATACCAAACACAAGACGCTTCGAAGAATATTTTTTGGAGCCAGTATTTATCAAAAATACAAACTGCCTAACATGGCCTAAGACGGACTGGCATTATATTTCCATTGAACTTGCATACAATTCAAATAATTATGTGCACTAGAATAAAAGATTAGTGCCTTGCTTGTGATAAATACAATGTTATAAACTCAATTTCTTGAGAATAAAGTATAATGAATTGAGTGATTCATGCCAGAAAATTCTGTCAGTGAATATTCTTGAAATTAAAAGAAAACGAAACAGCCTTAAAATAGAACCTGTCTTGTTGGTGTTTTGACAGTTGTTCTAAGTTATATGCAGACACTGAAGTCCTGCATAGTTTTTTTTTTGTCTTAACATTTTTTATATATATGGGGATATTGATGGTGCTTTGTTGTTACAAAATGATATGTCATCTATTGCCTTGTTTTCAATTTCAGTTTTTGCTTATTATTGTAGTCTCCTCTGTTAGTATAGATTTTTTTTTAATATTCTTTAGGCTCTGAAAGTGCTTCTCCAACCCATTCAAACACTTGTTCAAGATCTCAGACACCTTCTCCATCCACTTTGAATGCTGATCATGTGGAGCAAAAAGATTTACCACTAGATGAAAAACTGCATCATTCAGTCTTGCAGACGCCTGATGATTTGGGTATTACTTTCATGGTTAATTAACTTAAAGTTAATGTGCACCTTGTTCCAAACTTTTAATCTTGATCCCACAAAGGAAACTGCTAATATGCGACACATTAAGCAACATGTATATGTCTATTTTTTGTGCGATTGTTTGACTGGTAAGATATTCAAGATTCTCAGTAAAGAAGCTGTAGTGTGGTCAATTTTATTTTAGAACAAGAGCTTAGTGCAATTCATACTGTGTTGATGGCATTAGTTTCTATACAGTGATATTTTCAACATACTTAAATTTTAACTTTATGGATCACTTTGTGCATGTGTTTTGAGGTTGAATTAAATTGTGTAAATTAGAATCGCTTGTTGTATAACTTTAAATGTTGTATTGAGCAGAAAATAGTGAGTTTCCAAATGAAGATTGCAGTGTGATGGCAGGAGGGAGTCTTAAAGGATGGCATGAAGATGTTGCGACAGTTATGTGGAGAAGAATGCTTGGTATTTTGGGAGATGTCAACTGCATTAAGGATCCTGAAATTCATGCACAAGTCTTTGACTATTTATGTGAACTATGGCAGAACCTGGCCAAGGTAAGCAGTTAATTTAATTTTGCTTGCAAAGATTAGCAGTGCGACTATGGCATCAACTTTCCACATATATAATTTTTGATGTTGTGCCTATCCTGAATAAATACATAGACAATAAGTAGTGCACAGCAGTTATTTATAGATTAAAAGTTATGATAGCAACCCGAGGTTTAGTAGGCAATGTGTTTTAGCAACCCAAGGTAATGTGTTTTAATTTCATAGAAATGTGTTTTAAAAAAAAATTTCTGGACTCATTGACAGGATGCAAGTGTCACTTGTAAGGCCAACATTTACTGCCCATTCGTAATTGTTCAAGAAGGTGATTGTGAATTGCAGTCATAATCCACTGCAGTCCACGTGGTAAAGGTAACCCCCTTTCACAATGCTGTAAAGTAAAGAGTACCCAGGATGTTGACCACTGACAATGAATGAATGGCAATATATTTCCAACTCAGGATGCCCCCATGCTCCTGCTGCTCTTCTGCTTCCAGATAGTAGATGTCATGGGTTTGGGAGCAGTATTGAAGAAGCCTTGAGTTGCTTCCAGTGCTACTTGAGTTATACACGCTGCAGCTGTGTTACATTGGTAATGAAGGGATTGAATATTCAAGATGGTGGATGGGGTGCCAATCAAGCAGGCCACTATGTTCTGGATGGTGTCAAGCTTAAGTTCCTTGAATGTTGTTTGAGCTGCACTCATCCAAGCAAGTGGAGAGTATTTCATCACATTTCTGACCTATGCCTTATAAATGGTGGAAAGGCTTTGGAGAATCAAGAGGTGAGTTGCTCACCACGGAATACCCTGTCTTTGGCCTGCTTTTTTAGTCACAGCATTTCTGTGGCTACTTCGGTTATGTTTCTAATCACTGGTGACCCCAGAATATTGATGGTGGGGAATTCAGCAATGCATATGTCATTGAATGTCAAGGGACGGTGATAGCCTTTTCTGAAGATACTCATTGACTAGCACCTGTGTGGCACAAATATTACTTGCCACCTGTCAGCCCAAGCCTGAGATGTTGTCCAGATAATGCTGCATGCAGTCATGGACTGCTTCCATTATCTGAGAAGTTGCAAATACTACTGAATACTCTCTCTCATATAATCATCAGCAAACATCCCCACTTCTGACCTTATATTGGAGAAAAGGTAATTGAAGCAGCTGATGATATTGGACCTAGGACTGTACCCTGAAGAACTCCTGCTGTTGAGATGATTGGCCCCTCACAGCCATAACCACCTTTTGTGCTGGGTATGACTCCAGCCAATGGAGTTTTCCCACTATTCCATTGACTTCAACTTTACTTGGGCTTTTTGATGCCACAGACAGTCAAATGTTGCCATGATGTCAAGGGCAGCTGCTCTCACCTTGCCTCTTGAATTAAGCTTTTTTGTCATGTTTGAAGCAAGGTTATAATGAGATATGGAGTCAAGTGATCCTGGCTGAGCTCAAACTAAGCATCGTTGAACAGATTATGGTGAGCTGGTGTGCTTAGCACCATCAACCTTCCATCGAGTTTCTGATGATTGAAAATAGACTGATAGGGCTGTAACTGACTAGATTGAATTTGCTCTGTTTTTGTGGACAGGACGTAACTAGGCATTTTTAAACTATTTTTAATTATTGGGTAGATGCCCATATACTTTACTCTATCTAATGCCTTCAGCTATTTCTTCATATTACGTGGAACGAATTGAATTGGCTAATGCACTGGCATCTGTGATGCTGGGGACCTCAGGAACAGGCTGAGAAGCATCATCTACTCGATACTTCTGGTTGAAGATAGTTGCAAATGCTTCAGCCTTGACTTTTGCACTTAAGTGCTGGGCTCTGCCATCATTTGAACATGGTAATGTTCCTGGAGCTCCCTCCTCCTGTTAGTTGTGAAATTATCCACCACTGTTCATGACTGGACATGGCAGGATTGCAGAGCTTTGATCTTGTTGGTTGTTGGATTGCTTAGCTGTCTATCATGCTGTTTCCTTTGTTTAGCAAGTATGTAGTGCTGTGTTCTAGCTTTACCAAGTTGGCACCTCATTTTTAGGTCTGCCTGGTACTGCCCCTGGCATAATCTTCTGCACTCCTCTTTGAACTAGGGTTGGTTCCCTGACTTGATGCCAGTAGTACAATGAGGAATATGCCAGGTCAGGAGGTTGCAGATTTTAATGGAATACAATTCTGCTAATGGCCCACAAGGCCTCATAAGGTGCTGTATCTGTTCTTAACCTATCTTATTTAGCACGGTGGTTCTGCCACACAGCATGATGGAGGCTGTCCTCGGTGTGAAAATGGGCTGTGCATTTTCACTCTTTCCAATACCGTGAAGGACAGGTGCATCTGTATCAGGTAGATTGTTGAGGACGAGGTTTTTCACTCGTGGCACAGCCTGACAGCGGTGCTCTTCAGGACTGTGCCAGTTCGGTCAGTAGTCATGGTATCGAGCCATTCTTGGTAACGGTCATTTGAAGCCCCCATCCAGAGTACATTCTGCGCCCTGCTCCTTTCAGTGCACCTTCCAAGTGGTATTCAACATGGAAGAGTGCTGATTCATCACCTGAGGGAGAGCAGTAGGTGGTAATCAGCAGGAGGTTTCCTTGCTTATGTTTGGCCTTAGCCATGAGACTTCATGTGCTCTGGAGTTGAGGATTCCAGGCCACTCCCTCCTGACTGCATATACACTCTGTTGCCACCCCTGGTGGGATACAATATACCAAGGAATGTTTATTGAGGATAATAAAACAGAACATGCTGGAAATACTCAGCAGACCAGGCAGCATCTATACAGAGAAACAGAATTCATGTTGAGCTTATGAAATATCATCGATCAACAACGTTAACTAACTTTCCATCTCCAGCAACACTGCCTGACCTTCTGAGCATTTTCAGCATTTCCTGTTTTTATTGCAGATTTCCAGGAGCTGCAGTATTTTACTTCTGTATGAATGTTGATGGAAGAACCTGGGGAATTAGCTGTAAGGTATGATACTGAGAGTTTTAAAAAATTTTATTTGTTCACTGGATGTAGATGTCTTGCCGTTCCCTAATTGCCCTTGAGAAGGTGGTGGTGAGCTTAAACTGCTGCAGTCCATGTGGTGTAGGTGCACCCACAGTACTGTTAGGAAGAAAGTTCCAGGATTTTGACCCAGTGACAGTGAAGGAACAGCGATATAGTTCCAAGTCAGGATAGTCAATTAAACAACTCAGTGGAGGAGGAGGCTTCGCAAATGTCCCCATTCTCACTGGTGGAGGAGCCCAGCACATCAGTGCAAAAGATAAGGCTGAAACATTTGCTACAATTTACAGCCAGAAGGACCGAGTGGATGATCCACCTCAGCCTCCTCCGGAGGTCCCTAGCATCACAGGTGCCAGTCTTCAGCCAATTCGATTCACCCCACATGATATCAATAAACGGCTGAAGGCACTGGACAGTACAAAGGTTATGGGCCCTGACAATATTCCGGCAGTAGTATTGAAGACTTGTGCTCCAGAACTTGCCGCGCCCCTAGCCAAGCTGTTCCAGTACAGCTACAACACTGGCATCTACCCGGCTATGTGGAAAATTGCCCAGGTGTGTCCTGTACACAAAAAGCAGGACAAATCCAATCTGGCCAATTACCACCTCATCAGTCTACTCTCAATCATAAGTAAAGTAATGGAAGGGGTCATCAACGGTACTATCAAACGGCACTTGCTTAGCAATAACCTGCTCGCTGTCGCCCAATTTGACCTCATTACAGCCTTGGTTCAAACACGAGCAAAAGAGCTGAACTCCCAAGGTGAGGTGAGAGTGACTGCCCTTGACATCAAGGCAGCATTTGAGTGTGGCATCAAGGAGCCCTAGCAAGACTGGAATCAGTGGGAATCGGTAGGTGCGGGGGAGAACTCTTCTCTGGTTGGAGTCATACCTAGCACAAAAGAAGATGGTTCTGGTTATTGCAGGTCAATCACCTCAGCTCCAGGACATCACTGCAGGAGTTTCTCAGCGTAGTGTCCTCAGTCCAACCATCTTCAGCTGCTTCATCAATGACCTTCCTTCCATCATAAGGTCAGAAGTGGGGATGTTCGCTGATGATTGCACAATGTTCACCATTCACAACTCCTCAGATACTGAAGCATCCATGTCCAAATATAGCAAGACCTAAACAATATCCAGGCTTGTGCTGACAAGTGGCAAGTAACATTCGTGCCACAAAAGTGTCAGGCAATGACCATCTCCAACAAGAGAGAATCCAACCATCGCCCCTTGCTGTTCAATGGCATTATCGTCACTGAATCCCCCACTATCAACATCCTGGGTGTCACCATTGACCAGAAACTGAACTGGACCAGCCATGTAAATACTGTGGCTACAAGAGCAGGTCAAAGGCTTGGAATCCTGTGATGAGTAACTCTTCTCCTGATTCCTCAAAGCTTGTCCACCATCTACAAGGCACAAGTCAGGAGTGTGATGGATTACTCCCCACTTGCATGGTTGAGGGCAGCTCCCACAACACTCGAAGCTTGACACCGTCCAGGACAAAGCAGCCCACTTGATTGGCACCACATCCACAAACATTCACTCCCTCCACCACCAACGTACAGTAGCAGCAGTGTGTACTATCTACAAGATGCACTGCAGGAATTCACCAGGGCTCCTTCCACAGCACCTTCCAAACCCACGACCACTACCATCTAGAAGGACAAGGGCAGCAGATGGATGGGAACACCACCACTTGGAAGTTCCCCTCCAAGCCACTCACCATTCTGACTTAGGAATATATTTGCTGTTCCTTCACTGTCGCTGGGTCAAAATCCTGGAACTCCCTTCCTAACAGCACTGTGGGTGTACCTACACCACATGGACTGCAGCGGTTCAAGAAGGCAGCACACCACCACCTTCTCAAGGGCAACTAGGGATGGGCAATAAATGCTGGCCCAGCCAGCAAAGCCCACATTCCGTGGATGAATTTTAAAAAAAAAGTCAGAATAGTGTTTGGTTTGGAGGGGAGCTTGCAGGTGGTGCTGTCCCCATGCACCTGCTGCTCTTGTCCTTCTACATGGTAGGTTATGGGTTTGGAAGATGCTGTCAGAGGGCCTTGGTAAGTTGCTCCTGCGCATCTTGTTTCTGGTGCACGTTGCTGCGGCTGTGCATCGGTGGTGGTGGGGTGCCAATCAAGTGGGTTATTTTGTCCTGGATGATGTTAAGCTTGAGTGTTGTTGGAGCTGCACTCAACCAGGCAAGTGGAAGGTATTCCATCACACTCCTGACTTGTGCCTTGCAAATGGTGGACAGGGTTTGTGGAGTCAGGAAATGAGTTACACGCCACATGATTCCTAGCCTCTGACCTGCTTTCGTTGCTGCTACGTTTATATGCCTGTCCAGTTAAGTTTCTGGTCAATGGTAACCCACAGAATGTTGATAGTGGGGGATTCAGTGATCTGAATGCCATTGAATGTCAAGATGAGATGGTTAGATTCTGTCTTGTTGGAGTTGGTCATTGCCTGGCACTTAGGTGGCACAAATATTACTTGCCACTTATAAGTTCAAGCTGAATATTGTCCAGGTCTTGCTGCATATTGAATGCTTCATTATTTGAGGAGTATTAAAAGGTGTTAAATATTCACAATCATCAGCAAACATCTCCACTTCTGACATTATAATGTGGGAAAGGGCATTGATAAGGTTGCTGAAGGTGGTTGGGCCTATAGGGCAAGACACTACCCTGAGGAACTTATGCAGCGATATCCCAGGACTGAGATGATTAATTTCCAACAACCACAATCACCATCTTTTGTGCTAGGTATGTTTACAACTAGTGGGGAGTTTCCCCCCCAGATTCCCATTGTTTAATCCAGTTTTGCTAGGACTCTTTGATACCACACTCAGTCAAATGCTGCCCTGGTGTCAAGGGCTGTCACACTCACCCCATTTCTTGAGTTCAGCTCTTTTGTCCATGTTTGAACCAAGGTTGTAATGAAGTCAGGAACTGAGTGGCCCTGGCGGAACCCAAATTGAGCATCAGTGAACAGGTTATTGCTGAGTATGTAGGTGCCCCTTGATAGCGCTATCATTGACACTTTCTATTATTCCATCACTTTGTTCAGAGTAGATGATGCTGCGGTAACTGCCCTGCTTTTTGTGGACAGGACATACCTGGGCAATTTCCCACATTGCTGGGTAGATGCCAGTGTTGCAGCTGAACTACAACAGCTTGGCTAGGGGCACAGCTGTTTCTGGAGCACAAATCTTCATTAGTATTGCCGGAATGTCATCAGGGCCCATAGCCTTTGCAGTATCCAGTGACTTCAACCGTTTCTTGATAGCACATGAAGTGAATTGAATTGACTAATGACTTTTGTCTGTAATGCTGCAGACCTCAGGAGGAGGTTGAGATGGTTCATTTGCCTGGCACTTCTTCCTGGTTGAAGATGGTTGCAAATGTTTCAGCCTTGTCTTTCACACTGATGCATTGAGGATGGGGATATTTGTGATGCCTCCTCCTCCTGTTAGTTGTTCAGTTATCCACCACCATTCACAACTGGATGTGGCAGGAGCTGCAGAGCTTAGATCTGATGCATCGGCCGGGGGATCGCTTATCTCGGTCTATCGGATATTGCTCAGGCTGTTCAGCATGCAAGTAATCCTGTGTTGTTATTTCACCAGGTTGACACCACATCTTTAGGTATGCCCGGTGCTGCTCTGGCATGCCCTCCTGTACCCTTTATTGAACCAAGGTTAATCCCCTGGCTTGATGGTAATGGTAGAGTGAGTGGTAGTTATGCCAAGCCATAGGGTTTCAGATTGTGGTTGAATATAATTGTGCTGCTGATGGCCCAGAGCACCTCATGGAATCCCGGTTTTGAGTTGCTAGATCTGTTCAAAATCTATCCCATTTAGCATGGTTGGTGGTGCCACACAACATGATGGATAGTATCCTTAATGTGAAGGAGGGACTTTGTCTCCACAAGGACCATGTGGTAGTCACTCCTATCAATGCTGCCATGGACAGATGCATTGGCGACAGGCTAAGCTCAAGATATGGGGCAGAATTTTGTCCTTATTGGGCAGGCTTGGTGGGGGCGGGTGGAAGCAGTTGGGAAGCTGACCGCCATCCGCGATTGGGGCCCGACCGCAATTTCACAGCATGAACCGTGTGTTGCAGTGCTCAGCGCTGCCTGTGTGGGGGGAGGGTGAGCAGGGAACTTCGCGCAGGTGTGCACAGGAAAAGCTCCCTGAGGCACAGAGCTGCCTCAGGGAGATGAAGATATAAAAAAATTAAAATAAAGAACTTTAAGGTGTCAAAGTATCTCCCCTCATGTGACTGTCACATGAGCAGGGACATATTATTAATGAAATGTTAAAATTTTTATTTTATTTTTATGGATGAGGTTTCCTAAAAAAATGCAAAGGCCGCTTGGCCTTTTCGTCTGCCCGCCAACTGTAAGGTTGGATGTGCAGTGATAAGTTTAATTCAGCTGTAACTTTAATGGCCTTAATAGGCCTGTAAATTGTCAGCGGGCACACTATCGATTCCCGGCACGCACCCACCGACCGAAATATCACGCAAGTGCGCGATGACGTTGGGACACTCGCCTGACGTCACTGCGTGCCATTTTACGCTCTTTCGGGGTGTGCGTGCGGCCAACCGACGAGCTAAAAATTCTGGTCATGGATAACTGAAAGGTAGAGCAAATAGGCAGGAAGCTGCAGCAGGTTGGGATAGTACCTTGTCATTGCATCTGCTGCAGGATCTGTACTGTCTTACAATACGCTAAAATGTTTTTGTGCTTTGAGTTGGGGGTCGGCTCCAGGATCACGGAAGTAGTTCGGCTTTTGGAGTTGGAGTGGGGTGGCGGCTGTTATGTTGACACTGACAGTCACCGGTGTTGGATAATAAGTCAACTATGTTTATGGCCTCAAAGGTGACAAATTCAGCAGGTGACACGCATGTTTGATCACGTACATCATAGATTGATTGGAGGCTAAGTTTTGTACTTTCCTGTTTGCCTTTTTTGAAAGATCTTAGACTTTCTAATGTTTTGAAGCTATTCTTGTAGGTTGCAATTCTGTCTTTTAGCATGGTCTTTTGACAAGGCTCAATGAAAATGGGGCTATCCCTTGGGTTGCCTTTCAAGATATCCTTGCTGCTGGTCATCTCATGAGCAATTGCTGCCTTTTGACCAGATTTAAAAGGCCAAGTTCAGCAACCTATTGTTGCCTATTCTGGCCACATTGCCAGCCCACCATGGTTTCTGGCCTGCAGTATTTGCTGTGTTTATCCAGGCTTGTGACAGAAACTGTGGAGCCATCACATGAGATCTGCAAAATTTTTGAATTGCAGTAAATTTAACTACATGTTGCAGAAATAATCGTGGCTATATAGTAAACTTTAATTTTCAGCTTCAGATGCCAGCTAGTTCCACAATCACTTCTTCATTCTAGTAAAAGCAGACCTAGCTTTATTGATACGAAGTGACATACTTTGGTTAGTTGTTGAATTTGTGGAAAGTGCTTCATATGTATATACTTGGTAATTTTCAGTTAAGTTGCAAACCAACACTCATTGCTGTCATATCAGGATTCAGATGGTGAAGTATTAGCTAGTGCTGAACTTTGATTTAGTTCAAGCTTATAAGTCCCTACTTTTTTTTTTCCGAGACTTCAAAGTGTTCCAGAATAACCTAAAACTTTTGCCACATATGGACACAGTTAACTTTGTGTTTTTGTTGAATTGAAGAACTTTCAAACTTGTTTAAAACCTTGATGCAAACTTGGTGTCTTGGTTAGTCATGGCACCCTTGCATGTGGCTGTATTTAAAAAAAATAGCCTAAACAGGATGAATGCTCGGCACAGCCTTATTTTGCACCTTCCCAGAACAAATTAGAAACTTTATTGGCAATTACTCTGCTCATCATCCATGTCTGCAGAAATGCTGCAACTGACCTCAGCTTCTCTGAGTTGGGGAAGGGGAAAAGAAACCAAGGCCTCGATCCCCCTTCTGATTGCTATCCCTGCTGGATGTGGATGAATGAATGTCAGACTAACACCTAAATATTAGGGACATAAGCAATCATATGAGAGTATTTGTTTCAGCTTTTGATGATATGATTGAGGTGGCTATTGACTGTAATTTGCTTATCACAGCACTTTTTTTTCCCCTCGACCTTTCTCTGTTAAAGTGAGCAGTGTAATCCTAAAGAGGCTACTCAGCCAAACAAGATGATGCTTTTATTTTTTTAATTCATTATTGGGTTGTGGGTGATGCAGGAAAAGCCACATTTATTGTCCATTTCTCATTGGCATGAGGATGTGGTCATGGATTGTCTATATACACTGCAAACATCATAGCGATGGTGCAGCCATCAGGGCATTGCGAGAATTTGACCCAGTGAAGTTGAAGAAACTGTGATGTTTGTCAAAATCAGGATAGTGCATAACTTGCAGGTGAAGTCCTAACAATGTTTGCTGTTTTTGTTCTGTTTAATGGTAGTGTTCCAAGGGCTTGGAGCCCAGTGAAGTTAATCTGATGAGTTGCGCAGAACATACTGTAGCTAGTTTATACTGTGGCCAGAGTGTACGGGGCGGGTGGGTGTCAGTGACAGGGTGCTATTTGAGTAGGCTCATCTGTCCTGGATGAGTATTCCTTGGCTACACCCATCTAGACAGGAAGTGAGAATCCTATTAACTTTCTGATTTTGGCCTTGTAGATGGTAGAGAGGTATTCAGGGATCAGGAGGTGAACCAGTTATCGCTGAGTGTCCAACTTCTGTAGCAGCCTTGTAATAGAATCAAAGAATAGTTGCAGCATAGAAGGAGGCCATTTGGCCTGTCATATCCATGCCAGCTCTATGCTAAACACCTCAGTTGGTCCTATTCCCTGCCCTTCCCCACACCTTGCAAATGTTTTTTTTCTACAAGTGCTTATCCAAACCCCTTTTGAATCTGTCAGCACCACTGTCGAGCTATGGTTGATCAAATTAAGCTTTTAGTAAATGGTGACCCAATGATAATGTTGGAGGAGTCATTTATAGTGGTGCAGTCGAAGATCAAGGGGAGATGGTTTGGCTTTTCTTGTCAAAGATGGTCATTGCTTGGCACCTACAGTGCACAAACGTTGCTGCGAGTCAGCGCAAGTCCTATTGTATTGTGACATAAGCAACTATATTCTTACAGGAGTTCTAATTGGAGCAGAACACTGTAAAATAATCAGTTAATAGCACCACTTTTATGATAGAGAGAAAGGAAGAAATAAAATCGCTGAAAGTGGTTGGGTTGAGGTTGTTGCCTTGAAGAACTTTTGCAATGATGATCTGAGGCTGCAGTGATTCCCCTCTGTATCTGGTAAAAGTCTGAACAGTAGAGGATTTTGTCTGTTATTCCCATTAATCTGTTTTATCAGGTTCCTTAATGTCATAATTGGCTAAATGTCACCTTGATGTTAAGACAGTTGCTCTCGCTTCTCCTCTCGCTTTTAATTCTTGCAATCCATGTCTGGATTAAGATAATGATGAGGTCTAGAGCTGAGTTATCCTGACAGAACCTGAATTGAGCATTGGTGGGAGTAGGTATTGTAGATGATATTGATAACTCCTCCAGAATAGTGGAACCAGAGGACAGCCTATGCTTATAAGAGGGTAAATTCGAAACTAATCTGCATGAACATTATTTTAGTTTGAGAGTGGTAAGTCCACAGAACAGGCTTCCTGGAGAGACGGTGAAGCAGGTAGTTTTGATTAATTCAAAGCCAACTTGGAAATCTTTCTTTGAGAAAATAATATTTTGGGATACAGTGTGACAGTAATCTAAGACACGACATATGGTGAATATAGTATGTTTTGAGAGGAACAGGTGACATAGACCTATGGTCTCCAAAGCTTTGCACCAGTGGGGGTTTCCTCGTCTTGGGTCTGGGTCTGTTTTAGGTGAATTGATAGAGATTGATTGCCTTGATTGATCAACAACACCACTGGTGTATCAAATTACTAACAAGATGGTAAACGGTGAGCTAGATGGACCGTGGTCTTTCCTTGTCTACCAGTTCCTGTGTTCCAAGTCGCCATGTGCAGCATTTGGAGATAGTAATTTTATACAGGTTAAGTTGTGCAAGCACTGCACAAGTCAAACTGTTAGCTTTTTTTTAAAAAAATTAAATAGTTTGCTTTGTAAACATTTAGAATTTAGCCATAGTATTTTTGTACACAAAATGAATAAATATAATTTGTACCTAAAGTATTAATCTTGAATTCTTTGCTATGTGAAATGTTCCCATTTAGGTAGTGTTGTCCAATTTAACATAAAACCACATTTTAGATTTGTTTTTGTCAAAACTCAATTTCCTTTCTTTAAAGGTGAGAGATAATCTTGGAATTACAATAGACAATCACACATCCCCACCTCCTCCAGTTTTGATACCACCTCTCAGAATTCTAACTCCTTGGCTTTTTAAGGTAAGTTAAGATGTTGTTTCTAAAAGATGAATGATCTATTTTTCACATTATTTCTATCAGTGAATACATGTACCGAATGAGCCCTCAATGCATTCAGAAATTTTAGGTTGTGCTTTCAGTGATCATTGGCCTTGACTTAGTGGTAGCATTCTCACCTTTAAATCAGGAGGCATATGTTAAATGCAAGACTTCCAAAGTACAAAACTGGTTGCTTTATTTTCCAGATGAGCTATTAAACCATCAGCCTCAGGTGAAGTGATGGCACTGATTGTAAAGAGCTTCTCTTGCTCTTGTGGATAAGTGTCATCAGTGTCCTGGCTGTGGCTCAGTTGGCAGCACTCTCGCTTATGAGTTAGAAGGTTGTGAGTGCAAAGCCTAATTCCAGAGATTTGAGCACAAAATCTAGACTGACACTTCAATGCAGTACTGAAGAGCATATACTGTCAGAGCTGCTGTTTTTCAGTTGAGACTTTAAACAGAAACTTTAAACAATCTGCCCTCTCAGATTGGTATAACATCTTATAACATTTTTTGAGGAAGAACAGGGAAGCTTTCCTTAGTTTCCTGGTCATATTTATCCCTCCATCAATGTCACTAAAACATATCTGGTTGTTATCATATTGCTGTTTGATGGCTTTGCTGTGCACAAATTGGCTGCTGCATTTCCTACGTTACAACAGTGACTTCACATAAAGTGCTTACTTTAGAATGCTTTGCAGTCAGTTAAAAAGTGCAAGTCTTTTATCATTTATCTCTCTATCAACACTGCCAAAAATAAATTAACTAGTTGGTCATTTGCCTTTAGTCAGACCCTGCTCTGCGAAAATTAGCCACTGTGTTTACCTACAACATATAATTTATTTTGGGAAGCCCTCAGGACTTGAAAGGTGCTACATAAAGGCACTTTCATTCTTTAAGTTGCATTTACCAGGGCCCAGATATTCTCATCATGGCAAAGCGGCTTTCACACTGACCTCTTAAGAGACCTGTCCACAAAGATCTAGTGATCTCTGTAGCTTGGATTTCACCTTTCCCCAAAGTTAATTTGAATCTGACACAAAGTCAAGGGTATCTCCAAGAGTTCAACAACAGCAATGTCATAAAGCAGGATAGGCAACCAATCACATTGAACAATTCTTAGACAGAAAACTAAGAAGTAAAATGCACTGATTATCCTTCACTTTTCATAATGTAGTGAGTGAAATAAAGATTCAGACATAAAAATCAGAAGCTGAAATATCATTAAAAAATTCTATTTAAAATGTATGGGATTATCATAATGGAAAAACTTTGCGCTACACAAATGTAAAATTAGTTTTACAGGGCCTGACTCAGTACGTGGTTTAAACATTCAGTTACTTCTCATTAACAAGGTGTAACTTTTTCAGGGGTTTTTTTAAACAGTGATATTAAATTAAAAGGGGAAGTTCCTGTCAGATCTGTGATTTCTGAAGATTGCTGCCTGCAGAAACTTCAACAGCGTACCCTCTGGAGGAGCAGGGAGCCTGGAACAACTTCTGAATTTTCTCATTAAAATGTGTGTGCAGCCTCCAGAAGTTGTCAGTTTCAGTTATTTTGACAGCAAGCACCAACAGTTTCAATGTCCATCCAGGCTCAGGTTTTTCTCCTTTCAAATTTTAATTGTGTTCTTAAAACTCTGGTTTAGTAATTGGTTATGTGACAGTTGTCTTGACACTTTAAGGAACAAGTTTAACTCATATGTTAAGAGAGAGTTCCCCGAAATGCGCTTCACCCAACACCCTAGTGCTCACCGACTTGCACTGGTCGGTGCAACGGTGCAACTGGTCAAGCAACGCCTCAATTTTAAAATTCTCCTTGCTTTCAATTTCTATGATCTCTTTCTGCCCTACAGCCCTCGGATATCTGAACTCACCTAATTCTAGCCTGTTGAGCGTCCTCAATTTTAATTGCTGTATCATTTTTGGCTGTGCCTACAGTTGCCTAGGCCCGAAGCTCCAGAATTCCCTTCCTAAACGACTCTGCCTCTGTACCTCTTGTTCCTCCTTTAAGATGCTCCTTAAAACCCACCTCTTTGATTAATCTTTTGGCCATCTGCCCAGATATCAGCTTGTGTCTTGAGTATTTTGGATAATTTTGTTCCATAATGCTCCTGTGTAGCATCTCGGAATATTTTATTTTGTTAAAGGCGATATATGCATAGAAGTTTGTCATGATGTTGCCACTTGTAGCCCATAATCGTCCTGCATTCGTTTTGTTTTTAGTGATGATTCAAATTTTTAAGGAGTGTATGTTTTCAAAGTCTTATATTGTCTTTAACTAGCCAACTGCATTTAATACATAACTACCAGCATAATTCTCATTTTTAGTACCTTCGAGCATCTTAGTTGGTTGTTTTGTATATAGTAGTGTGATCTAGATTTTTAAGGATGCTGTGCTTGCACTTCACTTTTCTGCAGAACGCTTAAAAATTTAATGCTGCATCATCTAAAATAAATTTAAGTTTCTTATTCGTAATCAAGGTATTTTTGTTTACATTATTCATTTAAAATTAAAATGGGGTTTGGTGTCTGTCTTGTTTTTTCTACCTTAGGAATTGACTTATACATTTCTTAACGGTCAGGGTTCAAAATACACAGGGGCAGTGGGTGAATTTGCCCTCAATGTCATAAGTAGCCTATGAAAAACCAAAGACAGGTGAAAAATTCAACAAAAGCTGCCCCCTTACATTGTGGCTACTCCATGGTCTAAATGGGGCTGAAAAATTACAGGTACAAACATCCCATTGCGAGCAGGTAAACAATGCAGAGTCTGAGTGGAGGAGCAGCAAGTGTGGAAGAAATGGAATCTATGAGGAGCTGCTCCTCCAGTCACAGATTCTATATCAACTATGCTGGCTGTTCCAGCTCCTCCACTCACAGGATCCCTCTCTCCAAATATTGCAAATCCTCCTGAGACAGAATCTGTGATTGGAGGAGCAGCAATGAATGGAGGAAGGGAACCTGTCATTGGAAGAGCTGGAGCAGCACAATAGGACAGACTGAGGTCAAGATAGCAGCAGATTCAGCACAGAGATAAAGTGGCTCCAACTGGAGCAACAGCACAGGAAAAAAGGAAGCCAAGATGGCAGCAGAGTCAATGCAGGCAGAGTGGGTCCAGCTGTGTCAAACAAGGGAACGAGAGAGAGAGAGAGCAGGGAGAGAGACTGAGGAAGGGAGTGAGCATGTGGGAGGGAGCGAATGGGTGTGGGTGAGGGGGAGGGAGGGGGCGTACGAGGGAGAGGGAGGAAGAGGCACGCAGGAGGGGGCGAGTGAGTGTGGGTGAGTGAGCGGGGGGGAAGAAAGGAAGGAGTGAGTGGGGGGAGGGGAAGGAAGGAGTGAGCGGGTGTGTGGGGGGGGTAGTGGGAGCGAGGGAGAGCGGTTGAGGCGTCGGAGCGAGCGGGCGAAGCGATGGTGCGGGCAGGGTGAGCGGGTGGCTGGGGCGGGGGAGGAGGGAGTGAGTGAGCAGGTGTCGGGCGAGGGAGTGAGCAAGTGGGTGGCTGGGGCGAGGGAGGAGGGAGTGAGCGAGCGGGTGGCTGGGCCGAGGGAGGAGGGAGTGAGCGAGTGGGTGGAGCAAGGGAGTGGTACTGAGTAACCGTCGGGGGGGGGTGGTGTCATGAGGGAGCGAGCAAGTGTGTTGGGGGGCAGGAGGGAGGGAGCATGAACGAATAGAACATGTGGGTGGGAGGGAGTGAGCGAGTGTGTGGGAGGGAGGGGGAGTGAGTGAATGTGTGTGTGTGGGACAGGGGACTGAGTGAGTGTGTGAGAGAGGCGGGGACTGAGCGAGTGTGTGAGAGAGGCGGGGACTGAGCTAGCCTGTGTGAGAGGCGGGGACTGAGCTAGCCTGTATGAAGGCAGGAGGGAGTGAGGGTGAGGGACGGGGCACAGGTGTAGGAGGGGGCGAAGGAGAAGGAGGCCACTTGGCGAGAGAGAGGGTGTGGACAACTGGCTATATTGCTCACTTTTCTATTGGCAGCGCATTTCATTTCTATATTTTGTATGATTTTCCAACTCAAAATATCTTGATTTTTCCTTCTCAAACCCGTTTCCTGTGCCTGGCTTGCAAGGATACAGACTACTTATCAATGTCTTTCTTCCACTTTTACATTTATCCAATAAATTATTTGGGGTGTGAAGTTTAATGTAGAGAGATATGGGGTAAAGGGAGAAATGCAGTTCTCTTTGTTTCTCTTTGGCTCTTTAAGTGTCTCTGCGACAGAACTGTCCGTCTGTATACAAGCTCTTTTTGGATGTCAGGTGTTTTAAGTTTTGATGTGTAGAATAAGTTTGGTGAGTCCAGTTGATTCAGAAGAGCCCCACCTTCCAGGCTTTAATATCAGCCACTGGAGGGGAATGACCAGTAAGAGGGGGGCGGGGTGGTGGGGCGGGGTAGGTGGGTGTGAATGAAAGAAAACTGTTTATTTGTTGTTGGGTTCTTGGTCGCCTGCCCAGCACCAAGTCTCTTGTTTCTTTAATGTCCTTTAATGGAGGTGTAAGACCATAAGACATAGGAGCAGAAATTAGGCCATTCGGCCCATCGAGTCTGCTCCGCCATTCAATCATGGCTGATAAGTTTCTCAACCCCATTCTCCCGCCTTCTCCCCGTAACCTTTGATCCCCTTACCAATCAAGAACCTATCTATCGCGGTCTTAAATACACTCAATGACCTGGCCTCCACAGCCTTCTGTGGCAATGAATTCCATAGATTCACCACTCTCTGGCTAAAGAAGTTTCTCCTCATCTCTGTTCTAAAAGGTCTTCCCTTTACTCTGAGGCTGTGCCCTCGGGTCCTAATCTCTCCTACTAATGGGAACATCTTCCCCATGTCCACTATATCCAAGCCTTTCAGTATTCTGTAAGTTTCAATCAGATCCCCCCTCATCCTTCTAAACTCCATCAAGTATAGACCCAGAGTCCTCAAACGTTCCTCATATGTTAAGCCTTTCATTCCTGGGATCGTTCTTGTGAACCTCTGGACCCTCTCCAGGGCCAGCACATCCTTCCTGAGATACGGGGTCCAAAATTGCTCTCAATATTCTAAATGTGGTCTGACCAGAGCCTTATAAAGCCTCAGCAGCACATCCCTGCTTTTATATTCTAGTGCTCTCGAAATAAATGCCAACATTGCATTTGCCTTCCTAACTACCGCGTCAACCTGCAAGTTAACCTTAGGAGAATCCTGGACTAGGACTCCCAAGTCCCTTTGCACTCCAGATTTCTGAATTCTCTCCCCATTTAGAAAATAGTCTATGCCTCTATTCTTCCTACCAAAGTGCATGACCTCACACTTCCCCACGTTGTATTCCATCTGCCACTTCTTTGCCCATTCTCCTAACCTGTCCAAATCCTTCTACAACCTCCCCGCCTCCTCAATACTACCTGTCCCTCCACCTATCTTTGTATCATCTGCAAACTTAGCCAGGATGCCCTCAGTTCCTTCATCTAGATCATTAATGTATAAAGTGAAAAGTTGTGGTCCCAACACTGACCCCTGCGGAACTCCACTAGTCACCGGCCGCCATCCTGAGAAGGACCCCCTTATCCCCACTCTCTGCCTCCTGCCAGATAGCCAATCTTCTAACCATGCTAGTACCTTGCCTCTAACACCATGGGCTCTTATCTTACTGAGCAGCCTCCTGTGCGGCACCTTGTCAAAGGCCTTCTGGAAGTCCAAGTAGATAACATCCATTGGCTCTCCTTTGTCTAACCTCCTCGTTACCTCCTCAAAGACTTCTCACAGATTTGTCGGGCGTGACCTCCCCTTGATGAAACCATGCTGACTTTGCCCGATTTTACCATGCACTTCCAAGTATTCAGAAATCTCATCCTTAATAATGGACTCTAAAATCTTACCAATGACCGAGGTCAGGCTAATCGGCCTGTAATTTCCTGTCTTTTGCCTCACTCCCTTCTTAACCAGGGGGGTTACATTAGCGATTTTCCAGTCCTCTGGGACCCTCCCTGACTCCAGTGATTCCTGAAAGATCACCACTAACGCCTCCACCATCTCTTCAGCTATCTCCTTCAGAACTCTGGGGTGTAATCCATCTAGTCCAGGTGATTTATCCACCTTCAGACCTTTCAGTTTTCCTAGCACCTTCTCCTTGGTAATGACCACCATACTCACCTCTGCCCCCCGACTCTCTTGAACTTTGGGGATGTCACTCGTGTCTTCCACTGTGAAGACTGACGCAAAGTACCTATTCAGTTCCTCCGCCATTTCTTTGTTCCCCACTACTACTTCTCCAGCGTCATTTTCCAGCGGCCCAATGTCCACTTTTGCTTCTCTCTTACCCTTTATATATCTTAAAAAACTCTTGCAATCTTCTTTTGTATTACTGGCTAGTTTGCCCTCATATTTAATCTTCTCCCTCCTTATTTCTTTTTTAGTTGTCCTCTGTTGGTCTTTGTAGGCTTCCCAATCCCCTGGTTTCCCACTGCTCTTCGCCGCATTGTATGCCTTCTCTTTAGCTTTTATGCTGTCCCTGAATTCCCTTGTCAGCCATGGTTGCCTCGTCCTCCCTTTAGTATGCTTCTTCTTCCTAGGGATGAATTTTTGCTGTGTCTCCCAAATTACTCCCAGAAACTCCTGCCATTGCTGTTCCACTGTCTTTCCTGCTAGGCTCATCTCCCAGTGAATTCTGGCCAGCTCCTCCCTCATGCCTCTGTAGTTGTGTAGAGCAAGTTTGCAAACTCCTGCTTTGAGAACAGTTTGGTTTCTAACTTAAATCTTCAGATCTAAATGGAAAACCAAAATATAGCGCCCAAAGATCAAGAAATAGCCCTTGTCAAAATCTCTAAAGGGCCCATGGTGGAAAGGGGGTGGGGGGGGATGGGGGAGGAGGAGGGGGTGGTTTTGGGGATGGTGAGCAGTGGAATTTGACCCCTGTTAACATCTGAGCAAGATGAGGAGTGGAATCATAAAAGCTTATCTAATTCTTTCATGGTCAGGATTAGGTTTAGAAATTTGATTTTTAAATGCAGTGATTGTCTTTGTGCTGATTTTGGAAAAGGTCGATTAATTGGAATAGCTACCAAAATGTGTACTTGGGCAAAAACTAGTGGTAACATTGAAACTTCAGAGTAAAATGTCGTGGTACAGTGTTACAACTCCAAAAGAACAGGTGTGGAATGGCTTCATGCCCAATAATCTTCTGAAGATCAATTACGGGGTCAGCTCCAACATTAATAGGTGGTAGTAGGGGGAGGTTTGAGTAGATACCAAGTGGCTCCCAAGAGGTTGAGAGGAAAGATTTAAAACCTATTCTTATGCAAATAATATTGACCAAAAACAAAGGATTTTATCACCAATCATGTGATTAGCAGCAACAATAAAATTCCCAAATGTGGTTATAGAACCATGAGCATTTACAGCACAGAACAAAGGCATTTAGCCCATTGGGTCATGCTAGATGTCACACCTCTCCTCACATCTGCTCAGCCCATCAGCCAGCTTCCCAACTCTATGGCGATGCTTTCCCAGCCTGGTTCTGGGTAATACTATGAATGAGTCCTCTTCCCAGTCTAATCACCATTATCACCCTTGCCATTGTCACACTTCAAACTAGGACTAGAGCTCAGAACCTGGCCCTGACCCACTTCTCTGTTGTACCCTTGTACAGATAGGAAACCTACACAGGTTAGAAGCCATGAGAGGGAAAAATGGCACAAATGCAACTGAGTTATGTTTAAAATTCAGAAATCTTGGCTAAAATCAATGTTATGTTCAACAATTTTATTAAAACCTGATTTCTGTCTTTAGAATTACAAACGATAAGTGCCTTCAACATAGCAAAACATCCCAAGAGTGTTATTAAAGAGCATTTGGCACTGAGCCACAGAAGGCAATATTAGGTCAGATGATCAAAAGCTTGGGATTTTAACAGGCATCTTAAATGAGGAAAGAGAGGATTAGGGAAGGAATTCCCAAACTAAGGACCTTAGTGGCTGAAAGCACAGCCAACAGTGATGGAGCAATTAAAATTGGGATGCTCAAGAGGCCAGAATTAGAGGAGTGCAGATACCTTGGAGGGTTGTGAGATTGGCAGAGGTTACAGGGATAGGGAGGGGGGAAAGCGATAGAGGGATTTGAAAACAAGGATGGGAATTTTAAAGTCAAAACATTACATGACCAAGAGCCATGTGGGTCAGTGAGGACGGAGTGATAGAGGAATGGGACTTGCTGCGAGTTAAGGTGCAAGCAGCAGAGTTTTGGATGACCTCAAGTTTACAAAGGGTAGAATGTGGGATACCAACAGGGAGTGTCAAGTCTAAAGGTAATAGATAATTGAACTGTATAATTCTTATATCAAGTTACCGAGTCTTTTTTAATATTTGCATCTTATTGAATGTATTCATTTGCTATTTGATATCTGTTCTAAATGTATTATATTAAAATTTGTGTGTCCGGATGTTCTGTCAAATTCCTGGGTCCATGTTTATAGTGAAAACTCTATGTACATTTTTCACAGTGCATAGTACCTTCCTGCCAGTGCAAGCGTGCTGTGTTATTGGTCAGAGGATGTAATTGCAGTATGAGAAATGGTATAATTATAGCTAGAAATAATTAGATAATTAGATATATATATTTTTGTACCATTGTATAGTTCTAATATTTACAGTAATTTAATCTAATATTTTGTAGGTTTCTATAATCAATTCTGTTTCTAATTATTGAGACACAATGGTGACTGATTCCATTTATTGACTCTTGTGGTCCTTGGAGATTATTTTACTTTTGTAAGGTCTGTAACTTTTTTCACATCTTTTATCTATGAGCAGAGGAGATCTTCTAGTTACATTTTATACATAAACCAAACTTGTTTTCCATCATTTAAGCAGTAATGTTTTCTGCTTTATAAATTAGAGTAATTTTTTTTTACTGAACACAATAATTAATGTGAAAATTTAATTATCATTTAGGCAACAACATTACCAGAAAAATACAAACAAGGAAAGCTGCATGCATATAAGCTTATCTGCAAAATTATGAAACGGCGCCAAGATGTTTCGCCTAATTCTGATTTCCTGGTTCACTTCTATAATATAATGCACAGTGGACTCTTAAATCCTGATCAGGTCGGTTTTTTTCTGTTTAAAGTCTGTTTACTATTTTTACTGAAGTATGTATTTTCAGACTTGTAAAGAACTTGAGTTATTAAATTTAAACTCTACAAGTTAAAGGTGCTGTTTGGTGTGAGGTTTTTTCTTGCTAGTTGGGGGTTCTGGGACTGGTGCTGTACCACTGCTGGCGATGCAAGTCTATGAGGTGCTTTGCTGCTGTACATAAGATACTACAGCTGAAATGAGCTAGTTAGGCCTGGACCAGGGTAAATAACTTATCTGTCAAGGTTTTAATTATTAATCTTGAATGTGCTGCACAAGTGGCTGCTCCAGCAAGTGCTATAAGTGAGAAGTAATGGGCAGATTAAAATTAAAATTGGTTAAATGACTAAGGGAAAAAGACTTGGGAAGGAGTGGAGAAGGGAAGAAGAAGAAATAAATGAAAATACTTCAGGAAAATGCTGCAAATTTGCTGAGAGTGATGGAGCAAAAATATATGTACTACAAAAATCACTGTGAAGTCTCTTTCACTTCTTCTGGTAATATGTTTAAACCGAGTGTAACTCATGTGATGCATTGCTTCAGTACGTCTCCCTTGCCTCAACAATTAGCAAATTGTTTCTGCACTTCTCTAAACCCAACACTATTTCTGAAGAGGCACACATGATCATCTAGTTCATGTTCTATTTTCAATGTCAAAATAAAGAATTAATGCTACATTGTACTTTTAGAAAATCCCATTATTGCCCTCAAATTTTGATTAATTTTGAGTAGCTGATCAAAATGAGAAATTGCTAATGCTTGATTTTTTTGGTTTGTATCAGATGAAACTCAAATGTGCAATTTTATATTTTAGTTACTTGCTTGTTATATTTGATTTATATAATGGAAAAGCTGATTCTGTCCATTTTAGTTGTATTCTATTTTAATACTGTTTTTAAAAACATTATAGGATATTGTGAATACGATCATCAAGCACTGTTCCCCAAGGTTCTTTTCTATTGGGTTGCCTGGTGCTACCATGCTAATTTGGGACTTCATAGTTGCTGCTAGCAAAGTGACGTTCTCCTCTTCGCTCAATGTAGGTCAACAAGCATGTTATTGTCTTTACTGGTGAATCCAGAACAAGGTAGAAAGATGGACTTTTGAAATGCTGATTTGACTGTTAGCTTATTTTGAAAATTAAAGGAACATTATCGTGTGAATTTTTTTATAATCTAAAGAAAACAACATAGGGTATTTAGAGGTTATATATGGGTTTGTGATCTGCCCATAATGAACACTAATGCGGTGCTTCAGTGACTTGCAATTCTCCAATTTGTCAAACTTTAAACAATGTAGCAAAGTCGTGTTCCCTTTGAAATTAGAACCCTTTGTTGTAATCCAACTGCTATTTTTATTTTCAAGAGTGTGCAAATATCATTAAATTTGGTCAATTATTTCATGGTCTCAACTGGGTTCTTTCTAAGACACATATGGATGGAGCAGTAAATGTACTTCCTCTATAAATCAATACATTTTGCTTAGTTGAACAGTATCTAGGTTTTCCCTGAATGTAAAAATACCAAATAAGGTATTTTGGTAATTTTTTATATTGTACTAAATTATGTAGATCATTTTTACAGTTGGTTCTTGGTGGTTCGTTGGGTAAATGCAGTGTCTATGTAGTACTGACCTGCATAGTCCAGTGAATATATCAGACTTCATCTGTATTATGTTAGCTCATCTCAGCAAAGTTACTGCTGAAGATACCAGAATTTACCTTTGCATTCTTATGCCATGTTTGTATTGTATATGTATTGTAATATAAAAGTGAATTCTAGACTGGAATGAGCTTGACTGTCAAGCTGCTCCATAATCGATCAAGAAGTCTGATGACCCTTGCTGTCTCAGCTAATCATGAAAAATGGCAATGTGGGTGATATGCCAGCAACATGAGTCATTGCCGTCAGTAGAGAGAAAAGAAAAAAACAAAAGTCTGGTTTACTTTTAAACGTCGTTTCAAGTATCCAATAAAATGTTTGAAAAAGACAATAACCTTTTCTGCCACCATGAATTCACCATGGTAATTCTCCTCCTTAGTTAGATTTAAATCTTATTAGTCATAAAGCAATTTTTAAAAACTGTGTAGCTGAAATGATGTTATAGCCTATGTTTTCCGATTAATCAATGGTAATTTATTTATTTTAATAAATTGGTCTAGAATTTCTAAAGTAATACCAATGCTAATGTTAAATTTGAATTAAATATTGGTTGATTTCAGTTGATTTGCCTGAAACTTCTAAATTTACCCTTGTTCCATTTAAGGCTCCAAGAGTGGAAGCGCAGATTCTATTGGGCTCTTTAGTCTGTTTCCCAAATTTATATGATGACCTCCCAACATTACAGCCTTCTCTTGTGGATATTTTGTCAACAAAATGTGATGATGTTAAGGTAAAATTCCTTGTGTAAATGGTACTAAATGTGTTTGAATGTCATCAAATCTTTGAGACAGCTCTCCCAATTTTGGCACAGGTCCCCAGATGTTAGTAAGGAGGACTTTGCAGGTCAAAAGGACAGGTTTGCTGTTGCCGTTCCCAGTGCCTAGGTTGATCCGTCCAGTTTCATTCCTTTTAGACTTTGTAGCAGTTTGATACAAATGGCTTACTAGGCCATTTCTGATACAGCCACATTGCTGTAGGTCTGGAGTCACACGAAGGCTAAGTAAAGATGACAGATTTCCTTCCCTAAGTTTTTAAGGTTTTTACGTTATGGTTTCATGGTCATCCAGATTTTTATTGAAAATCATTTATTGGTGGTGGGATTCGAACCCGGGTCCCTGGAGCATTATGCTGGGTTACCAGTCAGTGACAATACCACTACGTCACTGCCACTGCCTTCCCCAAGATTATACTCTGAACTGTACTTACCCTTGATTTATAGATTAATTGCTGTTTGCTCTTGCAGCACAACAACTCTGTCTGCTTGTTCACCCCTCCCCCGCTTGTTCCCCCCCCCACCAGCCCAAACCTTGATTTCAACAACGGTGGCCATGCCATCAGCCATCTAGTCTCTAAGCTCTAGGATTCTTCCCTAACCTCATACTTGCGAACATACATAAATAACAGGGAGGAAAGGGCCATCTAGTTAATCAAGCCCGCACTACACACTTCTAATGAGCCAAGTATCCTGATGTGACACCCACGAGCAGCCATGTAATCTCCTGAAAGGCTTAAAATATTTGGTCATTTTAGAGATGCATAGCCTTGGGAGTGGATTGTACTTAAATAATTAAAGGTCTGGATAATTTCAATTTAGTATGTTGAAGAAGACTGAGGTCTTGTGCATAAGTTGGGCAAGGGTTTTGCTAGGTTAGGTATTAGACATTTTCTCTTTTACAAGAGGACTGGAAATGATTGAAACAAGTTACTATCTTTTATGGCAAGTACTGACTTTGCAAACCTGAGAGCTGGACTGCTTACAAGTTGCTTATAAGAAATCACATCTTATTGAAATAAAGCTTTAGCTAACAGGCAATATAAGTATCATCAGTGTACTCCGCTAGTTTTTTTTTATCGCCTAAGTGGGTTGGAGATTAATATTCTTGATTTGTTTCCCAATTGACCATGGGTTTTTCATTTTTTGTCTTGCTGGTGATTGTAAGTTGCTAAATGATTTACACTGTAATATATGTACTAGCGAGTGCTGAGAAAAATCTGGTTCAAGTCTCACTATGGCATTGCTCCTCCAAACCTTTAATTTTTCTCCGCTCTGACAATCTCCCCACCAAGCTCTGTTTCCCTGACCCTGGCCTCTTGTGCATTCCTCTTCCTTCCTGTGCTCCACCGTTTATTTTCACTGTCAAAGTCCATGCTCTGGAATTCTCTGCCTAAACTCCTGCACTTTTTCTCTCCATTCCTAAGATCTTTAAAACCTGGCTCTGATCAAGCTTTTGATCATCTTTCCTAATATCTCCTTCTTTGGCTTAGCCTCCATTTTTAAAATTATCACTGTGTGAAGTGTCTTGGGATGTTTTCCTGCGTTAAAGGCACTATGTAATTAAAAGTCAGCTTCTAATACAGAAATGCCAGGGAAAGAAAGAACGACTTGCATTTATGCAGTGCCTTTCACGACCACAAGACATTCCAAAGCACTGCACAGCAAATTAAGTAGTTATGAAATGAAGTCACTGTAATGTAGGAAATGTATTAGCAAGCTCCCACAAACAGCAAGCTTTCACAAACAACAATGTAATAATGACCCAATAATTTGTTTTTTCTTTGTTGATTGAGGGAGAAATATTGGCCAGAACACCAGGGATAACCCTTCTGCTCTTCGAAGCAGAGCAAAGGGATCTTTTGCATCCACCTGAGAGGGAAATCAATGCCTCAGTTTAAAAAATTCAAAAAGATGACGCCTCCAACTGTGTAGCATTCCCTCAGTATTGAACTGAACTGGCAGCCTTGACTTTTGTGCACTTGTCCTGGTGTGGGACATGAACCCACAACCTTCTCACTTGGCGAGGTCCAGCAATGTCATCCTTTTGAAAATACAAAGATTCTATATAGTATAAAGTAGGTATACAAAATTAGATTGCTGTCGTATCCAAAAGCTTAGAGACTAAGATCCACAACTAGTTCTACAATAAAATATTGTAACAATCTTTATTAAATTTCGTTCTAATAATGGAAATCCACTTTTAGGATTTAAAAAAAAATCTTAAGTGTGTAAATCATCTAAAAAGCATGCAGACAAACCACAAGTGTCACATGTTGCTGTTCTGAAACCTCTCAAGAGCCTGTGGATTTGAATTTCGATCCAGTCTGCTGTTTCAGCGGCCTGTCCCGAACTCAGATTCTGAAGGTTTAATGCATTCTCTTCCTTAATGCCTTTCCATACTTTGGAACTTGCTATAATTGGTACCAGCACAACGTAATATTTTCTGAAAATTAGGATGGCATTGGTAGCAAGAATACCTGTACTGCCCTTGTTCCACATTTGCTGCAGTCCAGAACAGTATCTGGTACAAAGTTAAAAATGTACACTGACCTATAGGACCAGCTTAAAATTGATACTGTTAGGAAAGAGGTTATATTTTACCAGCTATTAGTATCAATTATGGATTCTCCTGTCACTTTGATGAATGAGTGCTCAGCAAAATAAATGGTTTACAGTTTGATGTAGTCTTATGTGTGATGTTAGATCAAGTCTCTATTTGCATAACTGATTGAAGTCAGTGTTGGAGTGATGGATGGAGGCATTGGCTTTGTGCAGCACTCACTTGTCCTGAAGGCACTTGACTCTGTTCTCCTCAAATGTTGAAATTGTTTGATCACGGAGACTTCTCCATTTGGGTCTGTCCAAGATTTCTTTTCCCCCCATGGATTGGGATCCAGCTTGCAAGCTCTGAGGTTGCTTTAAGATTGCCTTTTATCTAAGTTTGGGATGTCCCATGGTGCAGGGTCCCGTGCTCAGCTGGCTGTAGAGTACTGTTTTTGGTGTGCCGGAATCCTCCATGCAAACTACACGACCAACCGAGCGAAGCTGAGCTCTGAATATGGTTTTGATGCCAGGTATGCAGCACTTTGCAAGAACCTTGGTGTTGAGGATTTTGTCTTTCAGCCTGATGTTGCAACTAGATTGCAAACAGTGAAGATGGAATGCTTTTAGTTGCTTCATGTAAAGCTGGTAGGTTGTCCAACTCTAGCTTGCAGTAATGTCAGTGTGGCATGTGATATACTTGTGGAAAAATTACATTATTTAAAAAAAATCAGATCCTCTGAAAAGCACACTACTGTTAACTATTAAATATTGGGAAGATAGAAGCCACTCTCTTTGGTTCCTGCCACAAACTCTGCTCCTTAGCCATCGACCCCATCCATCTGCTTGCTGCCCATCTGAGGCCGAATCAGACTGTTTGGAACCTTGACGAATTTCAACTATAAATCCGTGCCATCACTAAGACCTGGGCCTGAGTGACTGCAGCTCCAACAACACTCAAGAAGCTTGACACCATCCAGGACAAAGCAGCCTGCTTGATTGGCACCCCTTCTAGAAACATTCACCCACCCCCTCCACCAACGACAAACAGTGACAGCAGTATGAACACGACCGCTACCATCTAGAAGGACAAGGGCAACAGATACATGGGAGCACCACCAGCTGGAAGTTCCCCTCCAAGCCACTCACTATCCTGGCTTGGAAATATATCATCGTTCCTTCACTGTTGCTGGGTCAAAATCCTGGAACTCCCTCCCGAACAGCACTCTGAGTGTACTTACACCACGTGGACTGTAGTGGTTCAAGAGGCAGCTCACTGCCACCACCTGAAGAGCAATTAGGAATGGGTAATAAATGTTGGCCTAGCAAGCAATGCTCACATCCCGTAAATGAATTTTAAAAAATCTATTTCCACCTCTGGAACATTACCTTTCCTCCACTTGTCCAAATAAAGCCCTTATTACCTTTTGAAACCTCTACACTTGACCATTCTAACACATTCCGAGCTGGCCTCCCATGTTCTACTGCTCGTAAACTTTAGGTCACCCAACGCTCTGCTGCTTGTGTCCCAACTTATACCAAGTCCTGTTCATCTATCGCCCCTGTGCTCTTTTTTAAAATTCTTTCATGGGATGTGAGAGTTACTGGCAAGGCCAGTATTTGTTGCCCATCTCTAATTGCCTTTGAGACAGTGATGGTAAGCCATCTCTTTGAATGACTGCAGTCCATGTAGCTACACCCAGAGAACTGACTCAGTGATGGCAATGCTATTGAATGTCATCGGGACTTGGTTAAATTCTCTCGTTGGGGATGGTCGTTGACCAGCACTTGTGTGGTGTGAATGTAATTGCCACTTATCACTTATCAGCCAAAGCTTGCATGTTGTCCTGGTCTTGCTGCATGCGAGTGTGGACTGAATCCGAGGAGCCTTGACTGGTACTGAGCAGTGTACAATCAGCAAACATCCCCAGTTCTGATCTTATGATGGAGGGAAGGTCATTGGTGAAGCAGCTGAAGATGGTTAGTCAGAGGACACTACCATGAGGAACTCCTGCAGCAACGTGTTGTGGCTGAGATGATTGGCCTCCAATAAGCCACAGCCATCTTCCTTTGTGTCAGATAACTCCAGCCAGTGGAGAGCTTTCCTCCTGGTTCCAATTGACTTCAATTTTGCTAGGGGTCCTTGATGCCCCACACAGTCAAATGCTGCCTGATGTCAAGGGCAGTCACTCTCACCTCACTTCTAGAATTCATCTCTTTTGTCCATGTTTTGACCAAGGCGATAATGAAATATGAAGCCAATTGCCCCGGCAGAGTGCCACTGACCTACATGCCTCCCAGAGAAGCATTGCCTCAGTTTTAAAAATTTTCATCCATGTTTTCAGATGCCTCCATGGCCTTTCCCCTTCCTACCTCTGTAATCTTCTCCAGCTCTGCAATGCTTCGAGATGTGTCCCTCCAATTCTGGCTTTCTGGGCATCCCCGATTCTGATCGCATCACCACCATTGGTGATTGTGCCTTCAACTCCCTGGGCCCTAAGCTCTGGAAATCCCTCCATAAATCTCTCTACCTTTCTGACTTGCTTTCTTTTTAAGATGCTCCTTAAAACTTCATCCAAAAGCAAAATACTGTGAATGCTGGAAATTTGAAACGAAGACTAGAAAAATTCAACAGGCCTGGCAGCATCTGTGGAGAGAGAAACAGAGTTAACGTTCCTCGTTGTGACCTTTCATCAAAAGGTCATGGCTTGAAACATTTAGCCCTAACTTCGGAGCTCCAGGACAGTGTATCTGGGGGTACCACAAAGATGCACTGGGTAATCCCCACACAGGTAGTTCCCAGGTAAGGGTTGCACGGCAATTGCCCAGGAAATTCAAAGATGGGAACCATCTGATAATGCTGTTTAAATTGCAAACTTCAGATGGTTCCGACTGTCTTACAGCAATAGTTACGCAGAAAAATTTAGTAGAATCAAAACTACTTCTAGCTTCTGGGTAGCTATTGTACTGACCTTCCCCGACTACCCACTGGACTCCCCCTGACCACCATGGGACTCCCCACTACCTCCCCATGGGACTCCTGCCCCCTACAGGATTCCCCCCACCGGCCAGACTTGCCCCATCCCCTCCCCCTGACCCCCACCCTCCCCACTCCCCTAAATCCAACCCACTCAGCTTATACACTTACCTCCTCCCTGGCTTGTCAAAGTGGCTGGACCTTTAAATTTGTCTGCTTTACGGCAGCTTGTGCTGTAAAAAAAAGGGGGCGTGGCTTACCTTTGTCTGAGCTGCCCTCTACTGTAAGCCTCAGGCATCCGCTGCGCTACACAGATCCCGTCCAGCCTGAGGTGGAAGGTCGTGCAAGATAGGAGCGACTGAATTTCATGGTAAGTAATTATGAACGGAGTGGCAAACCAATTCATTTGTCATTCCGTTGGAAGCTACAAGCCCTTATCTCTGTTTTTCTCTCCACAGACGCTGCCAGGCCTGCTGAGTATTTCCAACATTTTCAGTTTTTACTCCATAAAACCTACTACTTTTCCCAAGCTTTTGGTCATCTATCTCCTTATGTGGCTTGGTGTTATATGTTTTGTATTGCCCCCCTGTGAAGTAGAATGGAGAATGCTGAGTCAGAAGGTTTTGGTTTCAAGTCCCACCCCAGAGATTTGAGCACAAAAATCAAGGCTGACATTCCAGTGCAGTACTGAAGGGAGTGCTGTGCTTTCAGAGGAGCCATCTTTCAGCTGAAATGTTAAACCAAGGCCCTAACTGTCCCCTAAGGCAAATGTAAATGTCCCCATGGCACTGACTCAAAGAAGAGCAGAGGAGGTATCCTGGCCAATATTTATACCTCTGTCAACTTCTCACAAACAGATTATTGGGTCATTCCCACATTGTTTGTGGAAGCTTGCTATACATGAGTTGGCTGTCATGTTTTCAACATTAGAATAGTGGTTATACTTGAAAAGTCCTTCATTGGCTGTAAAGTGCTTTAGGCTGTCCGTTAGTCGTGATATGCACCAATAAATCCAAGTCAGTCTTTTTTTTTTGTGAAGCACCTTATGACATTTTGTTATGTTAAAGGCACTATATAAATACAAGTTGTTTTAGTTCTTTTAGTCTTGTTGGAGTTTCATGAGAAATGGTGGTAAATAGGTTATTTTCTAGGATCCAAGTTTATTTTAATTTGCACTTGTCTTTCTTTAAGCGCCTTACTTTTCAACCCGTTTAGGTTCTCCATGCCATATATAATTCGCCAGCTAAGTAGGGCACTAGACCAAGGAATGTGCAAATGCTCACAATACTTTTTTTCTTGTTCTTTTTTCATTTGAAGACTTTCTGGCAATGCAGTGGAGACTGAAAACTTGACATATAGAGAAAGGGCAGATCTGACAATGCATCTTACTGCCATTTGGCACAATAAAATGCTGGTGCTATCCATCCAAACCTCAAATATAGTCCAGTAAGATTTTTTAAATATCAGATTTAATACTCTGAATAAAATCCCTGTTTCTACATGTAGAATTTTTTTGGCATATGACACAGTGCGAGCCTACTGAATTTTATTTGGTATACTAACTTAGCAAGGCATAGTACCATAACAATTCTCTTCTGATATGCCAATTTTTTTAACGAACGTATGTAATCTTCAACGTGATTGATTTGAAGGTAGCTTTTCTAGTTTATTTTTTACGTAGAAGCACTACTTGTTTGAAATCTGCATACATTAAATTCTTTTTCAAGTTACTCGTGTTTTAAAGGGTTTCATTGATTTTTTTGTTTTTCTGGAAATAGGCCTAGAGCTCTGGGAGCTGTTGAACTGTTACAATACAAAAATATTCTACTGAACATTTATTTTAAAATATATATACTCTAAAGTACAGATATATTGGCTTCAAATTTTTTACTTGTTTACTAATTTTGTGCACATTTGATGAGGTCCTTTCTATTTGTTTTCATAGGAACTTGTAATTAAGAGCATTTTAAAATCAGCAAGAGAAGAACCTTCTGGACCAGCTAGGTTAGTATTCTGATAATGATAACTGGTGATGTGATTCTTTCTATTATATATGTCCATTTTTGTGCTGGCCAATGCAAGGGATGAGGAATAGAACGCTTTCTATTTCAGGCATTCAAGGTTGCATTCAGCATTCCTGGTCAAGTACAGCACAGCCAGCTGCAGAATAAACCACTACCATAATTGAGTATACTACTACTGTGGGGCACAGTCTCAGGATAAGGGGCCAATCATTTAGGACTGAGATGAGGAGAAATTACTTCACTCAAAGGGTTGTGAATCTTTGGAATTCTCTACCCCAGAGGGTTGTGGATACTCCATCGCTGAATACTTTTAAAGCTGGGCTGCACAGATTTTTGGGGTCTCAAGGAATTAAGAGATATGGGGAAATGGAATTGAAGCATAAAATCAGCCATGATCATATAAATGGCAGAGCAGGCTCGATGGACCACATGGTCTACCCCTGCTCCTATTTCTTGTGTTCTTGTAACATATATATTTCATGCAGCATGTTAGTCCATTTGACAGTATTGTATTGAGCCATAGACATTAAGAACTAGATTAAGCTTGGCCTTATTTTTAAATGTAGGATCCTTTAGACCAATAGGGAGGGCCGGTTAGCCTGGTTGGAGTTGAACCAAAATCCCAGAAGTAAAGGGACAGTATACAAACTGCCATGCCATCCAGTTCTGCTCACTTCCCATAATGTCTTTATCTTTAATATTAGTTCAGTAGTAATAAGTGTCTCATTCTCTAGTTTCTAATATAAATCTATATTAATGTATGCTGTCAAAACAATTGCGCCAGCAATTGCTGAAATCAGTTGATTTGATGAGAACATCTTTTCCACGCTCATCGCTGCTGGAAACTGCGTTAAAGGTTACGCTTTGGTGTAACTTTCAGAACTTTAAGTTTTGAGAGGTATAACTAGATTTTTAACAGCAATCTGTGTAATGACTGATCTGACCCTGAAAAAAATAGGTGGAATGTTGTTAAATGTCTTTTATGATTTAAAACTAGATTGTTTTAATTATTTTTAAATTTAAGTTTTTTTTTTCATTCATAATATTTCAGTTTCTACCTTCACTCCATTATATTCCCCAATTTTTATTTTGCTCTGCATAAATTTTAAAGGGATTTCCTGGTTGATTATCTCAAAATTCTTTGATGTGATTGGCTGCGTGGCCAGTTTAATGATACCACTGCAGCCAGCGTTGGGAATCCCCCCATTAAAAACATTACAGTCACGTCGCAAGAGGCAAAGTTCTCGCCGGAGGTTGCTAGATTTCTCAACGAGGCTTTCTTGAAGTAATTTCTTTGCCACTGACTGCAATATCCGAGCCATGGTTTCTGACACATGTGGCAGGATGGTTGGATTACTTAGATTTTGATTTTAGAATAATCCAAAGAGGAGATAAAGATTAAAATAAATTTCAAGAAAGGTACATTACTTTCAGATATTTTCACCACAAATACAGTAAAATTCCTGTTATCCGGCACGCTCCAGGAAAAGATGGTGCGGATAATCAAAAATACCGGTTAACTAAGATGCAAGAAGAGTTTCATGTTTTCATCCAGTCAGAAAGCTCTTGGGTGATCTTGCGGTGATGCAGGTGTTGAGGTCTTGCAAGAGGTGTGGGAGCATGCAAATCGAGTGAGTGGTGCTGAACATTGGGAGGCTGAGACAGGAAGAGGGCAGGCCACTGGTAACAACTACCCATGAGTTTCACAATTATTAGCAGTTGGCAGTTGTGAGAGAGAGAGAGAGAGAGAGAGATTAACAGGAGTGGTGAACATAACTGCTCAGCAACAAGTGTTAGTGCCAGGGATAAGGGATGAGTAACATCCCTTGTCCAAAAAAAAACCCAGTTACTAGAGTGTGCCAGTTGGTACAGTGTCCCGTAACAGAAATGTTATTGTATATTAAGCATAAATTCATATTCTATATATATTTATGTATATACACTTTTATGTTCATTCACCATTTCAAGAAATCTGATATTTACATGATGTATATTACTATCTCTCTTTTACAGATGTGTTGCACTTTGTAGCCTTGGCATTTGGCTCTGTGAAGAATTGGTACATGGTACTCACCATCCTCAAATCAAAGATGCTCTAAATGTAATCTGTGTAACCTTAAAGGTAAGAAATGTTACCATAGTGATTTTTTTAATTTCAGTCCCACTTTTGAAAAGCCATATGACAACTTCTAAAAACAAAAAAATTGCTAATATACTTACAGTTCCCAAACAAAGCAGTTGCACAAGTGGCTTGTGATATCTTGCATTTATTGATCAATTATGTGGACAAACTTCAGAATTATCCACCAGATTCTCCAAAAAAAATTATTGAGGTAAGATTCATTTATTTATTCTGCTTATTGAAAATACTTCTACAGGCTAACAATTAGTCAATCAAGACTGCAGTCAATAAGGTTTATTGGAGTAACCGGCTAAAGTTTGTGAACGTATGCTTGTATTGAGTAAGTGTAGATGCTGGATAGCTTACCAGGAGACAGTAATTCACATTTATATAGAACATAGTGAAGTATCACAAGGTACTTCACAGGAGAGTAAGCAGGCAAAAATTGAAGCCAAGCAATAAAAAGGGGCTATTAGAAAGGGTAGCTTAGCACTTAGTCAGAGGCAAGTTTAATAAGGGTTTTAAAGGAAGAGAGAAGGGTAATGAAGCAGGGATTTATGGAGGTAATTCCAGAGTTTATGGCCTAGACTCCTTAAGGCACAGCTGCCATCATTGGTGGTTAAAGGGAGTGAGGTATGCATAAAAGACTAGAGTTGGCGGAATGTGGAGTTCTTTGCCAATAGAGATGTTTGGAGCAGAAAGATTACTTTTTGACAGCTGGCAGTGCACCATATTAATGTTACAATGTATCTATCGATGATATGTAAAATTAGTAATGTTCTGATGGGATTTGTTTTTGCAGAGCTTCTCGAGTAGGTTGAGCTGCTATCCTATTGCTATTGTTAGTCAGAATAAGATAGCAATAACTGGTTTAATGGCCTTGATGACCCTTGGTCTTATTTTGTGACCTTTGAAGTTGAACTTGGAAGGGTAAATTGAGAACTGCAAGAGAGGAATGCAAAGAATAATTGTAAATCAAATATATACTGCACAGACTTGACAATATGAAGTATAAAGTAGTTGGTTACGAGAAAAACAGGATTGAATTGCATAAGATAAGTGGCACGGAAGCTTGACCCTCCCCCCATATTAACCATTTTTCCTCGTTTAAATGTACCATCATAACCATCTATTGCAGGCTTGTCCAACCTTTTTGTTTGGCGGTGGGCCACATTTGCATATTTTTCTCACTCAAAGGGCTGGTGAGCAAATTTCAGAAAGATAAGGTTTGGCTGGCAGAATCACACTCCCCACCCCCCACACACACACTTTCACTCTCTCGCACTCCCCCAGCCCCCCCCCCCCCCTCCCCCCCCCACACACACACTCAGTCACTCAATTTCTCACAGACCCCCCCCCCCCCCCCCACCACTCTCAGCTAGTCTCTCACTCCCACATACACACACACTCTCTCACTCCCGCATACTCACCATGGCACCAACTCCTTCCCAGGTCCGTCAAAATATCCCCGTACCTGGGCTCGGCGCGACCTCACCCTCCCTGCTTGGCGCCCCGGGCTCTGGCCTTGCCGCTGCTTGGCACCCTAGGCTCGGGCTCCACCATTACTTGCTGCCCATACTCACTCATTAGTGAGTCTATCAGCAGCAAAGGTGGGAGAGAAACGGCCTGTGATTGGAGGAGCAGCTCCATGCAGAATCTTCCTTTAAACTCATCTGTTCACCCAGAATTTTGAAAACTGGCGTGGGGGACCGCATACAGGGCTCGATTTTCCTTTGAAATCCATGCAGACTATTCATCAATATATTTCTCATTTCTAATGTCCTTCTATCCTCTTTAGTGAGGATTCAATTATTTTTCCTATGCTCATGTTAAGCTGACTTGTCCATATTTCCCTGACCATGTTCTGTCCCCCTTCTTAAATATAGGAATTACATTAGCTGTCCTCCAGTTTAGCATAATTTTTTCTAATGAATGATTACATATGAATAGTAATGCCTCCACTATCTCTTGCCTTTTAAAATACATGGATACAATCCATCTGGACCAGAGGTTTTAACCGCTTTGAATTTGTTTTGCTTATTCAATGCATGCCCTTTTTTTAATTTTAATTCTGTTTACCTCATTGTTATATGGAAACCAAAAAGGGTAATACAGTGAAAGTTGCTAAAAATGATGGACTAAAGAAATTTAATGGACATCAGAAGGCATTGTTACTTTCAGGGAGCGTTTGTTTTTTACCAAAACTTTTAAAGTGAAAACACTGATTTGAAGGAAATGATAAATTGAATGCCAACTTGGCAACCATGGTCAGTGGTAGAAATTGGCCCTCAAGCTTCCTAAAAATATTTTACCTGCTATGTGCATGTCGCACATTAAAAGGACATTAGTATTAAAAATAAGATTAACAAAACACTAAATTTACTGACACACTAACTTATACCAACTTTAAAAATAGTTCCCATAATTCACGCTGGGGAGGCCAACTCTTCCTTTAAAGTACCTTGTATTAGCTTTTTCTCAGCTCCTGAAATTTGGTTATTTGATATGGGATTTCCCTAATCAGCTCAAGATGTTCCTTAACCATCACTTTCATATTCTATGCATATTCCTGGGAGTTCTCTGTTTTCTTAGTCCATCCATACATACAACATCCTGTTCCTTGTGTGATATTTGTACATGCCATGTGACTTCCATCATCTTTCTCTTCTGCAACTCCCTAACCCACCAGTGGAAATCTTTCTTAGCTTTTGGCTATTTATGGGTTTTTTTTATCACCCAGCTGCTCCACAGACTCCTCTTGAGACCTGCTGTTAACACTATCTTTGTGTCCGACATGTAGAAAATGACTTCAGCAATTCTGCTTTTTTCTTCTTTACAACTTGCTTTTTCTTGTATGACAATCTTTGACCTAGAAGCAGTAACAACAAGGAAAATTTATAATTACTTAAAAATGTCTGGGAAATCTGCAGTAGTTTTTAAAAATAGTAGTTTGGCAGTACAGAACTTGAGTATTGCTGAAAAAAGAGGCATGCTGTCGAAGCTTTCCATCTTGCACTCATCAGGACAGATGCAAGAATGCCAAATTTCAAAGGGAACAATTTTTGCTGCATAAGAAAAGGTTGCTGATTGGTTGAGACATTGCCAAGAGAGTCCACTTGCCAACAAGGCAGCATGCTGAATGAAATGAACAAATCTAGGAATACCTTACAAATTTGCCAAATGTTAGAGATGTAAGCAGAATCATGAATTAAACTTCTCAAGAAGGCAATGCACTGGCATTAAAAGAAGTAGTGAGATATCTGCAATAAAAAGGCAAAATAAAGTAGCGCCCTACAAAAAATAAAATCCTATAACACCACATCATCTGATGTAAAACAAGTTCGTGTAACCAAACAAACAGGAAGGGACAATACAAAAGAAGTGCAACAAAAGGCCCAGTGCCAAAGATGTGAAGGCTGAAGCAGATTTGAAATGGAGTATTAGCAAAGGAGCTTTAAATAATGCTTTTGTTAAGCATACAGTTTGGGCCAAGCATTTCCACAATGTGAGGATCAAATTAAAAACAGACTTCCTTTTCTTCAGAAATCAGCAACCGGAATGCTCGCCTTTCCTAAATTGACTCTCACTATCCCCCGTTTGGGACAAACTCCCCTATCCCTTCCTTTTCACCCTTTATTTTCCCCTCTGACCCTCCCCTTGTCTCCTTGTTTCCAGCTCCCTTTGATCCTCTCCTATAATTTACTCCTGGGGCATAATTTCGTTCTTGGTGGGCGTGTGGGCCCCACCGGCTCGGCGGCGGGCGGACAGCCAACCCCCGCTGCCGAAACGGGGCCCGCCACCATTTTGAGTGGGCAGGCCAATTAAGGACCGCCCAGTGGCCTGCCCGACAGAAAGTGCAATGCGCTTCCTGTACAGGGGGAGAGGGAATCCCCAGCTGTCAAAGTGCACTCTTTCACGGCTGCGCGCGAAAGAGCGCACTACTCCCTGAGACAAAGTGCTGTCTCAGGGAGATTAGTGACACTGTCAAAAACATAAAAAATAGAGAAATAAAAATATTATTAACATGTCTCCCTCATGTGACAATGTCACACGAGATGGGACATGTTAATAAATATCACATTACATTTATTAAAGTTTTTAAAAAAGGCACATGAAACCTATCCCGCCGTTGGATGAGGTTTCATGTATTATCAGAAGCCCGCTGGGGCTCCTGGCCTGCCCGCCAGCCTTAAGGTTGGACAGACAGGGCCTTTAATTACTTTAATTAGCCTGTCAATGGCCTCAATTCGCCATTGACAAGTCGGTGGGCGGACAACTGATTTCGCTGTCTGCCCGCCTCCCTAAAGATTTAAAGGGATCAGGATGACATCGGGGGTTCCTCCCGCATCATTTTCCCGTCGGTGAGTGGGCCCCGCCCCCAAATCACCGACAGGAAAATTCTGGCCCTGATCTTCACTATCCATATGCAATGCTACAGGAAATCAATTAGTAAATCTAAATATGATTAATGCATCCGGCCAGTTATATTGCTTCAGTAAATTTACTTTATTATAATAAAGCATGAATCGCAATAACATCAGAAGCCTCCATTGCAGGCCCCAGACTACCATGAACACTACCAGAGCAAACTTATTTTTTTCGCTATCCCCTTTCCAAGAGAGAACTTGCTTAAAAATCTTATGAAACATAATTACATTCCTATGACTGTATTTTCTTGGTTCTGGAAAAGTTATTGCCCCTTTTGGATGGCCAAGACAAAGCTTGTTCTAACATGAACTTTACTTGTGTTTTTTTTCATATAGATATTGATGGCAACAATTACTTATCTGCTACCCGGTACAGAGGTATCGCCACATGAGCAAGATAAAAGGGTATGCCCAGGGCCAATTGGACATGAGCAATAAGGGGAATGTTTACAAGTTTGAGCTTTTATTAACTTTGTTTTGTGCCTTACCCTTCACAGCTAGTAGTATCCCTATTGCTTTGCCTTTTGGACTGGTGCATGGTACTGCCTTTAAAAACCCTGCTACAGGTTGTCCAAGCTGCAGGACAAGATAAGGACAATGCCGACAAATCCATTCTCAGTTGTGTTTACAAGGTATACTTAAGTAATGTTTTAATAAATATTTAAATTTATATTTAAATGGCTATACTGTTTTTCTTGAGATTTTTGCATTGTGATACTATTACTCTTAAGATGACTTTGGCAAACATCTGATACTGAGAAATCACTTGTTTCAGACCAGCAACGATTTTGTTTTTCAGAAATTGTTCTTTATTTAGTTCAAAACTGAGGTTCAGTGTTACTCTCCCAATCACTGTGCTTATATAAGTTCTGTTGAATTTGACTCATTCATCTTCTTGCAAACGCCGTCAGTTTGGATCTGAATTTCTCTTTAGACAAGAGGAGATTCCTAAAATTTAAAATAGATTTGAGAAATGTTACCAGCATCTTGAGCCTCATGCTCAGTAGTTAATTTTGTTTAGACTTGTGACACAGTTACAGTCAGTGTGTGTGAGAATACAGTGGGAATGATCCTGTCTGAGTTCACTTTCTAAACTCATATAATCTCCATTTGAGTCAACCTATTTTTATTCTGTAAATTTTTTTTCGGGAACACTGCTAGTGCAATCAACCTCTATCCACAAAGTAAACGATTAATATATTAATTTCCTTTAATTGGAAGTTCTGTTTATTTGTTCACTTGCAACAAAATAATTCTTATTTCCTTCCTAAAGTGGGTTTAAGATTTAACCTCCTACCAATTATTTTGCTATCCTTTGCCTTCCCTCCAGTTACTTTAATTAGGTTGCAAGTACAATATTACAATTTTCTTCTTCAAAAATAATTACCCTTGCCTCTTTCAAGATGACATTCAATGTTGAGAATCAGTTCAATTGTGCTTGATCAAAGAACAAATGTATATATAAAATAAAAATCAGTCCTATATATTCCCTTGTCCTATTTATTTTTCCATCCACACAGACTACTCTTCCCTCTTTTTTCCTTTTGGTAAGTTGGTTTGCTGTGAGTGAAATCTTGCAGTGCAGTGATAACATCCCTACCTCTGGGGCAGAAGCTTAGGGTTCAAGTTCCACTTAAGGATTTGATGGTCACAAAAGGTGCAAACAGGTTGATTATCAACCTGCAAATCCTTCCAATATGTCTAATGGCAGGTGGTAAGAGCGGGTGTGTTTCCTGGTCAGCTATACTGTAGAACACAACGACAAACCACTGCACTACTTTGTCAAGGATAATCATGGACCAATCCATGGATCACCAATGCTCTCACAGGGCATGGTACCTGAAGGAGGAGGTGGCGGCGGAGATTTGCTGTAATTTAATAAATGAACCCATATGATCATTTGTGGTGAGAGAGTTCACTGTTTTGTAGCATTCTCAGTGGTGTGTTGATCTTTAATTGTAAACCATCTTTGCTGTCTTTTGTCAACAGGTGCTGCATGGCTGTGTTTATGGAGCTCAATACTTAAGTAATCCTAGATACTTTCCTCTGAACTTATCAGATCTAGCCTCTGTTGAATATGATCCATTCTTACATTTGGAAAGCTTGAAAGAACCAGAACCTTTGCACTCCCCTGACTCTGAGCGCTCATCGAAACTCCAAACTGTCACAGAGGGTATGTACCAAGAAAAACCAAAAACTTGTATTAATTAGAATCCTTCCAAATAATGAAGGTGTATCTTGTGGTATTGTATGGTTGCATAGTTATCATAAATGGCTACCAACCCAGAGGTCAACTGTTTAATCTCCCAAGGCAATTTTGTGAAATTTAATTCCTAAATCTGATCATCTATAGGCTAAAAAATTACTATTCAACAAATAAATAACTAGTTCATCTCCTCATGGAGCATTTAAGTGGTCCCCAACCTGGCCCATGGTTGACCCTTGATGCAGCTTAGGATGGACAATAAATGCTGCCTTGTCTGTTATCCACAATTCAAGAACATTTTTTTAAAAATCTTGCCCATAGCAGTTTAATGTGTCACCTGTGTACAGTTTTATTTTGATTTTGAAAAAAAAAATTCCTCTATTTTCTTGTTTAACACTGCTGTTATCTAAACACAGATATAAATAACTTGAAACTTTATTTTCAAAATTTGCATTTCCCAATTCTGGTAGAATCATAGAATGGTTGCAGTACAGGAGGAGACCATTTGGCCTATCGTGTCTGTGCCAACTCTCTGCAAGAGCAATTCACCAAGTGCCCCTCCCCCACCTTTTTCCTGTAGCCCTACAAATTTTTCCTCATCACATAATTGTCCAATTCTTGAAAACCATGATTGAACCTGCCTCCAGTGCCCTTGGGTGGTGCATTCCAGATCCTAATGACTCACTGCATAAAAGAGTTTTTCCTCATATTGCCATTGCTTTTTTTGCCAATCACCTTAAGTAGGTGTCCTCTGGTTTTCGATCCTTTCACCAATGGGAACAGTTTCTCCCTCTCTACTCTGTCTAGACTTCTAATGATTTTGAACACTTTTATCAAATCTTTACTCAACCTCCTGTTCTCCAAGGAGAACAGTCCCAGTTTCTCCAGTCTGTCTGTGTACCTGAAGTTCCTTATCCCTGGAACCATTCTCATGAACCTTTTCTGCACCCTCTCTAATACCTTATAAAGACTCTGGAAGAGTTCCTACAGAATGGAGGGTAGCTAATGTAACCCAACTATTTAAAAAGGGAGGTAGAGAGAAAGCAGGGAATTATAGACCAGGCAGCCTGACATCAGTAGTGGGGAAAATTCTAGAGTCCATTATAAAAGATTTAATAGCTGAGCACTTGGAAAACAGTGGCACAGTCGGACAGAGTCAGCATGGATTTACGAAAGAGAAATCATGCTTGACAAATCTACTGGAATTTTTCGAGAATGTAACTAGTATAGTTGATCAGGGGGAGCCAGTGGATGTGGTTTATTTGTACTTTCAGAAGGCTTTCGACAAAGTCCCACATAAGAGATCAGCGTGTAAAATTAAAGCGCATGGGATTGGGGGTAGTGTATTGAGATGGATAGAAAACTGGTTGGCAGACAGGAAACAAAGAGTAGGAATAAACAGGTCTTTTTCCGAATGGCAGGCAGTGACTAGTGGGGTACCGCAGGGATCGGTGCTGGGACCCCAGCTATTCACAATATATATTAATGATTTAGATGAGGGAACTAAATGGAATATCTCCAAATTTGCATATGTCACAAAGCTGGGTGGGAGGGTGAGCTGTGAGGAGGATGCAAAGATGCTTCAGTGTGATTTGGACAAACTGAATGAGTGGGCAAATGCATAGCAGATGCAGTATAATGTGGATAAATGTGAGGTTATCCACTTTGGTAGCAAAAACAGGAAGGCAGATTATTATCTGAATGGCTATAAATTGAGAGAGGGGAATGTGCAACGAGACCTGGGTGTCCTCGTACACCAGTAAGGTAAGCATGCAGGCGCAGCAGGCAGTAAAGAAGGCAAATGATTTGTTGGCCTTCATAGCGAGAGGATTAGAATACAGGAGCAGGGATGTCTTGCTGCAATTATGTAGGGCCTTGGTAAGACCACACCTGGAATATTGAGTGCAGTTTTGGTCTCCTTATCTGAGGAAGGATGTTCTCGCTATAGAGGGAGTGCAGCGAAGGTTTACCAGACTGATTCCTGGTATGGCGGGACTGACATATGAGGAGGGATTGAGTGGGTTAGGATTATATTTGCTGGAGTTCAGAAGAATGGGGGGGAACCTCCTAGAAACCTATAAAATTCTAACAGGACTAGACAGGGTGGATGCAGGAAGGATGTTCCCGATGGTGGGGGAGTCCAGAACCAGGGATCACAGTCTTGAGGATATGGGGTAGACCATTTAGGACTGAGATGAGGAGAAATTTCTTCACCCAGAGAGTGGTGAGCCTGTGGAGTTCACTACCACAGAAAGTAGTTGAGGCCAAAACATTATATGTTTTCAAGAAGGAGTTAGGTATAGCTCTTGGGGCGAAAGGGATCAAAGGATATGGGGAGAAAGCAGGAGCAGGCTATTGAGTTGGATGATCAGCCATGATCATAATGAATGGCGGAGCAGGCTCGAAGGGCTGAATGGCCTCCTACTCCTATTTTCTATGTTTCTATGCCCCTCCTAAAGTGTGATGCCCACAACTGGACACACTACTCCAGTTAAGGCTGAACCAGTGTTCTATACAGGTTTATCATAATGTTCTTGCTTTTGTGCTCCTATACCCTTTGACATAGAAAAATAGAAGCAGGAGGAGGCCATTTGGCCCTTTGAGCCTGCTCCGCCATACAATGTGATTGTGGCTGATCCTCTCTCAATGCCATACTCCCACTCTCTCCCCTTACCCCTTGATGGTTTCATGGTTCATGTTCATATTTTGAAGGTAACGTAGAGCTCTGGGCAGATTAAAGATTTAATGTAGAAGGTGGGATAAATGCACCTAAAGCTGCTTGGGATCTATTACGTTTAAATGGTTGGAGCCATGTTGACTTAAGGGGTTAACAGCTAGAAAGGTGAGATCCTAAAACAGCAAATGGACTTACCTAGCTGGAGTGCTGGAGACGTGATGTCTACACTGCTTGCGAAGTAGTGCAGTTCAGAGAGATGTGTTTTGGGGGTTAGAGCTAAATTAAGTTGAAAACATTCAACGAACCCTGAGAGGCCACGTTGCCATGGAGATGGGTAGAGCTTAAGAAGGTTCTCTGGTTTCAGTTTATCTGTGTGTTTGCTGGGAGAGGTTAGTTGCAGTTTGGACCTTGTATAGTTTGCAGCTCATAGAGAAGCCCTGGGAGCCATTCGGTGCAGTTCAGGGTCAGAGAAGCCCTGGGGAGCTGAGAAGGTGGCGGAAGGTGGTTGGTTCCGTGCTAGAGGTTTGGACTCGGAAGAATCCCTGGAGCCATTTACAGCTCAGTACAGCTGGAAGACCAGAGTTCGAAGGAACCCGGAGCAGTGCCAGCTTAGTGAAGTTAGCAGCCTGCGAAAGAGTTGGAATTGTGCTGGTAATTGGAGGTGGGAGTGCAGCTTTGTGAATTCTGTGGAATGCAGTCTCAAGAGAAGAGATTGAATCATCAAGGGGTGAACAGTCGTTGAGACAGTCCACGTTGGAGCGGCTTTTGAATGAATTGAGAGGCTAGATCTTCGAAAGTGAAGAGTTGAAATCCCTCCTGAGGCAGATGGAGTTTTACCAAAATTTTATGAGTCTGTCACTGATGCCTGGGTGGGTTGCTGAGAAATCCCTGGGATCTGCCTTGCTCACATCTGCCATTTAATGTGCAGTGTGGTGTTGTCATGAAGCTATTAATGTCTATAATATTATTGGAAAATGTTTTTCGTTTAAAATAGATGTTTAGTCTGTGTGTGTGTCTTAATTGGATTAAAGCCAGCTAGTCTGGGTGCTTTGATGTGTGCTGGTTTTGATATGTAAGAGAGATAGGGTGTATTTGCAGTTTTTGAATAGAGCATTCAAGAATAGGGTGAAAACTGACATCTATCTAGCAGCTACCAAGCAATAGGTTTATATTACTGATAAAATTGGTACTGTGAAAGGGGCTTCAATGTTAAAAGGTGAAGTTCAAAGAGGCTGGTGAGACAATCGGTAGTGGTAGGTATAACTTCAGTTTTCAGGTATGCAGAGCAGAGGCAATATGAGATCAAAAGGCAGCTTTAAGCATCCAACTAGCTCCACAGGAACCAAATGAAAAGAACCGAATTTTGAATTTGTACGGTGAAAATGCTTTGCCTGTTGTTTGTCTAAGTCTATAGGTTGCTATTGCCTTAATGGAGATTAGTTTGGGAATTTGTTAAAAGATATGATAGTAATTTGTAGCCATGTGTATATTTATTTTAATCTGTGTAAATTAATAAAATGTTTCCTTTAGTTTAATGTAAAACCTTGAGAACTGGTGGTCTGATTCCTGAATTTAGAGTTGCATTTCAAACATAACACTTAAAATTATAGGTTATAACAGTTGTTTAAAGTTTCCCTCTTGGATTTTTAAATAACTCCACTTTACCAGCTGCATTGGTCATACAGATGTGTACAGGTTCATACAGGTTCAGTTTGCCTGTTAATTCATATTTACCTCATGTTAATTCTGAATATTAGAGTATAAGATAGATATTGTAAATGGTTTTAATTTTCTGACTTTGTATAGTAAAATTAATTAAGTTCATATAAAACCGTGGGATCTTATGGCTTTATTCTTCTGGTGGGTAATTGGGCTTTCAAACTTTGTCTACTTCAAACAAAGAGGTAGGTGGTGCAGACATCTTTGCAATTCTGGGCACAGTCGACGTAATCAGTCACGTGCCATTGCATGTGAGTGTTGCCTTGACATTTTGTGCTTGTTCTTCTGGCGGGACAGGGTATTGGTAATGATAAGCCCATGTCCTGAGCTTTTGGGAATGAGAAGAATGCCTTTGAAGTTGACATTTCCAATTCCTGGAAAAACTCAGCAAGTCTGGCAGCATCGGCGGAGAAGAAATCAGTTAACGTTTCGAGCCTTCATGGCCCTTCGGCAGAACTGCAGCATAGTTTCAACAAGGGAGAAATATAAATTGGTTTAAGGTGGGTGGGGGGGGGTGGGGGAAGAGACACATTGAGGGTGTGGTGTGAGCAGATAATCAAAAGATGTCACAGACAAAAGGGTCAAAGAGGTGTTGAAGGTGGTGGTCTTTGTCTGAGAAAAGTGCTGATTAAGAATGGAAAACAGGATATTCAAAGTACAGCTCTAGTGGGGGTGGGGTGGAAAGACTAAAGGTTTTAGTTTTAGATTTAAAAATAATGGGAATAGATGGGGAAAGAAGAATCTATATAAATTATTGAAAAAAAAAGTGGGTGGGGGGGGGGAAAGAAACGGGGTGGGGATGGGGGGAGGGGGAGTTTAAGATCTAAAGTTGTTGAATTCAATATTCAGCCCAGAGGGCTGTAAAGTGCCTAGTCGGAAGATGAGGTGCTGTTCCTCCAGTTTGCGTTGGGCTTTACTGGAACAATGCAGCAAGCCAAGGACAGACATGTTGGCAAGAGAACAAGGTGGAGTGTTAAAATGGCAAGCGACAGGGAGGTTTGGGTCTTTCTTGCGGACAGACCGCAGGTGTTCCGCAAAACGGTCGCCCAGTTTGCGTTTGGTCTCTCCAGTGTAGAGGAGACCGCATTGGGAGCAACGAATGCAGTAGACTAAGTTAGGGGAAATGCAAGTGAAATGCTGCTTCACTTGAAAGGAGTGTTTGGGCCCTTGGATGGTGAGGAGAGAGGAAGTGAAGGGGCAGGTGTTGCATCTTCTGCGTGGGCATGGGGAGGTGCCATAAGTGGGGGTTGAGGAGTAGGGGGTGATGGAGGAGTGGACCAGGGTGTCCCGGAGGGAACGATCCCTACGGAATGCCGTCAAGGGGGGTGAAGGGAAGATGTGTTTGGTGGTGGCATCATGCTGGAGTTGGCGGAAATGGCGGAGGATGATCCTTTGAATGCGGAGGCTGGTGGGGTGATAAGTGAGGACAAGGGGGACCCTATCATGTTTCTGGGAAGGAGGAGAAGGGATGAGGGAGGATGCGCGGGATATGGGCCGGACACGGTTGAGGGCCCTGCCAACGACCGTGGATGGAAAACCTCGGTTAAGGAAGAAGGAGGACATGTCAGAGGAGCTGTTTTTGAAGGTAGCGTCATCAGAACAGATGCGACGGAGGCGAAGGAACTGAGAGAATGGGATGGAGTCTTTACAGGAAGCGGGGTGTGAGGAGCTGTAGTCGAGGTAGCTGTGGGAGTCGGTAGGCTTGTAATGGATATTGGTGGACAGTCTATCCTCAGAAATTGAGACAGAGAGGTCAAGGAAGGGAAGAGAAGTGTCAGAGATGGACCATGTGAAGATGATGGAGGGGTGGAGATTGGAAGTAAAATTAATAAATTTTTCCAGGTCCCGACGAGAGCATGAAGCAGCACCGAAGTAATCATCGATGTACCGGAGAAAGAGTTGTGGGAGGGGGCCGGAGTAGGACTGGAACAAGGAATGTTCCACATACCCCATAAAGAGACAGGCATAGCTGGGGCCCATGCGGGTACCCATAGCCACACCTTTTATTTGGAGGAAATGAGAGGAGTTAAAGGAGAAATTGTTCAGTGTGAGAACAAGTTCAGCCAGACGGAGGAGAGTAGTGGTGGATGGGGATTGTTGGGGCCTCTGTTCAAGGAAGAAGCTAAGGGCCCTCAGACCATCCTGGTGGGGGATGGAGGTGTAGAGGGATTGGACATCCATGGTGAAGAGGAAGCGGTTGGGGCCAGGGAACTGGAAATTGTTGATGTGACGTAAGGTGTCAGAGGAATCACGGATGTAGGTGGGAAGGGACTGGACAAGGGGAGAGAGAAGGGAGTCAAGATAACGAGAAATGAGTTCCGTGGGGCAGGAACAGGCTGACACGATCGGTCTGCCAGGACAGTTCTGTTTGTGGATTTTGGGTAGGAGGTAGAAGCGGGCCGTCCGAGGTTGGGCGACTATCAGGTTGGAAGCTGTGGGAGGAAGATCTCCAGAGGAGATGAGGTCAGTGACAGTCCTGGAAACAATGGCTTGATGTTCTGTGGTGGGGTCATGGTCCAGGGAGAGGTAGGAGGAAACGTCTGCGAGTTGACGCTCAGCCTCCGCGAGGTAGAGGTCAATGCGCCAGACAACAACAGTACCACCCTTGTCAGCGGGTTTGATGACAATGTTGGGGTTGGACCTGAGAGAACGGAGTGCAGTGAGTTCAGAGAGAGACAGATTAGCCCCCATCCCCACCCCGTTTCTTTTCCCCCCCCACCCGCTTTTTTTTTCAATAATTTATATAGATTCTTCTTTCCCCACCTATTCCCATTATTTTTAAATCTAAAACTAAAACCTTTAGTCTTTCCACCCCACCCCCACTAGAGCTGTACTTTGAATATCCTGTTTTCCATTCTTAATTAGCACTTTTCTCAGACAAAGACCACCACCTTCAACACCTCTTTGACCCTTTTGTCTGTGACATCTTTTGATTATCTGCTCACACCACACCCTCAATATGTCTCTTCCCCCCCCCCCCGCCCCCCCACCCTTAAACCAATTTATATTTCTCCCTTGTTGAAACTATGCTGCAGTTCTGCCGAAGGGCCATGAAGGCTCGAAACGTTAACTGATTTCTTCTCCGCCGATGCTGCCAGACTTGCTGAATTTTTCCAGGTAATTCTGTTTTTGTTTTGGATTTCCAGCATCCGCAGTAGCTTTTAGCTTTTTGTTTTTATTTCCAATTCCTTCCCTGCCAATAGTTCCATTCCAGAGATTGGAATCTCTTCCAACTCTGGCATTGAAGTGTAAGAGAAGGGGAAGCCTGTTCCCCTTTGGGACACCACATAGCTTGGTCAAGTTTAGCAAAAAAACCTTCCTTGGTTTCGTTGCCAGCATGCAGAGAGTGTGTGTGTGTGAGAGATGGGGGGTGGGAAGGAGAGTGTGTGTGTGGGGGGGCGGGGGAGGAGTGTGTGCGTGTGTGTGGGGGGGGGGGGGAGGAGTGTGTGCGTGTGTGGGGGGGGGTGAGGAGTGTGTGTGTGTGTGTGTGGGGGGGGGTGAGGAGTGTGTGCGTGTGTGTGGGGGGGTGAGGAGTGTGTGCGTGTGTGTGGGGGGGTGAGGAGTGTGGGCGTGTGTGTAAGGGGGTGGGGGGGGGGTGGAGTGTTGGGGGGGAGGAGTGTGGGCGTGCCTCCCCTCTGCCCGCCCCTCCCACTCTCCCTCTCCTCCACTCTCTTCCCCACCCCCCAAACCCCAGAGTGCGCACACGTGGTGTGGGGAAGTGATTGTGTGACCAGCCAGTGCTCATTTATTTATTTAGAATACATTGGTAATGAAAGCCATCTGGCATGGCTCTGATAGAAGCAATGGGGACATACCCTGAAAACACCTGGACTTTGTAGACCAGTAAATCACTATAGCAGACCCAGTGTTAGTGGTCATGGGATCACAAGTAAATGGCGAGATCATTGTGTACATATCAATGGTGGAGAAACTTGTACAATATGCCTTTCAACTTTGGTCATCCAATTTCTCAAGAAGAAGTTAGACTTGATAGAAATAATCCGAGTCACCAGGCTGACTCCTGGGCTGTGGATGACTAATCATTTACGCTCAAGCAGTTAACTCATTCCCGTTTGAGGGAGAAATGTCGAAATAACTAAACGTGAACTTCAGTGAGCACAGGACTATATGACACAAGTACAAAATTCACAAACCAAGAAAGAGATTGGAAACCACTACCACCACCACCAACCCCCACGCCGCACCCACCCATGGAAACAGTAGTTCATTTGGATCATTTAACATCTTTAAAATATCGCTTGACCGATAACTCTGGTACACAGAGTTAAGGCTTCTCAACACATTAATAGCACTGTTTTTCTCTCATGGGATGTATAGTAAGTGCCCTTTAAGGGGATCAACAGTTGGTAGTGGGAAAAGCCTGTGATAGAGTAATCAGACATGGACTCAGGCTGGAATAACAGTGGTGTTGCTGCTTGCCCTGAGTTTATAGTTTTTTATCCCCAAACTTTCTTCTTTTCCCTCAGTTTTTCTCTAAGCTTTATTTCTCAGCTGGTGAAATTTTATATGCTAACAACTTTTTCAAATTTAATTTTAGGGTGTGAATTATTTTCTCACTTGCAATTTTAAAGCTGGTAGCAGGTCAGTATAGAATGTATGAAACTCATTAAAGCCCAATAGTATGTCAGACAAGTAGTCATTGGCAGCCCAGAAACCCAGATTTGTATGAATGAGTAAATTCTTCTAGCATGAGCTAAGGGTTAAATATGCTCATTTAGGTTGTCCCTTGAGATTTGACAGTACAAAAAAGGGGTAGTGGATATACCAAGCAACGACAGGTCAGTCGTCTAATGTCTGTGATAGAAGTATGAAGCACTCCCACAAAAAGCAGTAGATGCTAACTTAAATAATTTTAAATGATAGGTTTTTAACCAGACAAGGACATAATAGTATATGGAGCCAAAGCAGGTGGATAAAGTTATGGTACGAACCGTGATCACATTGAATGGCAGAACTGGATGGGCTGGATGGCATACTACTGTTCCTGCCTTCATCTAGCCTTCCCTCCCTTATTGTTGAGTTTAGTTAAGTGATATAACAGCTATCTGTCAGTAGAGGGCATCTTACGCTTTCATTTGTTTGAAGTCCAAGTAATTTTCAGTTGGTTAGTTCCTTTGCAGAAAATTTATTTCCAGAGATTTATTTTCTTGTTTAAATGCATTATTATTTTAGTACAAATTCCATATTGATTTTAAGAACAAAGTAAAATACTATCTTTGTACTTTTAAAACGTTTCAGTTTGTTTCATATCTTCATGCAGTGCTCACGATAAGTAAGCTGTCCAAAATTCTTGCTGTGAAGAAGTTACTCATGCCCCAGCATTTTGTAATTAAATTTTTAAAATAGATTTTCACTCTCTTGAATTCTTAGTTTGGTACAGAATACATAAATGCTTATGGAACGTAGCCCTGCAGAGTTCAATAATTTGTGCATTTTCATATTTTCAATACGTTGTACTTTCATGAAACAATTATCTTGGGACTCTGATATCTAAAATATGCCTACAATTTAGTAATCTCTGAACAAAAATGGAAATTTATATATTAGCACCTGTCAATTAATCATATAATTGCACCTTAATTTATTTTTAATATTCAATTTAACTTTCAATTGTTTTGGCGTTTAGAATTGTGGTTGACACTTCATAGTTGAGTGGTGTAATTTTGAATTTATCCCACTTTTGTGTTTTTTTTATACCTATGTAACTGGATCTTTTCCCTCCAGATATATTTCTGGAGAGAGAAGATCCTGATGTCTGGAAGCAAACAAAATGGAAACCGATGAGTTCAATATCTGTATGATGGGCTTTATGTAGTGCTATTCACTATTCATGTTGAGTTTCCTTCAGGGCACAAAAATGGTATTAGAGATTAGATAAATGCTGAGCCCTTTTGCTATGTGCTAACAGCAGGTGATTTTTCTTGCTTATATCATCTACGTGATGCTTTTCATTGGAACAAAAATTACTAATCATCACTGCATTGTCCAAAGCATGTTTAGTTCTTTTCAAGCAGTTTTGAACCATTGGTGAAGTGCCAAAGTCCTCTAAACATAGCTGCCTCTAATAAGCTCGGCATTGGATTCAACAAGTATGATTGATAGTTGTCAGTGGGATAAGAGGTAATTACTAAATGCAGCAGCACTGAAGCAAGGTAGTTGGCCATTTGTCAAAAGCAATGTCCTGATAGCAAAATAAAGATAATCATCTACAGGCTTACAATCAAGAGGGTTTGAAAAGACGTCTGTACTAACTATTGGTATTCTTACCTTTGAAATGATCTATTGAGAATTCAATAAATGCTACAAAAAACTTACGCGAGATAGAATCTTTTAATATTCTAAATGTATTTCAATTGTATTGTTTAAATTACCTTTAGACTTTGCCGTAGGATTCATTCAATCTGATGTGCCAAAATTACATTAAAACTTGCTGTGTTTGAAGAATTTAGTGTTCCTTTTCTACCACTTCCATATGATTTGTTCTTCCAGGAATGTGTGAAGCATATTTTTGAACTAAGTTGAGTTACAAAAGCAACAACCATAAAGTGCCTATCAGTTTGTCAAACCCATTCCTTCAGATCTGTTCTTTCATGGGCTCCACCCAAATTTAATTTCCTGCGGAATCGTCTTCCCAAAATTTTGTTACCCTTCCCCCAAAAATTAAAACATAAATTTCACTTCACATCCTACATTTTCATTTTCACTTATCCTTTATTTGTGCTTTCAGAAGCTCGAAAACCAATAGTGTTCCACATCTCTATTTTTACTTATACATGCAACCCTAATTCCTAACCAGATTTTGAGCCAAACTTTTTTCATTTTAAAAAAAATGTTTAATTCCCACAGCATTAACTGCTTTAGCTGGAACCTTTACTGCATATCCACCACAGAGGTTGGCGAAGAGAAAATAAATGAAATCTTTGCTTGTTAATTTTATACTTATTGGCCCAGATCACCTGGTGTCCGTATTGTCAGATACAGAGATACGTATTGCAACCCATCAGAAGTTCCATTGCAGTGACTCCATGGAAATTGCCCGGGAAGTTTGAACTTCCAACGTGCAATTCTCCTCTTCCCGGGATCCTCCAAAACAGTCTCCAACTTAGAGTTGGGTTCGGAGACTTCAAACTGTTCCAATGTACTTACCTGAATAGTTACCCAAAAAAGTTAGACCGGAAAATCCTAGCTTAACTAGGTAGCAATATAACTGACACCTCCCCTCTCCTCGCACTAGACCCCCACTCCTCTCAAACTGACCTGACGCTCCCCAGCATCTGACCAGACGCTCACCCGCCTGCTCGCTCACTAACGCTGAAAGGCAGTTCAAATGCCCCAAAGCTTTTCAGTGTGTTAGTAAACACTTACCAGAATATGTCAGCTAACGCTGTAAAAAGGCTTGTGAAGATGTACTACCAGAGCTGAATTTGAGGGAAAAAAAGATTGGATGAAATGATGAGCTTGGTAACCTTCCGAGGTGCAGTAATTACTGCTGTATTGCATCTCCGCTCTTACTTTTCTGCACACGACAGAGCTTCCCTCCCTCCTCCTCCCCCGACAATCTAGTGGAAGGAGGCAACAGTTCGATGGAAGACCACTCCACATTTCTGAAGAAACTGGGATAGGATGATCCTGCCAGAAATGCAGAGCTCTGTCATGGTGCAGAAAAGTAGGAGTGGAGCTGCAATACAGCGGTAATTACTGCACCTCGGAAGGTTTGGGCTATTATTTTATCAACCAAGCTCACTGTTTCATCCAATTTTTTTCCCCTCAAATTCAGTTCGAGTAGAACACCTTCATAATTTAAATCTCTAATTCATTAGATCAATTTGTAGCTCTTCATCATCTCAGTGTTACTTTGCAGATAAGGTACTGAAAATTGTCCATAATTTTCCAAAGGTGATCGCTTTTATCTGTATACAGAGTAATTTGTTTTGATACTCAATTCTTTTGGAATGTATCTGAATAAGTGATTGCCTTGTTGATAGCTTGGGATTAGCTGGATACTTAACAATGAATAATTTTCATTTTCCAACTTTATTCACATTCACTCCTTCATTATGTACATGGTTCATAATTTAACCTTGCTTTGACAAAAACCCAATTGCTCCCACTGTGGCCCACATATTTCCATTGATTAGATGCTTTCAGAGTGCTACCTGGCCACATAGCTTGGTATCGCTGGCACCAGGGAACTGTTAACTGGCAAATATACTCATAAATGTCTTTCACGAATTGCTTGAATAGTAAGGGACCTAGATCTTAATGGAGCTTAATTGATCACTACCCTTTCACCAGAAGCTTTTAGTTGCGATTTAATTAGCTGATTTGCCATTAATTGCACATACCTTAATATTTAAATGCCTCCTATGTGAATCTTGTTTCTGAAAATCCATGTAGATTATTCCTATTGGAATGCTGTCCTTCTTAGGTACTCTCTTCAAAGAACTGTAATGCATAACTAATGCCTTTGCTATTGGTATTTTTGCGAACTGTCCTTATGAGTGCAAGACAAAAAGCTTTAACAGAATTTCTTTTTTTTCAGCAATACTGAAGCTCTGTACTACCAAGCTACTAATCTAAACACTATTAAACCCAGGTTGCAGAAGTGAAAAAATAAGAGTTCAAACACAAACTCTGACTCTCTTGTAATTATTTATTGCAATATTTGAAAGAAAAACAAACTAAAAAATCAACATTTTCTTGTGACCCCTTATTGGCATCCAATATATATTTGAATATATTTCAATTTTTATTTTATTAGAAACTTTTTTGTTCTGTAAAAATGACCCCCATGATGAAGTTAACTATTGCTACTGGCATAGTTGATATTCTTACTCTAAGGTGAAACGTTCAGTCTTTGTCATTTCCTGTTCTCAACAGAATTTCCTTGTGATGAATATTTTTAGGCGTACTTCCTAAGCATTCATACAGTTTGGGTTCAGGCATTTTTCTCCAGCTACATTGTTATTCCCATTGTGTGAAGTTTTTAATCTATTTTTTCTAGGTGCTATGTCAAACACAAATGGAAGCAAATACCTTTTAGTGGCTCACAGTATGCATTAAATTTTGGTTTTGTGCAAAAGCTGCGAAGGATTTCATATCTGTTGTTGAACCTGGGCTAGATTTTCCATTCATTCGTAGTTAATTGGTGAAAAAACTAATCCCCCACAATCATCTCTTGTAGGGCCTGTTGAGCTGAATCATCAGTTGATCCACCCTTATCCAAGAACTAATGCTATAGAATTACAAAGACAGTACAATACAGAAACCGCCTGTCCGCCCAATCGTTCCGTGTTGTTGTTTATTCTCCATGTAAGCAATAATCCATACGCCTACCATGTTCTCATATTTAATTATTATTCCCCTTTCCTTCAAGAATCTATCTAGTCTATTCTGTGAGAATGGATGTTACTTTTTAAAATATTTTTGGTGAGTATTGTGTTCTGTAAAGAAGGGTGGGTGTCTGTGTGTGATGTGTTGTGTGTGTGTGGAATTAAGTTGGCACGAGATTGATAGGAGTCAGGTTGTCTGGGGAGTTTGAAACATGAAAAGAATAGAGGGGTTAAGTTTGAGGTACAAGTAAATAGGTTAGATCCAACATTTGCATTTTTAGATAAGTTGAGAGTTTGTTGAATATCAAAGGGGAGTCAGAAGTGAGAAGAAACATGTTTGGATCTTGCAGGAGTTCCATAGGTAAATAGTCGTGGGGCTATTCTATTTTATTGACCCGAAAGCAAAGACAAGATATAGACATAAAAGATTTTATATTTGGAAGGATTTGAGTTTCAAGGAGGTGTGGGAACAATGGACCCGGAGATGAAAGGGAATAAAGATCTTTTAGAGTTACTGTGGAGAACTTAGGATCGAGATAGCTGGAGCTGTTTGAGCTGTTGAGCTATAGCTGGAGCTCTGGACTGGGAGAGGATGCCGTTTGAACCAGCCATCCAGAAAAATCTTGGGCTGCAACAAGCAGTTTTATTCTGAAGTGGATTCCACCGCAGAGTGAAAGAGTGTAGAGGTCATGTGGTATGCCTTTTTTGTCTTTAACATTGCATAAATTTTGTTTCATATGGCAATATGATGACCTAATAACCACAAATTTGATGAGTATTGAAATACTCCAACAGCATTGGGCTAGAGGGAGTCTAGACAATACTATATAGGAGGCATAGTGATTAAATCTTCAAACAGCAGTTTTCCTTGTGTAATATTACTGGATTTTATAGTTCAACATCTATAAGGGGGTGTTGCCTGGAAGGTGTTTACTTGTGGGTTTGACCAAGTAGAGTTTTCTTTTGGGGATGTTTTGTAAGACTAACATTAATTGTGTAACTGTAATCTTGTTTGCTTAAGTTTTCTTTCATTCTTATTAATTAAACTTTTACTTTTAACTTTTTAAACCCCAAAAGTGTTACTGGACCTCTTATTACTGAGATAAGTACGTCGTCTTCTTGTTTTTAGAATACAAAGAAAAAAGAGTTATGGCCCGTAATGCAAGTTTCTCTCTGGGATTTGGTTTGCCCAGCAATTAACACCGGTGGTGGTCATAATAGTCCTTAAATGTTGAATCTTAAATCTATTGTAAAGGTGTTTTTTTTCCCTGTCCATTGTCTTAATTCTCTTGTATTTAACGATATCTGTGTCCTCTCATTCTAGACCTTCCAATTACTGGAAATGGTTTGTTTCTATCTATTTAAATATACCAGAGAGCATTTTGAAATCTGCTTTGTTACCACCTTTATTGCCTAAATAGCCTATCGTCTGGAGCCCAAAACTGCACACACTACTCCAATTTTGTCCCTACTGAGGTTTTATATAGATTACCATTGCATCTCAACTTTTATGTTCGGTAATCTCTTGTCTTAAAACCCAGTATTCCAATAGTTTTATTTTAAATGGACTTATCCGAAATATGCCATCTCTCTTTCTGACATTGATCTCCATCTGCCACCCATTCTTCCCATTTCACCATCTCAGTAATATCTCTTTGCAGCTTCCTTTAGTTTGAAGATTTAATCACTATGCCTCCTATATAGTATGGTCTAGACTCCCTCTAGCCCAATGTTGTTGAAGTATTTCGATACTCATCAAACTTGTGGCTATTAGGTCATCATATTTGCCGCATGAAACAAAATTTATGCAATATTAATAAAACAAGCGTGCAATCTTTTGAAAATAAATTTGAGGTCCTAAACCATCAGCACTCAAAGTGAATACACTCACTGCCAAAACTAGGAGAATAGCTTCAAAAGGGTTTTGCAATCCAACTATTCCACAAAGTAAGTCTACTGTTACACTCTCAAAGAGGGTGACGATCTGTTAACTGGAATGTTCTCTTTCTGACGATCTGCTCCAATTTATTTCTTCAATTGTAAACCATTCTATTTTATCAGTACTGATGTATTAGGAATCTTGGGCAGCAAAAAGAATCAGCAAATCTCTAAGTGTTGCTCTCTTGCCTTTCTTATGCTGTGGTGTACAGACATATTTAGTAGGCCTCTGCCTCGTGGCCAGCATTCTGTCATCTCTCCTTTTATGACGATAGCATCCTATTCCTTTCAGTTACCTGTTTCAGCTGATCTTTTAAGATGAAGGCTGAATACATTTAGATGTTGCTACACTACCCCAGTTCGCCAAAATTGCACATTTCAACACTCATTGGCAGCCATGCAGCGCTGTCTGTCGCTCACGCACCTCAACTGTTCTGCAAAAACTACTAACTGAACAAAACCAAGTTCTTCAGTTAGCATACTGGCCAAGAAAATTTAGAGAACAACTGGGCAGCTGTGCTTCAGAAAGCCAGCCCTGCTTTCACCGTTTCAAAGAATAATCCTGCACATCTAAATGTATTATCATTTAGAGGCATCCAGAGAGAACAAGAACAGAGAAGTTAATAAATGGTAATTTTCTTGCTTCATGGGGCAAGTGGCCATTCAGCTTCCAGGTAACTAGAAACTTGACAACTAACTATATTCTGACAAGCATATTCAGGTCTAACTGAAATGTGACTCTTGTTTGACAGCAGTGTGGTTGATTCTTCCTTGCTCAATTAAGTACAGACAAACAAATAGCGGCCTAGCAAGTGACACACATACTCATACCAGCCACTTCAATTTTAATAGAGCTGTTAAGAGATTGCCCTTAACTCCTGCTTTCCTCCCTTCTAACCAGGTTTTAAATCAGTTTGCAACTTCCCCATAATTCCATAAACTTCTCCAATAGCCTCTTGTGTGAATACCACATCCACTAAATGTTGTGGTATATCAATTGAGTGCCACATCCACTAAACTTTCTGCATCCAATATATGTTACTTCCTCAAAAGAGCTATCAGATCCTTGCCCCTACAAGGAAGAGGAGCCACTTTGAGGTTGTACTGACCATGGTGTTTGGAGATCAAACTTAGCTTTGGCAAATCCTAATTACAATGCTCCCTTGTATCATCTGGTACTATTGATACTGTTGGTCTATTCTGGACATTCACAAAGCCTTTCACAATTTTTAAAATTCATTCATGGGATGTTGCCGTTGCTGGCTTAGGCCAGCATTTATTGCCCATCCCTAATTGCCCTTGGGCAGGTGGCGGTGAGCTGTCGCCTTGAACTGCTGAAGTCCATGTGCTTCCCACAGTGCTGTTAGGAAGGGAGTTCTAGGATTTTGTCCCAGCGACAGTGAAGGAACAGTGATGTATTTCCAAGTCAGGATGGTGAATGGCTTGGAGAGGAATTTCCAGGTGCTTAAGTAATGAGAGTGGTTAATATGATGTGCAACAGTTTGTCTTTATCTTTTTCTTGAAAACACAGGTTTTGGATGCATTCCCCCTGCTCGAACTCCCAGTATATTGGATTTTTTTAAAAATTTTTTCCAGCTAAGATTCTGGTAGCCTCTTCCTGACCTTGAAATGTTATTTCTCAGATGACCTCATTAAAAAAAAATGTTGAGTTGATTTGTGTGCCCTGCAGAGAGGCCTGTAGCCCTGTTTAACATGCCAAATTCTCCATAAGATCACTGATTTGGCTTTTGAAAGAGTCATTTACCCAACAATCCTTCTGCTTTAGAAAATCAATTATAGCAGTCCATGTAATTTCTTAACTCAAAACTTCCACCATCTGAGGGTTGTTGTCACCCATAGAAACCTGCTATGTTAGCAGGAAATTGGATAGAGAAATGAGTAATAAAACAGCCTCTAGGAAAATCAAACAGATTATAAGCAGTTTGATTTAGGGAGTAGTAAGAATAGCTAAAGCTTCAAAAGCAGGAATTTTTAAGTGTTCTGTTTGCGTTTTATGTTTAATGTGGTTGTATTAAGCCAGGAATGGAGCTCTCTGTCAAAGGTGAGAAGCAACTGAAATGATTTTTTTTTTAAATGTAGTACATTTTTAGCATTTCAAGTTTATGAAAATGAGGTTTTCAGAGCTAGGTGAATTAAATATTTTCTTTCTGTAACCTGCAGAGTTCTATTTTTAACACATATTTGAATGCTGTTTGTCAGTTAGTTTTGTAATGTAGCCTCATGTGTGTTTTATTGAAACAGTGTCAAGAAAACAAGAAATTGTAATATATTTCATCAGCTAATATCACTGTCATTTTTCTTATGTACTGGAAGACAGGTGATTGGGGTAATTGGAGTAAGAGCCAGAATGACTGCATGAGTCTAAAACCAACAGTAATAAGTGGGTTTGTTATATTAATGAACCAAGAGGAACTTCCATCAGAATTTTATATAAAGCAATAACAAGAGTGTTTTTAAATTGAGTTGTTTTAGTTCAAACGTATGCAGGTTGTAAAAGGTATGAGTAAGGTAAAGATAGGGTAAGTTTGTTTTTACAAGTCTAAGAGCTAGGGTAACAAAACGAGTTTAATCAGTTCTGGGAAGAAAGCATTTCTGAAGAGACTGGTTGAGATAATAGAGAGATCAAAGGGAAGGAATGCACTTAAGGAAATACTGATGCCTAGGTAAGGATAGCTGGTCAGATCTCTCAAAAGACAGCAGGGTGGCTGGTCAGAACTCCAGAAGACATTGTGAGCAAGGCCAGACCTGAAGACCCAGTTGCTGTCAGCCTCAGAGGACGCCCCAAGGAAAAAGGCATGGTGTGGTAAAAATTACCAGGATTCTATTGATTTTAAAATCTATAAGGATCGTTGCTGAACAGAAAGGGGGAAGGTTAGCTCTGAGGGCAGTTAAGCTAAGATCTTATGGAACTGTTTTAAAGTACTGTTTACTGTGTGAAACCATTCTTGTGTTTAAGTATAATTGTGTTTTAATCTTTTTTGCTTTATTATTTTAATAAAAGTTTACCCTATAATAAAATCCTCACAGGTAGTCGGGAACATCATTTACTGATTTCAGAACTTCTCCTCATACAAAGTGCAAAAATCGTTTTGGCAGCTGTTTCAAATTTCCCCCTGGGATTTGGGCAGCTTGGCATTTACTATCAGCCGTGCCATATCACAGATCAAATGTATTTAACAGAGAAGATCTTCCATCTTCACTGGATTGAAACCTAAGTGTTAAGGAGAAAAAAGTCTTCTGACTCATTATGCAGACCAGAATTTAAATCAATTTTGTAGTTAAAATGAATAGTGTTCATGTGTGTGAATTTAGGCCGACTCTTTGAATGTGAACATGTACTGTAATTCTTGTTGCAGCTATTGTGATCCTAATATCAATGTAATTTATTCTTCTAAAGTAATCCACTGAAAATGATCCTATAGCCACAGTTCAGACTGACCAGGTGGCCTTTACAAGGTCTCTTAGAAGGTGTTCAAATTGAGCTAAATATGATTTACTATTTAAATTTACTATAATTAGCAATCAATCCAGAAAAATGTTTTGACAACATATACCCCTCATATATTTTACAGTGAGGAGCCGCATCCAGCAAGGTTTGATTTCAGTTGCTGCCCGGACTGTGATAATTCATTTGGTGAACCATGTTGGCCATTATCCATTGAGTGGTGGTCCAGCAATGCTGACCAGCTTGATAAGTGAAAACCATGACAACCCCTTTACTGACTGTACTGAGCTTTCCCCTGAACTTTTTGAGAATCCCAATCTCCAGTTTTTTGTGCTGAACAGTTCCACCCTTATCTCATACCTGGAAATCCCCGTTGAGGACAACATCCCAGGAGGAGGGATGTCAGCTGGACTCTCAACAGCTACCTCAAATGTTAGAGTTGTGGTGCGTGATATATCTGGTAAATACTCCTGGGATTCTGCAATTCTGTATGGACCACCTCACTGCTGTCAACAAAGGCAAATTGCTCACAAGTTCACAAATCTTCGTAAAGAAGAACAGATGGTTGAACCTGTCTTCAATGAGGCAGAAACTGATGATGTTGATTTAAGGGAATATTTAGTACCTCAAACAAAAAGAAGATGCAGGGAAATAGTGCCATCTTGGGATGTAATTCGTGATGATGAAGATGCCTTGGATGAGATGCTGCAGTACCTGGGTTCCACCAGTCCAGAGTGCCTCCAGAGAGCTGGTGTGCAACTTAATATCCCTGCTCCCCCTCCTGTTTGTATTTCAGAGAAACAGGAAAATGATGTAATCAATGCGATTCTAAAACAGTACACGGAAGAGAAGGAGTTTGTGGAGAAGCATGGCAATGACCTAAATATGAAAGCAATGGAGCAGGAACAACCATGCCCACAGGAGCCTCAGTCTGTGTTTTACTATTGCAGGATGCTGCTGAATATTCTTGGCATGAATTCATGGGATAACAGGTAAGATGTAAGAGATTTAAATTTTAAAAAATTGTACATTTAATTAGAAATCTGTCCATTTTGTTCTAATCTCCACACTTATGAAAGATGCTATCAGACCGTCCACATTTGTTAGTAGTTTCTGATGCAATTAAAATGAGATGTGGACTTTCAAGGTTACTATAACTTATATTAAAATTGAATATTATGTATTCAAGATATCAAATTTTGCAACAAAAGTAAACTTCCAAAAATGCATTTTTCATTTTAATCATCTGTCCCACACTGCAGAGATGATTGACTGGTTCTTAGGAAGCCACATGGTTGGACAGATCAAAATGTTATGATTTAGATAGAGTAGGCAAACTAATGTATTATGAACTAACATAATACAAAACACCAAGTGATGCACTACTAGACAAATTCTGTTCCTTCATCTCATGTTTTCTTGTTATGGTATTGGAACAGGCTTTCACTCTACCCACAGAGAAGGTCCTTTTTGTTTTTGTAAAATTTATTCTCTTCTAGCTGCTCAGCCTATTCTTCCTTTACAGCACTAACCGATGAAGCTTTACAATGAAAGCTAAAGCAATACTCCCCTTTGTAGGATGTGCATATAAATAAAACCAAGAAAATTATGCTCTTATTGGCTGTCTGCATGTTTAGCTGGTTATGGCAATAATCATCATATGGTCTTTGCAGTCATTTTTAGAAAACTGCCAAGCAAGTTAAAACAGCACAAACAATGAGACTGTGGCACAAATTTTGGTTAAACACTTCGGATCCCAGACTGTAACAATTCTTCCAGATCTTATCCACACAATAACAAGCAACTTACCCAATTCTCTCTGCAGCTAGCTGAGACTATAGTCATAATAGCAAAATACTGCAGATGCTGGAGTTTGGAAATAAAAATAGAAAGTCCTGGAAAAACTCAGCAGGTCTGGCAGCATCTGTGGAGAGAGAAGCAGAGTTAACATTTCAAGTCCAACATGACTCCAAAGAAGGGCCGTGTTGGTCTCAAAGCATAAACTTTGTTTCTCTGTCCACAGATGCAGGCAGGCTTGCTGAGTTTTTCCAGCACACTTTTTTTATTTGGGTTTATAGTCGCATGGGTATGTTCTGACATACTTAATCTGCCCCCTTGACCTGTTTCCAAAATGGATTGAGCTCACTGGATACCCCCAGAATTACAAGAACATCTGTATAATACCCTAGCCTAAGAGTTAGCAATCATCCTCCAATTTCTTTCACCAGCAGGGGAAACCTACCAACAGGATATTTATCTATTATTTAGTTTTTGGAGCTGCAGAATGGCATGGCAGTGTTTATTATTTCCACTGGAGTTCTAGCTGCAGCTATTACAGCAGCCCTCTGATGGGAAGCATTTATTTTTGTAGACTGGTTCAGGAGAGGCTACAAGTATTTTAAGAAGCAGCAGCAGAGTCTGCAATTTTTCAAAATGGCAATGAAAAGCAAGACCCTTCAAAGGTAATTTCTTCCTTGTTGAGGGGTACCAGCACAGCTTAGTATAAGAGTACCCCTTTTGTGGAAGGTTGTTTAATATGTTAATATAGGACAACATAATCATTATTGCCATTTTGTCCTGAAGCATTCCTGCTTGCTGTCAGTGCAAGCATTTATTTCCTGAACCTGTTCGTTGATCAGAAAAGTTGGAGCAGATCAGTCAGTTTCTCAGGCATTCATCAAGCCATTTCATTCAATTATAAGCATCCCATAACATTGCCTGTGTTTATTTGACAGCAATATTTTTGTGAGAAATGCTGCCTTAAATCCTGTGAATGTATGACTGGCTAAATATAATATGAAACGCCTGCTGTGGGATATCTTCAAAGAAATTCAGAGCTATATTTTTGCTGTGTTGCAGAAAGAAATCAGTCTGATTTCCACAGCTTCTAACCATACATTTGCTCCATCTCCAAAACCACTTGTTTCTACTTCTGTGGCATCACCCAAATCCACGCCTAACTCAGCTCATATGATGCAACCCTCATCCATGCCTTTGGTCCTTTACTATTCCAATGCTCTCCTGACCAGCTTCCCACCTTCTACCCTATATAAACTTGATTTCATCCAAAACTCTGCTGCCCATATCCTAACTCTCACCAAGGCTAGTTCACCTATCATCTCTGTGCGAGCTGGCCTATGTAGACTTTTGGTCTGGTAACATCTCAATTTAAAATTCTAATCTTTGGTTTCAAATCCCTCCATGACCTTTTTGTTCTGTAGTGTCTTGAATCCTCTTGCACACAGTTGTTAAAACACATGCAATCTGTAATTTACAAGTTATAATATATTTAACATTAATGTTTGCTGTTACCTGTAGCACCTAGTTATTGCCCAAAGGAGGATAAGTGGAAAAAAAGCTCTGAATATGCAGACTAATGTTCTTTGCCATTTTCTTGAATTTGTGGTATGTGGCAGCCATTTTTCCAATAGGAGGAATTATAAAATGTTTCCTTGTGCTACTCATTCAAAAGTGCCAAATCAACTTTTCAGTTCTAATTATAATGGAATTATTTGTCTATATACAAGACAAAAATACTATTTCAAAGTGACCCTTTTTTTTCTGCTGTAACATGTTTAGACATCTGTTTTGTTAGGCTTTCTGGGTCTGTGACTGATCAGTTATAAACAAATTACTCTTCTCTGTGGAGCTGTTTCCTGAGGTACAGGTCTGACAGTCTTCGTAACCTGTGTTTAAATCCTGTTCATGGAAATAACGGAAATGATTACCTCTATTTAAGATTGTTAAGGAGACTGATATAATTGATTTTTACTTTTGTTTTTGCTTAGTTTGTAAACTTGGTCAGTTGCTTAAACGTTATGTAGTAAAAATCACACTAGGAAATACCAGCAGATTCAGTATCGTGGAGTAAAACAGACGGCAACTTCTGGCATCCATACATACACTATGGAAATCTGGAAGTTGCTGTCACATTTGCCCTGCTCCCCCACAAGCTGCACTACGCCAGTATCTTGTTGAGAGACTTGGCTTTGGAATACATGTAAGGATGTGAAATTGCAGTGCTTGCCCATTAAACATGACAGTAAAAGTTGCGGCTTGTCCACTGGGGGGAGGGTGGGAGTGTGTGTATGTGTTCAATGCAGTTAGAAGTTTTAATTACTACTGAATAACCTTGCCGACACTGATAATTTATTTTTAAAAATGTAAGTTCCTCCAGATTTTAATTATTGTTGAAGGGTCTCTCTCTCTCTCTCTCTCTCTCTTTTTCTCTCTCTCTTCCCCCACCTTGGTCTTGCCTTCTCACCCTCCCTGCCTGGCCCCACCCCTCCCGCTCGCCATCTGGCCCCATCCCTCCCCCTCTCCCATTTTTCTTTTGCTATCTGTACATGATTTTACATTGAATTAAGTATTCTAATTTGCACTTCCTGGTTTAGACTGCCCATTCTTCAGCAAGGTTTCTTCAGTCTGGTTGAAAGTATGAGCTGTTGCTTGTCTTGTTCGCACAGGTCCCAGACTCACTGTAGAGGGTACAGCACTGCTAAAGAGACCCATGACCATAAGTTGCCACTCAAAAACACTCAAAGTATGGGCACCTGTAAACATAATGGCCTGAACTTCCACGGCGTGACAATCAGAGTCAGATTACCACTCCGTTCCTAATTTCATAAATTTAAATTTTTTAAATTCTGTCTCACCCGACTTTGCGACTCAGGCCAGGTGAGAACTGTGCAGAGCAGCACTGAAGCTTTCAGTCGAGTGCTGCTACATTGAAGGGAAGGAGGGCACACCCCTAAAGCAGGAAAGTTAAAGGTCCAACCAGGTTTAAAGGTTTTTGACAAGTAGGGAGAAGGTCATTGTATAAGGTAAGTGGGTAGGATTGGTTGGGGGGGATTGATTCGGCTCTGGCCTTGCTGGGGTGGGGTTGAGCCGGGCTGGGCCTTGGCGGGGGTGTCGGGTCGGGCCTGGCCTTGGTGGGTGGTGGTGGGGTTCAGACCAGGTCAAGGTTTGGCAGGTGGGGGGTGGGGGTCGGGTCCGGTTGGGCCTTGGTAGGGGGCTGGGTGGGTGTTGGGTCCGGCCAAGCCTTGACAGGGAGTAGGGGTTGTCAAGTCTGATAGGTCCTTGGCGGTGGGGTGGGGGGTGGGGGGTGTCGGGCCAGGCCAGGCCTTGGTGGGTGGGGTCTGGTCCGGTTGTGCTGGGCCTTGGTGGGAGGGTGGGCTTGGGGGTTGGGTCTGGGGGCGGGATGGTTGTGGGTTGGGTCCAGTCAGGCCTTGGCAAGGAGAAGTTTGGGGGTTGGGTCCGGTGGGGCCCTGATGAGGATGAGAGCCGGGAGTAGGGCCTTGGCAGGGTAGAGGTGGTGGGGTTGAGAGTCGGTCTGGTGGTGGCGGGTGGCTGGGGAGTCAGGTCTGAGAGGAGGGAGAGAGTTGGGTCTGGTTTCAGGGTGTGGGGAAGAGCCCTCATGGGAGGGGTGGGGGTTTGGAGAAAGAGCCCCCATGTAGGGAAGAAAGATAGTCCCGATAAGGGTTTGGGGTTGGGAAAATGTGACCCATTGGAAGGAGGGAGTGGGGAGAAAGAGTCCCCATGACGGTTGGGGGAGGGAGACTCCCCATGGAAGGTGGGGTAAAAGAGTCCACGGAAGGGGACGGGGGGGAAAGAGCCCCTACAGGAGGGGGGAGGGGAAAAATGAGCCCCCACGGAAGGGCTGGGAGGGAAGAAAGAGTCCCCATGGAAGGGTGTGTGGGAGGGGGTGGGGAGAGTCCCTGCATGGGGTTAGTGTTGGGAAAATGTGTCCATATTGGAGGGAGGGGGTGGGAGAAATAGTCCCCACGGAAGAGGGGGGTAAAGACTCCCCATGGGTGGGGAAAGAGTCCCCATGTAAGGGGCGTGGGAAAGAAAGAGTACCATATGGGGGGTGGTGGAAGAAAGAGTACCCATGGAAACGTTGGGTGGGGGGAGGGAGAAAGAGTACCCATGGAAGCATGGTGGGGGAGGGGGGCGTGGTAAGAAAATGCCCCCATGGGGAGGAGGGGGTATGTCCTTGTGGGGGTTGATGTGTCTGTAGAGTAGTTACCCAGAAGTTATAAGTGGTTTTAATTTTTCTAACTTTTTCTAGGTAACGATTGATGTAACACAGTCGGAACCATACAAAGTTTTTGATTTAAATTGCATTTTCAGATGATTCCCAGTGCAGGGCAATTGCCCATGGGAAGTTTGCACTTCCCAGACAATTGCCATGCAAACCTTATCTGGGCATTTCTGGGGAGGGGTTCCCCAGCGCGCCTTTGGGATACCCCCCAGGTACACTGTCCTGGAGCTTGGAAGTTAAGACTCACTGAATATCAGAATTTCATGGGGACCCTTCCATTATCTTTTGGCTAAGCATTCCTCCAAATTCTCTTCAACTGTGGACTTCTCAGCTTAAACTTAGGTTACGCTGCACATTCTTCAAGCTAACTCCTTTCTGCCTCAAGGCTAACTGCCTTTCACTATGAGGATACTGTAAATATCTTCCTCTAGCTTCAAGCTCGGTAAATCTTCCAGCATCTTTCCTCTTCACAAATTCCAATCTGAGCTCGAGCCCCCAACCCCAGTATGTGCTGAATTTTCCCCATGTTGGGGGTGAAGTTGATGGGTAGGCACGCTTCCGATCAGCGCACCCGATCGGAGGCATGGCGCCATTTTATGTGGGTGGGCCAATTAAGGCCCTCCAAGCTTGACGTCCACACAGAAGAGCTTTGCACTCCCTGTGCGGGCGGTGGGGAATCCCAAAATCGAGAGTGCGCCCTTTTGCACACGCAAACGAAAGAGCACACTCATCTCCCTGAAGCTAAATGCTGCCTCAGGGAGATCGGCTCAAAATGTACAAAACCTAAAAATAGAAAAATAAAATTTTCCTAACATGCCCCCTCATGTGACAATGTCACATGAGTTGGGACATGTCCATAATAGTCACAAAAACTATTTAAAAATTTTAAACCCTACATGAAACCTCATCCCGCCCGTGGTTGAGGTTTCATGCTTTTTCTAGTTCGCGCCGGGCCTCCTGGCCTGCCCACCAACCTTAAGGTTGGACAGGCAGGCCCTTTAATTACATAATTGACTCTGTCAATGGCCTCAATTGGCCAGCGCCTGCCTTCCTGAAAATTTAAATGGGGCGCGGTGATGTCGGGAGTCCCCTCCCCCCCCCCCGACGTCACCGCGCATCATTTTACATGGCGAGCGGGCCCCGCCCCTGCTCGCCAACGTGTAAAATCCTGCCCTATGTGTGGTGAACGGTAGTGTTAGCATTTTCGCTGCTTGAGTTACAGGCCTGACCAACATTTATCTCCTTTTGCTCTCCCAACTCAGTAAGCTGCAGCAAAACTGCATCTACGTTCTATGTGGAACACCCAGATAAATTAAAGAAAGGAACCTCTAACCCCCACAGCCCATCCCCATGATAATGTGGCATGCTTTGGGGTGGTTCAAACAGAAATGCAAACTGATTATTTTCACGTTCAACACAACTCTTTGATTATGTAACCCACATGAATAACTTGTATCTCTAATGGAATTTTATGACATTTTTCTCAGTATTGTCGTCCCTATCAAGAAACTCACTTGTTGACCAATTGTCTTTCGCTTCTTTTCATTTGTGAATTACAAAAAGTTTAAATTTTTTATTGAGTCAAGAGTAGACTTTCTGCCTCTACCAAAAGCACAATAGATTATCCATTGTTCAAGTCCTCTTCCCTTCTAAGTCTAACCTCATTAAACAAACGCTTGTAATTAAAAACTGTAATTACCCCGGGTCTATTTTAATTGCAATTACTTCTGTGTCATTTATCAGGTTCTCAACCAGATGTTTCCATTTAACGTACATTTAACACTTTAACCTCCAAACTAAAAGTTATATTGCTAAAACTAAAAGCTATATTCTAAAACTTATGAATTATGGAATCAGATATTCGCAACACCTTGACATTGAGGGCAAGTACTTGCTTTTACCAGGATGTAACCCATGAGGAGGATTGTCCCCTCATTGGGCAGGCATGATGGGCATGCCCGGGAGCGGCCGCGAGAAGGTCCACCGCCCGCAATCGAGCCCCAACTGCGATTTCACGCTGGCTGGCCAATTAGTGGCCAGCCAGTGTGAAATATGCGCTGACAGCCTCAGCAATGCCGGGGTGGGGGCAGGAGGAGCGCGAGCGCTGAAGTTTGCGCGTGCGCAGGGTTGCACTCACTGAAAGCTCCCTGAAGGCACAGAGCTGCCTCAGGGAGTTGAAGATTTTTAAAAACAAAATTTAAAGATGTTAAAAGTCCAGAAAAAGTGTCTGCACAGCAGACTCACGCACCTTTACATGGCGATTATTAAAACCCTGGCCAAGCGTTTTTATTTTATTTATTTCATTACGAAAACCTCATCCCGCCTGTGGATGAGGTTTCACAAAAAATGCAAAAGCTGCCTGGCCTATTCATCTGCCTGCCTGCCAACCGTAAGGTTGGATGGGCAGCAAAAAATTCAACTTAATTACCAGCTTGAGGGCCTTAATAGGCCTCTTAATTGTCGGCGGACATGCTGCCAACTCTCGTGTGCGACGCCGACCGAAATATTGCGTGATTGTGTGATGACTTTGGGACGCTCGCCTAACATTGTCGCACGCTATTTCACACTCGGGCATAACGGGCGAGTGCCCGCACGCCGAGCTAAAAATCCTGCCCCATGTGTGTCTTCCCCACCACCATCATCACCGCCCCCTCAGGGACTCTTCTGCACCCGCCCCAAACATAAAGACTCTTTTTCTTCCCCTCCCTCCTGCCCCCCTGCATGGGGACTCTTAAGCTATGATAAAGTCAAGAGCTGAGTGATTCTAGTATTAATGATTTAGGAGGAGGTTGATGGCTCAGTAATTGACAAATTTAGGTTAATCCTGTTTTTTGTCAATGGGGTACAGCAGGACAAACTTAAAATTGTCAGACAGAGGCTAGTGCTGGTTTTACTAAAACAGCTTACTTGAGGTAGCAGCAATATAACAGACATGTAGAATTCATTTAATTGCTATAAATTTCATCTCTGGTGCTGCTGATGTCTTTGGTGCAATACAAAAAAACACCATGATTGATTTACGGCATTAGTCTATTATATATACAAATAAAATCAATAGTGTCCGTTCTAATTTCAACTTTCCGTTTTGCTGTAGGACCAGTTTCCATCTTCTGAAGAAAAATGAAAAGCTTTTACGAGAACTGAAAAACCTCGATTCAAGGCAATGGTAAATGTCTCTTCAGGAGTTGTCATCTTTGGATTTTAGGCTCAAATATTTCACTAATTTATAGCATAACTTTTGGAGCGTCCCTAAACTGAAGAGGGTCCACTGCTGGTCTTTTTTCTCATTGTTTCTTCTGTATTCTAAATAACAACGTTTGATTAGACTTATTACCAGATACCAAAAAGATTCCAGGTGCAATGCAAGTGAGCTGAAAAATCATAATTTTAAACAGTTCCCAAAATCTGAAACTGCTTCAAAATTGAACGAACTTGTTTTGCAAGATGCCGTATTTGAGGTTTTGATAATCAACAAATAAAACCGCTTCAGTTTCGATCAGTAAAGTATATCTATTATTTTTACGTAGATAATGTTGACTCCCTGTTGAGGCATGTTTCAAGGGAAACATGTGCCCCCCCCCACCCCAACCCAGCAACCTTATCCACAGACCTGTACTTCCAACTTAGGTGCTTAGATTAATTACCATACCTGCCATCACTCAGGATTGAATTAGCTCCTCTAGCAAGGACCTGCAAGTGAACCTGATGCTATTGACTTGTATAACTCAGCTGCTTAAGTGCCAACTAGCTGAACCATCTTTTATTTCCAAGAATATACTTTATTCATAAAAATTTTAAAAGTACATTACATGGCCTTAAGGTCATAAGGTGCAAACCAAATCAGTTTCTTCCAATACAGTATGTTACTCAGCACATTTACAATTACAGTTAATATTTACAAGATACATTATATGTCAAACATACAGCCCGTGGAGTTTTACCATTTCCAGCCCCTCTGTGTGCTATGGTCGAAAAGCCTTAGACGGTGGCCTTTTGTCATTGTGCATTTGCTGCGGCTGCACCAAGCTTTGGTGCCTCCCTCAGCATGTAGCCCTGGACCTTGGAATGTGCCTGTCTGCAACACTCTGTCGTGGACAACTCTTTGCACTGAAGACCAGCAAGTTTCAGGCAGCCAAAAGAGCGTCTTTCACTGAGTTGATGGTCCTCCAACTGCAGTTGATGTTTATCTTGGTGTGCATCCCAGGGAATAGCCCCTAGAGCACAGAGTTCTGTGTCACAGAACTGTGTGGGATGGACTTCAACAAAAACCACTGCATTTCTTTCCAGACCTGCTTTACAAGAGCACAGGCAGAAGGAGGTGGGCAACAGTTTCTTCCCCACCGCAGCCACTTCAAGGACAAGAAAGGAAGGATCCGACAGGGCGGGCCTTTCTCCCCACCAGCCAAACCACGTCTTGGTGTTTGTTTGATATTTCTAGCGATGAGGCATTCTCCCAAGTGACTTTGGTTTGATCTGGGAACCATCTGACAGGATCCACTGCGCCCCAACTGAACCAACTATTCTTCAAAAATGCACTTTCATAAATTTTATGAATAAAGTATTATAGATGGCCTTTCAAAGTTGACATTACATAAGGTGCAAACCAAATCAGTTTCTTCCAATGCTGTACGTTACTCACAATATTTACAGTTAATATTTACAAGATTCATTATGTAAAAGCTGAGAGGTTTTACCCAGTTTCCAGCCCCATGGTGTATTATGGTTGAAAGGATTTAGCCTTTTTTTATTCATTCGTGGGATGTGGGTGTTGCTGGCTAGGCCAGCATTTATTGCCCATCCCTAATTGCCCTTGAGAAGGTGGTGGTGAGCTGCCGCCTTGGAACACTGCAGTCCGTGTGGTGTAGGTACACCTACAGTGCTGTTCGGTATGGAGTTGCAGGATATTGGCCTTTCCCCACTGTGCCTTTGCTGCGGTTGTCCAAACTTCAATGTGTTCCTCAGCATGTCGTCCTGGACCTTGGAATGTGCCAGTATGCAACACGTGACAACTCTTTTGCAATGAAAGACCAGCAAGTTTCAGGCAGACCAAAGAGCACCTTTCACCAAGTTCATGGTCCTCCAGCCGCAGTTGATGTTTATCTCAGTGTACGTCCCTGGGAACAGCCTGTAGAGCCCTTCTTTTCAAAGGCACATTCCAGAAGGAGGTAGATGAAGGCCTCTTACCCATCCACCACAGCCACCTTGAGGGCATGCAGGAAGGATCTGACGGGGAGGGCCTTATCTCCCAACTGAACCATTAGGCTAGCAATTGGCTTGTCCAGTTCTTAAGTGAGCTTTTATTGTTTAAAAAAAAAATGAGAGAGACAATGAATAAGCAACACAATCATTGTGAAGTATACCTATATCTTTACACACTTATTCCAGCATTTATTATCACGATCCTCATTGTTGGGCATCGATGAGATCAGAACTTCCTTAGCCTTTTTTGCATAGCATCACATAGGAGTGCAAGATGTCACTGCCAGAGATTGTGTCACCCAGAAATTGATGTCAAGGTAATTTTTCAGAAAAAAATTGCTCAGGTATTGCTCCAAGAGCTGGAACAATTGAGCAATAATTCTGAATTATTCATCAACCTCATTCTCCAGTTATGAGACTTGAGCTGAAGACCCATCAACATTAGTTATCCTGTAATAGTTGATTTTAAACCTTTAAAGGTCCATTGTTCCTCCTATACAGGAAGTGACTTGGCACAGTCTCTTAGGAACTTCCATTGATAGTTTGAGGCATGAGTGGTCTCAAATACTCTTTTCTTCAGTCGGCTGAAGACTGAGCTGGTACATTTGAGGGGCTGATCAATTTCATCATCTGTGTCTGGCTTCATCAAGACGAAGCTCTCAGGGTATGGAAAATGGTCCACGTTTTCCAGGATCTTGCCACTGATCTTAATGAGGGAAGGTGTTGTGCTGTGAGTGGACCTTGATTTTCCGGGTGTTTTGTGAAAGGGCCCATTTTCTCATGCTTTGGAAAAGGAGTAAACGATGACCTGGAGCTCAGTTTCTGAGTGAACGCGCACACAAGCATCATTTGCATGCTAGAGGTCAATGATTCAATTGGAGTGATTTGATTTTGGATTGAAGGCGTAGGTTGAACAGTTTCCTGTCTGTTCTGTAATTATCTCCACATTTATGGATTATTTGCTAGAACTGAGGTGCAGTATTGCAGCGAGAAAGATGGAGAGGACGGTTGGTGCGATGAAACAGCTTTGTTTGACCACAGTCTTCACTGAGATAGGGTCTGTGGCCTTTCCATTGGTGCAGATCGTGGCTTGTATGTCATTGTGGAATAGGCAGAGGGTGGCAACAAATTTGTGAGGGCAGCCAAATTTGAGGCTACTCCATAACCATCACAGTTGACAGAGTCAAAGGCTTTTTTGTGAGGTCAAAACAGACCATGTACAGCAGTTGGTGCTGTTCTTTGCATTTTTCTTGGATTTTCTATGCAGTGAATATCATATCTATGGTGCCTCTCAGTGGGTTCTTCAACTACTGGCAGATACTAAGGTTAGGGTTTGCTGAGCAATGCTCCTATATGTTTTGGAGACTTGGACAAACTACAGCAGGCACCTCAAATGTTGTAGAAGTGCCACCAGTAAGTAGTGCCTTCGTAAGATTCTCCAAATCTGGTGGCAAAGGTGGTCCAACAGCAGCAGCATCTCCCAAGTCAACATGCCCAACATCGAGGTGTCAATCAGTCAAAACCAGCTCCACTGGGCAGGACACATCGTTCATATGCCTGACACCAGACTCCCAAAGCAACAGCTCTACTCTGAACTTAGTCATGGCAGGACACTCCCGGGAAGATAGCAGAAACGCTTTAGGGATATCCTCAAAGCATCCTAAAGAAGCAAATGTGCCCATTGGCTCATGTGAGTCCCAAGCTTGTGAATGACTAAAATGGAGAAGGCATTCGTGAAGTCATCGAACATGTCAAGAGACTTCATTGGGAGCACACAGAGGCGAAGTCGAGGCATCAGAGAATGCGGACAATCCTCAAAACAACTCATCGACCTGACCCTGCAAGCACCACCTGCTCTGCATGTGACAGTCTGCAGATTGCGCATTGGATCATCCATTTCAGAACCCATCAAAGCAGTGTGGAAGCAAGTTATCCTCGATCCCAGTGGACTACCTAAGAAGAGGAATCGAGTGGCTTGACCACTGGCTTCTGGCCACTCCAAACCCAAGCCTAAGACTACTTCCAGATCCCTTTCCAAGACGAAGACCTTTCCAGGCAACTGCTGTTTGCTGATGTTTGATAATGCTCCTAGGGAACATTTTACTTTGTTGAAGGCGCTTTATAAATATTGTTGTTTCATTCAGTAATGAAATGTTGTGTAGATCCATTACTGAATATTAAATAGTAAAATTGATACTTGAAGTTTTATCTTTCCATTATTCATCAGCTGATCAAAAACGCTAAAGTAAAACCTCATTCTTATCTATGATCATTTTATCTTAATTTTTAAGCTAGCACATGAACTAACTTTTTATGTAAAACAAAAACAAAAATACCTGGAAAAACTCAGCAGGTCTGACAGCATCTGCGGAGAGGAACACAGTTAACGTTTCGAGTCCATATGACTCTTCAACAGAACTAAGGAAAAATAGAAAAGAGGTGTGTACTCCTGTGAGGTAATGTCTTGAATGGAAAATGCAACGTGGCAAGTTCTTTTCTGCTTCAAGCTGACTTCAGTGTTAAGCTTATTTTTTTACCAACTATCATATTATTTGGACATAAATTATTTCTGTGAGTGTAGAAAATTACTAGTTTATCTAATTTTTGGATGAATATTATTCAATTTAACTTTCAAATACAAAACTCTCATTTCCCCTTCAGTTCTCCCCGACGAGTGTATATATCTACATGTGTGTTTCCCCACAACTGTTTCAACTTTTAAAAAATTCTTTAATTGGATGTGAGCAGCACTGGCATGGCCAACATTTGTCGCCCATCCCTAATTGCCCTTGAGAAGGTAATGGTGAGCTGCCTCCTTGAACCGCTGTAGTCCATGAGATGTGGTATAGTGCTGTTAGGGAGAGAGTTCCAGGATTTTGACTCTTATCGCCGTGCCCTCACTGTCACTTGGTTCTGAGTCAAATTGATGTGTGGCTTGGAGGGAAACTTGCAGATGGTGGTGTTCCCATGCGTTCTGCAGCTCTTGTGCTTCCAGGTGGTAGAGGTCATGCATTTGGAAGGTCTCTACATTACTCCCTTAAGAATTAAAATGCAATAATAAACAAAGCCTTGGGTGCAGGAGGATGAGTTATGACTCCAAATTTTTGAAGGGCAAAACGTCCCAATAGTTTTCCCTTGTTTTGATGATTGCTGCTTTGACTATATGTGAAGGCTGAAACCTTTGGAGGACCTGGAGATCATACAAAACTATTGCATTGTTTGAAATTAAATTATAATAAACATTTTACACTAATTTTTTGCCTAGTGTTAAATTAATTACTATTTTGTTTCCTGCAGTCGAGAAACACACAAGATAGCGGTATTTTATGTTGCTGAGGGGCAGGAAGATAAGCACTCCATTCTTACGAATACTGGAGGAAGCCAATCTTATGAGGATTTTATAGCAGGGCTTGGTTGGGAGGTAAAGTACCTTTTGCTTTCTTAATTTATTTTTCACTTCACTGAATAAAATTGAGTAAATTAAGGATTTTCAGTATTGGAAAATGTCTGTAACTCTCCAATATTAAATAGCAATAAGTACATAGAATTCCACAAAACTGGCTACCCTTTGAGGAAATGGGCATGGAATTTGAAGATTAGTTTGCACAATGGTTTGAAGCATGGGACTAAAATTGTTTTCTCCCTTATTCATCTATTCTCCACATATCTTGGAGAACTCTATTATCAAATTAGGATTTTTTTTAAAAATCAAGTAATGCTTTCAAGAATTTTACACTTGAAGAAATTATGCCACTTTCTCAGGATCTCAGTACATGCCTGGCACCATTAACTAGCCCCCAGTTTATTATTTATTCTGTAATCCTTAACAGTGTCATTCCTGTTGAACTCCCAGAAAGAAAAGTTCCCAATCTTTATCAATTGTATCTTGATACCTTGTCAACATCTTTACCTCGGTTCATCCAGAGGTGTTTTGCAACAATATTGATTTCTTTGTTGAAATATTATCCCTTCATTGAAAATTGTAAGTACTAGCTTCAAAAAGTCGCTATTGGCTAGTTTGACTTTTCCCTTGGAAAAGTAGGTTATTTTACTTTTTACATGCAGGATGATGCTGCAGTAACGACACTCATCCAAAATAATCAAGCCATAAACTATATTGCCTCTTATTATATGGACTAAAGCATGAGATTCTTCCACAACATAGTTGTCTTTTCCACCCAATCAAGCAGACTTTTGGCACAGTTGGTATTTGTTTTCCATGTGCATACGTGAGATGGGGCCCTTAAGGTACTAGAGGCTCCTAGCATCTGTGGAGCAATCCCATCAACAGTATAACATTCAGAAGAGAAGAAAGGAAGGAAAGGGCAGCCACCACCCATAGGCTTCAGTGCAAACCTCAGGACACCTACCTCTTTTTCTCCACTTTCTGCTGTGGTCAGTAAAGTGTGGCTATATCATAGGAAAAAGTTCATGCACAATGGGACATATTTCACATTTTCCCCCTTTTCTGTTTAATTACTTTCTTGGGGTAGTTTGGTAAATTTTTAGCATTATTTAAACTTGTGATCTGGTTCTCCATTTTCAGCTAGTTGCACTCTTACCCCTGAATCAGAAGAACAGTGGTTTGAGCTGTTCTCCAGGACTAGAAGATGAGAACACATAGGCTTATGCTTCAGTGTAGTACAGGGATTGCTGCATTGTTGGAGGTGCTCACTTTTAGATGAGATGTTAAACAACATATCTGTCTATTCAGGTGGACGTAACATTGGTACTATTTGAAGTACAATGTCCAGGCCAACATTCAAGCCTCACTCAAGGCTACTGAAAATAGTTTAATGGTCATTACCCTTATGTCCTGTTGTGGGGCTGTGTTGAGAAAACATTGGCTGCCATGTTTGTCCAATGACAGCAGTTCAAAAGTAATTATCTGTCAAGCACTTTAAGATGTCCTAAGAACTGTGCAAGGCGCTTTATAGATATATCAAGCCTTGCTCCTTACCTTATTTTCTTCCTCCCGCCATCATCTAGTAATATAGAAACGTAGAATATTTCAAGCACAGAAGGAAATCATTTAGCACATTGCTTCTGACCCTGCTGAAAACAGCTATCCAGTCTAATTCAACATTCCAGCACTTGTTTCGTAGCCTTGTAGGTTCCGGCACTTCAAGTGGACATCCAAGTATTTTTTAAATAATGAGGGTTTCTGCATCTACCACTATTTCACGAACTGAGTACCAGACCCCACCACCATCTGAGTGGAAAAATTACTCCTTAACTACCACGTAATCCATCCACCAATTACTTTAACTGAGGGCATATATTTATTAATCTTTGTGCTAATGGAAATAGGCTTTTCCTACCCACTCTCTCTAGGCCTCTCTGTTCCAAAGAAAATAACCCTAATTCCTCAGAGTTAAAATTCTCCATTCCTGCCAAAACCCCCACTAGTGTGATCACATCCTTCCTGTAATAAGCAGTACTGTATGCAGTATGCCTGTGTTGTGTCCTAACTAGAGTTTAATACAGTTCTAGCATAACCTCCCTGATCATGTACTCTATGCCTTAGCTAATAAAAGAAGTACGATCTAATAAAACAAGTACGATATCTTATACACTTTCTTAACTGTATTATCTACCTGTCCTGCTAGCTTCAGGGATCTGTGGGTATACATTCCAAGGTCCCTCTGTGCCTTTACACTCCTCAGTATTCTTCCATTTATTGCATATTCCCTTGCCTTGTTTGCCCTCTCCAGATATAATACTTCATACTTCTTCAGATTGAATTCCACTTGTCACTTCTCTGCCCACCTGACCAGTCCATTAATACCTTACTCTGGTCGATAGCTTGCTTGCTCATCCACCACACAGCCAATTTTTTGCACCATCTGCAAACTTCGTTAATCATGCCCTACATTGATGTAAGCCACAAACATCAAGAGACCCAGTACTGAGCCCTGCAAAACCCCACTGCAAACGGCCTTCCAGTCTCAAAAGCACCTGTCCCATTAACCTTTGCTTCCTGCCATTGAGCCAATTTTGCATCCAACTTGCCACATGTCCTTGGATCTCATGGGCTGTTGTTTTTCTGACCAGTCTGCCAAAGGGGGCCTTGTCAAAAGCCTTGCTAAAATCCATGTAGACTGCATCAAACACACTATCGTCATCAACCCTACTTGTGCTTTCCTCAAAAAATTAGTCTAGTTAGTTAGACACTATTTTTCCTTAACTGCAGACTGAGTGCCCTTTATTAATCTGTATCTTTCGAAATAACTATTTACATTGTTCCTTGGAATTTTTTCAATAATTTTTCCACCACTGAGGTTAAGCTGACTGGCCCGTAATTACTTTTTCAAGAGTTTTCTCCCTTCTTAAAAACCTGTATAATGTTAGCAATCCTCCAGTACTATGCCTGTAGCCAGAGAGGATTGGAACTGATGGTCAGAATCTTTGCTATTTCCCCGCTTGCTTTTCTTAGCAGAATGGAAAATCTTTCATCCAGGCCTGGTGATTTATCTACTTTCAAAGATGCTAAATTCCTTACTAATTTTCCCCCTTACCATGTTTATCCCATCCAATATTTCACACTCTTTAACTATAATGTCTGCATTTTGCCCCTGCCTTCTTTTGTGAAGATGAACGTAAAGCATTAATTAAGAACCTTGACACTCAGGTATGATTTTTGGTCTCAAATAGGACCTACTCTTTCTTTAGTTATCCTCTTACTCATCATTTACTTGTAAAACACCTTTGGGTTTTCCTTTGCCCTATTTCTTCTTGCCCTCTCTTTGCTTTCCTAATTCCTTTTTAATTTCACCTCTACTTTATATATTGCAACATTGAGTTCTCGTTATCTGCCGTAAACTTCCTTTTTTTTTGCCATATACTACCTTGTTTGCTCTTTGGCAACTGAAGATGGGAAGGGGATTTAGATTTGAGAGTAACCGTTTTATTCTGGGAACATATTTGTTCTGAACCCCTCTCTATCTCCTCCTTGGATGCTTCCCTTTGCTCTGATATTGATTTACCTTTGAGTAGCTGTTCCCAGTTCACCTTTTGGGGAAAAAAAAACATATGTCTCAGCTTAGTAAAATTGGCCTTTCCCCAATTAAAATTTTTTACTTTTATTTTTATCCTTTTCCGTAACTATGCTAAATCTAACTGAATTATGATCACTACCACTAAAATGCACTCTCACTCATGCCCCTTCCACCTGCTTCATTCCCTAAACTTAAGTCCAGAAATGCCAGAGTTGGGCTTGCAAAAAAGTTCTCCTGAATGCATTTTCAGAATTATGCGTGATCTCTATACCATTTACGATGATTTTATCCCAGTTAATATCAGGATAATTGAAATGCCCTATTGTTTCTGCACTTATTAGCAACATGTCAACATTTTCACTTTTGTAACTCCCTCTGATTGTGGGAATATAGTATACTCCCAGGAATGTGATTGCCCCTTTTTTCCCTCAGTTCAACCCACATTACCTTAGTTGACATCCTTATAGCATATCATCCCCCCCTCACTGCTGTGATTACTTCTTTACTGAATATTGCGACACCGCCCCCCTACTGAATTTTTTTTAGTCCCTCTATATCCTGTCTGAAAACTCTGTAACCAGGAATGCTGAGTTGCTATTCCTGCCCTTTAAGCTATTTTTCAGCCACAGCTATGAACCTATGGTTCAATGACTTTTGTTAGTCTTCTATCTTTAGAGATTGGCCAATGCTGGTGGCATATGAAAAGATATAACGTTTGAGATATATTGATCTTACTCGATTCCAATCCAACCTAATGAGGCAGAGTCATTAGTTTCACTGGAATAACTTCTCAAGAGCTTAAGCATTAGAAAACGATCTTTAGCTCTCATTGCAGAAAATTTTCAAGTACTCCAAATGAGCCCGTCATCATCCCATAAGAAATAAGCATTCTGGTCATAAAAACTTATTGAGCCAAATCTTCCGAGGAGTGGCAGTCACTGTCGGATTGCCACTCCACTCCTATTTACTTAGCTTGCACCAGAGCTCCTCATTTCTTGCCTGGACTGGCCTCCTCGGAAATGCATACCCGTTCAGGAGTCCTTCCTTCTTAGCGTACGAGGGTTGGGAGAAGCCAAGCTACTCTCCCTTTTTCCAGCGCTTGCTGCGGTATTCCGGCAAGTTTAAATGTCCCAAAGCCACTTTGACAAGCTACGGAGAGAAGATTCCTGTGGGGAGTCGGGGGGTTCGTAGTATAGTTAATCAGGAATTAGAACTGGCTTTAATCCTTCTAACTTTTACTGGGGTAACTATTCTGGTAATCTCCAAAGTCCCTGAGTTTCATAGAGTTCCAGATGCAGGGTTGTTGCTCGTTGGAAGTCCAAACTTCCCAGGCAGTTCCCATGTAGTCGGTGCGTGGGGACCTCCGACATGCCCCCCAGCACATCTTGGGGGATACCCCCGGGGTACAACTGTCCAGAAATCAGAAGTTCTGGGCCACATGCACAGGTTTCTCCACCAGAGTAGCCCCACAGCATTAACTGAGACATCGGTTACATTATTTGTGTGACACCAGAGCAGAAATGTTTGACTTCTCAGGGGTGCTGTGGCCACCAATGGTTTAAGGTATAATTATTGCATCAGTGCCTGAAAATCCTCTGTGCTGCCAGGCACTGAGAATGGAACCTGTCTGTATTTCATAGCGACTGACATTGTGATGTTGCTGAGTCATCCTTTTCACTTTCTTCAAAGACCTGCATTCTGAAATGAAGCAGTGGTATTGGAAATTGCCTTAGATTATGGGAAATATCCTAATTGCTGTTGGCACAATTCCTCTGTCATCCCATGTTCCCGATGGCTACCAGAAATGATTTCTTTGCCCTTATCATTCCAGTTTCCTTCAGCTGCGTAATGTTAAACCATCTAAAGTACAAAAAATTAAATTACTTCCACATAGAAACTTAATTATCGTAGTTTTGGGGAGACAGTGGCATAATGGTGATGTGACTGGACTAGTAATCCAGAGGCCCAGGCTAATCCTCTGGGGGCACAGGTTCAAATCGTAACATTGTAGCTAGTGGAATTTAAATTCAATTAATAAAATCGGGAATTGAAAGTTAGCCTCAGTAATGGTGACCATGAAACTATCATCAATAGCCGTAGACACCCATCTGGTTCACTACTCTCCTTTAGGGAAGGAGATCAGCCATCATTACCTGGCCTGGCCTACAGACCCCAGACCCACAGCAATGTGGTTGAAATGACCTAGCAAATTAGTTCAAGGGCACTTCAGGCTGGGCAACAAATGTTGGCCTTGCCAGCAAAGCCCACATCCCATGAAAGAATAAGTCTCAGATTTGAGATAGAGCATGAATATATACTAATATAAAAACAAAAAACTACTGCGGATGCTGGAAATCCAAAACAAAAACAGAATTACCTTGAAAAACTCAGTAGGTCTGGCAGCATCGGCGGAGAAGAAAAGAGTTGACGTTTCAATTCCTCAACTGAGCAATATTAGGAGAAGGGTGAAATATAAGCTGGTTTAAGGTGGGGGTGCGGGGGGGTGGGGGGAGAGAGGTTTGGGGGTGGGGGGGCGTGGGGGGAGAGATGTTTGGGGGGGCGGTAGCTGTAGGGACAAGCAAGCAGTGATAGGAGCAGATAATCAAAAGATGTTACAGACAAAGGAACAAAGAGGTGTTAAAGGTGGTGATATTATCTAAGAGAATGTGCTAATTAAGAATGGATGGCAGGACACTCAAGGTACAGCTCTAGTGGGGGGTGGGGTGGAAAGACTGACAGGGCATTACAGGTATAGATTTAAAAATAATGGAAATAGGTGGGAAAAGAAAAATCTATATAAATTATTGGAAAAAACAAAAGGGAGGGGGAAGAAACGGAAAGGGGGTGGGGATGGAGGAGGGAGTTCAAGATCTAAAGTTGTTGATTCAATATTCAGTCCGGAAGGCTGTAAAGTGCCTAGTCGGAAGATGAGGTGCTGTTCCTCCAGTTTGCGTTGGGCTTCACTGGAACAATGCAGCAAGCCAAGGACAGACATGTGGGCAAGAGAGCAGGGTGGAGTGTTAAAATGACAAGCGACAGGGAGGTTTGGGTCTTTCTTGCGGACAGACCGCAGGTGTTCTGCAAAGCGGTTGCCTAGTTTACGTTTGGTCTCTCCAATATAGAGGAGACCGCATTGGGAGCAACGAATGCAGTAGACTAAGTTAGGGGAAATGCAAGTGAAATGCTGCTTCACTTGAAAGGAGTGTTTGGGCCCTTGGACGGTGAGGAGAGAGGAAGTGAAGGGCAGGTGTTGCATCTTCTGCGTGGGCTTGGGGAGGTGCCATAGGTGGGGGTTGAGGAGTAGGGGGTGATGGAGGAGTGGACCAGGGTGTCCCAGAGGGAACGATCCCTTCGGAATGCCGCCAGGGTGGGTGAAGGGAAGATGTGTTTGGTGGTGGCATCATGCTGGAGTTGGCGGAAATGGTGGAGGATGATCCTTTGACTGCGGAGGCTGGTGGGATGATAAGTGAGGACAAGGGGGACCCTATCATGTTTCTGGGAGGGAGGAGAAGGCGTGAGGGCGGATGCGCGGGAGATGGGCTGGACACGGTTCAGGGCCCTGTCAACCACCGTGGGTGGAAAACCTCGGTTAAGGAAGAAGGAGGACATGTCAGAGGAACTGTTTTTGAAGGTAGCATCATCAGAACAGATGCGACGGAGGCGAAGGAACTGAGAGATTGGGATGGAGTCCTTACAGGAAGCGGGGTGTGAGGAGCTGTAGTCGAGGTAGCTGTGGGAGTCGCTAGGCTTGTAATGGATATTGGCGGACAGTCTATCACCAGAAATTGAGACAGAGAGGTCAAGGAAGGGAAGGGAAATGTCAGAGATGGACCATGTGAAAATGATGGAGGGGTGGAGATTGGAAGCAAAATTAATAAATTTTTCCAGGTCCCGACGAGAGCATGAAGCAGCACCGAAGTAATCGTCGATGTACCGGAGAAAGAGTTGTGGGAGGGGGCCGGAGTAGGACTGGAACAAGGAATGTTCCACATACCCCACAAAGAGACAGGCATAGCTGGGGCCCATGCGGGTATCCATAGCCACACCTTTTATTTGGAGAAAGTGAGAGGAGTTAAAGGAGAAATTGTTCAGTGTGAGAATAAGTTCAGCCAGACGGAGGAGAGTAGTGGTGGATGGGGATTGTACGGGCCTCTGTTCAAGGAAGAAACTAAGGGCCCTCAGACCATCCTGGTGGGGGATGGAGGTGTAGAGGGATTGGACGTCCATGGTGAAGAGGAAGCGGTTGGGGCCAGGGAACTGGAAATATATACTAATAATTGTAATATATTCTAATGCCATTTATCATTCTCTGGCCTCAACAAAGAGATAAGTAATGCATATCATGATATTGTTAGGTTTTTTATTCGTGTTCTCATCTCTTACTGTTTAAGGTTAACCTTACTAATCATTGTGGCTTCATGGGTGGCCTGCAAAGAAATAAAAGCACTGGACTCTCAACTCCATATTTTGCTACCTCTACCGCAGAAGTAATATTTCATGTATCTACAAGAATGCCTTCTGATTCAGATGATTCTTTAACGAAAAAGGTACCGTGTGCAATAAATATATTTTAAAAATGTATTTATATATATATATATATATATATATATAAAAATATATTCTCTTAACGCTTTTTCTAAATTAGTAAATTAATATATTTAAAGAAAATCCGAAATTAAGTAATTTTTTTTTATGTATCCATGCTTTGAAATTGGGTGTGTCTGATTTTGAAATTGGATATTGTACCAATTGATTATTCATTGCTGGCTTGTTGCTACTATAATGAAATTATCTATTAAAATTCTGATTAACTTATTTTAAAATTCATTAATTTGAGTTCCTCATATTTTATCCATTTAAGTAAGCTATTTTAGGTAATATCAGTTGTGTAATGATATGCTGTATCTGCAAAGTAAGCATGGTATTAATTAGTGAGTTCATCAATTCTGCCTCCTTTCCCTCACCCTCAATTCCCATTAGGAATTGGGGATAGGAAAGAATTGAATATCACCCGGGCTTCAGGAGGAAAATGCTCAAAGAATATTCAGGAACAAACACTGTTAATGCACCATCGCTCCCATTTTCCTTCTAGCTGAACATTATTTTGGCTGAGAGTAGTGGTTCTGAGGTGGCACCAATTAAGTTCTATTTAGATTGCAGTGGAGAATTTTAACTGTGTAAGTTTAGAATGGCAAAGGGAATTAAAATTACCAGTATTATAGTAAGCACACTCTGCCTTGGAGTCATACTCCACAACCACAATTCCACACACTTTTTAAATCTCATCATGGCTGTTGTTTAGAGAATTATTTGAACAGACAAGAGTTCCCTTTTCCAGTGAGGAAAGGCAAATGTGATTATCTTTGTCCTGGCCTCTGCTGAAGCCTGTTATCCATTTTATAAATTGATATTGACAACAGACAATCATCTGCCCCAATCTGGCTAAGAAATTGTCAGAATCAATCAACAAGTTAATAAACAACCTCCAACTGCCATCATGTTTAGCAATCGGACACACTGCTGGCACTCAAAACAGCTATCAATTGATATGTGCTGTAGCTTACTGCAATTGTTGAAATGTGGTGCTTAAGAGGAAAGACCACAGAAGAAAGTCTCATTACTTTTATGCCTTAAGGCATAGACAGGCCTCAAAAGGTTATTTATGGGATTTCATGCTTTCCACCCTTTCGGACCGTGTAGCCCTTTTGAGATGAAGGCTGACATTTCATTAGCCTTTTTAATTACTTTTTGTATCTGACAGTGATTCCTGTACTTGGACTCCCAAAGCTTGAGACCATTCAGTAAATGCTGTCATCTCTCTTTCTTGGCTCCAAAGTAAATGCTCTTAGGCTTCCCCATGTTGAACTCCATCTGTCACAGTTTACACACTCACTTAATCTATCAATTAGTCACTTGGCAGTACAGAACTTGAATATTGCTGAAAAGAGAGACATGTTGCTGAAGCTTTTCATCTTGCGCTCACAGGACAAACACAAGAATACCAAATTTCAAACAATCACAACTATTTTTACTACAGGGTGCTGATTGGTTGGCAGATTGACTCTGATTGACTGAGGCGTTGCCATGGAGAAAGCAACGGGGAACTACAGGTTCCCCAAGCTCCCAAGTAATTGAAAAAAGGTGCAAGGTGACATACATTAATACATAGGAACCCACTCTCTGCAAACAAAAGGAATATGTTCAAGCCTTGCGTCTGTTTTGAATTACCTGTAGTACTCCTGTAGAAAAGGTCATTGTGATCATTTGAAATTTGGCATTTTTGCTTCTGCTTTGATAACTGCAAGGTGAAAAACTTCGGCAATGTGTCTCTCTCAGCGAAAATTTACTGATGTCCTTTTGCAACTATCTGCTCCCATCTACACTACTTTCTGTGCTAACAAGTGTTGTCAGCGACTTAGGTGAAGGCAGAGCTCTATATCAAAGTAATTTATAAGTATAGTGAAAAGCTGAGGCCCCGGTACAGATCTCTGGGAGAACACAATTAGTTCCACCTTGCCAATTAGAGTACATACCCATTATCCTTACCCTCCGTCTCCTATCTCCTAACTAAATCCCTCCCCATGTCAAAAGGTTCCTTCTGATTCCATGTGCTTCTATTTTTGCTAGTAGCTCTTGTGTGGAACCTTATCAAATACCTTCTGAAGTCTATATAAATAACATCTATTAGCACACTCATCTATTACATGATCTATTGCCCTTTACAAATCCATGCTGGCTGTCTGAACAGTTTATATTTGTCAGTGTTCAATTACTCTGTCCCTCACCTCAATCCTTTGGAATTTACTTAAAAAAAACACCTCTACATTTCTACTTCTCTCTACACCTTGAAAAGCCTTCATAAAACCCATTTCTAAAGCTAAGTTTTTGGTCATCTCTCCCCCACAAACAGCCAACACCCGTTTCTTTCTTTACCTGTGAAGTGCCTTGGGACTTCTGCGTTAAAAGTGGAATGTTACTGCAGATTATTTTACTACACCTAAACTGCAATAGAACATAATAGCAGGAATCCAGAAATTCTCATTTTCTGACTTAAGAATTCATTGGTGGATTTGTTATAATGCAGTACTGTATTTATACGGCATTACTAGCACTGTCTGAGAAAATCAGCTTATTTTTCCTTTAGCAAATATGACAAACTATTTTTTAACATTGCCTCAGAATATAAATATTGAAAAATGTAGCTTTCAGTATTAACTTGGAGACTAAAACTCCCATAAAAAATTGCATGATTATTTTCCATCAGGAGTCAGGTTTTGTGCTCGAAGGAAATTTCAACTGTGTTTAATTGTTAAATTATATTTTCATACATATTTTGCTCTAATAACACATGCACGTGGCAGACAACCTACTCACCTGGCCTTTGGTAACATTGCACTTAAAACTAGATTTTTACCTGCCTGCATGAAACAAAAAGGCACTGTATTCCACACCTATTCTTTCCCTGAAGCAGTGCATTAACTTGCTTTACCATTGCCTTTCCTCGGAAGGAACCTTTTGGCACGGGGAGGGATTTAGTTAGGAGATAGGAGATGGACAGTAAGGCCAATGGTTTTCGTCATTTAACATATCAATGTTGATACAATGCACTAGCGAGCTACTATTAAAATTTTGGGGTCAGAGTTTCCTATTTGTGTGGCTACTATTTGTACGCTTTGGTTGAATGGTATTGAATCACATTCATTGACAAATGTTATCAGACTAAGGCATTAAAACCTCCGACTGTCAGTGATTTGATTAATCATTTTGCCCTTCTGGCATTATTTGAAAAATTGGATTTTGCTGGATCTTTCTTGGAGCTATCTTCATTACCTATACTTAATATAATATAGGAATTGATCAATAGTTGGATGGATTGTCTAATCTTTTGAGCATTTACAGTAAATGAATATAGTGGGAAAACAAGCACAGATTTTAGATGCGCTGTGGAAACATTTTTTCATCCACCCATTATACCATGGTAAATGACCATCTGTATTGGTATTTTTCTACAGAATTTTATAAATGCTATGCTAATGAGTTGAAGTTTTGTTCTGCTTTGAACCTTAAAACTTGTATTCTGTTATGAATGAATGATAGGGCATAATTCGGCTGTCACCTCTTCACCCAAACATACATCTTTGGGGGTGATAATCTACTCACCGTATTTATCAATAAGCAGTAGCTGAAATATTATTGCAGCATAACTGGTTGATTTCAGTAATTAGTTTAATACATCTTATTGGGTTAGAATAGGTTACAGTCAAGAAAGAAAATTCTTTGCACTATAAACTGGGTTCTTTTGCAACAAAAACAGAAAATGCTGGAAAAACTTAGCGGGCCTAACAGCATCTGTGGAGAGAGAAAAAACAGTTAACGTTTCGAGTCCGTATGCCTCTTCTTCAAGTTCTTTTGCTATTGGCAATGATTTTTTAGGGTTATGCAGAAAAGTCATGCTAAAAACTAAATCTTTACTTAAGTACTATTTAAGGCACAGAAAAATACATGCTTCAACACAAGACAAATAACAGGTCTCAAATGCATATAAAAAATATAAAGACATGAAAATGTTGAAACAAATAAAAGTTCAACACCACATTGGCACCTGGGAGGGATTTACAAGCAGAAGTAGGAAAGTGTGTTTTGTGCTGTAATTGTGATTTGTTGATTTGACTAATAAAGTAATGTGATTTTCTTTCGTAGCCTGGCGTGGCCTTCATGAGAAGCTGGGTTAGCAGGTCATGGATAGTTGCACTAGGGTGCTTAGATATATTTCTGTCACCATTTTAAAATTAAACATGCCATTGTGATTTAAATATTATACTTAATTTTATATCAAACTTTGAAGTTAAGTAACAAAACTGGGCATTTTTGGAAGTAGGAAAATAGAATTGATTGGGCTTTCCAGGCACGACATATCTCAACATCTATCCAGAAACTGCCTTTTAAACTAAGGAGCCCTCAATACAAGATGGAATCTGGACACAACCTCACATAACACAGCTTATGCACCATTCACCCTTGCCTCATTGCCTCCTACCTCAACTCTCACCCCAACTCTCCTCAGCTCCCTCCCTCCTTTCTCTCTTTTTCCCCACCCTCTCCCTCTTTCTCCTCCCCACACATTCCCTCTTTCCCCCTCCCCTTTTGCTCTCCTTTCTGTCCTCCCCTTTTGCTCTCCTTTCTGCCCTCCCCTTTTGCTCTCCTTTCTGCCCTCCCCTTTTGCTCTCCTTTCTGCCCTCCCCTTTTGCTCTCCTTTCTGCCCTCCCCTTTTGCTCTCCGTTCTGCCCTCCCCTTTTGCTCTCCTTTCTGCCCTCCCCTTTTGCTCTCCTTTCTGCCCTCCCCTTTTGCTCTCCTTTCTGCCCTCCCCTTTTGCTCTCCTTTCCCTCCCACCCTTTTGCTCTCCTTTCCCTCCCACCCTTTTGCTCTCCTTTCCCTCCCACCCTTTTGCTCTCCTTTCCCCCTCCCACCCTTTTGCTCTCCTTTCCCCCTCCCACCCTTTTGCTCTCCTTTCCCCCTCCCACCCTTTTGCTCTCCTTTCCCCCTCCCACCCTTTTGCTCTCCTTTCCCCCTCCCACCCTTTTGCTCTCCTTTTCCCCCCCCTCCACCGACCCTTTTGCTCTCCTTTTCCCACCCCCCCCCGACCCTTTTGCTCTCCTTTCCCCACCCCCCCCCGACCCTTTTGCTCTCCTTTCCCCACCCCACCCCCCGACCCTTTTGCTCTCCTTTCCCCACCCCCCCCCGACCCTTTTGCTCTCCTTTCCCCACCCCCCCCGACCCTTTTGCTCTCTCTTCACCCCACCCCCCCACCGACCTTTTGCGCATCCCCCCCTTGACACCCCCTCCTTCCCCACTTTGGTACCCCCCCCATGCAATTTGGCACCCTTGCGGTCCCAGCCCACCCTCCCATCCTTTGGCGCCCTCGCCTCTGACCCCCCTCCCGGCACCCCCCTCATTTTCTCTCTCCCTCTAAATATCTCCTCGTATTGCTTTGAATCAAACTTTCACAATTATCACTTGCAATTAAATGAGGGAGGATGAACTTGAATTCATGAATCAGTGATATCAGATCCTGATAAAATACCTGTGAAGCTATGGCAAGGTCTGGATTTTTGTATAAAATTGTAATTCGATGCTAAATGAAACCTTTTGTAGGTAGAATTATTTCAACAATTTACCCTACTTTTGTACAAAAATTAAGATCTATATCACTCTGCCGGAGTACATCAGTTGGACACCATCTATTTTAAGAAATTCACACTTTGGGTAATCTTAAACCTTTTTGCTATATAACCAATTTATCACCACATTTTTTTTCTTTGGTTGTCAGTAGCAAATCTATGACTGTCATAAACTTGAAGGATGCCTACACACATTTTCTTTTTCTAGGCCTGTTTGCTAGTATAATTTGCCTTTTCTTACAGGCATTGGTAGAGAAATCTTTATGGAAGCCACTGCTTAAACTGAAAATGTTCATATACCATTCCAGCTGCTCTCAGTTGCATGGCGGTCTGGTGTGTTCAACCTTATTTGATCCAACACTATGGCTGTTGGTCAGTTGCACGGCTTATCTTTAAAATGTCCATGGTGCTGGGGACCCTTTCCAGGAATATATGCTCACAACACCTACCTTCATTGCCTCCTATTGCTGCATGGAACTGAATTACTGAGATGCCCACATTTATGTCCCACATAATACTTTTATCTTAGCTCTTGTTTCAGACTAAAAAATCTTTGTTATCTGCATATCCCTGGTCCTCCTAGAATAATTAGGAAGAACATTAAGTAATCATTTTTCATGCATCACCATGTCATATGTATGTGTGTTCTCTGAACCTATTGGTGCAAACCAGAAAAAATGCAATGGCCAACCATAGAGGTCATTTGCTAAGGCTAGAGTAATGATTTTTTTTGTGTAGTTGCTCACATTATCTAATATTGAAATTTATGCTTTTCTGCTCTACCCTTCTCTCTTTTATTTTGGGCAGTTAAGACACCTAGGGAATGATGAAGTGCACATAGTCTGGTCAGAGCATACAAGAGACTACAGAAGAGGAATTATTCCCACAGAGTTTGGTGATGTCCTCATTGTTATTTATCCAATGAAAAATTATATGTTCAGTATCCACATAATGAAGAAGCCTGAGGTAAGGAAATCCTCCAGTGTGTTTATATCTATATAGAACTGAATTATTATAATACCAAAATATTTTGCACACTATTTTAATGAAATCATGTTTGTGAAAATGTAACACAAGTTATTTTATTGCTGCAACAATACAAAAGCCAAATACTGCAGATGTTGGAAATCTGAAATTAAATCAGAAAATGCTGGAAGTACTCAGGGGGTCAGGCAGCATCAGTGGAGAGAAACAGAGTTAACGTTTCAGGTCAGTGATGCTTCATCAGAACTCAGGAAAGATAGAAATGAAAATGAAAGGAGGATGGAGTGGGAAAGAACAAAAGGAAAGGTCTGTGATCAAAGAGCTTTAATCACAGAAGGTTCCATGGTACAAAAATGAAAGGGAGCGTAATGTGATAGGTAAAGAAATAAAAGAAATGTCCAGGTGAAGTGTGAATGGCTGGATAGCAGCTGCTGAATGCAAAGTGAAGGAATAAAGAAAGAAAGAAACGAGAAACAAATGAACCAGCAAAGAAAAACATGAAACAAGATGGAAGCAGCAGTTATGATCAAATATATTTGAACTACATGTTGAATCCAGAAGGCTGTAGAATGGTCAAAAGATGCAGTACTGCCCCTCGAGCTTACATTGAGCTTCATTGGAACACTGTAACAAGCCAAGGACAGAAAGGCCAGTGGGAGCAAGATGGGGAATTGAAATGACAAACAACAGGAAGCTCAAGGTCATGCTTGTGGACTGAACAGAGGTGTTCTGCAAATCAGTCACCTAGTCTATGTTTGGTCTCCCCAGTGTAAAGGCGACCACATCATGAATAGTGATTACAATATACTAAGTTGAAGCAAGTACAAATAAATCACTGTTTCACTTGGAAGGAGTGTTTGGATCCTTGGATGGTGAGAAGAGGTAAAAGAGCAAATGCTGCATCTTCTATGACTATTAATTCCAGATTTTTATTGAATTCAGATTTCGCCATCTGCCATGGTGGAATTTGAACACCTGTCCCCAGAGCATTACCTTGGGTCTCTGGATTACCAGTCCAGTGACAATACCACTATGCCACCACCTCTCCACAGGGTGTGAGCAGGAAGCAGCACTGATACAGTCATCAATATACTGGAAAAAGAGATGAGGGAGGGGTCCTGAGTAAGAATGATACAAGGAGTGTTCCACATATCCCACATAAAAGGGCAGGCATAACTAGGACCCATGCAGGTACCCATAGCAATGTCTTTTATTTGGAGGAACTGAGTGGAGTTGAAGAAGTTGTTGTTCGATTCGAGAACAATTTCAGCCAGATGGAGAATGGTGGTGGTGGATGGAGACTGGTTGGGCTTCTGTTCAAGGAAGAAGTGGAGAAGAGCCAGACTGTCTTGTTTTGGGATGGAGGTGTAGAGGGATTGTACGTCCATGGTGAAGAGGATCCTGTTAGGGCCAAGAAACTGGAAACTGTTGAACTGAAATTCCACCCTTTGTGTTTTGGATCCACCCATTATTACAGGTATCCCGGAGACAATCAGAATTTCTCAAGCCACTCCTAAGCAATTGAATATTTTTAATCCAGCATTTTATTTTGGGTACATCCCAGAAATAGCCACATATGCAATAACTTTGTGTTCTAAAACAAAGTAACATTTATAATATTCTTAAATTACAAAACCACATTGTTTGCATTGATTTTTTTTTCAAACATTCAACCTCCAGATATGAATATTATTATTTTTATGCCAGTGGAGCAGAATTACTGGAGACTGTAGGGGGAGTTTTTGCCAGTGCATTGAAGTGTTAACAATCCTCCAGTTTAGTGCAAGATGCCATCTTGGTAAGGAGTTGATGGCTGCATTAGGAATGGCTGCCCATAGTCTTGTTAAGGGCTGTTGACACTCATGAAAGAGGTTGCATGGCACTTTGATGGCTAATGCTTAATATCTGCTTCAATAGCGACCAGCTGTTTAAAAGTAAAAATGGTGTTAATGTCGATTTCAAGCACTGCTTAAAGGGATGCTTGCCATTTCATGTTAACTTGCTGTTGCAGCTGAGAAGAGAAAGAAACTTTCTGGGACACTTTGTCAAGACTTCAACACTCTACCAATGTTTATTATTCAAATTCTCTGAGCACTTCATCTCAAAAGAATATTTGCTCTCCTACTCCACCTTATTGGACACCTTTTATAGGAGTCACCAGGAGAAAAGGTGTGCTTACTAGGGGTCCCACTTGACTAGATGCAGAATGGAAGGAGAGTATAAGGCCAGACAGCGCAGCACCAGCTGCTGCAGGAGAGAGGTACAAGAAGGTAGGATGGCATCTTTTCCCTTTGCAAATACAGGAGAGCTCTCCTCTGAGCCTCCAGTGCTGTGCCTAAGAATTTGTATGCCCTGAACCTCGGTCCCCGAGCCATCCTGCAACATGTCACTATTCACTAGCCAGCATACAATGCACCTTCAGTGGGAATGAGTGCAAGAAGCCTACACATAGGTAGGTAGATAATTAGCCATAGTCAATAAGGGACTGTAGGCACCTCTCTCTGTTGGAGACAATTGGTTATACGGCTTGAGGACTGCCATTCCACATCAAGCGTGGAGCAGGGCGAGGTCTACCTCAGCAGGAATGAGAATTGGACCCATGCGGTTGATTTTTTTTTTTTGAAAAATATACTTTATTCATAAAATATCTGGAAGAACATTCCAAACCATTTCAAAATCACCTTCACATAAGTACAATCAGATTCAACTTTTACATATGTATCACAAGGTGCATCAATACAATCAATGAATGTTACAATCATTTCAATATGGTCAATGCAGACAATCAGACAATGGTATTGGAGTTATCAACATACATCATGTTGCACTCTGAGGTGCTTCAATACATTTATAATACACTTAGTATTCATTGCATACATTCATTTTGAACTGTACAGCCCGAGGGGCTCTCAACAGTTCCCAGTCCCTCGGTGCACTGTGGCAGAAAGGTCTTAGACAGCGATCTTTCCCCATTGCGCCTTTGCGGCAGCTGCCCCAAGCTTTAATGCATCCCTCAGCATGTAGTCCTGGACAATTGGAATGTGCCAGTCTGCAACACTCGGTCAGGGATAACTCATTGCGCTGGAAGACCAACAAGTTTCGGGCAGACCAAAGAGCGTCTTTCACCGAGTTGATGATCCTCCAGCTGCAGTTGATGTTTGTCTCGGTGTGTCCCTGGAAACAGCCCGTAGAGCACAGAGTCCTGTGTCACAGAACTACTCTCGGGATGAACCTCGACAGAAACCACTGCATCTCTCTCCAGACCTTCTTTGCAAAGGCACCATCCACACGGAGGTGAACAACGGTCTCGTCCCCACCACAGCCACCTCGAGGGCAACGTGCAGAGGGGGTGAGACTCCTGGCGTGTTGGAAGGATCTGATGGGGAGGGCCTTTCTCACCACCAGCCAAGCTACATCTTGGTGCTTGTTGGAAAGTTATGGTGATGAGGCATTCTGCCAAATGACTTTGACAGTCTGCTCGGGGAACCATCCCACAGGATCCACCCTCTCCTTCTCCCGCAGGGCCTCTAAGACGTTACGTGCCGACCACTGCCTGATGGACTTGTGGTCAAAGATGTACGGCGCGGTCCAATTACTTGGAGCGTTCTGCGGCAGCGTGGCCAGACCCATCCTTCGCAACACCGGGGACAGGTAGAACCTCAGCACATAGTGACACTTGGTGTTTGTGTACCGAGGGTCTACGCACAGCTTGATGCAGCCGCACACAAAGGTGGCCATCAGTGTGAGGGTGATGTTGGGCACGTTTTTTCCCCCTTTATCTAGAAGCTTGTACATCGCGTCCCTGTGGACACGATCCATTTTCGACCTCCAGATAAAGTGAAAGATGGCTCAGGTGATCGCCATCGTGCAGGATTCTGGAATGGGCCAGACCTGCGCCACGTACAGCAACAGTGAGAGTGCCTCACTCCTGATGACCAGGTTCTTACCCGCAATGGAGAAGGAGCGTCACTCCCACATGCCCAGTTTTCTTTTCACCATAGACACTCGCAGTTGATGTAATTCTGAACCACACGCTAGCCATCTAGCCAACTGAGCCTAACCTGCTTCAGCACACATTTATTGCTCAGTGAAACTGTGCCTAATCAGCATTTGAGTGCTAATCCTGCAGGTGTTGGTTTTAGCACCTTCATGCAAATTCAAATAATGGTAATCAGGAAGCATTAACTTGTGTGCTAAGTCCAGTCCAGGCTTTCAAATAGGCTATTTTTTATTTGCATTGTATTCATTTAGTGCCTGTTTTCACACTCTGGCCAAAATAGCCTTCAATTATCTTATTTTGACTATATAATTTCAGAGTTCCATATCGAGTTGCTTTTCTCTATTTGTGTGCAGTATTTCTCGGCCTTGAGAATAAAACTTGGAATCAGTTTTCAGATTCTTAATAATCAGTTCTAACTTCTTTTACAGTACAAGGCTATGGAAGAAACTTTATTTCAAAAATTGGGTTTCTCGATCTTTAAGGTTCTTGTACCATTTTTCTGCCACCAACATGATTTTCAACTGTTAACTGATATACAGAATAGCAATGGAAATACGCAGCCCCTAACCTTTTATTGTGGCCACAGTATTTCCATCACATGGTCAGAAGTGGAGATGTTCGCTGATGATTGCACAATATTCAGTACCATTCGCAACTCCTCATACTGAAGCAGTCCATGTGCATATGCAGCAAGACCTGAACAAGACTTGGGCTGATCAGTGGCAGGTAACACAAGTGCCAGGCAATAACCATCTCCAACAAGAGAGAATCTAACCATCTCCTCTTGGCATTCAATAGCATTACCATTGCTGAATCCCCAACTATCAATATCCTTGACAAAAAACTGAACTGGACCAGCCATTTAAATACTGTGGTTATAACAGCAGGTCAGAGGCTTGGAATTCTGAGGCGAGTAACTCACTTCCTGAATACCCAAAGCCTGTCCATCATCTACAAGATACAGGTCAGGAGTGTGATGGAATACTGTCCACTTGCCTGGATGAGTGCAGCTCCAACAATCAAAGGTCGACACCACCCAAGACACAGCAGCTCTCTTGATCGGCACTACTTTAAACCTTCACTCGCTCCATCACCGATGCACAGCGACAGCAAAGTGTAATATATACATCATGCACTGCAGCAACTCACCAAGACTCTTTCAACAGCATCTTCCAAACCCACGACCTCTATCACCTAGAAGGGCATGAGCAAAAGACACAAGGGAACCCTCCAAGCCACTCACCATCCTGACTTGGAACTCTATCACTGTTATTGGATCAAATTCCAGGATCGCCCTTCCAAGCAGCACTGCATTTGTACCTGCACCAGATGCACTGCAGCAGTTCAAGAAGGCAGCTCACTGCCACCACCTTCTCATGGGCAACAAATGCTGGCCAAGCCAGTGATGTATTACAGTCACCGTTCCTACATTGAGGAGAGGATGAATCTGAAGCCAGTCTTTTCCTTAATCCAAGTTTATTCTCAAGGCTACAGTGTAAAGGCAGAGTCTGCTTCTACCCCCACCCAACCCCACCCCTCCACCCGATGTGAACTGTTTTTTATACACTTGCAATAATTCCCTATTCTTTCCGCAGTTGTTGGCAGCTGCTGTCAATTAAAAACATAAAGCATGCACTCCATTGCAGCATGATTCCAACATTAACAGATTAAATTAAAAAGTGCATTGTCTTTTCAGACAAAAAACTGAAGACTGAGAAATAAATACACGTTTTCAAGACTGTCATCCTGATTCGTCCCTCTTCCAATACTCCCAATAATTTTTTTAACTAGAAACCTTCCTTTTGGTGAAACAGTCTGACAACTGATGGTTTTTATCGGCCAGTTTGAGTTTAGAGATTTCCTTTTTCTCCTCCCTTTGTTTTGACTTACGATATCAATTCGTAATTCTTTTTCACTCACGCTCTTTGTGGGGTGTACGTTATGCCAAAGGAAACAATTGACTATATAACATTCTATTGGGACATTTCCTTCGTCATTTCCCCATATGGAATTTCCCTTAATGTTTTAGATAAAAAGAATGTCATGACAACTGCCTCTACAAGTGCAAAAGTCTCAGCAGCTGGGGTGCTCTTCACTGTTCACCTTATTTTCTTGACTTCCCAAGTTAAGGGGCAACATTTCCCATTTTTCCCCCATAGAAATATTATGAAACCTGCACTCAAAAACACACCTGTAATAGAGCTAAGACCTCTCACTATATTTTTATGGAATATATCTATATGATAATGGCTACTTCCTAAAATTTTAAAAACTGGACGAAGACTTTAAAATGACTGAAGCCATTCTGGCAGTATCAGAGAAGCTAACATCTCATTATTTATGAAGAGATCTTCATGATCCCTGAGGGCTGCAGAGACCAAATTCAAAGGGAACTAAAGGCCGTCTACATTTCACAAGCCAGGCCTGCCCAACCGGTGTTAATTCACCTGATAGAACAAAGGACCCAGACAAAGGGATACACATCTTTTGTCAAAGTGGAGAGGTAGGAGCCATGTGACATGGCCCTATTTCTGCCCTCCCACCCCAGCTAGCAAAATGAGTAATATTGTCTTGTGGAGTTGCAAAGCTTAGTCTGCCATCTTCCATCTAGCAAGCAGCAGCTCAGAACAAGGGCTCAGTCCAGGTGAATCCCTGACCCCTATTTACACTGTTTCTAATGGGACTTCTATACCATTGCCTACAACACTAATTCATCTGTACGTGCCTATTGTTTTTTTTATTCACTTAGGGGATGTGGATGTCGCTGGCTAGGCCAGCATTTATTTCCCATCCCTAATTGCCCTTGAGAAGGTGTTGGTGAGCTGCCACCTTGAACAGCTGCAGTCCCTGTGGTGTATGTACACCCACAGTACTGTTAGGGTGGGAGTTCCAGGATTTTGACCCAGCGACAGTGAAAGAATGGTGATATGTTTCCAAGTCAGGTCGGTGAGTGGCTTGATGGGGAACTTCCAGGTGGTGGTGTTCCCATATATCTGCTGTCCTTATCCTTCTAGATGGCAGCGGTCGTGGGTTTGGAAGGTGCTGCCTAAGGAATCTCAGTGAGTTTCTGCAGTGCATCTTGTAGATGGTGCACTCTGCTGTCACTGTTCACCTGTGGTGGAGAGAGTGAATATTTGTGGGTGTGGTGCCAATCAAGTGGGCTGCCTTGCCCTGAATAGTGTTAAGCTTCTGTTGCTGGAGCTGCACTCATCCAGGCAAGCACAGAGTATTCCATCACACTTGTGACTTGTGCCGTGTAGATGGTGAACAGGCTTTGGGGAGTCAGGAGGCGAATTACTCGCCGCAGGATTCCAAGCCTCTGACATGCTCTTATAGCCACAGTATCTATATAGCTAGTCCAGGTCAGTTTTGGGTCAATGATAACCCCCAGGATGTCGACAGTGGGGGATTCTAGTAATGCCATTGAATGTCAAGTGGTGATGGTTAGATTCTCTCTTGTTGAAGATGGTCATTGCCTGGCACTTGTGTGGTCCGAATGTTACATGCCACTTGTCAGCCCAAGCCTGGTTATTGTTCAGGTCTTGCTGCATTTGGACATGGACCGCTTCAGTATCTGAGGAGTCGTGAATGGTGCTGAACGTTGTGCAATCATCACTTCTAACCTTATGATGGAAAGAAGGTCATTGATGAAGCAGCTGAAGTTGGTTGGGCCTAGGATACTACCCTGAGAAACTCCTGCAGTGATTTCCTGGAACTGAGATGATTGACCTCCAACAAACACAACCATCTTTCTTTGTGCTAGGTATGACTCCAACCAGTGGAGAGTTTTCCCCCTGATTTCCATTGGCTTCAGTTTTGCTAGGGCTCCTTGATGCCACACTTTGTCAAATGCTGTCTTGCTGTCAAGGGCAGTCACTCTCACCTCACCTCTGGAGTTCAGCTCTTTTGCCCATGTTTGAACCAAGGCCGTAATGAGGTCAGAAGCTGAGTGACCCTCGCAAAATCCAAACTGGGCGTCATTGAGCAGGTTATTGCTAAGCAAGTGCCGCTTGATAGCACTGTTGATGATCCCTTCCATCACTTTACTGATGATGGAGAGTAGACTGATGGGATAGTAATTAACTGGGTTGGATTTGTCCTGCTTTTTGTGTACACAACATACCCGGGCAATTTTCCACTTTGCTGGGTGGATGCATATGTTGTAGCTGTACTGGTGCAGCTTGGGTAGGGGCGCAGCAAGTTCTTTAGCACAAGTCTCCGGTAGTATTGCCGGAATGTTATCAGGGCCCATAGCCTTTGCAGTATCCAGTGCCTTCAGCCGTTTCTTGATATCACGTGGAGTGAATCGAATTGGCTGAAGACCTGCATCTGTGATGCTGGGGACCTCTGGAGGAGGCTGAGATGGATCATCCACTTGGCACTTCTGGCTGAACATTGCTGCGAATGCTTCAGCCTTATCTTTAGCACTGGTGTACTGGGTTCCTCCATCATTGAGGATGGGGATATTTGTGGAGCCGCCTACTCTAGTGAGTTGTTTAATTGTCCACCACCATTCACTATTGGGTGTGGCAGGACAGCAGAGCTTAGACCTGATCCCTTGGTTGCGGAATCACTTAGCTCTATCACTTGCTGCTTATGCTGTTTGGCATGCAAGTAGTCCTGTGTTGTAGCTTCGCTAGGTTGACACCTCATTTTTATTAATGCCTGGTGCTGCTCCTGGCATGCCCTCCTGTACTTGTCATTGAACCAGGGTTGATCCCCCGGCTTGGAGTTAATGGTAGAATGGGGGATAGGCCGGGCCATGAGGTTACAGTTTGTGATTGAGTACAATTTTGCTGCTGATGATGATGGTCCACAGCACCTCGTGCATGCCCAGTCTTGAGTTGCTAGATCTGTTCAAAATCTATCCAATTTAGCACTGTGGTAGTGCCACAGCACATGATGGAGTGTATCCTCATTGTGAAGATGGGACTTCATCTCCAAAAGGACTGTGCAGTGATCACCCCTACTGATACTGTCATGGGTAGATGCATCTGTGGCAGACTGGTTGGTGAGGATGAGGTCAAATATGTTTTTCCCTCTTCTTGGTTCCCTCGTCACCTGCCTCAGACCCAGTCTAGCAGCTAGGTCCTTTAGGACTTGGCCAGCTCAGTCTGTGGTTGTGCTACCAAGTCACTCTTGGTGATGGGCATGAAGTCCCCACCCAGAGTACATTTTACACCCTTGCCACCCTTGGTGCTCCCTGTGGTGCTTAACATGGAGTACTGATTCATCAGCTGAAAGGAGTCAGATGGGGGGGTGCAGTATGTGGTAACCAGCAGGATGTTTCCTTGCCCATGTTTGACCTGATACCATGAGACTTCATGGGGGTCAGAGTTGATGTTGAGGGCAGCTCCCTCCCGACTAAATACCACTTTGCCACCACCTCTTCTGGGTCTGTCCTGCCAGTAGGACAGAACATACCCTGCGATGGTGATGGTGTCTGGGACATGACCTGTAAGGTATGATTCTGTGAATATGACTGTGTCAGGCTGTTGCTTGACAAGTCTGTGCGATAGCTCTCCCAATTTTGGCACAAGCTCCCATATGATGGTAAGGAGGACTTTGCAGGGTCGATAGGGCTGAGTTTGCCGTATGTCGTTTTTGGTGCCCAGGTCGATGCTGGATTCATTCCTTTTTATTGACTTTGTAGCGGTTTGATACAACTGAGTGGCTTGCTAGGCTATTTCAGAGGGCCTTTAAGAGTCAATCACATTACTGTGGATCTGGAGTCAAATGTAGGCCAGGCCAGGTGAGGACAGCAGTTTTCCTTCCCTAAGGGATTTAAGTGAACCAGATCATTTGTACAACAATCGACAGTAGTTTCAGGATCATCATGAGACTTTCAATTCTATATTTTTTATTGGATTCAAATTCCGCCATCGGCCGTGGTGGTATTCGAACCCGGGTCCCCAGAGTGTTACCCTAGGTGCTTGGATTACTAGTCCAGTAACATTACCACTCTGCTACTGCCTCCCCTCTGTCCCATTGTGGAAGTCATCTCTACTGGAAAAGTGAATTATCCAGCGTCAGTCTTCAGCCTGTCGATCTCTGTGAAGGAATACACCATTGGACTTTGATTCTGGACTCATATAAAACAATTCTTTATTCTGTGGTCTTTGCCCTATCTAACCCCCCCCCTATTGTATGAGTGAAAAAGGAGGCTACATTGTGACCCTCCTCTCTGATCAGTTGTCTAATTGTCTACCATCATTCGTGGCTGGAAATGAAGAGCTTTGGTTCAGGGAAAAAGAATATAGCATGAGAATGATTCTAAGTTGTGTTCTATTTTCTGAGGGCATAACATGCCAATGTTTTATTTGCCACACAATGTTGCTTCCATTTGAATGGAATAATCAATTAGTTGATTTGCAAAAGACATTGATTCTAATCTTCGACTGGGACAAAAGATCTCTGCTGTTTAATGCAATTAATTTCTTTTGGTGACATGATTTTATACATTAGCCTATTGTCAAAAGGATGTTTAGCAAAGTAAGTAAATTTTCATATCCCTGTGTACTGTTCTTTGGCGGCACAGGATCCACCAGAGACAAATAGTGGTAATTACTTGTATGGCAGCTGCTTCTTGGACCAATATGGTCCTGTAGAGGCCAGCTGCAGGGCAGTGACCTGAAGCAGAACACATGCTTTTACTAAACTTTATTTCCATTTCATAGCTCAGTGCTTTAACACTGTTGTGTTGCTCGCGGGCCTGAAGAGTACATTTCTTAATCCTAGCACCATTTTCTATTTCCTTGGCGTAGTTTCCAAATGTATGTGAAGGTTGAAGGAATAAATACATTAGGTATGCTTTGCATTCTCCTAAAAAGCATCCACATGAAGAATATGCTCCATTTGCTTTCCAATCTACTGTGACTTGGAACTATTCTTCAACATCAGTTGTATCTTTCAGTGCGCATGTTACCTGTGTATTAATCCTCTATTTTCTGAAGAAAGAACACAGCCCAGAGTTAACAACAGCTTACCTCTATCTAGCATATTTAACGCAATAAAGTACTTAGAGGTGCTGAACAAGTAATAACAATAAAAACACTGAGCCACAGAAGGAGATATCAGGACAAGAGCTTGATCAAAGAGTAGGTTTTGAGGAGCATATTAAAAGTGGAGGGAGAGGGCTATGGAAGGAATTCCAGAACTTAGGGCCAAGACAGCTGAAAGCACCGCCAACAATGGCGGAGCAAGTATTGGGGATGCTCAAACAGCCAATTAGAAGAGTTTGGAACAGGAGGAGGCTATAGAGATGAGAGGTGAGCTACATTCCATTCAAATAGCCAAAAGAAAAATTAGACTTAAATTAGATATTTTTTATCTTTTATCAGTTACTATTTTAATTTCCTTCTATTGAAGCATAATAAGTCTTTTTTAAACTAGATGTGGCTATCAGAAATCTTATTAAACTTATTGCAGTAATAGATGATACATCAATTTGTAAAACTGAACCAAGTAATCTTTCAAACAGGTGCCATTTTTTGGTCCACTGTTTGATGGTGCAATCGTGGATGGGAAAGTTCTACCAAGTCTGGTCCGAGCTACAGCAATGAATGCAAGTCGAGCACTAAAATCACTAATTCCACTGTATCAAAATTTGTATCCTTTTTAAAAATATCTTTTCCTTTCATCAAGATGCTCCCTTCTATTCTTCGAAGACCTCTTAAGTAAGATGGATTTAATGATTTATGTTTCTTCGTTTTTTAATGCCTCTGCTAGCGTCTGGGAGAAGAATCCACATGTTTGAGTCTTTATTTTTGTGGGGGACAAAGGTAAAACTGAAATTTCATGCACTGTATTGGGAACCAAGCTGTGAAAAATATATTTGCAAGATGTTTTTAGAAGGAAGAAAGGTAATTAGTTCATTATTCTAACAAGCATAAAGGAGCCTTCTGAGCATATGAAGAACAGTTGGAAAAATGTGAAATCAATCAACTTAGCCCATGATGTAATGTAATAAACTTGAAAACCTATCAAGCATCTTAGAGAAGCTGAGATAATTAAACAGATTTAAGTGTAATAGTGAAAAATTATAAAGCTACATTAGATTACCAAGTCTTTCTGACTCTACATAGTATTTGTTTTGCTGCAATTTATTTGAAAAAAATCTTGCTTGTGTTGTATCTACTGCGGCATCTGAACACCACAGCTCGCACAATAACAGCTATTTTGTAGTATAGAAGATGTCCTATGAACACAATTAGAGGGCTTCGATATGATTTTTAAAAGCAAAATACCTGAGGATGCTGGAAATCTGAAATAAAAAAAAAACGCTGGAAATACTCAGCAGATCAGATCGCATCAATGGAGCGAGCAACAGTGTTAACAATTGAGGTCAATTATTTCAGTGTTCTTTACCCATCTTATGCAACAGATGATTTTCTCCTTATCTCTTTTTTTTTGTTTTTAAGGAAAAGTATATAGATGGAATTCATAAATCAGTTAACTCAATTTTTTTTTATTGAGACCTATTAAGTCTTTATCAACTGATTTAACCTTAGGCCTATTGTTGCTGAATAGTGCCAGCATCTGGCTTAAAACTTAGAAGAGTTCATCGGTCATTCTCAGTGATGGAAATCCCAAACACCTGTCTCTGCCTCCTTTTTTTAAAATGTATTTTGCCTTATGAGACCTGGTACAAAGTTAACTCAAAAGACTAATTCGTTTAATTACTGCAAGACACTTACACCTAGGATGTCTAATCCGAGTTTTCCCCTGTGCAGGAGGACCTCTAAATCAATTGAATCAAGCACCTTCCACGCTCAGGTGAATTCATCCTCCTTTAAAAATGGCAATATTTTTAAGCAGGCATTGAAGTTTCTCTGACCACACATAACCTTATCCACTACGGCCAACAGCTGCCCTTGCCTTTAGGTAAACTTCATTGATAATTGCCTCCCATCAAGCTAGTTTTACTAATAGTCAAGTGACATGGATGGAAGATCTGTTATGTCAGAAACGGCTGTATATATTTTGCTATTCTACTAATAACTTATGCATTAGCTTTGTGGTAATTTTAAAATTAGATCCAGAAATTACAAAGAAGGAACCAATTCATCCTGATAAGTAGTTCAGACCTCAAAACAATAACTGTTACCACACCACTACCACCAACAACACTCTCCCCCACCCCTTCCACCTCCCCCATGTCATATCAAGGTTCCTTTGGCAAGTTTTTGCTTCAGTAGTTGACAGCTGGGAACATGATTTTCTGATTTCGTAAATAAACTTCACATCATAGACATTGTATAAACTTGGTGTAACCTCTGAAATCAGAGTTTCAAAACATTTTATTATTTTGAAACAGATTTTGTAGGTGAAGTGAATCTCTGTGATTTTTCTTTTTGCTGTATTTGAGTTTCACTTCTACCAATTTTATCTCTTGCTAAACCCGATTCCTTTTGTAGCCTGAGCTATATGATCTATCAGTCAGAGAACAGGAGGATGCAAGGTGTTTCCTACTATTTCCAGTAACTCATCAACAGCGTGCCAGCTTATTATTCACCCCAGGTTCAGTTACTGGTCAACATTTCAAGTTTTGTCAGAATTGGAAGAATTTAGAGGTGTAGCAGGTTTTAATCAATTACAGATGCAGGAAAAGGAGAAACAAAAAAGGGATGGTCTTGATAGGGTAGAAGACAGGAGTGGTTAAATGACAGAAGGGTTGATACTGAAAGGAAAAAGCAGATGTTAATGTGGCAAGGAAAGAAGCTAGAGATTGGCCTAGAGGTGTGAATGGGAATCTCAAAATCATCACTAATAGTTGCCATCCCAAAAAAATGGGGACAAAAATTATGGTCTGAAATGGTTGAACTCAGTCCGGAAGGCTGTGAAGTGCCAATGAAAGATGAGCCTTGTTGGAACAGTGTAAGAGGCTGAGGTCAGAGTGGGACGAAGATTAAAATGACAATCAACCGAAAGCTAGGGGTCATGCTGGGCTACAAAGAAGTGTTCATCAAAGCACTCCTCCATTCTTGGTTTGATTTCCCCAATGCAGAGGGGACTAAATTCTAGGCAGCGGATGTGGTATACTAAATTGAAAGTACAAATAAATAGTTTCACCTGGAAGATGTGTTTTGGGCCATGGGTGGTGGGGAGGGAGAATGTAAGATGACAGGTTTTGCATTTCCTGAGCTTGCATGGGAAGGTGCCATGGAAAGAAGAATGGGTGTTAAGGAGTGGACCAGAGTGTTGCAGAAGGAATGGTCCTTTCAGAATGCCAAGAGGCAAGGCAAAGATAAGAAGTATTTGGAGATGGTGAAAATGGCGGAGGATAATCCGTTGAATGTGAGGGTTGGAGGGAGGGAGGGGAGAACAAGGGGTATCATGGCTTTAGGAAGGAGGGGAAAAGATGCTAACAGAAATGAAGGAAATGGAATGGACAGCGTAGAGGGTCCTTTCAACGACAGTAAAGGGCAGTCCTCAGTTGAGGGAAAGGGAAGACTATGGAAGCATTGGCATAGAAGGCGGCATTGTCAGAACAAATGTGATGGAGAATGGAATAGAATCCTTATAGGAAGCGGGTGTGAGGAAGAGTAGTCAAGGTGGGCTTATTTTAGATAATGGTTGACAGCCTGCCCCCACAAATGGAGAAAGAGAAGTCTAGAAAGGAAAGAATCAGAGGTGGACCATGTGACGATGAGGAAAAGATGGAAATTGGGAGCAGAGTTGATAAAATTTTCCACTTCAGGGCAGCAGCAGAAAATGAACTGGTTCAGTCATTTATGTAATCACCAGCTCTGTAGTTATGGCTGCAACTTTTACTGACCAAAAGACACTAGGCCTACCTGAGATCAAGGTTATGGTGGAGCAAAGTGAAAGTCGTTTGACATCTAGGGTATGTTTTTGCTGCAATGTAGTTATAGCATGTCCTAACTAAATGTAGAGCCTGCATTAAATTAGAAATGCTTCAAGGCTGAAATGCCAAATTTCATATTTAGCCATGGCATTTTAATTTCAATTTGATAGTTATGTTATTAGCACTTTATAAAGGCATTCTACAGGTTGAATTGCACTTGGTTTTTGGTGAGCTCCAAGAATAGTTATAACCTTGAAAGGACTGAGTTTGACACTTTTTACATCAACTTCTCAAAATGAAGAATCATCAGCATCTTCATCTAGTCATTTGTGTGGAATTCAGATTTGTCTCACTTCCAGTACAATAAGAACATTGTATGGGTGCTGGCATGTTGCATTGATGAAAGTACTCCACATACCTTTTATTGTGCCAGACTGAAGCACAGATTGCATCTTTTTACTGATATTGGTGAACAGCATAACTGTAGTGCTTGCTGAAGTGAATGAATTCTAAGTATCAATTAATATTTATGCTTTTTCCAAACCACACTTCGAACATGACATAAAATGCATTTGAAGCACATAAATGTGATTTTAACCAACAAAAACTGATTTCACTTCTGAAGAATTTTCACTCTTGCTGAAGCAGTTTAAAGATCTTAAGGTTTCCTTTTATTCTAGTTATCCTGTATAGCTTTTTTTTAGCCAGTGTAGAAATAATTATTACTTTGTACAAAGTTTCAAGTAATAGTGTTGTTGTTTATGCCAGAAACCAGAGTTGGCTGTTGAAAACTCAGCCCGTGGCCATTTTCATCCTAGATGTCTCATTGTTCAATTAATAAGGCAGCTATTGATTGACAAATGTTGCATGGATTGGTCTTCCTGACAGCCAGAATAATAGTAATCTGTTACAATTGATGTCTGTCTATCTCTGATAGTTCTTGCTGTTTCTTTTTTCAGAACAATGATAATTCAACAATCATTTAAATGTTTTGATTGCCTTGTTCTGAAGAAAGCACTTTAATGAAGCTTGTTCTTCCTTGTGAACAATTTATTGGCTTGATCATGCAATTACAGTTGTAATACATCACTAAGATCAGGAGAAAAGGCACAAGAAGTAAAAGGTTATAGTATTGGGAAGAGAGTTTGCATAAACTTTTATTGTGCATTATTTGTTACGTACGCAGATTAGATTATTTTGTGTTTATTTGATGTATTGAAGCCCAGTTGTTTGAATTACTAAAGAATATTATGAATTGCAGCAACAGCTATAAATATAATTTCTGATCCCATGTCAGAATATACATGAGAAAAATTGGAACCCCACATATGCTGAAATTGCTGAAAAAGAGACTTTTTGTCAAAGCTTTTTGCCTTGCACTCATCAGGACAATTCATAAGAAAATACCAATGTCAGGGGAAACAGCATATTTACACTGTAACAGAAGAGAGTGCTGATTGGTTGGTAGAGGCATTGCCATGGAGAATGTACCAATGGATGGTGACTGACAGTTAACTGCCAAGCATTGTTTGAAATTTAAACCAGGCAGCTTGACTCTGATTAGTCAAGACATTGCTCTGGGTAATGAACCAACGAATAGCTGTCACTTATTTTCCTTAGCTGAAACAGGCGCAATGTATGTACACATTCTTTCTGTCTGCAAAGAACAGGGCCCTGTATATTAATATATGTAGCTTCAAATGCACGCAAATGCGCCACATTGTGAGCCCAACTGGCAATCTTAAATTGGTTGTCAGCGTAATTCTTAGCACACTGAGGATTATTCAGCAAATGTTGTCCAATTGCGGAATCATTTCCAATGTTGGACACTATGTTTTGAGTTTCGCAAGCTTGGGCTTGTTTGGGGACCGTCTATACCATGCCTGTTACAAACAACAGAAGGGACCTGCTGTTTGATGCGATCTGCTAGTCTTTGGGATGTACATCTACATACCTAGCATCGCACTGGCACTGAAATTCATACACCACATTACCCATTTGTGCGATAGGCAGAATGTCTTTTTGGCTTGGCGGCAGCATCCTATTAGTGGCGAATACCACTCATGTTGCTACTGCATAGTAGCAGCATGAAGCAGCTAGCTTCACCTGTTGCTCAAATTTTTTTCCACGTGCTATATACGACAGGGTTTATCTTCATGGCTCGCTGCACCGTATCTATGGGCTACCTAAGACACAAAAAGTGATGTCCCTTTATGCCCTGTCTTATCTCTGACCAGTTCTGCACAGCATGAATTGGCCAAATGGCTGGGTGAATTGTTCCAACCTGTTTTCAGCATGTTTTCCAGATATACAGTGAAGGATTCCTTCACATTTGCGAAGACCAATTCGCCACTAATAGGATGCTGCCATCAAGCCAAAAAGACATTCTGCCTATCGCACAAATGGGTAATGTGGTGTATGAATTTCAGTGTCAGAAGACTTGCAAATCAATAGTAATGCTGTGCCCATGTTTCATTTGATATTGCTAGCCTATTCACCAATGTTCCACTTAAGGAAGCCATAGATATTTGCACTGCAGCACTATATCATGATGATCTAGACCCACCATTAACTGGATGCTACTGCCAAGCCAAAATGACGTTCTGCCTATCACACAAATGAGTAATATGGTATATGAATTTCAGTGCCAGTGTGATGCAAGCTGTGTAGGCCGTGCATCCCAAAGACTGGCAGATCGTATCAAACATGTCCCTTCCACTGTTCGCAATGGGCAAGGTACAGACCGTACCCAACCAACCTATGCTTGCAAAATTTATGACAGTGTCCAACATTAGATACGACGCAGCGAGCCGAGAAGATGAACCCTGTCATATAGCACGTGGCAAAAAATTTGAGCAACATCTGTTATTTGCTAAATAATCCTCAGTGTGCTAAGAATTACGCTGGCAACCAATTTAAGATAGTCATGTCAAGCTCGCAGTGTGGCACATTTGCATATACTAGAAGCTGCATATATTAATACACAGGGCCCTGTTCTTTACAGACAGAAAGAACATGTACACAAATTGCACCTGTTTCAGCTAAGGAAAATAAGTGACAGCCGTTCGCTGGTCCATTCCCCAGGGCAATGTCTTGACCAATTGGTCAAATTTTCTGGGTTAAATTTTAAACAATGTTTGGCAGTTAACTGTCAGTCACCATCCACTGGTACATTTTCCCCATGGCAATGCCTCAACCAATCGGAGTCCACTTGCCAACCAATCAGCATTCTCTTCTGATACAGTATAAATATGCTGTTTCCCCTGACATTGGTGTTTTCTTGTGAATTGTACTGATGAGTAGAAGACAAAGTTTTGCAAAAACAACTACCTTTTTTACAGCAATACCCAACTTCTGTTTTACCAAATGGCTGTATGCTGGAAATGTGAAATAAAAACAGAAAATGCTGGAATTGCACAATATGCCAATCAACTTCTGACAAAGAAAGGTAGGGTAATGTCCCAATTATAGAACCCTTCAGAATATTCATTATCATAGAACAGCACAATACTGAGGGAAGCCATTCAACCCATCAAGTCTGTGGCAGCTCTTTCAAAGAGCAACCCAGTTCACCCCACTTCCTGAATCTGTCCATATATCCCAGCAATTTTTTTTACTCCAAGTAATTATCTATTTCCCTTTTTGAAGGTGATGGATGACAAATCAACAATGGCCTTCTCGGCATTGTGTTCCCAATCCTAACCACATTGTGCATGAAAGTTTTTCTCATTGTGATTCATCTACCAAACACCTTACATCTGTGCCCTCTGGTTATCAACCCATCAACCATTGGAAAGAGTTTATCTTTATTTACTCTCCCTAACCCTTCCATTATTTCAAACACCTCTATCAAATCTCCTCTTAACCTCTGCTCTAAGGAGAACAGCCCCAGCTTCTCAAATCCATGCATGTAACTGTAATCGCTCATCCTTGGAACCATTCTAATATACCTCTACCCTGTCCAAAGCCTTCATGTCCTTCCTAAAGTGTGGTGAATTGGACACACTACTCCAGCTGGGGCCAAATTACTGTTTTATATAGGTTTAAGATAACTTGCTGAATTTTGTACTCTATCCTATTTATAAAACCTAGGATCTCAAATACTTCACTAACTGATTTGTTAACTTGTCCTCCCACCTTCAAAGATTTATGTATAAACACCCTTGGTCTTCCTGTTACACCCCTTTAAAATTGTACCATTAAACTTGTGTTGTCTTTCTTCATTCTTGCCATCAAAATACATCACCTCAGTTTTTTTGCACTGAATTTTATCTGCCATGTGTTTGTCCACCCCCCTGTTTGTGTCCTCCTTAAATTCTACAATCTTATTCACTGCTTATTGCACTCCCAACTTATGTCCTATAGTCACACCCGCCAGTCCCCCCCCCCCAACCCCCGAAACCCCCACCAGCTATGTTGAAGTCATTAATGTATATCAGAATCAGCAATGGTCCTGATGCTGAATTCTGAAGATCTCCACTTGATATCTCCCTCCAGTCCAAAAATAACTCTCTATCGTTCAGCCAATTATGTATCCATGCTCCTACTGTCCCTTTATCCATGGGCTTTAATATTGCTAATGAGCCGATTATGTGGTACTTATCAGGTGCTTTTTGAAAGTCCATATATACAACTGCACTGTCCTCCTCCATCTTCTTTGTTACCTCTTCAAAAAAATTTAAGTTAGTCAAACACAGTTTGTGCTTAAATGAAATCTGCGCTGACTCTCTTTGATTAGTTCATGCTTGTCCAAACGGAATTGGCCTGCTTCTGCTCTTGAAAAATGTGTAGGCAGGTACTGCACTTCCCCGCCCCTGGCTTTTTGTGATTAAAATTGACCTCCAATTATGAAATAGTTAATGTAAAGGAAAGTGCTATGGTGTGCAAATGAGGCGCCTGACGCACTCCTGCCCAGTGGAAGAACAGTTTATATTTAACCACTAAGTTTTCAATTTTCTAGATTTTTATTTTAAAGTTGATAAATATGCAAATCACTGGCTCATGAAGCATAAACTCTTAGCTTTTATAGTAAGTCTACTCGAGGTTGGGGGAGTTGCATTTTTTTTGGGCGCAAGAGAAACTTTAGCTCTGTCGCTGCCACAAAACTACTTTTATGTGATCCAGTGTACATAATTCATAATTGTGAAATGAAATATCGCGATAAATATTCTGCCAGTGAAGAGATGGAATCTTGTTTATTGACTTTGTCATTATAGTATTACCATAGTTTAGTGAATGGTTCAGTCACGCCACTTTTTTCAGCAGCCTTTTTCTCAATCACTTGCCATTTTTGAAGACAAAATGTAATTGGGTCTCTTGCCCTCTTCTTTAGATTCTGCATCTCCCTTTGTTTTTAATGTGTAGGCTATTAAATTTTAATAACTTTTAGTTGCCAAGCCACATTTGTCACCATCCATCTGTTCATGCTGATTGTGAAAAGGCAATATTGTCAAACACACATCCCCAGACAAGTGACACAATGCATAGAGGGTATGTGAAGTGGGATTTTCAAAGGGAAGCCATGGCTCCTGATTTTGTGCGATAAAATGTCAATGATGGAAAGCTTGGCATATGGTTCAGTGTGATAGGGAGCTTGGGTCAGTGCCTTCCTCAGCTTTAACTCATCTCAATTCAGACAATGAAACCTAGCTGCTTAGTTTTGTTTCAATTAACTCAAATAAAGTGACACCAATGGTCTACTTAACTCTGTGAGAATAGTCATATGAGTATTCACAATCACAACATTATAGCTTCGCAAATTATACAGCATAGAGGAGACCTCATGACGAATTTAATTGTAGGTTCTCATTGACCATCTGAAGAAGTTGGATGCAATTGTTGTACTAATTTATTCAAGTTCTTTAACTGCACTTTGAATGACAAAAGAAAAATGTAACTAGAGCCATAGTGATTTTTTTCTTTAGATTTTTTAAACTAAAGTCTTTTTAAAATCAAAGTTAAGTAATTGCTACATTGTTCTTTCAATTTTGTTTTGATTAATATGCAGTGTACAGTATTGAGCTCTTTTATTTTAACCATTCTATTTTTTTTTAAGTTACTTTTCCAAAGATTCAGGCTCCCTTTCATTTAATGCAATTTCCAGTGAGTTATTTTTCTTGTTTTTACTGTAACTTTTTAAAATACATGCATTGTGTTATTAGAACCCATTTTATAGGTACTGTGTAATCATGATATTTCAATTTTGCATAATGTTTCCACACCAATTTGTGGGAATCTCTACATTAACAAAATCGCTACATTAACTTTCTTATTTGTCAAAAAATATATATTTTTAAAGTTACCAGGAATTTGCTGCAGACGTTCTATTTTTGCCTTCTAGTCTGAAGAAAGTTATTTGACTTATGTGAGTGGTGTGCATGTCAGAAGGCAAGCTGCTACTGTGGAAATTGGGTCTGGAACCTTCCCAGCCTAGCATTTGAGAGTAGGGGCAGTTTTTTTTTCCCTCTCAAAGTACAAATATGAACATAGGCTATAGTAAAGATTTAAACTATTTTATTTGTTTCCCTTTGTTTTGGGAGATGGAACGAAGAAACTTTAACTGATTTGTACTTTGTCCATCAACTGACGAGAAGGCACATTTGTTATGGGGCAGCTAACTTTGTACCACCACTTCTTTAAAAAAAATACAGCAGTATACCTGGTCTAGTAGAAAACTAGAATTAAAGATCATGGATCTTTACTGGGAGTGGCACTGTGCAATCCAAGCCATTATTTTGGATGGGGTTTTTACTCTGCTAAGCACAATCTTTACATAGTGAGTAGCTGCAAGAAAAGGATATTGAAATCCATGGGCACATTGACTCTGTAGATGTGATATATCATGATTTGAAGCTTATCAGTCTAATATTGCTTGTTGTGGCACATTATGCTGAGTATAGAATATGAATGGGCACCCTAGTTCAAACTTCACAAAGGGAAAAGCATTTATTATGATCTCCATAGAGATGCGTAACAGTTTAAAGAGAAATTTAAACTTTCAGGTATTAGCTGAAAGAAGGACACATGACAAGCTTTTTCATGTTTACTGAACTTCAACTAAGCATTTGAACACTATTGACTAAACACCATTTTCTTTTTTTAGGCAACTTAAAATTTAAATTACTGCACAGGATATACTTTCTACTTTTAATGACAACCGAAAATCTAATTTTGTTATGTTATTCAGTCTCTTAAGTAGACACTAAATTCTCCTGGAACCAATCCAAAGTCATTCACAGCTACCAAGGGTTTACTTCTGTTCTTTTACTTTCCCAATACTATCTTTTTCTTGGGGATTCTCCCTCCAGCATCTCAGAAACTCGGTGTTTAAACTAAGAGCAAGCTCCCACTCACGTTTGCCATGGTGAATTATTGAGTCAGCATTTTCTCTGCTTAAGGTTCAAGCCTAGCTAATATCTATCTTTTGCACTCCCCCTTTCAGTTGGCTGCACATCACACAAGACCAGAAACTGCAACCACCTTCTTTCTCAGATATTTCTTGGTTTACAGGGAAACCCCTAACTTGATATCAAAATAGCTTCCTCTATCCACTTCTCCCATGGCAATGGGAAACACATTAGCTTTGGATCCGAGTAGAAACGCTAATCAGCTATCTCTGATCACATGGCCTTTTATCTTAGAAACAAAGGGACAGATTCTAGCATGACTGTTTACAGCCTGATATTGATTACACCTTTCTGGGTCCTAGGAGACATAGCGTCTTCTCAGTGTGGACTTATATATAGCTGTCATTATCTCCAAGTGTAACTATTTGGCACCTCCATCTTTAACAGTGACATGAATGCTTTAAAGGTGTTTCCCAAAGTCACTGATGAACAATGTATTTGTGTTTGTGTGTGTATATATTTTCCTACCTGTGAAGTGAGAAATCCAGTTTAAAATAACCCAGCAGCAAAGCCTTTTTACTTAAAAAGGAAAGGTTAGTTTATTTCACGCTATTGCTCTGGAAGTTACTTAAGAAGAGAGAAAGTTGCTAACACGTACATACACAAAGATTAGTTACAGATGAAGATAAAATGATACTTATAAAAATTGAATCAGTTCAGTCTTTATTGATGCAGACCTGGTAGTTTTTGAAGTCAAAATGTTGCATCGTCTGAAGTGAAAATTTTGAGGTTGGAGGATTATCTCCACAGCTACAATGGCTTCCACGGTTGACTTTCCAGAGGTAGCTTAGTAGATGGAATTGGGTTTACAGAGAGGAGAGAAGGTTCCTTGCTTTTCTGGTTCTGCAGGTGTGGCACTTTCAAACTGCCCAATTACTTACAGCAGACCATTATCTGTTTCTGGATGTGTCTCCCTCTTTCCTTGGGTTGAGGCTCTTGTCTGCCTCTCTGAAGATGTTTCTCTGTGGATATGTCTCTTTCCTGCCCTTTTCAAAGCTTTTTGTGACCTGTACAACAATACTGAGTCATCTTCCATAGAACGCAAGTGGTAATCCTATTTAGCAATCCGAAGCCTCCAAACCCCTGTATTGATCAAAAGGGTAAAGGTTGTTCATGCCTTATTAGTTAGTGGTGTTGTGTTTGAAGAAAAAGCCATCAAGTCACTGAGTTTCTGTTTACTCTTTTGGAACACTCATTGAATTTTAAATGCTTATGTCAGAGGAATGCATCCTAGTCTCCTCAGGGGGTAATAGCCTCAAGCCATTTTGAGAACAGCCTTTAAACTCAGTCCAAGGTTTTTTTTAAAAATGTGACCTTCAGAACAGATTTGCTGAAAATTGTAATATCATAACTGAGTACTGTAACAGTTAAACCACATGGTTTACTGTTAAATAGACTCCAGTACATGTCCCATAACCCCTTACATTTAACCTATATTTAAAGATATAGTGCCAAACCATGGTAATCTTATAAACCAATAGATATAGCCCTAAAAGATAATCTTATAAACTTCACACCTGTCACGCATTTAATTTGATGTCAGAATTTGGGGGCTTACACCCCTATTAGGCAAGAACAGACTCGACAGCAAAGATTGGCTCTGAATCAATTTTCTGGTCCCGCCCACAGTGGGTATCGTTGCAGGCAGAACGGAAAATTTGACCAACTAGCCAAAGGTCCGTTGACTTCGGGCAGGAATTTCATCCTAGGCCAAAGTCAGGAAAAGTTTACTAAATTCTGGATAAACTATTGACATTAACTCAGCAATGATGTACAGTATAATCTCAAGATCTGGACGTTAGCGTGCACAAATCGTTTCTCTGCTCTGCCAGTTTTGGTCTTCAAGCTTTTCTCACTCTCTCTCTCTCTCTCGCTCTCTCTGCCCCAAGGGAAACGAATGAGTGCCAAGTTCCACGGGTGTGGTGGAGAGTAGCCCTTTGCAGAGACCAGTTTGGCGACCAATTAGCGGCCCTGGAGGCAGGAACGGGGGTGGATCAACTCAAGTGCGGACTTGATTTAAACTGCTTACAGCAGCCATTACTGTGGTTGCCGTTTGAGTGGTGAACGTGCACGTTGAAGATTCATGGAAAACTTTGGGCTGGATTTTTCACCTCTGTGTCATCTCAGACAGCTAGAGGCCTGGAACCTGGGGCAGAGCACCCCCTAGTTTTTTCTGATGACAACCTTAAGGTCATGCTGGAGGCCGTGAAGGAGAGAAGGGAGATCCTCTGCCTGCAAGGTGGCTGCAGGAAGCCACGCACACAGGCCAAACAGGCCTGGATAGAAATTGCTGTCACTGAGAGCAGCAGAAGCATAATGACAATTAGCTGGATCCAGAGCAGGAAGAAGTTCAATGACCTCATACACTCTGGCAAGGTGACTGCTGTCCCCAACCCTCAGGACAGGTCTCCAAGTAATCACTGTCCAGAAGACACACCAGCTGATGAGCTTTGGCACATGCTGCTCCTGAATATGAGAGGCGTATATGCCAAATGTACTTACTGATCCCTCAGATTCGCTCTTAGCCATAATACTGCTGAGGATCTGCCATCACTGAAATATGCACCCTCCAGTGATTTGGAGCAAGTGCAATTGGCCATAAAGGACAACAACAATGCCTTCTTGTATTCTCTTGTCCTTTCAGGAGAAATAGACTCACGTTGCCCAAGAGAGGGCTCTGGCAGGTAGAGGGGTACCCTCCTCCCAGTTATCATGGCAATAGAGGAACTAGGTGATAGAAATGGCCAAAATCACAGACAAGAAGGAAATTGGGCCCGGCAAGATGGACTGATGTTACAAATGGTGATTACAGAGGCCAATGAGCTTGTCAAGGGGTATATTGCGCTCCACCTTGTCCAGTAGCATCCTGAACATTGAGTTGCATTGGGAAGCCTCAGCACTGCAAAGGCTCCTGCTCCCCAAGACAAGAACTCATGATCTCTTCCTGTGTTTCCCACAGATGCAGTGTCCAATCCATGAGACCTTCACCCTCTTCACCAGCAGCCCAAGATGACGACCAAGTTTACAAAGAAGCACCGTCACAACTTGACCAGCAGCAGCAGATGTGATTCCACATGTCAGAATTCTCTGAGGCAGTGCAGGTTCATGGGCAGAGAACAAGACAGTCCATACAGCTCTCATGCACCATCGTGTCTCAGGGCTATGGACGCATGAGCTCCTCCATGGAGCTATCAGTCAATCTCAGAGAGCCATACTTGGAGTGCGTGTAGAAACTGCACACTTAGTTCTTCATGATGCATGCCAGACCGTGTAGCCTGGACTGGTCAGTGGCACTGGTGGTGTGGAGTTGGGTTGTGGGGATGCACCCCACCTGGCATTCCCCTCCACCCACCCACCCAGAGGGCTCACCGATGGCTGAGGATGTTACTGGGAACGCCAGGAAGGTACCGTCACATGATACCTTCATTATCATCAGCCCCCTTGGCTCCTCTGACAGTGGGAGCATCAATGCTACAGGGTCAAGTGAATGAAGCTCTCCTGCGGTGATGAAGGTGCAGCTGCCTCTTAAGATTCCCCCACGGGTACCTCCACTCTGAGGACGATCATCATATGCATTTCAGCTGCAAGCCAAGACAAGGTGCAGGCTGCCTCCACCTTCTCCAAGGACACGGGGGAGCACCATGTAGAAGTGGCTTAGCATGGAGGCCACCGCATCACGCAAGGCATGGAGTGGTTCATTGAGTGTTCTTGCTGTAACTGTACTTTTTCCTTTCTGAGTCCTATGTAACAGACATTTGAAGGTACACCAGTGAGACTGCTTTGGTGGGACAAGAAAAGAGATAAGAAATAGTGAAGGAGAGCAAGGGTTCGTCAACATTGAGGCAAAGCCTCTGGCCAGAAATGCATCCTTCATTAGCAGTGAGAGCTTAGTTGTTCCAGGCTACTACTTCAGTGAATGTGCTAGCACAGAGACTTCAGAGTGAGTTCCATACCAGGCCTTTCATCCTGAGTCAGAGGGACTCAGCTGAATGGTTCTTGCATCAAATGACTCGGACAATCATGACATCCTCGCACAAAGCCTGGGCACTTTCCTTTTGCAGTCGGAACACCTTTGTATCCTGCATGCATCTCCTCAAACTCCCCTTCCTCCTCCTCTCCCATATCCTACTCATCCTCTTTTTCTGTTGAGCTGTCTCCTTCCAGAGCCTCACTGTTCTCAAGGTCCACACACCTCTAGAGGACCATGTTATGGAGAACGCAGTAGAACACCACAATTAGCAAGACCCTTGCAAGAGTGTATTGCAGAACGCCAGCCAACCGGTCCAGTCACCAGAGCTGTTTCTTGAGAAGCCCAGTGGCCTGCTCAAAGGTGATGCTGGTGAGCAGGTGTTGTTGGTTGTAGTGCCTCTGGCACATTCAAAGAGTGAGTAGCTCCTGGAGGGATATCCCTTGTCTCTTTAGACTCTATCCACAGACTTTCGGGGGAAAGGATGGATTTAAGAGCTTCAGCAGCCTGGGTTGGCGGAGGATGAAGGAGTGATAGCATTTGCCAGCAAACTGAACCTTCAAATAGAGAAAGCTCTTGTTGTGGTTGCAGAGAAGCTAAATGTTGAGGGAGTGAAAGCCGTTCCTGTCGATGAATCTCAGTGGGTGCATTAATGGCACATGGGTGCAATCAATGTTGCCCTGCACTTAGAGGAATCCAACAATAGTGACAAAACCCACTACCCTGTCTCTGTGAGGCCATATCTATCATGAGCTGAATGCACTGTCCTGTGTGATGCAGTGGCATGCTGCCATTTGCAATATGCTAGCTACCAAGGCCTGCAACTGTTACTTGGAAGGAAGCAAAGAAATTCAAGGCTACAGTAACTTTGACTACTGGCAGGGCATGGCAACCAGCGCTGCAAGATGTGAAGTCTTCAGCAACGAGATCACAAATGGAGTCATATAAAGTTGCAAGAAAAATGAGCAAGCCTAAGGATTGGAAGCAATTTAGAATTCAACAAAGGAGGACCAAGAGATTGATTGAGAGGGAAAAAATAGAGTATTGGAGTAAACTTGCAAGGAACATAAAAGTGGACTGTAAAAGCTTCTAAAAGTAGAAAGAAAAAGATTAGTGAAGACAAATGTAGGTCCCTTACAGTCTGAAACAGGTGAATTTATAATAGCAAGGAAAAGACAGAGCAATTAAACAACCACTTTTAGTTCTGTCTTCACAGAGAAAGCCATAAATAACTTCTCAGAAATGCTAGGGAACCAATGGTCTAGTGAGAAGGAGGAATTAAAGGAAATTAGTAATACTAAAACAATTGTGCTGGAGAAATTAATGGGATTGAAAGCCGGTAAATCCCCAGGACCTGACAATCTACATCCCAGAGTACTAAAGGAGGTGACTAAGGAAATACTGGATGCGTTCATTGTCATCTTCCAAAATTTTATAAATTCTGGAACAGTCCTGGCAGACTGGAGGATGGTAAATGTAACCCCACTATTTAAAAAAGGGAGGGAGAAAACAGCGAATTACAGACTGGTTAGCCTAACATCAGTCGTAGGGAAAATACTAGAGTCTATTGTAAAGGATGTGATAACAGGACACTTAGAAAATATCAACAGGATTAGACAAAGTCAACGTGGATTTATGACAGAAAAATCATGTTTGACAAACCTACTGATTTTTTTGAGGACGTAACTAGCAGAATAGATAAGGGAGAACCAGTGGATGTGGTGTATCTGGATTTTCAGAAAGCTTTTGATAAAGTCCCACATAAGAGGTTAGTGTGTAAAATTAAAGCACATGGGTTTGGGGGTAACATATTGGCATTTTTTGAGAATTGGTTAGCAGACAGGAAACAGAGTAGGAATAAATAGGTATGTTTTGGAGTGGCAGGCAGTGACTAGCGGAGTACAGCAGGGATCAGAACTAGGGCCCCAGCTATTCACATTATATACCAATGATTTGGATGAGGGAACCAAATGTAATATTTCCAAGTTTGCTGACGACACAGAATTTAGTGGGAATGTGAGCGGTGAGAAGGGTGTTAAGACTTCAAGGCAATTTAGACAAGTTGAGTGAGTGGGCAAATACATGGCAGATGCAGTATAATGTGGAGAAGTGTGAAGTTATCCACTTCGATAGGAAAAACAGAATAGCAGAGTATTATTTAATTGGTGATAGATTGGGAAATGTTTATATAGAAAGGGACCTGTGTGTTCTTGTACACCAATCACTGAAAGCAAGCATGCAGGTGCAGCAAGCAGTTAGAAAGGCAAATGGTATGTTGGCCTTTATTGCAAGAGGACTTGAGTACAAGTGTAAGGATGTCTTACTGTAGTTATACAGGGCCTTGGTAAGACCACACCTGGAGTATGGTGTGCCATTTAGGTTTCCTTACCTAAGAAAGGATATACTTGCCATAGAGGGAGTGCAGTGAAGGTTCACCAGACTGATTCCTGGGTTGGCAAGATTGTTGCATGAGGAGAGGTTGGGCCGACTAGGCATGTATTCACTGGAGTTTAGAAGAGAGGGGATTTCGTTGAAATGTGTAAAGTTCTGACAGGGCTGGACAGACTGGATGCAGGGATGATGGGAGATCTAGAACAAGGGGTCACAGTCTCAGGAAACGGGGTAGGCCATTTAGGACTGAGATGAGAAACTTCTTCACTCAGGATGGTGAACCTGTTGAATTCTCTACCACAGAAGGCTGTGGAGGCCAAGTCACTGGATATATTTAAGAAGGAAATAGATTTCTAAATCCTAAAGGCTTCAAGAGGTATGGGGAGAGCGCGGGAGTATGGCATTGAGAGAGAGAGAGAGAGAGGATCAGCCATGATCATATTGAATGGCGGAGCAGGCTCGAAGGGCCGAATGACCTATTCCTACTATTTTCTATGTCTGTGGCCATCTGCCTGGAAGGTCGCAGTCTGCTGCGGTACTGGTTCTCTGTCACCTCCAGGTAGCCTCATCTTCAGCAAGGGTTTTTTTTTAAATTTTTTCATGGGATATGAGCGAGTGGCAGAGGGAATGAAAGTTTAAGGTGGCGGATGGAGTGACAATCAAGCGGGCTGCTTTGTCTTGGATGCTGTCGAGCTTCTTGAGTGTTGCTGGAGCTGCACTCATCCAGGCAATGGAGAGTATCCCATCACACTCCTGACTTGTATCTTGTAGGTGGTGAACACAGTCTTTGTGGAGTCAGGAATTGAGTTACCCCACACAATTCCCAGCCTCTGACCAACTGTAGCCCCAGTATTTAGATGGCTGGTCCAATATAGTTTCTGGTCAATGGTAACCCTCAGGATTTTGTTAGTGAGGTATTCAGCAATGGTAATGCCATTGAATGTCAAGGATGATGGTTAAATTCTCTCTTGTTGGAGACGGTCATTGCATGGCATATATGTTACTAGCCACTTAACCACCCAAGCCTGAATGTTATCCAGGTCTTGCTGCATTTGGACACTGACTGCTTCAGTATTTGGGAAGTCACAAATGATACTGAAGACTGTGTAATCACCAGTGAACACGCCACTTCTGATCTAATGATGGAGGAAAAAATCATTGATGAAGCAGCTGAAGATGGTTGGCCTGAGAGACCAGTCCAAGGAACTCTTGCAACAATGCCCTGGGGCTGAGATGATGGGCTTCCAACAACCACAACCATCATCTTCTGTGCCAGGTAGGACTCCAACCAGTGGAGAATTTTCCACCTGATTCCCATTGACTTCAGTTTTGCTAGGACTCCTTGATGCCACACTCAGCCAAATGCTGCCTTGACGTCAAGGATAGTCACTCTCACTTCACTTCTTGAATTCAGCCTTTTTTCCCGTGTTTGGACCAAGGCTGTAAATGAGGTCAGGAGCTGACTGGTCATGGTGGAACTGAAACTGATCATCATCGAGCAGGTTATTGCCGAGTGAGTGTCACTTGATAACGCTATCATTCACACCTACCATCATTTTGCTAATGATTGAGCATGGACTGATGTGGCAGTAATTGGCCAAATTGTTTGCCCTGCTTTTTGTGGACAAGGCATACCTGGACAATTTTTCAAATTGTTGGGTAGATGCCTGCGTTGTAGCTGTATTGGAACAGCTTGGCTTGAGGTTTGCACTTCTACTTTTATCATGCTTTGAGAGAAATTAACTGCTTATACTAGGAACTTTATTCTGAGTATCTCAAAGCAGTTTTGCTTTGCATCTTTGGAAGGATCTCCGTTGTGATGAAATTGTGTTTGCAAGAGAAGTTAGAAGAATGAGCATCAAAACATGAGTGGTGAATAATTTGGTATTAGTTGTGACCTACAATAATGTTTACAGTACTTAGTGCTTAATGGAATGTTAAACAGTTGTTACAACTGCAGCCAATGTTATTCGCTGAGCAAGCCAAATCCCAGAGGGAAACTTGTGTCACTTAACTTTTTTTTTGTATTTTGAAAATGAAGGGAAAACTACCAATCCCAGAAGCGCAGAATCCCAGTAACACTAGAAGATGTATTAATAATAAAAAAAACTTAAGCACACAAGATTAAAATTACACAATTGAGCAGTCTTACAAAACATTCCCCAAGAAAAACCTACTTGGTCAAAACACACAATTAAGCTACTTGGCAACAGCTTCCTTATAGATTTGAACCATAAAATCCATTAATATTACTCAATGCAATAACTGCTGCTACTTTAATAAAGTACACCACATGACTTTTCACTCTCTTCCACTCTGCTGTGGAACCGAAGGAAGTTCAGAAACAGACTGCTTTCTGAAAACTGGCTTGAAATTGGATTGCTGCTTCAAAATTCACAACTTTTCTCAGCACAGAGCTGGTCTCAAGACATCTCCCCCATACAGCCAACACAACTGAACTAAACATCTTCCCTTAAATATCCTTTTCCCCTTTGATCTTAGACTCCATTCTTCTAAGCATCTCTTTGAACTCATTTTTTTCTAAAATTTAAAAATCTTTCATGTCTTCCTATTGCCTCCGCTCTCGGGTAAAATAAAATTTAATAACCTTCCCTTGTTTACCTATGATACTTTTGTAAGTTGTAAAGATCCCTTGTCACTTCTAAACTCCCTTTGAAACTTAAAAGCTGAAAAGTCAAGTTCCTACTTATAATGCAAATTTCAAACCCAACCTATTTACTTGTACATTCAACTTCACCATAGCCTCCCACAACAAATGCATGCATCTATCACCTTTTACCTTTCATCTCTCTGCTCCCACAGACCAGCTGTCTTTACTAACCTTCCCCCAGTTTAATTACACACAAGCACACACACACACACACTCAGCTTTCTTCACAGAATACCACCATATTTCCAAAAATATTTTTAAAAAATAACATCCATCTTCATACAGTGGTTAGAGCACGATACAATTTATTAAGGCAAATTACTAGTTCAATAATTGGCAGATTTAGAAGAAGTCATGCAAGGTCTACACCAAACTTGACTCTCTACTATTAACAGCCTTGCTGTGCTTGAGCATCTGTCATAGATTTCTGGTCATCTGGCAGCCCGTGAACTGAGCTAAAGTAGTACCAGGTGTTCACCTAGTTCTTAATTGAGCCATGTTATAAACAGTATACATGTAGAATAACTGCATGAATTAGTACAGCTTTCCTTTGCAAAATCACATCTTTCATTCTATCAGATATAGTAAATCCCAGAATTCAGCAATTAATATGTGTTGTGTCGCAGTCTTAATGTAATACTTCAGGCACCATGGTAAGTTATGATAAAAAGTTAATGTTCAGATGCATTCAGAATCTCTGAAATAGAGAGAGTGCCTTGTCTAGCCTTGAGCTATTTACATTTACTAAGTAATTAAAAGTTCTTTGTACAGGGTAGCCCAGCTTGGTCTTGCATATTCTAAGTGGTTCAGGTGAAAGAACTGGAAATAGTAAGTAATGTCTATATTTCACAACTTGCAGGTTAATTTGTTTAGTGTGTGCCAATATTTTGAACAAAATCACAATTTAATATTACTAGTTATATTTAAAACTCCTCACCCCCATTTAGTGCAATATAGTATTGTCATTTGGATATATATTTGATAATTGGTGCTACAAATTTCATGCAACATCATAAAATATAAGGCTTAGAAATTAGGCTTATTTGTGTTGCCGTCCTTTCAACAGAGAAATATAATTCCTGAGCCAGAAAACCTTTGCAATGCAACAAAAATAGTCTTGCAATAGTGTAGTCCTAAAATTATTTGCAGAAGTTAAATAAGCTTACCAATTTTTAATGGGCTGTAGTTTTAAAAAAAGCAAAGTCGAAGAGAATATTGCTTTTTCTGATTCTACTCCAATTTAAAAAATGAATTCTTTTTAAAGGTCAATAGCATCTGTCCCCAACTTTCCTTGTCTGGAATGAATGAATCACTTATTAGTCCCTATTTTTTCTTCTTGGTAAGCATGACAGTTTACTGCCGGTATAATTTTTCCTGGATTGAAGTAAATTGTTCTTGAATTGCATTTCGCATTTGATTGCAGCAGCTGTCTAGTTTTTTTCCTTCCATTTCATTGATGTTATTTCAAGATGACAACTCACAGAAAGAATCTATTAATGTGTGCTGTTTAATCACATTGTAACTCTAAAAATTATTTCACTGAAACCTATTCTCACTTACCCCTATATGGAATAATCCATATTCCTAAGAATACATTTTACACCTTGTTTGTGATACTGTTCACCTCCTGTTCAAGTAGACTTTAGAAATTCTTGTTTTGATAATGGGTAGTTATGCTATGGACCTTCGTATCTCTTCCTTCTAGTGGTACCTCCTGTGTGAAAAGAATGATCAATTGGAAAGCTATGTGTGCCAGCATGTATGGAAAGATAAATTATCACTCCACTAGGAATTTTCTGGAGCCCAACGATACTGCGCTTCTAATTTGCTAACAAGCTCATTTTTGTATCCTCAGTTCAAACATAATTTTTCAAGAGATGGCTCTCAGTCGAGGGCATCAATTTGAATGAAAAGCACAGTAGGTGGGAGCTCCAGTGATCCTATTTTTAACAGAAAATTACTTTCTGGTAATGCAGGAGCCCCACGTTTTCGCTGCAAGAAACACTGCTGTGAACAGGGCACTTTTCGCCCCAGTAATTCTGCAGCTGTGAAGCTACAGAGAAAAAAAATACTTTTTTGAACAAAGCTCTAAAAATGCAGAGCCACACAATCACTTTAGTTGGTATTTATTGCATTGCTGTATAGTATCACTTGAAATATTATGTTACAGTAGCAACTTGCACGTTTCCAGAATTCAAATAAAACATTTATTGTGATGAAGTTAGTATTGTCCTACCAATTATCTCTATTTAGATATTAAGTCAAAGCATACATGAAGTTGTATGGTGGAAACAAGTAACATTAATAAAAAGAATACAAAAACAAAAATACCTGGAAAAACTCAGCAGGTCTGGCAGCATCTGTGGAACGGAGCACAGTTAACATTTCGAGTCCGCATGACTCTTCAACAGAACTTCAACTAGTTCTATTGAAGAGTCATGCGGACTCGAAACGTTAACTGTGCTCCCTTCCACAGATGCTGCCAGACCTGCTGAGTTTTTCCAGGTATTTTTGTTTTTGTTTTCGATTTCCAGCATCCACAGTTTTTTGCTTTTATCTTAATAAAAAGAATAGCAGACAGGGCAAGTGAGAGAATTAAGTGATATAAGGATAGATTGTAAGTAAAGAAGGTTATAAAAATGTTAAAAGCAGATAAGGGATTAAAAGATTAACTGAAAAGGTCCAAGCTATTCACATGTTAATCTCTATTTTGTGTTATAATGGCAATTACTCAATCATCCGCACATCAGCTAGTTGCAGAAAGGTCTAGGTATTTTAGTACATTATATTGGAAGGTCATAAAGCTGAACAGCTCTGAAACTGGCAAAAGAAGGTTCCTGGTCTGCAGTTTAAGCATGCTGAGCACTTTCAGAATCACAGCAAACAAAAACAATGGAAATCTGTTTATTTTCCTGATTTTTGTCTGGCCTGTTGAAAAATGTTTTAAGGTATATACCAGCAAGCTGTTTTAACAGAACAATAGAATGGTTGGAGCACAGAAGGAGACCATTAAACCAGTTGCGTACATACTGGCTCTCTGAGAGCATCTCAGCTGGCCCCTTCCCCCATCGCCCTGCAATATTTTTCTCTTCAGGTGCTTATCCAATTCCCTTTTGAAAGCCCAGATTGTATCTGCCTCCCCAAAACTCACAGGTGGTGTATTCCAGATCCTAACCATTCACATTTTTAAAAAATGGTTTTCCTCATGTTTCCTGTGGTGATTGATGTGCTGGGAAAAGCCCATAACTTCATTTGTGTGATGACCCTTTAGGACCAAATTAGACTGGGGAGTATGAAGGAGGATTATTTGATTTCCTGATTACAACATCATTAGGTCCCAAGAAATGCCCATATGACCTGACGTTGCCATGGGAATGAACAGCTACGAAGCAACGGGTAAATAGAAACTTAATTGCAGTGGAGTTGGGTGAGCCTGTGTTTTCTGTCTGGCAGTTCAGAAAACACCTGAGAATTTGTGTGAAGAGGAAATGAACAAGATTCTTGTCAAATGGAACAGTTTTCTGTTTGGCAGTCTTTGAACAGATCCTGGTGTTGAAGCAGGTCTCTGAGAATAGAGCAGAGACTGTGTTACTGTGTATGTTATACAGTTGGAAAGAGCAGAGAGCTGAAGACAGGAAGGACAAGGGATCATGGATTGGACATGGTCCATTGCTGCTGTTCCAGTGTTGCCAGAGCCATTTAAAGGGGTCAGAGAAGAGAGTCTCTCGGGATTCTGTGTCATCAGGAAGATCGTTACTAGAGTGAGAAAGGGTTCATAGGCATGTGCGTTGTCGGTGGTGGTGTCCGAGGACTTGAGATGAAATATAGCTGGGGGGGGTGGAGTGGGGGGTGGTTGTTGGGACAAGCAAGCAGTGATAGAAAGAGATAAGAGATCTTTGTTCTTTTGTCTGTGACATCTTTTGGTTATCTCTTTCTATATATATATATATATATAGAAAGAGATAAGAGATCTTTGTTCTTTTGTCTGTGACATCTTTTGGTTATCTCTTTCTATATATATATATATATATATATATATATATAGAAAGAGATAACCAAAAGATGTCACAGACAAAAGAACAAAGATCTCCTATCTCTTTCTATCACTGCTTGCTTGTCCCAACAACCACCCCCCCCCCCACCTTAAACCAGCTTATATTTCACCCCTCTCCTATTTTTACTTAGTTCTGTTGAAGGGTCATGAGGACTCGAAACGTCAACTGTACTCTTCTCCGCCGATGCTGCCAGACCTGCTGAGTTTTTCCAGGCATTTTTTTATTTTTTGTTTAGTATTTTAACACTATTGTGAGTCAAACTGACAACAACAAGCGCTTTTCAATTAGATGCCCGTACTGGTCTAATCTTTCTCATGTCCTATGGTTCTGCCTCCATATGCAAGACTGTCATGTGATTATTCTTTGCTTATTGTGCCGATCTGGAAGCTATTGTTGACCCTTTTTTGGTACAGGCCAGGTTTCAGATGAACAGCCTAAGAGTGCCCTGCCCGAATTTATATGGTACTTGTGGCACCATTCTCCCTCTGAACTGGCAACTGTGAAAAACAGTTGCATCAAATTGGCATGGGCATGCACAATGGTTAATGTTATAATGTAATGAAATGAATTATATTGTGATGTTATAACAGTAATGCATAAATGGTAACATACCATTAAAGGGTTTTGAAATGTTACCAAGTCGCTCTGCCATCAGTGCAATAGGCATTATAGTAAGACCAGCAGCAGGCTTTAGGATCCTAAAATTGGATTTGGTTTTAGGACAAAAAGAATTAGGCAGTTTACCGTTATCAGCTTGTCAGCTGTAAACGGGAAAACTGGTGCTACAGGAGCTGGAAGGTCAATATAAAAGCAGCTTTATTGTAACCCTATTAGGCATATACAATTGTCGTATACTTGACTTCCTCAAAAGAACAGAGCTACCAGAATGTATTCAGAAGAAAAATGAGGAAATACCTCATAGATGATGGCCTCTTTATTTATGGCTTGGCATTATCCACTACAGATATGAAAGCAATTCTCCCAAATAGGTTGTCGCTGCTTTTTAAAAGATATGGGCTTCACTGCACAGACAGCTGTTTTCTTGTTAGTGCTAAAATTTTGGACCCCTCCTGAAATTTTGAACCATTTGAGCCTTAGTACCTGTGGTTTTGAGATATGAACAGCATTTTGTCAGAAGATAGGATGCCCCGAGCCTTGATGCTTAGGGCTGCCCTTCCAAAATAATCAGCTGATTGCTGCTATTATCTGAACAACAGAATGCACAGCCAGACCAGAATTTCACTGCTGGCTACACCTTGCCCTGAACTCAATGAACAAGGACCAGAATGCATGAATACGAACACAACTTGTGGGACAATCCTCGGGCAATTAATTTCTAATGTTGAGAGCATGAGGAGAAGCATGGGGATTCTGCTGAAATTGAAATGGTTTGGAAGTTTGGTAAAAATGCCATAACCTACAGTAAACAACCTGAATGTGGCTTCACAGAAAGCTACTAGAGATCATCTTGCATCTTCTGGTTTCAGTACACTTTTGAGTCAGACTTGACTCCTAAGTTAATGTAGATGTCATGACATTACTTATCCAGAAATGTTTTCTATTCATACAGAAGCAATGGTATGATAGTACTATTACCACCAATATTTGAAAAATGTTCACAGAATAAACCTAAAATAGTTTATAGTAAATTTTATTTTGTTCTGCAATTCTGAAGAAAGTAGACTATAAAGCAAGCCTGTTGAATGCCTGTATACAAGTCATAAATTTAGTTGTTGAATGTTGCATGTATTTTTATTTGAAAGTGCAAAATCAGCATGGTATCAATTGAAGCTGAGACCTAATAAAATAAGAGTGTAAGCTAATGCCCATGGTATTTTTGAATAGCTGCTTAGATTTAGAAAAAGGAGACACCTTTGGACCAAAATTATTATCCCTGGAGTGTAGTTCCTACAATCACTTGATTTAATCCCATGTTTCTTACATTAAATGTCAGCAAGTTTTGACTTGACTGAATGCTCTCAGCAAGTTCCAGCTTGCATATTTGTAATATCGTTGCAAGAGCTCTTAATGTATTGTCCCTTCCCTCCCTACCTCCACCTCCATAGTATTATTGATTGTTTACAAATGGTTTTGCAAACAAAAACAATACCACAGAGCTTTGAAAAAATTGATACTCCACAGATATAAAAAACATTGTGGTATGTTACTTCACAAGTTTTTGAAACAGAAACAGCAAGTCATGACATCTGCATGTATTTTTTTCTCTGATAATTGTAGCTTATTACCTACTGCTCCGAATTTACAGCCTGCTGCACAGCTATTGATTTGAAATGGCAAAAATACTTTCTGTCTCCAGGCCACTTGTTTGTCTATAAGTGAAAAAGATTACAACTTAAGTCCTCTGTAAGAGCATGTTGCCTCCTGTATTATGGAACTTGTTCCTGCCTGTTTTATTTCAAAACTGGCATTTTCCCATCATTTTTGTGCAAACAATGTGTGTGCGTGAGAGAGAGAAAGGGAGAAGGGAGTGTGTATGTGAGAGCGAGAGTGGGAAAAGGGAGTGTGTATGTGAGAGCGAGAGTGGGAAAAGGGAGTGTGTATGCGAGAGAGGGAGAAGGGAGAGTGTGTGAGAGAGAGGGGGGGAAGGGAGTGTGTGTGTGAGAGAGAGAGATGGGAAGTGAGCGTGTGTGTGAGAGAGAGGGGGGAAGGGAGCATGTGTGTGAGAGAGAGGGGGGAAGGGAGCATGTGTGTGAGAGAGAGGGGGGGAAGGGAGTGTGTGTGTGAGAGAGTGTGGGGGGAGAAGGGAGAGGGGGAAGGGAGAGAGTGTGTGTGGAGAGAGGGGGAAGGGAGAGAGTGTGTGTGGAGAGAGGGGGAAGGGAGAGTGTGTGTGTGGAGAGAGGGGGAAGGGAGAGAGTGTGTGTGGAGAGAGGGGGAGAGAGTGTGTGTGGAGAGAGGGGGAAGGGAGAGTGTGTGTGTGGAGAGAGGGGGAAAGGGAGAGAGTGTGGAGAGAGAAGGGGGAAGGGAGAGAGTGTGTGGAGGGAGAAGGGGGAAGGGAGAGAGTGTGTGGAGGGAGAAGGGGGAAGGGAGAGAGTGTGTGGAGAGAGAGAAGGGATAGGGAGAGTGTGTGTGGAGAGAGAGAAGGGGAAGGGAGAGTGTGTGTGGAGAGAGAGGGGGAAGGGAGAGCGTGTGTGGAGAGAGAGGGGGAAGGGAGAGCGTGTGTGAGAGGGGGGGGGGAAGGGAGAGCATGTGTAAGAGAGAGAGAGAGGGGAAGGGAGAGCATGTGTAAGAGAGAGGGGGGAAGGGAGAGCGTGTGTGTGGAGAGGGGGGAAGGGAGAGTGTGTGTGAGAGAGAGAGGGGAAGGTAGAGTGTGTGTGAGAGAGAGAGGGGAAGGGAGAGTGTGTGTGAGAGAGAGAGGGGAAGGGAGAGTGTGTGTGAGAGAGAGAGGGGAAGGGAGAGTGTGTGTGAGAGAGAGAGGGGAAGGGAGAGTGTGTGTGAGAGAGAGAGGGGAAGGGAGAGTGTGTGTGAGAGAGAGAGGGGAAGGGAGAGTGTGTGTGAGAGAGAGCGAGGGGAAGGGAGAGTGTGTGTGAGAGAGAGAGGGGAAGGGAGAGTGTGTGAGAGGGGGGGAAGGGAGAGTGTGTGAGAGAGAGAGAGAGGGGAAGGGAGAGTGTGTGTGAGAGAGAGAGAGGGGAAGGGAGAGTGTGAGAGAGAGAGAGGGGAAGGGAGAGTGTGTGAGAGAGAGAGAGGGGAAGGGAGAGTGTGTGAGAGAGAGAGAGGGGAAGGGAGAGTGTGTGAGAGAGAGAGAGGGGAAGGGAGAGTGTGTGAGAGAGAGAGAGGGGAAGGGAGAGTGTGTGAGAGAGAGAGAGGGGGGAAGGCAGAGTGTGTGAGAGAGGGGGGGGGGAGAGTGTGTGAGAGAGAGAGAGGGGAAGGGAGAGTGTATGAGAGAGAGAGAGAGAGAGGGGGGAAGGGAGAGTGTGTGTGAGAGAGAGAGAGAGAGAGGGGGGAAGGGAGAGTGTGTGAGAGAGAGAGGGGGGAAGGGAGAGTGTGTGTGAGAGAGAGGGGGGAAGGGAGAGTGTGTGTGAGAGAGAGGGGGGGAAGGGAGAGCGTGTGTGTGAGAGAGGGGGGAAGGGAGACCGTGTGTAAGAGAGAGGGGAAGGGAGAGCATGTGTAAGAGAGAGGGGGGAAGGGAGAGCGTGTGTGTGGAGAGGGGGGAAGGGAGAGTGTGTGTGTGGAGAGGGGGGAAGGGAGAGTGTGTGTGAGAGAGAGAGGGGAAGGGAGAGTGTGTGTGAGAGAGAGGGGAAGGGAGAGTGTGTGTGAGAGAGAGAGGGGAAGGGAGAGTGTGTGTGAGAGAGAGAGGGGAAGGGAGAGTGTGTGTGAGAGAGAGAGAGGGGAAGGGAGAGTGTGTGAGAGAGAGAGAGGGGAAGGGAGAGTGTGTGTGAGAGAGAGAGAGGGGAAGGGAGAGTGTGTGAGAGAGAGAGGAAGGGAGAGTGTGGAGGGTGTGAGAGAGAGAGGGGAAGGGAGAGTGTGTGAGAGAGGGGGGGGAAGGGAGAGTGTGTGAGAGAGAGAGAGGAGAGGAGGGGGGGGAAGGCAGAGTGTGTGAGAGAGAGAAGGGGGGGGGGAAGGGAGAGCCGTGTGTGGAGAGAGAGGGGGAAGGGAGAGTGTGTGTGAGGGGGGGGAAGGGAGAGCATGTGTAAGAGAGAGGGGGGAAGGGAGAGCGTGTGTGTGGAGAGGGGGGAAGGGAGAGTGTGTGTGAGAGAGAGAGGGGGAAGGGAGAGTGTGTGTGAGAGAGAGAGGGGAAGGGAGAGTGTGTGTGAGAGAGAGAGGGGAAGGGAGAGTGTGTGTGAGAGAGAGAGGGAGAGTGTGTGTGAGAGAGAGAGGGGAAGGGAGAGTGTGTGTGAGAGAGAGAGAGGGGAAGGGAGAGTGTGTGAGAGAGGGGGGGAAGGGAGAGCGTGTGTGAGAGAGAGAGAGAGAGAGGGGGGAAGGGAGAGTGTGTGAGAGAGAGAGGGGAAGGGAGAGTGTGTGAGAGGGGCGGGGAAGGGAGAGTGTGTGAGAGAGGGGGGGAAGGGAGAGCGTGTGTGAGAGAGAGAGAGAGAGGGGGAAGGGAGAGTGTGTGTGAGAGAGAGAGGGGAAGGGAGAGTGTGTGTGGAGAGAGAGGGGGTAAGGGAGAGCATGTGTGGAGAGAGAGGGGTAAGGGAGAGCATGTGTGGAGAGAGGGGGAAGGGAGAGAGTGTGTGTGGAGAGAGGGGGAAGGGAGAGAGTGTGTGTGGAGAGAGGGGGAAGGGAGAGTGTGTGTGTGGAGAGAGGGGGAAAGGGAGAGAGTGTGGAGAGAGAAGGGGGAAGGGAGAGAGTGTGTGGAGGGAGAAGGGGGATGGGAGAGAGTGTGTGGAGGGAGAAGGGGGAAGGGAGAGAGTGTGTGGAGAGAGAGAAGGGATAGGGAGAGTGTGTGTGGAGAGAGAGAAGGGGAAGGGAGAGTGTGTGTGGAGAGAGAGGGGGGAAGGGAGAGCGTGTGTGGAGAGAGAGGGGGAAGGGAGAGCGTGTGTGGGGGGGGGGGAAGGGAGAGCATGTGTAAGAGAGAGAGAGAGGGGAAGGGGAGAGCATGTGTAAGAGAGAGGGGGGAAGGGAGAGCGTGTGTGTGGAGAGGGGGGAAGGGAGAGTGTGTGTGAGAGAGAGAGGGGAAGGGAGAGTGTGTGTGAGAGAGAGAGGGGAAGGGAGAGTGTGTGTGAGAGAGAGAGGGGAAGGGAGAGTGTGAGAGAGGGGGGGGAAGGGAGAGTGTGTGAGAGAGAGAGAGGGGAAGGGAGAGTGTGTGAGAGAGAGAGAGAGGGGGGAAGGCAGAGTGTGTGAGAGAGGGTGGGGAAGGGAGAGTGTGTGAGAGAGAGAGAGGGGAAGGGAGAGTGTATGAGAGAGAGAGAGAGGGGGGAAGGGAGAGTGTGTGTGTGTGAGAGAGGAGAGAGAGAGGGGGGAAGGGAGAGTGTGTGTGAGAGAGAGGGGGGGAAGGGAGAGCGTGTGTGTGAGAGAGGGGGGAAGGGAGACCGTGTGTAAGAGAGAGGGGAAGGGAGAGCATGTGTAAGAGAGGGGGGAAGGGAGAGTGTGTGTGTGGAGAGAGGGGGAAGGGAGTGTGTGTGAGAGAGAGAGAGGGGAAGGGAGAGTGTGTGTGTGGAGAGGGGGGAAGGGAGAAGTGTGTGTGAGAGAGAGAGAGGGGGTGTGTGTGTGGAGAGGGGGGAAGGGAGAGTGTGTGTGAGAGAGAGGGGGGAAGGGAGAGTGTGTGTGAGAGAGAGGGGGGGAAGGGAGAGGGTGTGTGTGAAGAGAGGAGAGGGGGAAGGGAGACCGTGTTAAGAGAGAGGGGAAGGGAGAGCATGTGTAAGAGAGGGGGAAGGGAGAGTGTGTGTGTGAGAGAGGGGGGAAGGGAGAGTGTGTGAGAGAGAGAGAGAGGGGAAG